>NC_134015.1:14579094-15294003 GCF_040712315.1 Castanea sativa
GTCTTTCTCTCCTTGGCACAAACCTACCCTCATTGTTCAATGAAGATTGATCTTCTTCATCTTCAAACTCATCCTCGTGGTAGTCATCGGAATCATTCATGCGAGAACGCCTTTCTTGCCTTCTAGCATTAGGGCCTCTTTAGGGACGCTCCTCACGTAAAGTAGCAATAACAGTGTCTTGCCTATCCATCCGATCCCGAATCTCATTAAACACCACGTTCATGCGTTCAAATTGTTGTTGCATAGCCTGTAAAATGATGGACGACTCCTCCCCTCCTTCCCTATTTGATGTTTCACACCTGAAAGACATACTTTTGAAACAACAGAGAATTGTTAGAAATAATTCCTCACAACACTCCCTCACGTGTTTGCACTCAAATTATGTCACTCCCACTCGTGTTTCACTCTTAAATTGGCTTTTTCCCGATAACAGTCTCACACTCTCTTGCATTTTTCCAATCGTAACTTCGCATTTTCAGTTCTTCATTAAACTAATAAACTTGATCAAGAAATTCAACTTGTAGTGTAAAAACAAATACCAACGGCAAGAAAATATGACAGAAACACTAAATCAAAGGAAGAGGACAAAAGAAAACGATATTCTGGTCTGAGAGATTTGAAACTACAAACAAAATTTTTTTTTTTTCAGATGTCTTTTTTTTCACTTTTTTTTTTTTTTTTTTTGGAACTGGGTGCACGATTTTAACCGAGTGCACTTCAACAAAAACAAAAAAATAAGAACGATGAATGAAGAACACAAAAGGAATAGGATAGGATGATAACAGGAAACAAAAAAAAATAAAGGGATAGAAAACTGATTTTAGAACCTGTGCTCTGATACCAAATGATGCGAACCTCAATCAACACGCTTTGAGACCCAACAAAAATATTGGAATACTTGCCCAAGAAAACTAAAATTCAGATTTTTGATAGAAACCCTGACCCATCGTTTATAATTGAAACGCGAACCAAAGATATAAGTTGACCTTGACCCAATGATTATAAAGAATCACGAACCAAAGGTATAAAGTTTGAACGCCACAAGAAAGAATCCTTGATAAGTTCATAGTTCTTGAAGAACCAAAAGAGAGCAAAGCCTCACCTTTTCTGATTTCTATTCAATAATATTATATGAAAAACGTTTACAGACTTAAGAGCCTATTTAAGAGCTCCATAAAACTTGACAGACAAGAGAATATATTCTAAAATAACTCCTAATTGATACCTTACCACATCTAGAATCAAATTTGATTTAAAAAGCATTAAATGCACCTAAAAACAAGAAAAATGCCTAAAAAACGTACTAAATAATAAAATCCTAAATAAAAGTTGATTTGGTGTGAAATTAGCAGATCCAAAATAGGAAAAAATCTGTCTTGAATTCACGCCATAAATCACTCCCAATTAAGCCAGATCAGCCCTAAATAGCTTGAATTAAATTTATTACGCTTTCATCTTCCTTTGGACCAAGCTTGGAATGTCCTGCGTTAGAATCAACTCAAATCTCTTGAGTCAGCCCATTAAGTGCTTCTTTGATCTTCTTGGATCTTGCTCTTGTAATAGGCCCAACTAGAACATGCAATGGATCCTTGAATGCTTGTTGATTCTCATCAAAAATAATTTATAGACATTCTTTAAATCCACCCTCCTTAGCCAAGAACTCAAGATGAATAATCTCTTCTGTTAGGGTTTTAAATCTCCTTATAAGCTGAGATAGTTGGCTCATCCTACTCTCCTAGACTCTTAGATTATTATTATTATTATTATTATTATTATTATTATTATTATTATTATTATTATTATTATTATTATTGTAGGGGTATTGGGCCCATTAGTATATGAAGGACGGCCCAACGAAGTATTTTGGGCTGGAAACCCAAAATCCGAAGACATCAAAATGGTCGTGGACTATTTAAATATCCAAATACGTCCGAGGAGTAGATTTGTCCTCGGATTACAAAGCCGAGGACATAGGAAGAGAAGTTTAGTATCCTTGGGTTATATTATACAGAGTCCTACAAATTATGGGGATGCACAGTATACGTGGAGGGCGATAGAAAGAACGGTGGAATGTCTAAAAATAAAGCTGCTACCGCCGCCCATACATTAAAAGCTCTGTAAATTGATACGCTGACTGTATAGATGGAAGGATGGGACCTGAACATCAAGCTTGGAACTTGGTCCCTAATCCCAGCGGGCTTTAGGGAAGAATGGATGGGACAAGTATCCAAAAAATGAGGATTGCAACCAGGAAAGTGGAAGGTGATGAAGGGAAAGAAAGATATATAAATAGGAGGAAAGGCATACGAAGAAAGGAGGACTTTTTTGGAGTAGAAGAGATAGAGTCAATAGTAAATGATAATCAACACTTGTATCCAAACTTGAGAAATATTATTATAAACCATCCTCGGACACTATCCGAGGACGACTTCTCAGTCTTACTCTTTGCAAACGATTCTTTGTTTTTTTCCATTGGGCCCAAAGCCCGTTCTTTTTGTAATTGTCTAAACCATCCTTGAAATCTAAATTACAAACCCATCCTCTACAAATTCATTGTGAAGAAAGGCCTTTCAAGCCCATTTTTCTCCCAGTCGTTGTTTGGGAACTTGAATTGTGTCCTTACAATTATTATACCTTAACACCAAACAAGAGCTTAAAGTTCTGTTTGGGTAGCTTTTTGCGTTTAGAGTAAGTGTGTGTGTTTTTGGCTGGTCCATGGCATTGTTCATGGACTAGCCAAGTGCATCACGCGTGTGAATGGTAAATTTGAACAATAAAAAATATTTTGTTATAGTATTTTCAGTAATAAGTTTTCAGTTTTTAGCAAAATAAGCAATATCCAAACGCACATTAAGAGTAAAGTATCTACATCCTTGGAAAAATCAAGTCTCTTTTTTTTACTGTTATTTTACATTTTTCTGTTAGATTTGAAAGATCAACTATCAAAAAGCAGTGTTAAAAAGAAACTAGCAAAAGCCCATTTATACTTTTAAACCCTAAAAAATTTCTTATTTAATTTTTTTTAACAAAAAAAACCTAACAAATTTTCTTAAAGCACTTCGGTAATTGCATAATTGAGTTCATAAAATTGTATTTTAAAATGAATGGAATAGATTTGGCCATATTATCAATATTTTAAATAAATACTAAAATGATGGTAATCAAAGTTTATATATATATAGATATTAATGATGTGAGGTCACTTCCCCAATTAATCGGACTTATCCGCTTTGGGGAGCCAGTCCCTCACGGTTTCATTTCAGGCGACGTAGGAGCGTACGGATCTTCACCCTCTGGGGGCTTTACACCGCAGTCCCACATCGGCAAGAAATCCCTCCCACTCATGGTTTATAAGCTTCTGGAGCGACCATGAGTGGGAGGGATTTCTTGCCGATGTGGGACTGCGGTGTAAAGCCCCCAGAGGGTGAAGATCCGTACGCTCCCACATCGCCTGAAATGAAACCGTGAGGGACTGGCTCCCCAAAGCGGATAAGTCCGATTAGTGTCCTCACATTAAAAAGGGCCCTTTGGGGAGCCAGTCCCTCACAGTTTTGTCCTCGTCCCCAAGTGCAGGCAGGATTTTCACCCGGACCAAGGGCTGGCCTTGTAATCGCAGGCTTGACACCAAGTCCCACATTGGTTAGAGAACCCTCCCACTCATGGTTTATAAGCTTCTGGAGCGACCATGAGTGTACCACTACAAAACCGTGAGGGACTGGCTCTCCAAAGCGGACAATAACCGATTAATTGGGGAAGTGACCTCACAAATGACATGTCAAAATTCAGTCTATTAATTTTAAAACGAATGGATATGATTATAAAAAAAAACTATGCAAGAAGGGTAATGTGGCATGCATACAAAATGCAAAATTAGTTTGTATAATATAGAAGAGGATTACCTTTCATAGAATAATCCATTTAGTGGAGATTTCAACTAACCTATTTGTAAAGTTTTTGACGTCACACAAAAAGGAGTCAAAATATTTTGTCTCACTTTTCCTGCTCCACTCTATACTCCACTAATAAAAACTTATCACGTGTTCACCTAATTAATTAAATACTACTGTTAATTAATAAATGTAGCATTAATAAGTCAATAATGATAGTATTTAATTAATTAGGAGAACACGTGACAAGTTTTTATTGGTGGAGTATAGAGTGAAGTAGTAAAAGTGAGACAGAAGATTTGGACTCCACAAAAAGAGATAGAATCAAATTTCATCTCAAGTTTGGAAAGTTCATAGACAGGGAAATGAATAATTTAGTAGCCGGAAATGAATAATTTAGTAGCCGAAAATAAAACTAGAAACACCCACCCACACAATTAGAATATGAGAATTGAGTTAATGACAAATTGACAATATACAGAGGAGTAATTTACTATTTGTGTCCTAATGCTCTAACAAGCAGAAAAAAGATGAAAAGTTGTTCACTCGGTAAGTGTGTATGACCGAAAGTGAAATGGATATATTCCACCCCACTTATGTGTGTAGTTTTGCAGAAATGGACTCTGTTGCAAAAGTAAATATTTTCTACCATATAGGTAGAAAAATATCCAACATTTTAACCTTGTTTTCTTTCAAGGCTTTTGACAATTTTGTTCTACTTCCTTCTTCTGAAAGATTAGAAGCCATAGATAAATCCTTATTACTTGAGATGGGGGAAGCTATGAATGGCCATCAAAATGCTGTATACATGATTGCAACTTCAGGAGGAATGGAAGAAAAAGTTGCAAAAAATGATAGATACTCATAAAAAGGTGACAAAGTAATTGGACCAAAAGCTCACAAACCCACTTATCCTCATTACATCTTTTCCTTCCTTTTCTATCGCATGAATCTTTCCCCTGTTTGCCTTCATAATGTCCCTCTCTCTCTCTCTCTCTCTCTCTCTCTCTCTCTCTCTCTCTCGTTTTTATTTTGTTTTTAATTGCATTCATGTAGAAAATCAGAATTCATTTGTTAGAGTACATTCTATCCAAAAAAATAATTTGTTAGTGAATATATATATATATATATATGTATGTATATATTTGTATGTATTAATAGCCTTATAATCTAAACTAAAAGACATATCATCAATATTATTTTTTATTAAAAAAAAAAAAAGGCCTCACTCACACATGTAATTACTAACTCAGTCCATTTGAATCTGCCGAATTCATGGTGTGGGGCACCCCTAAGTGCGTTAAGGCTATCCACATCGTTGTACGGCATTTTTTGCGAAGAGCATGACTCGAACCAAGTAATTCCTGAACCCATAAGTATGATCCAGTCCAAGATTCCTACCAACGCACCATGCTCCTAAGGGCATATCATCAATGTTTTTATCTTGACATGCAAATTTTTTTGACATTTTTAATCAACAACTAATAAATTTTTACTTTTATGTAAAAAAGTTTGACACACAAAATGAAAGATTTTACTTCAATTTCTAAAAATCTACTATCATGTCCTACGTGTTCTTTGTTTTGTTTTTTTTTTTTTTGAAGGGGTACGTGTCTTCTTTGCTTGTTATATTGTCGCATGTAATTAAATGATCCGTAATTACTCAACCATATGACAATTTGCTTCAAATAAGGGCCAAAGCATGTTATAGATGGACCCTAGCTTGAGAGATTTGGACAAAGCACAACAAATGCAAAAATTGAAAATTACCATAGAAGCACTTGCACGTAACGTATTAGATGCTCCATCAATTCATTAATTAAATTATGCAAGTCTATGAAGAAGAAGAAGAAAAAAAACAAGAAGATATTTCAATTCACTTTTTGGTCCGATGATTGCGCCCATGTCGGTTCAATTATGGTTTGTGGCATGCCAATGTGCTTGAATTTTTTCTAGAAAGAGGTATGAAAGGTATATTATTAAAGAGGTCATGGAGCCCATGCCCCCCATGGTAGTTGTCAAAGATGGGCCTATAGTTGGGCCTTATATTATTGAAATATGAAGCTTAGACAATACAGTTTTGAACTTCGAGTCTTTTCCTACAAGGTAGTATGACTTTGGAAAATGATGATAAAGTGTTTGATCTCCTATTTTACTTTTGAATTTTGGGTCAATCTCTTATTATGTCTAAAATGATATAAAATTTTGGGCATTATCTTCATTATCATTAGATAAGAGAGTACTCTTTCTTCTTCTTTTTTGAGTGTGATGTATCCAATTTTCAATCTTATAATTGTTCAGTTTACATTTAGTTGAAGTTTCACGTTGATAAAAAATAAGAAATTTGAAGAATTATTATAAGTATATAACATTTTCACACACACACACACATATACATATATGGGTTAGGTTCAAGTTATACTTAGTATAACTCTCTAAGCAATGTTACATCACTCAATAACTTATTATAAAATTCATATTTTACAAATCTCACTGTCGATTCCATAATCTACATGTTTTTAATATTCATGCTAATTTTCATGTCAATTAGATGTTATTTACTATTCAATCTATAAACTCATCTTTTATACATTATATTAAACTATAAAAACTTGAATTTAAACAATTGATTGATGATATAGCTATCAATCTTTTTTATCACTTCAAAATTTTGCAAGTATGGATAATATATGAAGATAATATAATTTAACGGTGGATTTGTCAAAATTCACATTCAATTAAAAAATATTGAGTGGTGTAACATTGCTTAAAGTTGCATTCATTGCCTTAAGCAATGTTGCATCACCCCATAACTTGTTATTGAATTCATATTTTTAAATCCAACTATTGAATTACATGTTCTATATGTTCTTAACATACATGCCAATTTTCCTGTCAATCCGATATAATTTACCATTCGATCCATAAACTTATCTTTTATGCATTATTTTAAACTATAAAAACTTGAACTTAAACAATTGATTGATGACATGGCTATTAATCTTTGATCATCTCTAAATTTTGTAAGCATGAAAAATATACGAAGATAACGTAATCCAACAGTAAATTTATCAAAATTTATATCTAATTAAAAAATGTTACACCATGTGTAACTTAAATCTATATATATATAACATAATTGGACACAATCACACAACTGCATAGAATTAAACTTTCAAGTTAAGTAATGTGTAAGTTATATTATGAACTTAATTATAGTCTCTGTGGGGAGTAAAAAGACCTTGATAGGAATATGGGCCGTTGGGTCATGCTGAGGAAGGCCGACCTGCTCTTGGGTTTAGGACTTGTTAGTACTACGGGTCGGCCCATACGCCGAGGGTCCGAGGGTCCAGCCGAGGATGATTTTTCCCTTCGGACTGACACCGAAGAACCCGGGACTTCATGGTAAAGGTTAGTAAAGGACACGGACAAGACCAATGGTTAAAGGGGGTGAACCCTTGAATGTCCTAGAAGCACCGATGTTGGAAAAATGTCAAAGATAAAGGCTGCTACCTCCATATTAAAGACCCTGCACCTACCACCCTGGCCGCATTAATGGGGAAGTGACACTTAAACAGTGGAAGGGAAACTTCTAGTTACTGTTTAAAGGCACTAAGAAAGGAAATATCTAGGCTAAGGGAGGAGTTGGGGCAACACGTGTACAAAGTATTAAAAAGAGGAGTATTTAAGGAGGAACCTGGAATAGAAACGGGGACGGACTTTTTGTAACCTAAAAAAGAAAAAAGACAAGGAGAAAGATATAATATAAGAACAGCTCTCGGCTTACGTCCGAGGAGGCCGATTTACAATATCCCTTGTTGTTTCCAAGTATTTGCAATCTTTAGTTTGTCATTTAATCCCCACACACTTCTAACCTGGGTTTCAAGCCCACACTCTACAAATTCATATTGTTTAAGGCTCATTGGGCCTGGGCCCATAACTGTGCTTGGGGCCAGGTGCAATTGTGCACTTACAGTCTCCCTAAATAACGAATTTCCGAACAAGATCTTGAAGTCTACAAAAAAGTAATGACTCGCCCATGTGGGAAAGATTGTTGGCTGTACTTATGTGTGAAAGAAAAACCTATAAGCTTAAGATTCTACGTTTTGTTGCGTACATATTTTCATTGTTCTTAATATGCAAACCAAATTTTATATCAATCGTATGCTATTTGCTATCAAATCCATAAACTCATATTTTGTACAATTTTAACTTTAAATAATTTGGAATTTAACCACTTCATAGTTAAGGTAGTTATTGATATTTGATCATCTTAATATCTTTCAACCATGAAGGTATAAGAAAATAATATAATCTAACGGCGAATCTATCACAAAATACATCCAAGGTAAAGTTATTAAATGGTGTAATATTATATTAAGTAAACATAACTTATATTTCGTTATATTTTTATAATAAATAAATAAAAATCTAAAATATCATTCCCCATGTATTTCAGATGTTTTTTACTATTCTAGTATGATAAATTTTGTTTTTAAAAATGAAGTATGATAAATTTTTATATTTATCATAAATTAGGTATTAAAAAAAAGAGTGAATTTTTTTAAATTTTGTAAGTAAGAGTTAAAAAGTATTTAGTTTGATTTGAAAATATTTTTTTTTTTTTTTGTTGCATTTTATGGTATTTAGGACTGCAAAAAACGTAAGTCAATTGGAAAAAAATTTGTGTGGTCAATGAATAACGAGTCTAACAGAGTTAATAACATTAATCAAAACCTTAAGTACTTGACACACGCACACACAAATAAACTCTACACTTCTAAAAACTATTTTGTGATGGCAAGTCAATTTTTACAAAATTTAGTATAAAAAAAAAGCAAGTTATTTTTTTAAAATTTTTTTTATTGAAAAAAAATCTAAGTGTAAGAAGCAATATTTCTTCCTCTCGCACATAAATGAGGTAGTATGTTACCGGGGTAAGGCTTCTATCCAATGAAAATTTTCACTGGATACGTCCGGATTCGGACACGTGTCCAAGAGTGGATACATGTCCACTATCTAACGTGTCCAATGGAAACTTCCACTGGACACAAGCCACACCCTATGTTACCAAGTCATCTAGGATTAGCTTGTGCAAACATGAAAAGAACATTGCTAGGAATTTAAAACTCAACGAGCTACTTCGTCGTGGCCTTCGTTAAAGCCTAGGCTATCATGGTGCTCACCAAAAAGCACTTGGTACAAAATCAATTTTTATGGGGCTACATTCAACAAAGAGGACTTGGCAGGGTTAGGGGTGGTAATAAGAAACGAGGCCAACCTAGTTATGGCTTCATTGTTACAACAAATCCCTCTTCCTTTCACAATTGTTGAGATAAAAGCTCTCACAACAAAATGAGCACATGAATTTGCACTCGAGATTGTCATTGATTGAGTTGTGCTAGACGGTGACTCTAATATACTCATAAACACACTGAAGAATGCTTCCTGCACTCTAATTTAGTTTGGCCATATAGCTCAAGATGTTCTTTACCTTACCTCTTTGTTTATTGGTATAAAATTCTCTAATGCACTGAAACAAGGTAATATTGTCACTCATTGCCTAGCAAGGTGTGCTTCAGGTTGATTTGTCAACCTCCCTTATGCTATGTTTGGATGTTGGGGGAAGGAGGGGGAGTAAAGTAGAGGGAGGGAGAGTAATTTAATTATCTTGTTTGGATATTTTTTAAGGAATGAGAGAGAGGGGTTTGGAGGGGTTTGAATTACTTTTAACCCCTCATTTTTAATTCCCCCAAATTGAGAGATTTGAAGAGAGAGTGGAGTATAAAAATGCTTGATCAAATGAATTATCAAATTTATCTTTACCGTATGAACAAAATTACAAATGAAAATACTAATTATTCTTCACCTCCTTAATTTTAAAAACATCTAAACAAGGTAGAGGATAACCATTTTCCTCTGCTCTCCTCTCCACTACTCTCCTTCCCTCTACTCTCTCTACCCTCATCTCTCTCAAAACTTCCAAACATAGCATTAATGAAAACAATTGCATTTATTTTTATTTTTTAAAAGTCACCTTACTTAAGATGATATAATTTTCTTGATACAATTGGAAAAATGAAAAGAAAATAAGGATATGTTTGGTAACTATTTTTTTTCCTTATTTTCTGTTTCCAAAACAATTTTCTATTTTTAAAACTAAAAAACTTGTTTGGCAACCTAAAATGGGCTGAAAACAAAAACTGTTCTCAAAATTCAATTTTTGAAGAAAACTGTTTTCAATTTCTAATTTTCAAAAGTTAATGAAAACACGCATTTAATGTAATAAATATGTTTCATTTGATGATTTAACATTAAAGTTCAAATCTTAGTAATAACATATTTTAATATTTTCTATTTTTTTTTTAAATTCAACTAATCAAATATGTTTTTTATTTCAAAAATACAAAAAAAAATTCTTTACTTTTTTTTTTAAAAAATTTTAAAAATAGAAAACAAAATTTATTACCAAACATAACCTAAAATTTTAAAAAAAAAAATTAAAGATTTAATTTGGGCTCTCGAAGGGCCCAATAAATGGAATTGGCAATAATTGGGCTACATTTGGGCTGTAACGCACGCCAACCGACCGTGGACACGTACACGTGAACTCCACGCCTGTTCTTCCTTAAAATAATACTAGCATTTTACGATTCTCCCTCTCATAATTTTTGCTGTCCTTATATGACAACGCTCCTATCTTCACGAGCCACACAGCGCGTGAAATACACTTGCCAGCCTCAAAAGTTAGATTCTCATTCGGCTGCATTCTCTTTTTAACTCGTACTTTGTGCGTTTGGATACTAGGAAAAGTGGGACCCATCTCATCCAGCAATATGTGGCTCTTTAATTTCAGAGCGTGTGGCACACGCGCAAAAATATGTCTTCCATAAAATAAAGATTTTTAGTACAATTTAGAAAAAAATAAAATAAAACAATGTGTGGCAAAAATAAAGACAAGACCTTTGGCCTATACAAAAATATGCTCCACCACTCTTTGGAATCAAATCCATCCTCTAAGATCCCCTTTTTTTTTTTATAAAAAAAAAAATCCATTCTCTAAGAAAAATAAACTCACTGGGATTTTAGAGAGAGAGGAAAAATCCATTAGATTTTACATTTTAGAGAAAATACAGAGAGAGAGAGAGAGAGAGAGATATGATGGGCTGGCATTGAGAGTGTTTTGGTCATTGGTGGAGCCAAAAAATGAGGTATTTTGGTCAAAGGCACTTCTGGGTTCTGTGACTGCATTCACTGTCAAATTTTACAACGGAGTATGGGAAAAAACTTCAAAAAATAGAAAGAGACTCGTACAGTCAAATTGAGAGAGCGTTTTGTGGAGCCAAATTTGGGCCTTTTGGTCAAGCCTATTCTGCCCACTGTATGTTACTGTCTGCAATCAATGTCAAAGAATATATATATATATTTATATATATGTCAAGTTGTTTAACTATGGCCAAAACACATCAAACCTCATAAAGATTTAAAAAAAAAAAAAAAAAAAACTAAAACAAAATGTGAGAGATTATGTTTAGTACAAAAAAAAAAAAAAATTGGTCTTTTGGTCAAGACACTTCTGGGCCTGTGTGACTGCACTCACTGTCAAAAGTCTATATGTTTCTTTTTCAAACATAAAAATCACTATAAATTTTTTTTTATATATAAAAAAAAATGTTAAAGAAGGTAACTTTTTTATCTGAAGTGACCATAACATCTTAACCACCTCCACTCAAAATTACAGTAAATGGTAAAGTTAAACGGCCTGCAATAATAAAATATAAAAAAGGAAAAAGAAAATTAGCTATATTTAAATATGTGATTTGCATGTAGTCTTCATATTTCCTGACGAAATGTGAATGTGACATCGTGCTTACATTTACATGGGTTTTAAATGGACCCCACTCTGTCAAAACCGTTTCATTTTCACTTATTATTCCCATTCCTTTAAATACATGCAAAAGTATACCATAAAAAAATAACCACACACACCAAAAAAAAAAAAAAAAACTGCAATTTATTTTTAAGCATGTTTTATAGTTTTACCAACCCAAAATCTCTGAGTCTCCCATGAAATATTATGCCTTGCTTGCTTCTCTTGAGAGAGACTGAACTCTAAGTTGAGTCTTATACGTTTTGTAAGCAAAAGTTTGTGTCTTGCTTTCTCATCTCATGTGGGTATGTTGTCAGCTAAGAGAGAGAGAAAGAGACGGAGAGAGAATATATGAGGAAGTGAGCTTTTTTTCCTTTCACAGTGTATAGCAATCTTCAAAATCCAGCCTTTCCAGCAAAACCCAGCTAAATTTTTGGTCTTTACTATTTAAGCTGTCACCATCTTGAGGTATATTTGGATTTTTATCTCTATGCTCTTCTGCCTTCTATTACTTTCTTCAAATTTCTTGGTGGGTCTTGTTTAAAAAAAAATATTGTTTGTTTATATTTATGTTATGGTTTTTGGCAGATGTATTGACAGCGAAACAAGTCTACTTTTTGTCTGCTTGTTTGTTTGAGTTATTTCAGACCCTCTACATTCCCCAAGTTTGTCTGCAATTTGAGTTGGAACTTGGATGTGCAACTTGTTGTGCTTTGTATGAACTTTATTAATTGATGGGTTCTTGCAGAAATGCATGAGAGAGTCTACAGGCAGATCAATTCAGGACTGGAGAAGCAGACTTGGGAGCATTTCTGAGATGGGTTTTTGATTTTGTCTCTGATTAGTTTGAGGTACTGTTCTCTTCTTGCTTTCCATGTTGGTTTTGTTTATGTGTTGCTTGTTTTCTGAGTCCTTTTCATTTTGTTTTGTTTTGTTTTTGTTTTTGCTGCAAAAGTGGGCACCAACTTTTTGTCAAAAAAAAAAAAAAAAAACCAGAGAGAAAGTTTAGGATAAGTAAATGCAAGTTCTTAGTGGGAAGATGAGAGATTTTCCATCCTGTTTTGGTGAAAATGGGGTTCAAGTTGCTGATTCTTCATCATCAAGCGCCAGTAGGGCTGCCCAGAATTTAGTTACTTGTGTCTATCAATGCCGTTTACGCGGGCGGTCTTGCTTGATTACTGTCACATGGAGTAAAAATTTGATGGGTCAAGGCCTTGGAATTGGGATCGACGATTCGTCAAATCAGTGTCTCTGCAAGGTTGATATTAAACCCTGGCTGTTCTCCAAGAGAAGAGGGTCCAAGAGTTTAGAAGCATACTCGTGTAAAATTGATATATATTGGGACCTTTCTTCAGCAAAATTCGGACCCGGGCCTGAACCTTTGGAGGGATTTTATGTTGCAGTTGTTGTTGATCGACAGATGGTTCTCCTTCTTGGGGATTTGAGAAAAGAAGCTTTCAAGAAAACTAGTGCCACCCCTGTGACTTCTAATGCTGCTTTCATTTCCAAGAGAGAGCATATTTTTGGAAAGAAGGTGTTCAGTACCAAGGCTCAATTTTTTGATAATGGTCAAATTCATGATCTCGTGATCGAATGTGACACTGTTAGTGTCAATGATCCGTGCCTGGTGATCCGCGTAGATAGCAAGCCCCTGATGCAGGTGAAGCGGCTTCGATGGAAGTTCCGGGGGAATCACATAATTTTGGTTGATGGGCTTGCAGTAGAAGTTTTGTGGGATGTTCATAATTGGCTCTTTGGTACATCACTTGGAAATGCTGTTTTTATGTTCAAAACATGTCTCTCCCCTGAGAAGTTATGGGCAAGCCAACCCCTCTCCGATCCAAACCTATTGCCATGGTCTTTCTCGCAAAGATTTTCAGATTCCAAATCACAATCTCATGGTTTCGCACTGATTTTGTATGCTTGGAAGAATGAATAGAGATATTTAATAGATTTTTCATTGAGTGCTAACAAAAGCTTTTAGTGAGTGTTGATTTTTATCAACTCTGTTATTGGATTACACTTAATTTCATTAAATGGCCCATTATATTCTTCTTATCCTTTTTCCTCTTGAGTAACTTGAGCCATAAGTAGATCAGAGACAATTTTGTTATTAATTGGTTGCATATTCTGCTTATAGTGTTAATTTTTTTTATTGGGAATTTCATTTCAAAATAATGCTTGCCTAATGCTCCATTTTGTTATCATCAAGTATGTTTGTGCCACAAGCAAGTATTAATATCTTGTAGATTTCTAACTTGCGCATTAAGGGCTTCCTTGGTCAAACAATGTCTGAGCCTGGTGTGCCTTAATTGTAAGTTTGACCCCTTCAATTTTAGTCAAAATCAATATCAAAGAACTAGACCAATTTTAACATTTCCTCTTTCTCGGTAAATAACTATTACTTGGGTTCAATTCTATTTATTGCAGGAGCTGAAGGTATGGTGCTAAGGCAAGAAGAACCGAGATTAGATACAGGTTTGGTGTCTGTAGGATATAGTCCAAAATTCCCCTTCCATTTCCTTGGTATAACTTGATTGGGTGCTTCTGGATATGAACTATCTACTTTTGGACTCCACCAACAATCCATTAATGCTGGTGTGATGTCCTAACTTCTTTCTATTTTAGTCACTGCTGAAAAAATAACTACTATTTATTGCTAGTTATATATATTGCACCTCACATTTTCCTAACCATTCTTGGCTCATTTATACATTATTCAACCTTTAAGACCTTATTCATTAAGATTCAGACTTCTATAGATCTAATGTTCCATTACTTACTTAAATGTATAGGGATAAACTTTAAATTACAAGGCAGCTTTTTGCCTTTAAGGAACCATCACTAAACCTCCTTGTGGTTTGGAGTAAAATGAAATTGTCATTTTGATGGGTTCTCCCATGTTGCATGCAAGTCACAGGACACAAAATTTGGCCCTAAGAATCGATAGGACAAAGCTCTTTTTGCTGCCTCTTCCATGAAGCTTTAAGTTCGTTGAGCACCAACTGAGAGCTAAATTCCACATTTCAAGGAACATGTGCATGTTGTATGTGAGAATCCATCAACCTGGATGAAAAATATGACAATTTCATTTCTGCAAACCTCAAGGAGGTTTAGTGACAGTTTTCAAAAGACAAGTAATTTTTTACCACCCCTAACCACAAGGAGATCAATGGTGATCCCCACCAGGAAGAACATTCATCGAACAAGCAAGAATAACATGTATATGTGTGTGTGTGTGTGTGTGTGTGGAGAATGAATCCAAGTGCAAACCATTTGGTTCTCTAGGTCTTTGATAAATTTATAAAGGGATAGCGTGCTGCTGTGTTAGAAGGTTAGAGTGGTAGGCATAGGGTTGTAGAAGGGAAAAGATTCAAAAAATGTCAGTGTCCTATTAAAAACCTCTCTTGTCAAAAAGCTGCAACTCCTGGATTGATTTAGTCTCTGTAATGTTTTTGCAGGGATTCAAGTAAATTTGGTTGAAAATAGTAAAATGAATTAGTAGAAGCCAAGAATGTTTAAAGTCTGTAGGTACTTCCCTTCAGGGGGAATAAGTGGTTTAAGTTAAAATTATTTACTCATTATTCTAATGTATCTGCAAAAGACATTATTCTTATCAATCTTTGTCCCAACTCTTACGAGGCCTTGTGTGAGATCTAAGTTCATCAAAATTTACACACTGTGACATCCTTTCGAGTTTTCTTACTTTTTGCTGGTACCTTAGATAAGACCCAACGCACTATTGCTGTTTTTTGGTTTCATAGTTTCAAGCAGTCCACCTCTGGTTGTCTATGGTTTTTATGATTATTTCTCTAATTATTGGTGGCATTGGAAACCTCATGAAAGCACAGGGCGTGATAAATTTCCGGCTAGACCTACTCGTAGTCTGAAATTAGTTGCAGAGATTAGAACTACATGATCACAGATTCAAAATGTAAGCGTCATCTTGAAGACTACAAGGTCTCTCTGACTTACATTTGGGGTGACAATGTTGAAGAATTGCAAATTATGTTAATTGAACTTCTTCTGGTTGCCTAATGGTTCTATTTGTTGAAGGGGATTCTTCAAGTACTTTTCTGTGTGCTAGAGCCTGGCTGGAGGTACTAAGAAGCATTTGCATTGTATGAGAGAGATCTATTTTTTTTAGACTTTGGTACAGACGCAAATTCAGCTTAAGAGAGTCTTATTATCTAGCAAAACATGTTCTTCTATTCTTTAGATTTCAGACCTTCAGGGTGCACCTTATCCTCCTTGATGACAATTATTTTGAGGTTGGCCTGTGGGCCTGTGTCTAGTTGTGCTGTGTGCTTTTGTTTTGTGTATTGCCTATAGTTTACAGACTCCTTTTAGTTCACTTTTTTTAAAAAGTAATCTGCCAGAGAATGAGATAGACAGATAGACAGACAGAAAGAAGAATGCATGTATACAAAGAAAACAGTCTACACACAAGGAAAAGAATGGTGAGTAATCATGGAGATTTGATTTTCAATATTCTGTTTTTCTCATCCTACAGGCTGTTCTTGGTCTCTCAAGTGGAGCAGGTGACACTTTTAGTTCTATTCTATCAATTTCATTGTTAGTGAAAAGCCTTGGTGTTTGTAATTGTCCTTTCGTCTCCAACTCCAGAAGAATTTATGGAAAGTGACTATCCAATTTCTAAGCATTATGAGCTTCATAATTGAGGAATAACTGATGTGGCTTTAGCCACCCAACAAAGAAAAAGAGGGTGAAAATTGAAAACATAATCTGTTGTGCATGCGTGCGCACGTGTGTTCTTTTTCTTATTTACTTTGTGGCTGCAAAAACATTAGATAAAAAAAAATGTGGATTGTGTCTATGTTGGTTGTCATGTTAACAAATTTTCGCCTGCAGAAAAGGTTATTGGGTTATAGCTGGGAAAAAGATTTTCATACCACAAGTTGCTGTAAGATAGTGAAGTTCTGGTAATGCGAAGGATTATTTATTGACGTTCTTAGCTTGCGGCTAGCTAGTATGTTACTTCATTTAGGTAGTAAGTGGAGACATAAATACGTAATAAGTTGAGTGTTCTAAACTAGCATTCTGATTTTACTGTCTCCTTCAAGGAGCTTTTAACAGCATTATGTGAAGGCCAATGTACGTGAAGAACATAAATATTTGTACATTATATCTGCATGCTTCTTAGTGCCACCTTTTATTATTTTATCTACTTCTAAAAGATCCTGCTATTGATATTATTGCCCGAAAGCATAGAACTGTTTCTTCACCAATTGGGTTGTTAGAATTTTAATTTTGACACTGATTTTTTTGATAATTTGATACTTATAATAGGGTGGAGGATTTGAACCATAAATGTCTCCATTGAAAACACTAAAAAATGTCAGTTGAGCTACAAGCTATTGACATTGTCCAGTTTAATGTTTATAACAGTTCAGCTTTTTGGATTAAGCTTCACAATGATCTATGATTAGGGCGATAAAATGAGCCAAGCTACTTGAACTTGGTTTGAGAACATTAGTAAAATGCTACTTGACTTAAAAAAGAATTAATGAAGCTTGAATGGTCTACTACTTGAGTTAATTCCATATTTTATCCTCAAATACCGAGCTATTGGAGTTAACTGAAGAGAAAATCAGGAAGTGCCAGTTTAAAATCATTCTTAAAATCAATTATCAAACTTACACAGCCTGTCATTAACTTGGAGTTGATTATCAGGTTGAATCGAAGTACAAGTACAACACACCTGTAATGGACCCAGAAGTTAAATAGGACTGTTATTCAGGCCTAACCAGGGTTAGGTTTTCATGGCTAGAATGGGCCTGCAGATAAACCATAATACTAGATCCAAACACACCATCTTAGCTGGCCTTGAGAGTGAAAGTACACAACCCACTTGTAAAATTTGGATAATATAATTCAATATGTGAATCAATTCACTTGTAGCTTAAATACAATAATGTCAATGTCAAATTTTACATAGTACCTAACTAATATAGTATGTAAAAATGAGAACATTATAATATGCAAATGAACAAAAAAACAAGGGTTTATGATTATAGCAATTATACATAACTCTTTTGGCATTTCTTTATGTATGTAAAGTCATTACAATAACACAAGCAAAGTCTAATCATTCTCCACCTGAAAAAAAGGGGATGAGATCCAAGAAAAACAATTTATTATTTTTGTTTGGATTCTATATAGATGAGGTCAAAATGCACAGCATTTATCTTGTGAAGGCTATGAATGATAGATAAAACATATCCCCTAAAATATAAAAAATAAAATAAAAAACAAAAAGCTAAGAAAAGATGCAGTTTTGGTGGGAATGCAAAATTGTGGTAAAAGGAATTATCCAAACTCCAAAGGCATGGAAGCATGTGCAGGAATAGGACCACCCGTGTCACCAAGGTGCATGACAAAGTCGCGTGACATCAACTTCCTCTGAACGCGCGCGCGTGTGTGTTTTGTTTTTCATGGGGTAATTGGGTGAACAATAGTTTAAGGTACATTCTTCTGTCGGTTCTGTCACTGACATTGCCGTTTATCACTCCCGTGAACTTTTAGATGCTTTTTTTTTTACCTAGCACTAGCAGCAGCATTCTTGTTTTATTTTACGAGTAATTATTATTTTAATTAGAATGCTAATGTTGTTAACTTATTAACTTACTATTATAAATTTTATCATTTAAATTCTCTAATTCCTTTTCATTTTTAGTTAGATCTTTTGATACGTGTTATTTATTTGATTTTGCTTAGGTCATGAAGATTTTAAGGTGCCAAGACCTATTGAGGTGTAGATGCCTAACAAGTGTTTGGCATGTATTTGCATCCCAATAAGTCCTATGCACAAGTGCATTGAACTCAAGTCGGTTTCGATTTTAAGACTATTGAATTTTTTAAATGCGACTATAGATAGAAGGGAATATGAATATAATTAGAATAAAGTTTCCTCCAACCCAATTTGGAGATGTTACAAGGTGACTACTAAAAACATCAACATGTATTATTTAAACTAGTCATTAACCCATACGATGCACCGAATAGTTAACAATTATTAAAAAGATGTCTTTGTTATGTTCAATGCTACAATTAGTATAAAATGAATGAAAATTAATATTTATAATACAAAACAAAAAAATAACCATATTTTATCTTTTTTATTAGATGAAATAAAGACACACTGCTTATATTTCTAGCATATTTAAACTTTTATGAAAGCTAGAACAAAAAAATATAACAACTTAACAACAAAAGAAAATTTTCTTAATTCTACGTTCCTCTTGGGGGGGGGGGGGGAAGTAAATAGAGTGATACAAAAATAATATTCTATGACACAACATTCATTCAAGAAAACTAAGTTGCATGAGAATAAAAAAAACAAATCAGGATACTTTGGTGCCATCCATTACCTCTAGCTTTCTTTTAGCATTTACTCCGGCTATAAAAAAAAATCTAGAATCAAACGTGGTGTCTAAAAGTAGGGATGGCAATGGGATGGGGCGATGTCGAAAGATGGAGTCTTTGTCCCGGCCCCGCATGGTTTTGTTTTGCCCAATCCCCACCCCGCTCTGCATGAAGGGAAAAACTTTCTTACTCCATCCCCATCCCTTGGGGCCCCGTGAAGCCCCATCCCACCTTGTAAAACTCTACTTTTTGTTAATTTGCCCTACAACTAGTACAATTTTTTTTATGAAACATATTTCATTAATAAAAATATACTCGAAATTACAACTAAACATATCTTATCAAATCAAATCAATTTTTAGAAAAAATTGAATAATATATCCAAGTGTTTAACGATCATACAAATTAAAAAAAAAAAAAAAACTCATAGCATAACACATAACAAAATAAAGGCAAAGAACCACATTGAGTAAAATAAAATAAGCTAATTTGATATATTTGTTTAAATAGTAGAGTTTTAAGGTATAAAAATTTACAATTATATCTCTTAGCAACGTGGGGCGGGGTGGGGACGGGAAGGGGCGGGGTAGGGTGGATCTAAAAAGTCTAAACCCATCCACGCTCCTCCTGGTGGTGTGGGGCTAAACTCTTGCCCCATCCTCGCCTCACTATCTTTGTGAGACGGGGGAAAACCCACGTGCGGTAAAGTAAGGAGGGGTGGGTTAAGCGAGACAAGGAAAAATTGTCATCCCTATCTAAAAGTTTGGTTTTTAAGCACAAACACACGGGCAATAGTAATTATGAAGAGAAAAGATACACAAACACAGAATATTAAAGGAAAAAAACAAGAAAAACAAAAGTAATTAAGAAGAAAAATTCATGTAGAAGATACTTTCAGGCTTGTAGACAAAGAGTTTGTAGAAATAAAAGAGAAAAAACAGTAGATAATGGATAAACCACATAGAGGGTTTTGGTGTGGTGCTCTGTATATATGGGAGTAAGTCGGTTTTGTTTAAAACTCTCCATATTGCTAAGTAGTAATTAATTTAAAACTTTTTAATTTGCTGAGTAGTAGTTGGTTTAAAATTATCATTTTGACATAATAAATAAATTAAGAAAAAAATTATGTGTAAAATTGTGGGACTACCAAAACTTAAGCGGCAAAATATTAGAATGTCAACTAATGGTCAAAGTACTTCGGCTTGGTTTAAAACTCTTCATGTTGCTGAAAAGTAGTTGGTTTAAAACTTTTCAGTTTGCTAAGTAATAGTCGGTTTAAAAATCTCATTTTAATATAATAAAAAAATGAAGTGTAAAATGGTAGAATTACCAAAGCTTAGGTGACAAAACATTTTAAGATCAACTAATAATCAAATGTCTTTGACTGTTATATATTATATATATATAGAAAAGTCACATGACTTATTAAATAGGCCATGTTGATAAAATACACGTATATGACGTTATCAATCACCACATAGTAGTTTGGTGGAATTTTTTTTCAAACATTTGAAATTAAATGTTTTCCATGTTACTTTTTTTTTTTGACAAATGTTTTTCATAAAACAGATGTCCTTCAAAAGAGCCAAAATCCAAATTATTTCACGTGTCCATTGCGACTGCTTGATATTCAGCTTCTAATGCTGATGTTGAGATTGTCCAAGAAACTAGTGATTAAAAGCTACTACAAATCGGTACTCATTTTCAACTAGCGGACCTACTAACTAAGGTTGTTACTTTTCATCAATTTACAGGTCGCATATAAGTATATAACGGATTGTAGCTTGAGTTTGTGCTCTTTATCCATGTCACAACTCACAATTAAGCATGTGATCCATTAATACACGTATATTAGTTTTTTCTTGTAACAAGTTTTTTTTTTCATTAGTTTGTGTTCTTTATCCATGTCACAAGCATGTAATCCATTAATTAAGTGTTTTAGTTAGTTTTTTTTTTTTTCCTTGTAACAAGTATTTTAAGGGAATTTAGGGTTACTGTACAAATCAACAAATTAAAAAAATAAAAAGAAGAAGGAAATTATTTATAGAATTATTTACTTTTTGCAATTGAACTAACTAGATCATTCTATTTAATTTATATAATTAATTAACTTTTGATAAAATTACAAAAATATTGACATGATTCTTATCATATCTTTTACATCTAAAAAGATGTCTCTCTATATTAATTAAGAGTTAATTAAGAGAGAATAAATCAACATGAACAAAAGGGAATACTGAATAGCACAATCTGAAAAATTAACAATTAACTTAACCAAACAATATGCTACTTGGTTAGCCTTTATGGGCAGGATAGTTCAAAAAAATTATCTCTGATATCTACTTGATGGAAGAAGTTACAAATTTCATACAATAGAAAAAGCTTGATTATTGTAGATTTGTGGCGCATATGCATTTTAAAATATTTAATGGCATTTATGTCACTAATTTGTTAGTAGTTTCCTCCAATATTTCAATAATTTTCTTACATAAGCTTGTAATATTTCATGTTCTATTTTATAGACAAAATAGAAAGATGATAAGACTAGTGTAATAATTTGATCATACCATATGTGATTGTGCAAATTTAAAAATTGCACGATATAATGATTGATATACATGCCTACTCAAGAATGCAAATATCGTTTTGTTAAAATAAAATTGCAAATATCCTTCAATTTTTTTTTTTTTTTACATTCATGGTTGTGTGTTATTAATTTTTCCCCCTTTTGTCAGTCTTTGTTTTAATTGTTGCAAAAGCAACTAAATTTGAGCAAGAATATCATACTTTAAATAAATTGTTTCTCATATAAATTTTTTTAAAATGACATCAAAATTTCATTACACATACATAATTAATGCACAACTTAAAATAATTAATATAACAAAATAAATGTGTGTGTGTGTGTGTGTGTATATATATATATATATCATTGGAAGAAGTTAGAAAATCTAAATGGTTAAGATTAAGATTCTCAACAAAAAAAAAAAAAGGCTAAGATTAAGTTTAGTGAATTTACAAATATTTAAATTTTTTATTGCTTTTATGTCAATTTTTGTCAATGTAGCTAAACATGAGGGAAAATGTCATATTCTAAATTTATTACTATTATTATTATTATTCCAAATAAAAAAAATTTATATAAAAATTATAAAATAATCATATATATTCCTTTAATATTAATAATTAATGCACAACTATAAATAATTAATATATGTAAATAATTCGTTGGCTAATTCAGTAAACAAATATTTTTATATAAATGCGAGCTTTGTTGAGGTGAAATTAAATAAGTCACTTAATAACATTTTCTATTTTTCTTTTTAAAATGGAAGACAATGGTAACTTACTTTTACAAAAATTAATAAATAAAAAGGTGAAATTGGTGTTTGTATCAAATTGAGATATATAAAAATAAATAAATAAAAACCTCCAAAAAGAAAAGGTTTAATTTCATTATTAGCTATAAGTATATTCTCATAAAATTGAAAAACAACCCACCAAATGAGATACTAGTTTTTTTTTTTGGGTAAACAAAGAGATATGAGTTATGACTGATGTTATATAGTTTTGGAGTCCAAAGTCCAAAGTCTTGGTTTGCTGCAGTCTAAGTTGTAGCATCCAATGAACTGGTACATAGATTTCCATTTCCTACTATAATTAAAAATGAACAAATATTATAATATGCTTTTATTATTAGACAAATGAGTGGGTAGAGTTAGCTCAATTAATAAAAAATTTATCAGTAAACAAGAGATCCAAGCGCTGAATCCATCTAAACCAAAGAACCATTGATATCTTAACTTGACAATTATCATAAAGCGAGTGTAATATGTTAAAATTTTATTATATTTATAATTTGTTTAAAGTATTAGACAAATGAAACTATTATTATTTAAATAAATATATAAAAACCAACACCAACAGGAACAAGTACTGCAACTTGATCAAACACACAGTAAGATGCTCATCATGGGCACCCTTTCCATTTATGAGGTCTCTCTTTATGCACCCTATATTTCAACATTTTAATCAAAAGACATAATTACAACATCATGAAGGAGACCTCTCAACGATTATTCAACAGGCATATAATATGTCCAAAAGATTCTCAATATTTGGTCATAGACTTGAAGGCATATGAATCAATTATAGTAAGGGAAGCAATAGCCAAAAGGGTCAACAAGAAAAAAAAAAAAACTTTTGTAGTAGGCCATCTTTTTATGGAGTTGTAATAAGTTTGTTCATCATAATTACTACCACAACCGGTCAAAACACAAGGCACGATGGGCCAAATTCAGCAAATTAATTAGAGCAAAATATTCTGCTTCATTATAACTATTATATATATATATATATATTTTTTAGAAAGTTTTAATCTATGACATCTGCTTATGATGATTACACCATTTATTACTAGAATAAAATACTAATTAGTTTTAGTATAGGCAACTGAATCTCAAATTTTTTATTTAACTATCAAAGACTTTACTAATTAAATTAATTAGAAGCTACCTTATAACTACTGTTACTTAAATCTTGATTGGAATTTTTCCTTAGATAAAATAATAAAAAAACAAATGCTGATTTGCAGTAGACATGTTTTTCTGGCATTGGCATTGGCATCGAGTAAAGTAGCCGTGATTGTCGTTGAAAACGCGTTAACAGATTCCCAAGCTCTCAAGCACTTTGTGAGAGTTTCTGCCCAATTACATGTGAGGATGTCTAATCGCCCCTAATTTTAGATAGTGACCGCTAATCAATAAAGGTTGGCATTGTAGCACTGCAGTCTGCATAACAATTGTATTGTTGGAAGATTATACCAACTAAAAAAAAAATAGTATTGTTGAAAAATCAGTTGTATTACTAAATTTAAGAAAAGTTTTGGAACTCATAAATTTTTGTTTCGTCTTTTTCACGTAAATGTTGGAGTTCTATATCTCTTTTGGAGTTTGAATGTATGACAGCATGAGTTTATAGTGATTAGAGAGTATGACCAAACTAAAATCATACTACAATAATTTATTGGATAAAAATCTATACTCAAAAATTTTGTATTCAATTGCAATGCTAAAGTTTTGGCTAAGCTTATACATAATTAATGGGTATACTTTTATAAAAAATATACTCAGTAGTCGTTCCATCTCTAATTATTAGACTTTTATTTTATTTTGGGATGGGCCAAAATGAACTGCCCTTTAAAAGTTAGTAAGTAAATTTCTTAACAAACTAATTCATTTAAAAGGTTATTATTTTTCCTTTGATAAAATTTTAAGTTTTAAATTAAGTAAGTAGTTTTTGTGATAAAAAAAAAAGGAGAGTAATTTTTGGAAATTTATACCTTTTTTTATATATTTTTTAAAAACAACATGAACGATATCCTCTTAAAAAAATTAGATTTTTATCCTCAGCTAACAATATATAAAGATGAAATAGAGAAGTGTTACATCCATAATATTTTTACAACAAATTATAGGTAATTAGTTATTATTGATTATAATTCGAATTTATCATTAAAATTACTTTTTTGCTTTACCGATAACAATCTATAACAGCCTGTTACTCAGTATTTCTTGAATGAAATGTTATTTAAAATTTATTGTCACTTTTTTTTTTTGAGAAATGAATTTATTGTCACTTTAATAATAGGAAATATCCATGACTCAATATACATCAAAAGTAACACTTTATCACCTAAAAAAACAAGAGTGACACTTATCCAATGTTACTTTCTGAATCGATCTGAGAAAACAATATAAACCAGATAAGATTAGAACCCCTCAACTCAAACACTCAATCCCAATCTCATCCCAAAAAGTCTCTTTCTTTTTATTTTTATTTTTTTGGGTATATCCCCAAAAAATATTAAATATTTTAGCATTAATGATTGAATAAAATAAAATAGAGGCAATTTGGGGGCTACAAGGCAAGGGCAAGGGCAGTGATGAGCTGGCGCACTTTGATAGATTTAACTCTGGAGCATTCCTTCTGGTGCTTCCAGGTGTCAAACAGCTGTATGATACCATCTCCTTGCAAAATTACCAAAATGCCCATCGTAAAATATTTCATTTCCTCACAACTCCACCTACCCTTTCCAACCCCCAAAACGCCACCGTTTTAATTCCTTCACGCTATCAGAATTTTTAAGTGACTGCCCCTATGTGTACGGACCCAACAGTAACTATCCCCAACTGACAGTTTTAGCCAATCCAACGGTCATTTGGATAACACAAAGCCAAGCTAAAAGACAGGGGAGTCAAAGCGTTGACTGAAGGGTAAACAGGTCATTGTGTACGGTTAAACTAAAGCTTAACTGTTGTAATTCCGTTATTTCGTCGAGGGTGTTTGTGTAATTCTCTATTTCTCCAAAGAAAACAAGTACAAGTAAAGAAGTAAAGAAGAAGAAGAGAAAGAAGCAAAGCGTTTGATGAGAAAGTTTTAAGCATTTTTGCCACTGATAAAACTCTGAAACTCTCAGTGAGTTTAGTGTTTGTGGGTGTCTTTTATTTTCTGTGGTTGGTGTAAAGAGGCTGAGTTATGGCCGAGTCAAGTGACTCGGTTTCCATTGACATTGATATGGTACCTTTAGGAGAGAAGGTAAAGCAACCCCCCCAACCCAACCAAAAAAAAAATTGAAGAACCCACCAAGAAAGTTTTATTTTTTATTTCTGTTTTTGTTTTATTCAAATGCAAGATTACATTTTTATTTTTTCTTTTTAATTGTAGTACTTGTTGTTTCTTTGCTGTATATTTGCTGAGTTTTTGGTTGTATTTGTGATTTTTTTTTGGTTATTTAATTGTGTTTTTTGTTTTGTTTGCTTAATGTGGTTTTGCAGGAATATGTGGTGAAGACAAGCAAAGGCTCAATCTCTGTGTTTGTGTGCGGGGATCAAGAAAAGCCTGCTTTGATAACATACCCAGATGTTGCTCTCAATTGTATGCTTCATTTCTTGTTACTCTTTTTAGTGGTTAATGCTATTTTTTTTTTCTGTTGCATTTCAATTTCAAATATGCTTAAGAGTGAATGAAAGAACTTAGAAATGGTGCTTAATGTTTATGTCTTGAAGTTATTTGTAAAGGGTCTTTTTGTTTTACTCCAGTTGTCATGGAAAATAGTTAGTTTTCAATCTCTATGTGTTATTTGCTTTCTGGGGTTTTTAATGCGTTCTTGTTGTGCAACCCAATTGGTATTTGTAGAAATGAAAGTGTATTTGACTTTATTTGCTTCTTGGGGTTTCTATTGGGTTCTTATTGTGCAACCCAATTGGTTTTTGTAGAAATGGAAGGGTTTTTTAGTTTCTGGGTGCTTACTGTTTTCTTGGGTTTACACAGACATGTCTTGCTTCCGAGGCCTCTTCTTTTGCCCGGATGCAGCTTCTTTGCTGCTTCATAACTTCTGTGTTTACCACATTGATGCCCCAGGCCATGAGGTCAGTATCAGCCATGCATTTATTTATGTATGTAAGTGTTGTAGTACAAATTTTTTCCTTTGCTGATATTAATAGAGTTCCTGCCTTCCATTTGCTTAAGAGTTCTTGCAGGTGGGAGCTGATGTAATTTCTTCAGATGCTCCATTGCTCAGTGTGGACGACCTTGCAGACCAGGTGGCTGAAGTGCTTGATTTCTTCGGGTATGCTACTGTTGTGTACTTTTACCAGTTTATCTTTTCTATTTTGTTTTGGCAGCAATGGATTCAAATGGGAACTTTGGGGCTTTAATTCTCATTAAATTGGCAACTCAATGACTTCATGAAGTGCCTATTAATTACATTGGGTTGTAGAACACATCTCTTTATCTTCTTTCCTTATTGGGTTTGTTGTTATTTGGTTGCTTTTATTCAATCTGCCAGCCCTTGATTTCAATTGGTTTGGGAGAGTGACATACTGATTCTTATCAGCTTGTCAATGTATACTATTATTTTCTTATGGTCAATATTGGCAAATACATTAGTTTTGTATGAAAGTTTGTGATATCATGAAGGATTTTGACAAGCTTCACGTCCTAGTAAGAGGAAAAATTAGAAATATGGATTGATACCTCAGAATCTAGAGATTTCCGTTATAATTTAGGTGGAACATAAGAAAAGGGCGGAAGACCCGTTTAATCAGGATATGTTGCATGACTTCATAGACATACTGGTTTGTGCTAGTGTCACAAATTTAGAACTAGTTATAGATAGTTTCATATCAAGGGATGTTCATAATAAGTATAACAAAAGGGAAAACAGATCCAGCCCCAATAATATCTAATTGCTTTGGTGCCTTTTTCTTCTTCTTCTTCTTCTTCTTCTTCTTCTTTTTTATTTTTATTTTTTTTTCAGTCAGTACTAAATGGGGGGTGCATTTTAGTTCAGCTATGTTGAATGGTATATATCTTACACTGTTGCCAGTTGCAGTTTTCTTAAGCATGTATTGATGATATTTCTACTTCAGGCTGAAAGAGGTTTTGTGCTTAGGCGTAACAGCTGGTGCTTACATCCTTACCCTTTTTGCAGTAAGCTGGCAAATTTCAGCTTCCCTTTTTCTTTTTTCTTTAATCATGATATTTTTTATTTTAAGTTGTGTTTTTCCCATGTGGCAGATGAAATATACACAGCGGGTGGTTGGGCTAATTCTTGTGTCCCCTATTTGTAAAGCACCCTCATGGAGTGAATGGCTCTACATTAAGGTAATTGGAATATGTGTAACTAATATAATGAAGGAACCATTAGGTGTCAATATCCAACATCAAGGCTGATTTGAGTGTCAATAGAACACTTTATATCAGTTTAATTTTTGTATGGTCCAAGTGTGTATCTATGATAGCAAAGGGCAGAAGGAGGGCTTCCTTATTGCAAAGTCCACCATTTGCCATTTGGTATTATTAAGAGCCACTTGGCTGCAATCAGTAGCCAGTATCCAAACATTCTCCAGCACTATGCCCTTCTTGGAGTTTCTATCAACAGAAGTGATTATGATTCATTGTCCAATCCCCCAAGTCATTGCTTTCTTCATGCAACAAGTAGAATATTAATAACAAACATGTTCATGATGTCAGTTCAATACTGCATTACACATGATGGATTGAGTGTGCACCTGCAGTGCAACATTTTGATATCAGATGAAGTTTATAAAAGAGAGGGAAAAAAACTGCATACACTTTTTTTTTGTGGGAATTAAAACTACATATTTATTGCTTGTGAGGATTGCATAAGATTTAATAAAATCTACTTTTGCAGGTATTGTTGAACTTGCTATACTTTTATGGTATGTGTGGTGTATTGAAGGAATGCCTCCTACAGCGTTACTTTAGTAAGGTACTCCATGTTACCTTGTTTTTTAGGAACTTTCTGGCTTTCTTCTCTTGGTATGTTATAATTCTCATTTATTAAATGCAGGAACTTAGGTGTGGCTTGCATGATGCAGAATCAGACATAATACACGTTTTCAAAAGGGTATGGAAAGCTTAGTTCAATAGTGTCAATAAAGTGATAAATTTATATCACTTGAACTGCTGTGACCCTCTTTTTTTCAACTGTGCTTACAGTTACTGGATGAAAGGCAAAGTTTGAATGTCATGCGTTTCCTTCAAGCAATTAATGAGTAAGATCGTATCTATTCTAAAAATGCGTGTTTTTTCTTTTCCCCACCGATCCTTCCATGAAACCTGTACTAAGTCAACCCATGAGGGCTTGAAATTGTTATGACAGTTCAAGTCTTCTTTTGGCGGCAGCATATGAATTTGATTATATGCTTACAAGTGGAAAACTTAACTGGTACTCAAGGGTTTTATATTAAAGAATTTTACCTGAAATTGGTATTTATTTCAAAACAAGTTGTGTTTATGACATACCACAGAACAGATTGTATTAGACAGTACTAATTCAGTTCAGTAAATTAATAAGACATAGCTGAAAAATTACAAAGTTTAATTTAGTTTACTTGTGCGGGTGGCTTTTGCTTGCTAGCTTTCTAAATGCGAGAACAATCACATATTCTGTAACACTACCTGCTGTTTTATTGATTAGAAAGACTATTTGCAGGAGGCACGACCTTACAGAGGGCTTGAAGAAGTTGAAGTGTAAGACGCTTATTTTTGTAGGTGAAAGTAGTGAATTCCATGCAGAATCTGTGTATATGAGTGCTAAAATGGGCAGAAAAAATTGCGCTCTTGTTGAGGTAGAGTGATCTTCACTTTTTCAATGTGTTTTCTTGATTTATCTTTCAATTATGGTAATTAAATGACATAAATTACATGCAAACATGAGATGGTCTATTATCTCATGCGCCTGTGGATCTCGAACCCACAACCTCCTCCCCCCTCTGTTGGTCCCTTTGTTAAGATTAGAATCAGTAATCCAAAGAAGAACTAGCTTTTATTTTCTATATCTTTGAACCGATGAATTGCTTTTGAATGATGTTGTAATTATAACTAGAGGACTCCATGAATATAGCACGTTATTATTTTACTATACAGTTATTGTATAATGGTCCCATTTGTGTGCTTGGTAGGTTCAAGCTTGTGGCTCACTGGTGACGGAAGAGCACCCATATGCTATGCTAATTCCTATTGAAATTTTCTTAATGGAGTTTGGTTACTACAGACAACGACATTTTACTTCTTCATCAAGTAATGGCTCAAACCCAACCAGCCCTTCAAGCCATTCATGCATAGCACCAGAACTTCTCTCTCCAGAGGGTTTAGGCATCAAGCTGAAGCCCATCAAAACCCGCGTAGATATTGAAATTTGATGAAAAAAAGGGAATGACTCTTTCAAGCATTAATTCTTTACTCAGGTCTCCTGTGAAGGATAAATGGGGGCAGTGGTATCTCAGCATCACATAAATTAGCCATGGTAGCTTTGTACTTCAGGATAGCATATTCTTTGATTTTGTTAGTTGGGTTAGGATATTGGTGATCAGGATTAGGTGCACGTATGTATTTTTCAGAACTTTATTGTAGATAAAATAGGGGGGATTTGATATGGATGGAAGGTACATTTGGGGAAGAGATTTTTTGTCTGTCAGCTTACAACATGCTGTACATGTTACTAGCTTGCAACTCTAGAAGCAGCTTTTGTGTTGAAACTTTCTTTAATGCCACTGTATCTAATTCATGGTCGTTAAGGATATATTTTGAATACCATCCTTCTTTGTTTGGTGGTTAGTTGTGTATGTGTGGCTCCACATCCATGAAGACTTTTCTGTGATACCTGGTAGTGATTTTAGTTTTTATTAATACTCTTTTATAATTTCTTTTAATGAGTTAATGAGAGTTTTACATCAATCAAACTGCTTTTTCGAGAACTAAAGTGATCTTTAAACTAAGAGGTAAAAATGAATTTCGAGAGGCATGCTTTAGCTTTGTATTGATGGATTTTGTTTACCAACAAGTGTCCTAAGAATTGGGTAGCCTTTGGTGTTAATTCTTCAATAACTATGTTTCACATCATTAAGGCATGAGCAAGGATATGAACTCTGTCAGACAACGACTTATTTCTGGCTTCCCTCTTCCTCAAGGTCTTAACCATTCCTTACCCTACCCATTGATGTGAAATACAGAGCAATGAATTATCCCTTATCCTACTATCTTCTTCTTTGAATCCCATTGGCCATTATTATATGCCTCTGATATTGTTCTCCCTCATTCTCACAGCTGTGTTTCCCAGCCTCCTTCTAATCCAATCGAGGCATAATTCAGTCAATCTGATTTCTTCACCTTCTATTTCACTTATTCAAGATATGATTATTTTATGAAGCATTGTTTGTTTTCATTTTCTATGATTCTCAACACTTTGAATTTAATATTAAATCTACATTCATTCCATCATGTTCATTTCTCATGGCAAAGCTTAGGGTATTTTATTTTCCTCACCCGATTTTTTCTTTAAAAAGTTCTCTTTTATTTATCTACTCAAATATCTTATCGGATTTTTTTGTAAGGGTGGGTAATAATCACTACCCCATTCCCTCTCTCTCTCTCAAAACTTGCTTTATTATTTTGGTGATGATGCAACCACCAAACTTTTTGTTACGTGCACGTGAAATGTTTGATAAATTAGTTAGATGTTTCGTTCTTTTTCCAAAATTAGAGATTTTGATAGGATGGTTTGATAAAAATTCTTCATCATGATACTTATCCCCAAAAAAAAGATCCCATCACCATGATTCATGATAGCTACTCCTTTCATCTTGATAGTGCCAACCCCTCAAATCTCATCCTCCAGACTCGGGGTGAGTAACAATTTATTCTCCTAATGCCCATTACAATTTCTTGAATTCCGATTCATAAAATTTATTCTCAAATGTCAAAAACAACCTCCAGGCTCATAATAATATCTTTATGATTTTCTTTGACAATTCCTTTATCTTGCTTCCATATTCCAATAATATCTCACTCACAAAAAGAGAAAATATTCGAGAAAAAAGAAAATTCTTGGTCAAGTTGGTATGAAAAGAAACTAGCACACAAGCGATTGGTTCTCTCTCTCACGCACAATCTGAGGTTTGAATGTAATATCCGACAGTGAGTACGGACACACTCCAGAACTCTTTCTGCAATGAATTCATTGACACTGATATACTTTAAGCTAAGAAAAACAGATATCATCAATCCAGGAACAACTTAAAAGTTAAAAGCAGCAAAACAAAGTAAATCGTGACACAGTAAATGTTAATTAGCAGACCCAAAATAACAATTACTTTCAAAATTGCGATACATGCCACTGCAAAGTCATTTTATGGGTAGTTGACATAGTAACAACACTCTAGATTTCTTCTTTATATGCAGTACATTTTCTCTTAATCCTAATTCATCTTACTGAGCAGTTCATTGATGTGATCCTCACGATTACCAGCGTCTCCCCCTCGCTTGAATACTATTTTTGTTCCTTGCAATTCTCCTTCTGGCTTGTTGAGTGAAAAGGGCCATAAAGCACTTGTAACCTCCTTAAAATGTGGACCAACAGTAGCAATCTCATGCACAATATCTTCTATGCATATAATATCATACTTTCCCAAGGCCTGCCAAAAGATAAAATTGTAAGGGGAGAGGGGGTGCATTAGAAAATTGTGTATAAAAAATGACATAAAACTCAGTCCAAAATTCAGCAAGATGATATCTAATACCTGTTCAATAATGTTATTGTCAGTCAGAGGGACTCGCTGCTTGTCTATTTTTAAAAGACCCTTCTTGTAAATCAGCTCCCTCACATTCTTCAGATTAGGATATCTTTACAAACAAGCAAAATCCAATAAGAACCATGTATCACTGATCATTAATTATAAATAAAATGATAAAGGGGCAAAGATGCAGATGAAAAGAATATCACTGTTCATTAATTTGTAATTATAATGATACAGGGGCAAAGATGCAAGTGAAAAGAATCGTTAGGATAATCTGAAGTTGAAACTGGAAATGCACGAAAACCCATATGTCAAATGGTAGTTCTTATAAGGATGAGTCACAGCTTAAGATTGAAAGTTCAGCCATATGCAATATACCTAGTGAAGACAAATGCCATAACTTTCCACGATTTTTGTAGTTAAGCATGTTTAGGGACAAGTTTCTCATCATTGTATTTTAAGAAATGCAACAAATTTCAAGATTACATGCAAGACAACGAGACATTTTGTGTGACATGTTAACAAAAACAAGGTTATCTTTGATAATTTGATATAGAGAATGAACTTTTTTTATGAGAACAGGGAGGGAAGATTCCAGTGACCTCTTGAACAAGCATTGGGCTTGTAACATCAGTGGAAAAAATAAACTAAATGCATCTAATCAATCACCTAATATCTCAATAATTTTTAATTTCAGCCCCAGCCAAGGACAATATGAGACTGTTATTTAAACATGCTCCGGTCACAAGCTATTAAAGTTAGGAACAATGGTTACTCTCTATATTCTAGCATAGATCTGACTCTGGCTAGAGCTAAATGATAAAAGGTTCATGCAACAAATGTCCACGCCAGGTTGTTAATAAGCTTATTCAAGGTCTATGGAAGCCTCAACAAGCCAAGTAAAAGCTTAAGTTGAAGACTATATAGAAGAAAACCTAAACAACTAGAGGCTCAACTCAATATTTTTTTAATATCTTGAACTGCCATCAAACTTGACACTTCAACAGACAATGGTCAGTGTGTGTAAAGCTTACAAGAATTACATGAAATTCTCAGAACATATCATAGTAGCTAATGAGGAATCCCCCTTTCAAGTCCACCAGAAATAAAAAGAGACTGTGGTGCCACACTCCCACTCCTACTAGTTATTTTTTAAACCAAAGAAATACTTCTTTTTTTTAATAAAATTTTAGGCTAAAGGAAGTAAGGCTCACCCTAAAGGGGCAAGCAGGTGGATCAAAACCAAGCTCATCCTTCTGGGGAGAGAAAGGGGAGAGGGGGGGGGGGAGGGAGGGAATCAGAGGAGCCACTAGACCAAAAACACAGAACTTATCTGCTTACATTCAAAGGCTTACTCAATCATGCCCTTGATGCTCTGGTGTCTATCTGATGCACACAAATTAACATTGAACAAGTACCAAGCATAAGACAAGTTTCAAGATTGATTTTGGTGCAATCTAAAGGTGCTTATCAAGCCCAAACAGCCTGGTAATAGGATTGTCCAGATTCATAACTATCCTTACTCCAAGAAGAGCGCAACACAAAGAGAATACATAAAACAGAAACCACCAAAACAATGCTCAATGAAAAGGTAAAAGCAAAAAAATGGTTGGTGCCATTTAAATGGATCATCTCAAAATAAAATAAAAATAAAAAGTTATTTCAGCAAGAGCATAGGACACTGACAGGTTTACACAGAAATCAAAAAAGGTTTAAATAAGTAAAAGAGCATGAAAGCTGGTTGCTTCTAGTCCTGATGGTAAGCTAGAGCTTTCATTTATCAAAAAAGGGTAAGCTAGAGCTCCGTTTCTTTTTTTTCCAGATAAATAGGTAAGCTAGAGCTTTTTGTATTGTTTTCCAACACTATGCTTTATATCATTAGTAGTAATGGAATAAAAACAATACATAGCTATCTAACTAATGAAGACAGTAAGAATTAGGCAACAGAGTTCATTCCAATTATGATACTAGTCAGTGGTCACAATTTCATTCGTAACCACTTCATATTGAAAATCATGAACTATTATGGGGGTGGCCCTATATTTCTATGCTTTTCTGTTTTCTCCAGCTTATTAAGCATATTTACTGCATAGCAATAAGAAAAGGTTTTGTCTCCTACCCATAGGTAACATAAGGCTCCACTTTTTCCAGCTTTTCAACTATAAATTTATTTGCTATAACAAAGACACCGTTGAAGACTTTCCTCAATCTCAAGTTGTATAAGAGCTTCCTAGTTCTCGGATGCATTTCCTTCTTTCTGGGAAACAAACAGAGACATCAGAGTGGGAAAAAAAAGAATTAGCTGTAGATAACATGAAGAAAATAATCACAAAAGCTGGTAACTAACCCATTTATGCGAACAACAAAAAGCAGTTTGGTATCGGTCACTGTCAAATCTGGTCTTTTCCTCTTTGTCCTCTGTTTCAATTTTATGAGGTCTAGTTCCTACCCCAAAAAGAAGAGGAAAGGATTATTTGACAACACCATTACGTTAATAAATATATCATGAAATTGCAGACAATGCAGGGCAGCTCTGGAAACATTTGTCCTGGACAAAAGTTAATCTAAAATTAAAGACACAGAGTACAAACATCTAAGTGTCTACCAAAGTTTTCAATCTTAACAAGCACATCACCTAGATTGATGAGCATACACATTTCAGCTACTATTGCATGCTTCTCATGGACAAATAGTCTGTGACCCAAGAAGAGCCCATTTCACCTAATACTAGGCAACTGCCCAAGAGGCAAATTTAACATGCAAAACAACAGAAGAAAAGACTAAGGAAAGGCACCAAAACAGCATTCAATCATGTCACACGCTAAACAAAAAAATTGAACATATCCAACATATCAAAACTGAATGAACCCAATCGAATGTCAAATAACCGAAGACCTCGGCTTTCTTCACTCCTCTAAAGAAGACTTCAAACTTCTCCATCCCAGCTTATTTCTAATCACATCAATCTTCTACAACAGATTATCCACACAAAACTAAGGTGTCCCGAAGTTCCAAATCTCTCAAAAAACCAGTCATAAATACATACATCTATTAACCTGTAAGCCATCAAAAAACACCCAAAATAATCCCCCAATTCTCGAACTCCTCCATGCTTGTACATACACATATGCATATGCATATAAAAAAAAAAAAATAATAATAATAAAACTAGAAAAATAAAACCTCCACCAACCCAACAGTAACTTCGAAATGAAGAATTTACCCAATTTCAGCCGCAATAAAAGGAAAAAAAAAACACTATATCAATGTTATAAGCATAAAATTGCACCAAGTAAAACCCACACACATATATGCATATATGTACAAGAAAAACTCCAGCAACCCAACATAAACTTCAAAAACCAAAATTTTCCCAATTCAAACCACAATAAAAGAAATCAGAAAAACACTACATCAAATTTATATGCATAATATTGCACCAAGTAAAAGCCACATACACATATGCATATACATACAAAAAAAAAAAAAACTCCAGCAACCCAACATAAACTTCAAAAACCAAAATTTACCCAGTTCAAACCACAACAAAAGAAATCAGAAAAAACATAATATCAATCTTATAAGCATAATACAGCTATAGCAACCCAACAAAAACCCACATGTGAAAAAGTAAAACAAACACATATAGATGAAAAAAAAAAAAAAGAGGTGAAAGAGTTGAAACCCTGGTGCGGTATTGTTTGATGAAATCTTCAGGCATTCTGATGAATTCTTGTTTGGCTTTCTTCTTGAGAGCAGATTGTCTGTCCTCATACTGAGCTTTCCTCTTCAGTGCCCACTCTTCGTTGCTCTTCCTTTTCTTCAGTATAACCTCAGGTATGTACGCCAACGGTGCCTCCTCTTCCGCCATTTTTATCTCTCTCTCTTTTGCTTTCTCTGTAACCAAAAAGAGAAAAAATACAGAGAGAACGATAGATTGAAAGAAACACAGAAAGAGGGTTTGAGTTGCGGCCGAGTAAAGACTAAAACCCTAATTTCCAACCCGATTGGGCTTCAAGCCCATTCAGCCCATCACTGGGCCCACAAAGAGTAAAAACGTTGTGATTTAAATTAAAGGCTGAATTCTAAATTGTTATGGGCTCTTCAATGGTCTAAACATTTTGGATTTTCAGTTTGAGTTTGTTTTGATTTAATTATTTGCAAATCAATTTACAAACTGACGGATTAGTGTCAAATATTATATGGAATGGTTTAATGTAAAATACCAAATATGCAATGACCTATTATTAAATTGAGTAAACTGACGGATTACATGGGTTAATCTTTTTAATCCATAGACAATTTAAAAAATATATACCAATTGTTCTGCATATAGAACATAAGCAACTAATATCACAACGATAACACCTAATTGATTTTAATCATTAGTTGTATTTAGAGATTTAAATGATTTTGTTATGCTTTTATGATTTGATGACTAAGCTAAAAATTTATTTTGAATTTTTATGAGATATGTTGTTTCAAGACTTTTGAACCATATAACTTGCTTATTGGATCGATTTATGTGAATGATGCATTTTTTTTTTTTTATACTCTCTAATTTTATGTCATATGATGTAATTTTTTATTGTTATAGTTTATTAATTTACCTAAATGGAGATTTTTTTTAGTTGCTTTTCAAAATTATAAAATATATGATTTAATTAATTAATAAACTTGCAATTTATCCAATGAATTAGTGAACTAATTCTTCAGCTGGGTCAACCTACAATCTAATTTTTATAACTATGGTTTTGGGGATTTAACGATAATAGAGGATGTCTACTTAATAGAAAACTGAATTGGGAAATTTTGAAACTTAGAGGCCTGAAATGAAAAACAGCGAAACTTAGAGGGCGAGTTTTGGAATTTAGCCTAAATTAAATCCTCAAAAAACCAAGTGGTATTCTAATGTTTTTTTTTTTAGTTAGAAATATAATGTCAATTTTTTTATATAGAAAATATAATTTCATTTCAAACCCTTTCTTTAAAAAAAAATAAAGTTAACAGGTTATGGGTTAAGGCTTAACAAGTTCGTATCATAATTTGGTTGACATGACTAACTCATTTAATAAACATATTTTGACTGTGTCTAACCCATGGAACCTGTTTGACTCATCTAGCTCGTTTAATTAAATGTCATTTTACCAATATATTCTTCAAAACCCTAAGTATATAAACTTATTAGTTGTTGTATTTATTTTGTTTGGTATATTGTGATTGATTATTTGTGAAATTAAGATTTTTTTTAACTTTGAATAATCTCTTTTACCTGTTGGCCAGCTTTAAGCAACCTTCGCATTTCTTGCTGAGATCCTAAATCTCCAAGTGGGCCCTCTTGTAATGAAATTACTTGTTAGTTATGAATTTTATATTAAAACAAATCTATTTGTTTTATCTTTTATAGTTTAGATCAATTGGGTTAGAACTAAAATTTGTATTTTTTTTGTTCACTTTGATAAAAATTTGATAAATGAGTTGACAAAATTAGCCTATTTAATAAACATATCATATTAGGGTTGAGGAATTCTAACCCGTTTAATAAATGTATCGGGTTAATATTGACCAATATAATTGAATACTGTACTTACTAAAACTCACCATTTTGAAACTCTTTTAAAATTTCAATTATTCATTTTAATAATCTTTACGATGATAAAAATTTTTCTTAAAAGCTCTACTTTTGTCACAAAACTTAAATAAACCGTTCCTTGTTTTTTTTTTAATAAGAAAAATAAACTATTCCTTTCACTATTTTTTTTTTAAACAATTTATTATATTATTGTAATATTATATCTAATTTGTATATATAACAATAATAAATTTTTTATTGTTTTGGACATTACAAAATTACACTAACATAAGACAATGCGAATAATTTACGTTAATTATGCAATTTAACAAAGCTAAATTATAGATAGAGATAGAGAATTCTAAAAAAAAAAAAAAAATTATAGATATAGATATACTAATAGTAATTAAGAATGAAGAAAAAAGTCAAAGAAAAATGGTCCCCACGTTGGAAAAAAACCAAAAAGGCCAAAAAAAATCATCCTTTCCCGCCTTCCGCCCCTCTCATTGAATTTCATATTTCGTTCTCTCTCCTCCTCTCTCTCACATCACACTCACACACCCACAGAGAGAGAGAGAGAGAGAGAGAGAGAGAGAATGTGGAGGAGCTCTTGGGGCTACTCTGAAAAATGGACACTCCAGTGAAGAACCAACTTGCCACCACTTCTAAGTTTGAGGTCTTTCCTATAAACCCGACTCTCTCTATCTTATTTTTGTTTGTCTTACTCATTATCATTGTGCTTTTATTTATTTATTTTTTTTGCAAAATAAAATTATTCTGTTTGGTTACCGAGAAATTGAACTAGAGAAAAACAATACCCATGTCTTCAATTTCACTATCTCATCCATTTTACTCACCAAAATAAGAAAAACCCATTTCCCATTACTTAAAAAGTAGTTTGTGTTCAAGGGTCAAAAATTCAATTTGGGGGTTTTAGTTCTCTTTGGTTCCTGATGCTGTAAAGCCTAAGGTTTTACCATAAATTCAATATCCCTATTTTCTGAGGGGGAAAAATGGGTGTTTTGTAATGCTGTATTAAGATGTTGAGTAGTGGGGCTAAATTTGTTGTTTTGGGTTCTTTAGGGATTGGATTTTTAGAACCTGGGGTTGCTATGATATTGTATTTTGAGGGATTTTGTTGTGTTTGTATGTTCAAGTTTTGTGAATTGCCTTTTGTTTTTAAGTGTGAATGGGGTTTTACTATTGTTTAACAAGTGCATATTTACATGTGGATGTTTTATAAGGTGTTTTTATAAATTTGGAGAGTAAAGGTGTACTTTGGTCAAAATGAGGTCCACCGTCCACACACATGGGGGAAGGGACTAGGAGATTTGGCCAGATGCTTCTATGGACTTTATAGTTGCAATTTTTTTTAATAATTTTTTTTCCTCCCAAGGAAATCCTTTATATCTGTAAGCAGTTACTGATTTTGGCAAGATGTTATTGCTTTTTTGCTTGGTGACAATCTAATTTGTTTGCTATTGTTCTGGATTGGTTAATACTTGTATTTATTTTTGAGGCTATGTGCTGGGAAATAATCCTTGTTTATACTATGCAGGATTCTCCTGTATTTAATTACATCAGCAATCTTTCTCCTATTGAGCCAGTCAAGTCCATACCCACTGATCATGCATATACTTCACTAACTTTTGCATCCCCTTCATCAGTATTTCCTTCACCACAGATTGGTATCCACAAAGAATCTAGATTTTCAATTAGAAGGTAAATTTAATTTACTTTTTCTTGCGTCATTCAATCATATAACAAAAATTGTGCTGTTGTTATTCACAATTCAAGTTACACTGTTATCAGGCATCAGTTCTCGGACTCTTCAAAAAATGAGTCCTCTCAGATTGGAAACAAAAACAATACAAGTGAAGGGGTTTCAGTTGCTGTTCAACCATCTGATTCATGTACTGAAAATTTTGAATGTTGTACTTCTGCCAGTTCAGCAAGAGAGATTACTACTGAGCCAACTGATGAGCCCTCGGAACTAGTCATTGAGTTGCCAAATACCTTGAAATATGATTGTGGTAGCCCTGATAGTGATATGGTACCTCCCGATGCTATTAAGACAGATACTGCACCACGCATTGCAGGCACATTGGAATCATTCGATGAATTTCTTATGGATGACTCAAAAGGGAAGCTCCATTCATTTGAAAGTGAAAAAAATTTGCGCAACATCTGTTCAATTGAGCAAAATATAGAAGCATGTGACTGGGTGTCATTTGTTTCCGGTGCTGCAGATCTGTTGAACTTGGATTCATCCATGATGGAAGAGCATTTTGATGGGCAAAATCATAAATCAGTTGATCCTGGGACAATTTCTTTTCTCTCAACTGTCCTACAGCTCCCACAAGACAATGCAAATGATGTAGAGAAGACAGAAGCCATTAGTATTATCAGTTGCAAACAGCGTGAAATAGGAGAAACAGTAACTCAATCCAGAGCAATTGGGAATCTAAAAAAAACAGATCAAACTTCAGCAATCCTTTCTAGCACTCTGCTGGATAAGCTAGCTGTTAGTGATTTGAGTGATAAAGTGGATGACAAGGGGAAAAAGTGCATGGATTCCAGCAGCAAGGTATGGCATTTTTTGGCCTATGTTGTTATACAGATTGCTGAAGTAAAACGTATTATATATATTTATGCAATGTATGCCTTCTTCTGGATAATTAAAATGCTGTCCGATAGTTAGAAACTAAAGTTTTGTGGAGTTTATAGTACATACATTGTGAGAGTCTCTCCAAGCTTTAACTTATACATGGTGTCTGTAATATATTGTAGAATTACATAACCACAGTCAGATTTCTCACAGTATATTAACCTTATAATACTCATAGCTTAAATTCACTTCTCTAAATTAGATATTCCTATGGTGTGTCTCCATCATTGATCTGCTTCTGATGCAGAACAAATCAAGAACACAAGAACAAAAATAATAAAATAAACATAGGATTCAGCACCTAGGGTTACTTGGAATCAGCACCAAATGAGATAGAAAGCTTAAGAATCAGCACCTAGTGTTGATTGGACTCAACACCAAGCCATTGGAAAAACTCCAACCAAAATTTTAGTAATCATTAACTTGTCTCCATTGGAGTACAATGCTATGCTTATACAAACTATTAAAACTAAACTCTACTTTTAGACAACGAGAGTCAATGCTCAATTATTGAATTACAAAAACAACCTTGACTACAGGAAATTAAATAACATATTAGTAACCTAATTTGCTGATAAGAGTTAGAATAAAATCCAATGGGGGTAATAGTAAATATACAATTGACTTCTAAAACTAAACAAAACTTAATTACAACAAAATTGTTGTCATGTTCATTGCATCAATTGTTTTAGGACTTTGTCATGTAATTAAATAAGCACTGTGGGTAGAGTATTGCTGAAGCTGAATTCAGAGTAGACGTATAAAAAATATGCCAAGTGTTTAGATTTTTATGAGAATAATAAATTGTAGATACTACATATCCATTGACATTAATGCTTTACCTAATGTTTGAAATCTCATCTTTATCTCTAATGCAATTTTTGAATGTTTGAAATCACAAAAATGTCATGTAAGCAATGAATTGCATCAATGAACAGTGTTGTGATTTCAGGTTCATTGCATCAATTTTTTGAGTGTCTATGCATGATACTGTCCCTCCCCCACAAACCTGCTCCCCCTTTGTCCCTTTTTTATTTATTTTTTTATTTTTAAAATTTTTATGCTTTATTTGTTCTCTATTCTTTTAAAATCTCATGTGTAAATTCTAATTTCATCAATAATATTTTGGACCTTGTTCAGCCTGGTTCTCACAGGCTTTGTAGTATACGACGGCGCTGTCTGGTTTTTGAAACGTCAGGAGCTCATAAAAATAAGCCAATATGTGATTCTAATAGTAGTTCTCCGGCAATACCATCTGATTGTGAAGTTTTTCCTAATGAAAAGCAAGCTCAAATCAATACTGCAAGTGGTTATTCATCAACCATGTTACCTGGTATTGGTTTGCACTTGAATGCTCTTGCAACTGCTCCGACTGATAATAAAGTTGCCAAGCTTGAGAGTCCAGCTTTCAGAAGCAAACAAATAATTATGCTAAACTCAATGGTCTCTTGCAATCCTTTAACACCTGGCCAGAATCCTCTTGATAAATCCCTGACTCTTAAAACTTTGGAAGGTGAATTGGCTCCACATTATAATGAAGCTCAGGTTACAGAAAATGCTCCTCAAACATCTACAAGTGCTGTTAGTGAAGAGTTTGACCAGAGTAGTCCTAGAAGAAAGAGGCATGTATAGACAATACTATTGTTTGATCGTTGACATGTACTTTTTAATTAAGTGCTTAATATTGCCATTTCTGTTATAATGTTTGATAATTTTCAGATTCAAGTTGGAACATGTTGAAGAAAGCAACGCCTGCAAGCGCTGTAATTGTAAGAGGTCAAAGTGCTTGAAGCTGTAAGTTCATTTTTATTGATTTAAAATTAAGTTCATGGTTTGTGTGCATTATCTTCATCTCTCAGACAAAATGTGTTTGTAAAATCAGTTGTTAATGTCTTGACTGATTTTATGGTGGATTGGCTCTAAAAGTTTAGCCAAACTCACTATTCCTTGTTTAAATGGTATAACATAGGAGGTTCAAGGGATACTCCAATGGTTTCAGCACCTCTCATGGTGCCTGGGCACTGAGGTTTCTAACCCCATCACTAACAGCCCTCCCCTCCTCCCACTTCCCTAGCAAAAAAAAGAGAGTATAAATAGCTATGGAGTATGGTTGATTATCATCAATCTATTTTTGTGCCTTAGTTCTTGACGTATATTACTTGCCATTTCAGTTATGAAATCATGAGGGGAGGCACTAGGAGTATACAATTTAGAACCTCCTCATGCATGAAATGCCTGCCATTAAGCTACAGCATGAGCATCATTAATTCACTGTTTCTAAATATAATAACTCATGTTGAGAAATTTGAAAAATGTTCGCAACCGATCATGTATGCATGTACATCTACTCTAATGAAAAAACCAATTGACAATGGTGGCGATATATAAATTTCTCCTGCTTACATGTCTAGTATTATATCCTCAACTAGTGCTTAGGCATCCCAAATTTTGAGCTGAGAATATCTTTTTGGCTGGCAGCCAAAGTAAAATGAGTTTTTTGAAGGTTGTCTTGACAACAGAAGGATCAACTGTATCAGGTTCTGGAGATTAGCTAAAATAACAACTACTGTTTCTACCAAATTAAATTTTCAGTATGTGCATTTGACAGTACTTATATTATTATTATGCAATGGTGGAATGCTATGTATTTTATAAATGTTCCTTTGACATCAACAACACTGCAGATTTAATAGACCCTTGTAGTCTTACTGGTCATGTTCTTCAATACAGTTACTGTGAATGCTTTGCTGCTGGCCTCTACTGTGTTGAGCCTTGTTCATGCCAAGATTGCTTTAACAAACCTATTCATGAAAGCACTGTTCTGGAGACTCGGAGAAACATTGAATCTCGCAATCCACTTGCATTTGCTCCCAAAGTGATCAGAGACGCAGATGTTGTTCCTGAATTTGGGGTTAGAAATCACCTCTTAGATTAGATACTTCCTTACATCAGATTCAAGAGGCATCACAGTCATTCTGCTCAAACTCCATTAATTTAATGGATGGAGCCTGACCTCATTTGTGAAGTGGGACTGATAAAATTTATTGTTGGTCATTTTAATAAGAAGTATTTGAGGAGAGGGAATTTGATTTCAGGTTTTAGTTTTAATGGCTTGAATAAAGTACAATTTTTTCTATTGATGAAGTTATTGGTGGATTTAAGCCTTGTCAATTTGTGGATATGTAATGATTAAGTACAACATGTTCTTTCAAATTCATAAGATCTGAGTTTTTTTTGGAGCAAATTCTCATAGCCAAAACCCATCACTTGTTATTAAAAATCATTTCAAGTGGTTTGTGCTAGTAATTATTCTTTAAATCCTTTGATTTTAAAATTTATAATTCCAATGCAACTTGCTAGGATTCATAGTGAGGGTTGAGCAATGATGTCTGTGGTGCTAATTTGTTTTCAATAATAGCTTCTTCCTTTGGCCCAATGCCCTTAAACATTCTTCATTTTTTTTCCTATGCAGGATGAATCTAACAAAACTCCAGCCTCAGCCAGGCATAAAAGAGGATGCAACTGTAAAAAATCAAGTTGCTTAAAGAAATACTGTGAATGCTTTCAGGTTTTTTCTGATACCCCTTTGTGTATGTGCCTTATGATAATTGAAATCTAATGTGGACCTTTTGTTTTGTGTATAAAAAGGGTGGGGTTGGATGCTCTATCAACTGCAGATGTAAAGGATGTAAGAACGCATTTGGTCAGAAGGATGGTAAGTTTTTTATTTGGTTTAATTGCACTAATCTTTATCCTGAAACTGAATTGAACTGTGACACTTCTATAAGTTGTTAACAGATCTTATGACCAACTGAGGTGCTTTTTTAAGTTGAATGCTAATATGCAGTAAATATACTTAAATTTTGTCCTCTTCCCACCCTGGTGCCCTTTACTTGGACCGTAGATTTCTAAGCATCACACTAAGTAGAGCATGCAATAATTCTAGTTGTTTTACAACTTCCTTTTTCTTTTAATGTAACAGGAGCTGAAGAAACTGATATCGAAGGGGAAGAATTAGAAGCTTGTAAAGTGAATGCATTGGATGCAAGTTTACACACAGTCAAGGAGGATGATAAGGAACATCTTGAATTCCCAATTACAGTATTATCAGAGAATAGCAGGTTATCAATTCTACTCATTTTAAAATTTATAAAATATTTTCCTTTTTTTTTCTTTTATTTGTTTGGAATGTTTAAATTTACTTTTCTTTCAGATCTCTGAGTCAAGAATCAGAAGGCTGTAAGAATGCATTGGAGATAAGTTTACAGGAAGTAAATGAGAGTGAAAAAGAACATCCAGATCTCTCAATAACACCTTCTGAAATAAGCAGGTTCTTGATTCTATTCATTGTGAGTTTTGAACATTGTTTATCTGTACTATATCTGTTTTTAATGTCACCAATATTTCATTTTCAGACCTTCAATCCGTTTGCCATTTTCCTTTAGTGGGAAGCTTCCTTTATCTTCTCTGCTTTCTGTTGGATCATCAGCTCAGTTTTGCACCAGCCAAAAACCCAGAACGAAATATTCTTTCTCCTCTCGGCTCAAATTTGAGACACATCTTCAGATGATTCCTGAAGATGAAACTCCCGAGGCTTTGAATAGTACTAGTGATGTGAAGTCAACCTCTCCAAACTCCAAGAGGGTTTCACCTCCTAAACAAGAGTTTGGTTCAACTGCTCGAAGGATGGGTAGAAAGTTGATTTTGAGATCTATTCCACCATTCCCATCTCTCAGTTCAACAGGAGAGCAGTGATTTTCATGATGCTGAGAAATGTTGTTTGGTTGTACTATTTCAAGCAAATTTAATGTATCCTTCCGGCATAGTAGCATGCTTCAGCTAGTGGCATTGTCAATATGTACAAATAAATTTTACAGTTAGCCTTTCTCATTTAAGTGGTTCTTTTCTGTTAGCCTTTTCATTTTTAAATGTTCCAACCCCCATCCTTATTCCTTAATATGCTCTCAAATTCTATTATAGCTTGTACCTTTCAGCTCTAATTTGGGCAATGTTCTGTTGTATGATTAGACTAAGTTGACGGAATGTGTAATGTTACTGTATTTGTTTCCAATAATTGTAGACTACTACTAGTACTGCCTTTACAAATCTTTACCAATTGTATCACAAATCCTTTGTACTCCATGTCTGTTGTGACTTGTGACTTCCACAGCTAAATACCAACAATGAGAATTCTCTGTTTCATTCTTTTAAGGCTTTCGCAACCCACTGGAATAAAGATTGGACGGTGCATAGATCCAAACATTTGTGCAAAGCTCAGTGGCGCAATTTGTCTCAGGGCTAACCTTAGTTCATCCCAAAAGAACCATTAGAATTATATATCAAAAAGGAACCCACCCAAAGTGTTTCGCAACAGGGACAAAAGGGAAGCGAGAAAGCAGGTGGGTGTTTGACATTGTTTGGGTTTATGATTGATGAAATGCCCAAGAGGCCAAATTTTGTTGTAAACCCATATTGGGTTAATCTTAAGTTCTAGCCTTTATATAAACCTTATTAAGGGTTTATTGAAATAGATGACTTGAGTATATAGTAAAGATGTAGCTATTAGGGCATTATGCTGTGGCTGTGGGCTGAATAATGTAATCCCATGTTTTATGTTATTAATATGCATATCAAATTTCATACTAACCAAATGTTATTTATTATTTGATTCTTAAAAATATTTTTTATTTATAATTTTAGTTATAAAAATTTGAAATTTAAATATTTAGTTAATGATATAGTTATTAATTTTTGATTTTCTAAGAAAGATATATAAAAAAAAAATGTAATTCAATGGTGGTTTTGTTAAAATTCATATGCAATAGAAAGATATTAAGGAGAGCTGTATGTAATCATTGGCTACAAGCAAGTTTGCCACTAAATTTTGTCGGCAAAAATCACCTTACTTTTTGGAAATAAAAATAAAGATATTAAACATCTTTTTTAATAATGATTGATTCTTATTTCAATATTTTCATATAAATTGAATTGCGCTTGAATTATTATATCAATGTAAGAGGGAAGATATCAAAAAAATTCTCAAAAAGGGCAAGAAAATAATTATTTCCAATATTTAAAAAAAAAAAATTGTTTTGGTTAAAAGCCTGGTCTCTCCTCATCGATCTATCCAATAATCGGTTAGAGTCACTTATTTATTTATTTATTTATTTTTTTGAAAATAATAATATTAAAGTCGGTTAGCGGAAAACATTGTTCTTAATTTCGATTTTTTTTTTTAAATTTTTTTTTAGGAACTGAATTTCGAATTTTGAATAGGTAGTCTTAGTCCCATTCGAACAAGGAAAACAAAACCTTAGAGAATTCGGATTAAAATACAAAAGTCGGTTACATTGTAATATTTAAGGAAACCCAAAGTATTGTAAACGTATCATATCTTACACGAACTCTTTACTCTGAAAATCTCAGAATCCAAACCCCCTGTGCTGTGCTTTAATTGCTTCTTTGATTTTCAATACCCATTTTATTCTAACGATGAGGATCAGCTTGATGATGAAACCCCATGATGGGGATGCATGGATCAAGAGAGTTCTTGATGTGCCCACCAAACCAAGAACAACAAGAAGACCTCCTTTGTCTGAGAAAGATAGGAAGTGGTCTCATGTTGTTGGCAAGTTTTCTTTGGCTGCTGTCATCAAACACTGAGAACTCCGTAAGCTTACTCCTCAACAACTAGAGAAGAGGGAGAGATTGATAGAGGAGAAGAGAATAAAGCTTCAGTTTACAAGGGATTACTCTTTCTTATTCACTGAGGAAGAGAATGCTGAGAGAGCTAAGATTAAAACTCAGACTCAGAGAACTAAATGTTATTTTCGTTGGGATAACACTACCAGAATGCTTGGATCGGGTTCTCAAGATTTGAAACATAATGGTGACAGATGTGACAAAGTTCAAGATTTTAAGGCTAATACTCAAAAGGGTTCTCAGCAATCTGTTCATCATGTCAATCGGAGCCGATTTCATAACCGTAATGGTGACAGCGGGAAAGTTCAAGATTTGAAACGGAACTGTACCTATAAACCTTTTACTTCTCAAGAAACTGCATATCATATCAATCAAACCCATAACCATTATGGTGACCGCAAGAAAGTTCAAGATTGGAACCATAGGTGCAAGGTTGATGGTCGAAGGGGTTCTCAAGAATATATTCATCCAGTCAAGCAAAGCTATAACAATTATGGTGAGAACAAGAAAGTTCAAGATTGGGACCGTAACTACAAGGCTGACACTCAAAGGGTTTTAAAAGAACATGGTCACCATCGAATTCACAGAATGCCTTATGGAACGTCCTTTAATTATCGACAGGATTTGGGTTATACTAGAAACGCGTTTCGATACTATCCGGAGGATTCTGCTGGTATGGCTAGGATCAATAGAAAGGAAACAAGGAATCGCTGGGAATCAGAGAACAGACAAAGAAAAAGAAAAAGAGAGGTTCAAGAGTCTCTGCATAAGCCAAGGCTTACCCATTGCTATTGATCACTATCATTTGTAACTTTTATTTTGGGTAAACTACATATTTAGTCCCTAACCTTTACACCATATTTCAATTTGGTCCTTAACCTTTTAATTGTGTCAATTTGGTCCCTAACCTTTTAATGTTATGTCAATTTAGTCCTTGCCATTATATATTAGATGAAAATTGCTTACATGACAAACGGCCAAAATTAAATTTTAGTTTATTGTCATATTAACGGAAACTAATTTTTTAATTTGGCCATTAGACACGTCATCAATTTTTATCCAAAAGATAACTATAGGGACTAAATTGACACAGTACTAAAATGTTAGGGACTAAATTGACACAATTGAAAGGTTGGGGATCAAATTGAAATATAGTGTATAGGATAGGGACCAAATTCGTAGTTTACCCAAAAAAAAAAACTATGGAAACTACCAAAAATAAAAATACACCATCACCACATTCACAATAATGTGGAGGAAAAGAAAAATAAATTAATTTAAACCATGAAATTATATATGATTAAACAAAAGATACCCATAACATGCATGAAGGTACGGTGGATGGTTCACCATAAATAATGTGAAAATTTTGCACATTATTGCCCAATTCTTTTAATAATACCTACCCATAAAAAAATAAAAAAATCCAAGCTTAATCCTATTATATATGTTGCAGTTTTTATAAAACGTGATGATCGAAGACAAATGAATTTGAAGTAATGACTCAATCCATGAGAACTTAATATCATTTAATTGGCGAGAACTCTTAAGGGTTTTGTAATGAACTGATAACAGAAAACTTTTTAATGATGACTTAGAAGCTGTTAATAACGAGTCAAGCATGGCTAAGGACAAGTAAACCACTGTGTTTGGTTTAGAGAATGAAAAACTTGGAACTCATGTGTAAGTTCACTATTTGATTCTTCCTCTGGTCTAATTTCCAAAATTGCATCCTCTTCCACACTGCTCCAATTCTTCAAATGAGGCATTAACAAAAATTTTATGAATTGGAATGTATAGCATGATTAACAAGCAGAGGAAATAATGGTGCAAACGTGGTCTACCTTCTTCTACAACGTGCCATCATGATCCAATCCCAAATGGGCCCATGGGTTCTCTTCCGTGCCACTGCCACATACACTTCTCATCAGAAATAAAAATCAAAACCCCAGTAACGAATCACAGCCGTCCATAGCCCTTACGAAATCAACGTCCACGATCGTCCACCTCTCGATCCCAAAATTTCAATTTCAATCCCCAGGTATAAATCAAATCCATTCCCGTTCCCTCCAAATCATGAGAGTGGGGCAGTAAAAAGCACAGAAGAAAAGACTAAAGACGATGGAGAGAGAATGGAAAAAAAAGTGTATCAGCAATTTGCTTGACTTTACCATTCCCATTTCCACTTTCCTTTGTCTAATTTCTATCACATATTTTTCTCTCTTCTCTTATCACTATGGCTTCTCTGAGAGGCTCTTCTTCCTCCTTCACCCAACGCTGCAAATATGACGTGTTCTTGTGTTTCAGAGGAGAAGATACTCGCAGTGGTTTTGTTAGCAATTTGGATGGATTTTTGTGTGGTAGAGGAGTTAACACTTTTATGGATGAAAAGCTTCCAATTGGAGAAGAAATTCCTGCAGAACTTCTAGAAGCCATTGAAAGTTCAAGGATTTCTATAGTTGTATTTTCCAAAAACTATGCATCTTCTACTTGGTGTTTGGATGAGCTTGTCAAAATCCTTGAGTGTAGGAAGAAGGGTCAGTTTGTTTTACCAATTTTTTATGAGATAAATCCATCAGTAGTGCGTAAGCAAAAGAGAAAGTTTGGTAAAGCATTGTTAAAGCATGAACAAAAATCCAACATGATCAAGGTGCAAATATGGAGGGTAGCTCTAAAAGAAGCTGGCAATTTATGCGGTAGGCATTACAAAAAAGGGTATGTATTTAATGACTACTTTGTTATCTCCATTTAATTTTACAGTTAAGCAACAACTCCCAAGAGCTTTATTTGTTTTTTTTTTTTTGTTGAAATTATCAAACTTTTGTACTTTGATCATATCTGTTATGAGGGAGCTAGTTAGGCTATAAGGGGTCAACATTAGAAAGAGAAGAATTTATGATCAATAATCTAATCAATTACTTAGAAGTTCCTCCCACATAATCTTTATAAAATTTTACCCCAATTTCTTAATAGATTCATTTAAGCTAGTATTTAGAAGTGGATATTCAATAGGTCTGTTTCCTTACCTAAGTAGATTTTCTATATGTCTTTGTGTTAAAAGCCCAAAATTAATTTCCTAGTTGGACCAAAAAAAAAAGGGCTTCAAAGTAATAGTTCTTAGATATATGACTATGAGTTACATACCATTTACTTTTATTAACAATATATATCAGTCATAGTACACAAGCTAAACAATTTAAATTTAGTTCATGTTCATATTTTATTTTCTAACATGTTTTTAATGATTTGTAATTGGCAGCAACCCTCAATATCAATTTATCGAAGAAATTTTTGAAGCTATATCTCCATTTGTTGGTAAGACAACAATCGCCAAAACTAATTTTGTCTTAATTACATATTGTTTTGAATGAAATAGTTTTCTAGTAGACGTTAGAGTAAAATCAAGAACAAATTGAAAAAAATGCTACCTAACACGTTAGGTATATATTTAGATCCCACATACCCAATTTTATGGCTTATTCACTTATAGCCTAAACTAACAATTACTGTCCAATATAAGTTTTTAGCCAATTTCACATTGCATGCATATTGAAGTAGCAACTAAAACAAGTAAAGCAATATGAAAAACGGAATAAAGAGAAGCAAACCACATGAAAACACCAAATGTGTGAAGTGAAAAACCAAAGTCTTTGTCGTAAAAAATCTCCACGACACCACTGTCGGACCTCCACTAATGAATAGTTGCAGTACAAGTTTGCATTAGACCCTTCAAGCCTAAGCAGCTAAGCTACCATAATACTCAAGCCCTTCAAGCTCTAACTCATTGCGTTAGCAAATGATACTTGCCCTATATATTAAGCACTTACACATTGGGTTTCATTTGCATCAAACACAATTAATTTTTTATGTCTCTTAATCAGTATTAGTATCAAACTCCCTTCCCTTTTCAATCTAGTTTTCTATTTACTTTGACATAGTTTATTAAATCAGCCTAAACCATCAATATAGGTAAGATGAAAGGCGATTATGGCTTACTTCATGAGCTCAATGGTAACAAAGAGAATTGGAAGATTAAGGCTCGAGTCACACGACTATGGGATGTCTACAATCTAAAGAACAAAGATTTTATGAGCTTGGATATGGTCTTGCTAGATGAACAGGTCAGATGCACATACAACCATACATCAGCTCTAAACTAGACAACTTTTTGTTTTTCTACAATTTCAAGAGCAAAGATTTTTGAGCCTGGATATGGTCTTGCTCAATGAACAGGTCAAATGCTCATACAACCATCCGTCAATTATAAACTAGACAACTTAAAAAAAAAAAAAAATTTATGTTAATGATATTGCTTTTAAAAAAAAAATAGTAATAATGATTGATTGTTTAATTCATGATTGTATAAGGGCAATCACATACATGCAAGGATCAAGGATGCATTTGTTCATCAATTCAGGGAATCATTACAAGTAGGCAACATCTATTACATAAAGAATTTCGGTGTTATTCCTTACCAGAACGATTACAAAATAGTCACCAATGAACATATGATCAAGTTCTATGCAACAACAATAGTTGAACCAGCAGGATTAGACCATCCTTCAATTCCAAAATATAAATTTGAATTTGTTCCATTCGAACATTTGAGTGGTCGGTGTGACAAAAATGTCCACTTAACAGGTATTGATGCTTATTAATTTTGTTATATTAACTCTATATTCATATAATTTGAAAGGTTTGACTAAAGGAAAAAAATCAAGTTGTATGTCCTTGATATATTTGATCATGTAAATTATGTAGATGTTATTGGAAGAGTGTCAACCATTTCCCGTTTATGAGAATGACAAAAATGGAAAGCCATCGAAGAGAAGGATCGTTGAAATTGAAGGCCAAAGGTTCGTTTGACTCAAATTATTTTTTAATACTAATAATAGGAAATTTATCAAATAATGAAAATAAGGCTTAAAATAACCAAAAATGCAGGAAACGTAAAATTCAGATTAAATTGTGGGGAGACCTTGCAGAAACTGGTATGCTTTGTAAAGATTAAGCAAATGCCTGGGGAAACAGATTAATTATATATTGTATAGAAAGTCAGAAATGACTTAAGGCTTTAAAATTATATATCAATGAAGACAAGGAATCTTTGGAGATTAAGAGGCCCTTCTGTGTTTTCATTTGCATCACAGTTTGAGGAACTCAATTGTAAATTTCTCCATGTACAAGGAAATTGAAGGAATTATCATTTTGAGAAATGGGTTGAGGTTCTCTTATTATTACGCCATTTACTTTGAACATTAGGAACCACAACATACAGGCCCTCGACAACTTTTCTGGTTTCTTGAGTAATAGCCGGCAAAACACTATATATGTATCTATTCTCTCTCATATAGGTTGATCAAATGGCTCAACATTTCAACATTTGATTTGAATTTATAATTTTAAACATTATCATTGGGACCAACTTTTATTTTTTCTAGGTCAAAGTAGATGACAAGGTTTTATCCTTGATACCCTCTCTCTCTCTCTCTTTGTGGTCCTAGGTTCATTTATTTTCTTGGCAAGTGCAATGTGAAGTTCTATTTGGAAGAAAATATCAAATTTGTAAAGATCTTTAGTCTTATATGGTCTAATTAATTATTGACTAAGACAAGTATATCTTCATAAGTAAAGTAATCACAGTCAATTTTCTTGGCATGTGTTTGTGAATTTCTATTAGGAAGAAAACATCAATTATGTAATGATGTATAATCTCCTAAGTAATTATTGGCTAGAGTAGGTATAAATTCCTAAGCAAGCACAACTTTTCTACGCCATGAATGCTATGCCACTGCCTTATTTCTTCTACTTTCTTCCTTGAATGTAATGTCACTGCCTAATTTCTTCTGCCTTCTTCAAAGACCTTGACTCTCTCTCTCTATTATATGTATACATACACATGTATGTATGTATGTAACTATTTATATATAGACATGCTGGTGTGTGTGCTTGTGTGGGTGGAGTAAGCCTTTATTAGATAAGGTTTGTGGATTGGACTGGAAAGAAAAGCAACATAACGTTTGATGTTTCTAAATTGTATGGTTGTTGGGGATTGCCAAACCAGCTTTTGTTTGGAAGCTCCATTTAGCTAAACTCCATAAGATCTTTATGGATTCTCACTGTAAGCCATGTAGCTGAAACGTCACCATTTCTCACAATATCTCTTCTTCATTTGTCTTAATCTTCCAAAGGGGAACAATGGTTGGTGGGTTGCTTGCTGGAGTTTGTTACATGCCATTAATGGGAGTTTCCATTGAAGTGAAGCAAACCTATAAAGTAAAAAGTAAAAACCATTACAATGTGTTGGCGTTATATACGTTAGTCTTAGGCGGTGTCTAACCTAAAATGTGTCCAAGTTATGACACTTTGTACTCTAGTACATAGTTTGGAAACAAGACGGCAAGGTCATTTTTATGATTTTGGGAGAACAATGATCTTAAATGAAAAACATTCAGGAGGCATTTTTAAAAATTATTCTCAAGAGATTGATTCAGCCAAGGCTGACTTTTTTCGTCTTCTAAGCATATTACATGGACTGATTGATTGGTGTAACCAAATCTTAATTTCAAAGTTTTAGGTTTAATTTATTTTTAGGCAGCTTCAAGTTCTTAAGGACATAATAACATTTAGGCTTCTTTTCTTCTGGGGTAGTTTCTATATGATCTTAATATGCTAGCTAGTTCCAGTCTCATCAATTTTGCCTCTTGCAAAGTATAACCCCAATAACTCGCTTTCATAAGATTACTATTAAGGCCATGGATATGATTAAGGGATAATGTCATGCTCATAAAATGATTACATATTTTGAAACAAAGGAAACTAAATTCCTTGAAACCTATTATCTTTACACTTTCTTGATTCTTTTTGTTTTCTTAAAGCATTGTATTTTAGTTTAGAGACTTTTATTTGATGAAATCCGAGGATAATTATACATCCACAAGGTATCAATATATACAGGAAGCATATTTGTGGAGTATGAAAACGAATGACAACTAAAGTCTTAAAATTAATTTTAATGCTTTAACGCGTTAGACAATGCTTAACAGTTAATTTATTCAATCACCAACTACTTGCAACCTAACTCTATGGAAATGCTAATTTAGTGAGTGTTTATATCCCCCAGTGATTAATCTCACAACCCTCTGGATTGTTTTAATATTTTCTTTTTCAATTTGATCCCTAAATTGATTTCGCTCCTAGGTCAGTCATTGATTTCAAAAAATCGTTTTTATTTTGGTCTTTCCCGTCAATCCAGTAACAGAAAAAACTGAGATGGCAAATAGAGTGCATAGATGGCATGTTAGATGCTAATGTGGCAAATAAAATAATATTAAAAAAATTTATTTTGCTTTTAAAAATGACAAGTCAACATTTTAATTAATAAAAAATTAAACTGAAAATATTCAAATTTTTTTTTTTTCCAATTTTAAATATTGAGAAAACAATTTGTAGCAACTATTTCAAGCTTGGTGCGTATTTGTGTTTGTATCTTTCTTTTTCTTCTTTCTTTGTTCAAGCTTTCGATCCCTCTCTCTCTCTTTTAATCTCTAACTTTTTCTCTCTCTCTAAACCCGACTCTCTAATCTTTAGGTTTTTCTAGTTTTTCGTTGGGTGGTCGGTAATGGAGGTGGATTGGTGGTTGGGGTGGAGATCATCTCTGGGTTTTTCTAGTTTTCCTTTGGGTGGTCGGTAATGGAGGTGGGTTAGTGGTCGGGGTGGTCTTGCATTATGGGTTTGGTTGGAGATGGCTGGGTTTTTCTGGGTTTCAGTGGGGGTGGGTTGTGGCCGTGGAGATTAGTGTGGCCGTGGAGATTGGTGTGGGTCTTGGATTTGTGTTTACAGGTTTGGTTGTAGGTGGGGTTTTCTAGGTTTTTGTAGGGGTGGGTGGTTGGTAGTGGAGGTGGAGATTGGTGTGGCCGTGGAGATCGGTGTGGTTGTGTTTGTGTTTCAGAGATGGAGATGTTTCGGTGAGTTTGGTTTCGTGTTTGTGGTTTTTTTTTTTTTTTGATGTGTATTTGTATGTTTATTTATTGGATTTATTGGGTTTGATTTACTGGATGTTTATGGGTTTGATTTCTTGGATTTATTGGGTTTGATTTACTGGATGTTTATGGGTTTGATTTCTTGGATTTATTAGGTGGTTTATGAGTTTGATTTCTTGGATTTATTGGGTTTGATTTACTAGATGTTTATGGGTTTGATTTCTTGGATTTATTGGGTTTGATTTGGAGAAGAACATGAAGCATGAAGTTCATGTCCTGGGGAAGAAGAAGAAGAACAATGTTCTTCTGAAAAATAATGAAATGGAAAAAAAAAAATTTAAGGTGTTTTTAAAAAATTTATTTCGTTATTTGTTTTTTAATTTTCTGAGATGTCTTTTTTATTTATTAAAATGCTGACATGGATGCTGACATGGTATTTATTAATGTTATTTTATTAGCCACATCAGTATCTAACAGAGAACTTATACAGTTCGTTTGCTACCTCAGATTTTTCTGTTATTAGGTTGACGACAAGGACCAAAATAAAAACGATTTTTTAAAATTAAGGACTGATCTAAGAGCGAAATCAATTTAGGAACCAAAAGTGCATTTACACCTTAAAAAAAATCACAAGAGTACAATTCCAAAGGGCAAAAAAGTACAATTTTTTTTTTTTGAAAAAAAAAAAGAATTGTATAAATAGTGACATAGTCTAATCCAACATGTGATTAATGAATAGATGAATAAATAATTTTAAACACAAAATTGAATTTGTTTTCTTGAAATACTCAAAAAATACACTAACAAAATAAGAAAGTTGAGGAGTAATATAAAATGATCTCAAATATGTAAAACAATTATTCAAGTATATCTAGGAACATCATAAATATATATATATATATATATATATATATATATATATATATATAGTTATAACCCTAAAATTTTTGCCTCACCTCTCCCTCACAATCTCTTCAGCCGCCTCACACACAATCTCTTCAGCTTACCACTCTCGCTCACTCACTCACCTCACCGTCACCGTAGCTCACTACCGGTCCCTCTCGCCGCCGTCCCAAGCTCACTCATTCACAAGTTCACTCGCTCACAATCTCACTCACTCACAATCTCACCGCCGGCCCAACTGCCTAACCTCTCACAGTCGCCGTAGCTCTCACCGTCGGTCCCTCTCGTCGCCGTCCCAAGCTCTCGCCACCAGTCTCTGTTCTATTTGTTCTCTAATTCTCTTCAAATTTTTTTTTTTTTTGATATTGATGTACTCAGTCTGTTCTGTTCTGTAGCTAAATCAAAAATCTGTGTATATATATAAATGATAAAAGAAGAGTTGAATGTGGTTGTGGTTGTAGTGGATTTGTGTTTTTGTGGTTGTTTTGAATGGTGGGTGTGATTTGTGTTTTTGTTCAAGTTTGTTCCTTTTTGGATTAGCTGGTTTAGCTTAGGAGCTGGAGAGCTCAGTGAAAGAAATGGAATATGTACATTTTGAAGCTCAAGGTTTTCCCATTTTATTTACTCCAGAGTTTTAGTAAATGGATCCGCTTTGTACGTGAGGTTCACAGTTTTGAAATTTGGATTTCGTTGTTCTTGTTACAGTCTCAAGCCGAAGTATCTAAGAGGGGTTTTGTGAATCTCTTTGCATTCCAATTCAATTTTTTTTTTTCAGTTGGGCCATGATCTGGGCCGCGGATTGGGCCAAAATCTGGCTGGGCTAAACGGGCCCGTGGAGCCCAGCGGGGCAGGTCTGGACCTGAATGAAAACCGTTTAATAAACGGATTGGGTCTGGGCATGCGGGGCGGGTCCGGGTATGAAAAAGTGGGGGTGAAAAGAAAAGTAGGTGCAGACAATGACGGGAGGGTTGATACTTGAGACTCGAAAAGGTGTGCGTGAGTGAGGATAAGAGAGCCAAGAAGGTGATGTGGAATCAGAATCCCTCACTACACTCCAAAAGTAAAGCGAAAAACGCGAACGCAATAAGTTTCTTTGTCTTTTCCTGATGGTGGTGGGTGAGTGTGAAAGTTTGAAAGTGGATTAGAATGGTAAGCAAAATGACACTCCAAAAAGTATTTTTAACATTGGGCTGCTAATTTTCTAATTTTATATTACATTACGCGTTTGGGCCACCAACTACGAAAGTAGTAGTACGCTACTACTATAATTTCACATTTGACTCTCTCAGTCTTCTTCGCCTCACAACAATTATTTAAATCTAACATTCATTTCCTTTGCTCTGCCATTCCCATTCTCTCTCAAACTCATTTGAGAAATATCTTTTCTTCATAATTTTCATTCTCTTTGCTTTCTTAATCTCTTAAGACATTTCCAATTTCGTCACCTCTCTCTTTCTCCTCTTTCCTTTAGATCTTCTCAATCTATATATCCAAATCACAATGGCTCTTTCAACGAACAAACGAGTCTTATCTTCATCTTCCACCCAACATGATGTGTTCTTGAGTTTCAGGGGAGAAGATACCCGCAATAATTTTATTAGCTATTTGAATGGTTTTTTGCATGAGAAAGATATTAACACCTTCATGGATGACGAGCTCCAAAGAGGAGAGAAAATTTCCACTGAACTTTTGGAAGCTATTGAAAGTTCCAAGATTTTGATAATTGTATTCTCTAAAAACTATGCAACTTCCACTTGGTGTTTGGATGAACTTATCAAAATTCTTGAGTGTGAAAAGAAAGACCAAGTGGTATTTCCGGTCTTTTATGATGTGGATCCATCCGAAGTACGTAACCAGAAGGGAAAGTTTGGAGAAGTGTTGGCTAAACATGAAGAAAGTTTCAAGCATGACACGGACAAGGTGCAAAGATGGAGGGCCGCTCTAAATAAAGCTGGCAATTTATCTGGTTGGCATTACAAAAATGAGTATGTATTTAATCACTACTCTATTATCACCACAAAATTTTACTATTAAAAAATAGCTCCCAGAAGCTATATTGTTTCTTTGTTTTTATTTTTTATGAAACTATTATATTTTGATCATATCTTTCATTACAGAGCTAGTTAAACTATAATAGTTAATGATAGCAAGAGAAGAATATATGATTGATACTTATCAATTATTTAGAAGCTTCTCTTACAAAATCTTTAGAAAATCTTCTTTTCCAAAGAAGATTTTCCATGCATCTTTGTGCAAAAAGACTAATATTGATATCCTAGCTGAACAATAAAAAAAAAATATTTGTATTGACAGTTTAGATCTATGAATAATGTGCCATTTAATTTAATTAACAAAATTTCAGTTGTAGTTCAAAAGCTAAACAAAATTAACAATTTTGAATTCAATTTAGGATCATATTTCTATTTCTAACATTTTTTCGATGCTTTGTGATTGGCAGCCTCCCTCTATTTCCGTTTATCCAAAAAATTTATGAAGAGGTAAGTGCTAAATTAAAATTTTCGCAACTATTTGTTGCTAAATACCTAGTTGGACTAGACTCTCGCGTAGAGGAAATAAGTGGGTGCTTAGATATTGAGTCAAACGATGTTCGCATGTTAGTGATCCATGGTCTTCCTGGAATAGGTAAGACAACAATTGCAAAAGCTACTTTTAACTTCATTGCACGTCATTTTGAAGGAAGAAGCTTTCTAGAAAATGTTAGAGAAAACTCAAAAACAAATGATGGTGTACTCAAACTACAAGAGGAACTTTATTATGAGATCTCAAGGGGTAGAAATTTGAAAGTGCATGGTGTATCTAAAAGAATCAATGAGATAATGGAAAGGCTTCACCACAAAAAAATTCTTTTAATTCTAGATGATGTGGACAAAGTAGTCCAAGTAGAAAATTTGCTTGGAAAATGCAATTGGTTTGCTTCTGGAAGTAGAATTATTATCACAACAAGAGAGAAACAGTTGCTATCTACTTTACGAGAAGATTGTCATTTATTTTACTATAAGGTTAAGGAATTAGATGAACGTGAATCTTGCGAACTCTTTTGTAAATATGCATTCAAAAGAAACAAGGCTATAGAAGATTATTCAGAGCTCGTACACCAATTTATTGGTTATGCCAAAGGACTTCCATTAGTTCTAAAAATAATAGGTGCTGATTTATATGACAAAGATGTACAATATTGGAAAAGTGCATTAGATAAGTCCAAAAGAATTCCTCATTTGGATATTCAAGAAGTACTTAAAATAAGCTACGATGGATTGGACCAAATTCAACAGAATATTTTCCTTGATATTGCATTTTTTCTTAAAGGATTCCACAAGAATTTGGTTGTAGATATATTACAAAGTAGCAATTCTCATAACCCATATTGTGATTTTGAAAAACTTATCAATAAATCTCTCATAGATGTTGCAAAAGATGGCCATTTATTGATGCATGACTTGATACAACAAATGGGTTTTGAAATTAATCGACAAGAAGCAGAAGTGTCAAACAAACGTAGAAGGCTATCGTGTTATGAGGATGCTCTCGACGTACTAAATGGAGATACGGTATAAGTCCTTTTGATTTACCTTTTCCCTTTTCTCACAATGCAAAATGTAATTAATTTTTTCCCATTATGTTTGATTTATCATTTTAATGTTGAAGATGATTTTGTTTTAAATTTAATAATCATATGTTCTGTTATATAATGTGATTCATGTGATTTTTTGTCTAATTAGGGATTAGATGAAATTCGAGGCATAAGATTGTCCTTACCACAACCAAGAAAGATGCAATTGAATCTTGAAAAGATGAGAAGTCTCAAATATTTGATTATTTGTAATGTAATTTGTGAAGACCTTAAATCTTTTCCCAATGGGTTAAGGTTATTTGATTGGAAACAATTTCCTTTATCGTCCTTGCCATCCACCTTTGAACCTACAAAACTCGTTGTACTTAACATGCAATGGAGCCACATTAAATTGGACGAGCATTTCGAGGTACAATCATAGCATTTATAAATTCTTGTTAGTTTTTTTTTTTTTTTTTTTGGGTTAAAGAGTACTTGTAGAGAATATGCTAAGGAGCATTTTTTTTTTTGTTGCTAAAACCAAACCATGCATTTATTAATATATAAAATAAAATTTCTATAAATTTTTTAATAAATAAAATCAAATTGTGCACAAATATATATTATTTTTTAAACTGTGCATAAATATAAAAAAATGTACACATAACCATAAATAATTTATGGTAAAAATCAATGAACTATTGACAAATGTTTTTTTATTTACAAAAAAGAGTAGTACTATAGATATTACAAATTTGACCATATTGAACATACAAATTGATGTATCACAAATTATAAAGAGACAGTTGAAATATTTATTTATGTGGTGGTTGAAGCTTACTAATCATGTTTATTGTTACGTTAATTTGTAAGCTCTATATTTATTAAATTGTACCGTACCTTTAGCATTTTTATTTTAAAAGTGCGTATTATAATCCTAGGTTTTTTTTGCTTTATTTTTACTAATAAATTTCAAAAAAAAATTCTTCTTTTGCAGAAGTGTCGATTCGAAACATTGAAATATATGGATTTCACAGGTTGTAAAAATATTACAAAACTACCTGACTTATCAGTGATTGCCCCAAGCATAGAGAAGTTGCAGCTTTATAAATGCATAAATTTAGTTGAGGTTCATCAGTCCGTTGGACTTCTTGAAAAGCTTGAATACTGGGATCTCGATGAATGCCGAAATCTTAGAATTTTACCAACAAAGCTCCAGTTGAAATCTCTTAAAAGCTTTTTTCTCTTTGGCTCTGAAAGTCTTGAGCAAGGAACGGAAAGATTAGCGTTGCTTTCATCAATAGGATATCTCACTGGCCTTCGTGACTTATCAATAAGTTTTAAAAACGGGAAAGATGTTCCAAGTAACATCTCTGATTTACAAAATCTTAGGAGGCTCTGTATGTATGATTGTGATGAATTTCCAAAAGCCATGGATACCCCTGGTTGCTTCCCCAATTTAGAAAGTCTATGTATCATATACAGCAACTTTACTACCCTCCCTGAAATTGCTATCATATTTCCCCAATTAAAGAGTCTAGGGTTTCACTGTTGCTGGAACCTTCCGAAAATTCCAAGACTTCCACATTGTATACAAGATGTATATGCAACAGGGTGTAATTCGTTGAATTCACAATCAAGAAGAAGATTATTGAATCAGGTCTCTCTTTCTTTCTCTCAAAGTTATAGATTTTTTTTTGTTAATTGAAGATTATTACTAAATTTGCTAAACTGAAGTTTCTTAATTTTGCTAATGGCAAGCAGTTTGGAGAATTTATAGGGCTTCAACAAAATATTGTATGTGCAAGGGGAATACGGCATCAGGATTCTGATTCTGAAACAAACTTTGAATCAGAATCAGAATCAGAATTTGATTTCGATGAAGCTACATCTGAAACGGGCTCTGCATTTGAAACCAACTCTAATCCTGAAGCGGACAATGAATCTGTATCAGAATTTGAACTCGATGAAGCTACATCTGAAACGGACTCGACATGGATACTTTATGATGAGTATTCACTTGTGCTTCCAGGAAGTAAGATTCCAAAGTGGTGGTTCAACCATCAAAGTGTTGGAAGTTCCATATCATTCATGGTCGGTCGGAAACTTCCATCAATCGCTTTCTGTGTTGCACTAAAACTGGAACTGAAGGATGTGACATATAGATTTGATAAGTTTAATTGTTCTATCTACATGAACACCATTGGTTTTGAAAGATTGCTCGGGTCTCTTGATAAGACAATAGATTCAGCATCTTTTATGTGGTTCTACTATATAAGAGATAGCTCTTTGGAAGGCATAATTCTGGGGGATTGGAATGACATTGAGATTCGATTTAAATGTTCAGAATATGATCCTAAAATAGCAAAAATTACAATAGAAAGGTGCGGAGTCCATGTATCATGCATTTGTCCTCCTTGCAACTTGGCAGCAAATGAGGATGCTGACTTCAACGCATGTCCACCATTGAAGAAAATGAGAAACCATCGACCAACCTATGCCAGACGTCCCCAAAAACACTACCTGTCCCACTTCGGATGGCTTCGAATCCGATTCCGACTCTGGAAACGGAGCTCTCGCCCAACCCTTCCAAGTGCAACGCTCATGTCCAGGTACTTTCTGCTTTTTTATTATTCACTCTCTCTGTTTGGAAAACCAAAGAAAAGGAAACAAACAAGTTTTTTTTTTTTTTGGAAACTCAAGGGCTCTGAGGGAAATGGAAGAGATAGATCCCAGGGATTTCAACAATGGAGCAGAAGATTCAGGGCTTCCAATCGCCCACACTTATGTCAATGATGATTCCAACTCCAAGTTATAAACCCCATCAAAGAAGGCAAGAAAATCTTTATCGAACTTAGATGCCAAGGTATGCCTCCTTCTTTAGTTGCATTTTTGGATTCACATCTTAATTAAAGGCTCAATTATAGAATTTATTGCAAACACTTGAATCAGTAATGATGACTGAGCCACGACTTCAGCATTGTTGGGTTGATTTCTGTAGCTGTTGATGAAAGCAATTCCTCATACATATGAGTTTTGTGCCCAAAAATGATCATTCTGTTCCCTAGGATCCTCTGTTCTGGTATTTTGATGACTTCATACTTGATGGAATTGGGTTGACGTCAGCATCCTCTGTTCTTGATTGAACTTCAAACAAATATGCCAAGGTACCATCATTACTCTGAATTCGGTTTTTTTTTTTTTTTAATCCCAAGTGAGTTACAAGCAGAGTCACCAAATATGAGTTCACACTATATGCATTTGTGGTGATGAAAATTCTTTTGGAGGCACGAGAGGAAGCACATCAAGTATTTGATAAAATGTTACTTTGGGCTGAATGAATGAACTCACTCTCTTACATTACAAAAGAGGAGGTTCAATATATATATATATATAATGGTAAATTGCTGTAAAGATTACACTATTGTATTTCTATTGTTAGCTGGTTTTTGAGGATTTATCTTTTGGATTTCAGCAAACATCATCAACTCATTGCAAGTCCAGCTTGCAAGCTCAGCTGGGAATGGAAAAGCAAAGGGTATTTTTGCAGATTCTCATTCAATTTAATGGCCTATTCATTCAGGGGCCAGCTAATCTGATATGTCATGTTAGCTGCTGGCAGCTTGAGCATGAAAGGTAACAGGTTTATGCATTTAGTTTTTGGGTACATGATGATTTATCTTGGTGCTAGTACTTCACTGTTTTATGTGTAATAAATTTGGTCATTCAGCTTCTCAAAGCGTAGATAGAAGTAGGATCCAGCAATTTAATAGCTGACATATAAGGTTTAGATTTCTTAATTTTGTTTGAATAAATTAAAAACAAGTTATTTAAGCCATCAAGTCTTCTAGGCTAAGATTTGTAGGCACTAACATTAACCTTGAGTATCAACACGAACATAATGTCTAACAAGGTAATTTTGAAAAATTAAGACGTCATGGTGCAGTCATATAAAAAGGAGGTCTTTAACTATCATGAGCAAGGAATTTTCTTGTAGATGTCTAACAGTGTATATAAGAAATATGCTAGTGTTATAAGCCTATTCATATCTTTACTAAAACATTACATCAATAATCTGGAAAGCCTAGGCTGTGACAAAGATAGAGGCAAATGTATTAGCGATAATAGCTACCAAACCAGGGGAAATATTGATAAAGCACATGACAGTGGATAATCAAACTTGCCGTTTTTTTTTCATCTTAAACAGAAAATTCTTTGGGTATGGAGACCATTTTGCTTCTTTATATATGCAAAGCCTTTCATTTTAGTATATTATTCTCTCTCCAAAGCTTTTTTCTTTTAAAGAGCTTTCATCTAGTGTTTCATGACTCATTAGACTGCTTTAACCAAAAAAAATTTCCGAAGACATTTCATTAAGCTTGTTCAGTGTCTTCCCCTAATGCATTGTGCAAGGCTTATTTTCTTACATGTAACCATATCATAAATTTTTTTCTTACATGTAGTTTGGTCAAGCTTTTTTACATCATTAATAGGTACTATGTGTTGTTTTAAGTCTTTTTTATGTGACAAATAATTATTTTATTGATTATTCATTTTGTACAATTTGAATAGATTTGCATCTTAGAGTTCCCTTATTTTTTTCTGCGTTATCTCAAATGCTGGCTCTTGTATGTTCTACTTTCTCCTTTATTATGTGATTCTCATATTTCCAAGCCTTTTTTTAAAAAAATAATTTATGGCAAATCTAAATTAGATCCCTATGTTTTTTTTTGATAAATAACGTAAGAATATTATTAATAATAATAAAGAAATTGTCAAGTCGAGTACATTGGGGATATACTATGGGTGTAAAAATCAAGAATCAAAAGAACAACGGTCAAGAAAAATAGAAAAGGAAGAACAAGAAAAATGAGAAAAAACCACACTCCATTCAAAGAGAGTGTGTAAGAAAAAAGACTTAATCTCCAGCAAAGATCATTCGCAGCCCTCAAAACTTCTAGCATTCCTTTCTCGCCAAATGCACCAAATCAAGCAGTGAGGTACTAATCTCCAAACATCAATGTGACGATGTCGCGCAAACTTTCCTTGCCAAGCCTTAAACACCTCAAGAACAGTACGAGGCATAACCCACTGAATACCAAACAAACAGAAAACCAAAGACCACAACTCCCAAGCTATGGTGCAATGAAGTAGAAGATGATCCACCGACTCCCCACACCTCTTACACATAAAGCACCAGTCAAGAACTATCACTCGTCTTTTACGAAGGTTGTTTGTGGTTAAGATCTTACCTAAGGAAGCAGACCAAGAAAAGAAGGCTACCCTTGGAGGAGCCTTCGATTGCCATATCATTTTCCATGGAAAGGAAACAAGATTATGAGGGTAGAAGGAACTGTAATAACCTCTAACCTCAAATCTTGTATTCCTTGCAGACTTCCAACAAACCTTATCTAGACCAAACCCTCTCACTGACGAGGAATAGACTAGCCCCATAAACCGGTCAAAGGCTTCCTCTTCCCAATCTTGTGGTGGACGACATTAATAGTTACTATGTGTTGTTTTAAGCCTTTTTTATGTGATAAATAATTATTTTATTGATTGTTCATTTTGTACAATTTGAATAGATTTGCATCTTAGAGTTCCCTTATTTTTTCTGCATTATCTCAAATGCTGGTTCTTGTATGTTCTACTTTCTCCTTTTTTATGTGATTCTCATATTTCCAAGCCTTTTATTAAATTTTTTTTATGGCAAATCTAATTTAGACCCCTATGTTGTTGTTGTATTGTCCAAAAAAAATTCATTTCAAGAGCTTTTATATAGTGCTTCATGACTCATTAGAGATTAGACTAATTCAATAAATTTTTTTTTTGAAGACATTTCAATAGGCTTCTTCAGTGTTTTCCCTAATGCATTGTGTGAAAGATTATTTTTTTATGTGCAAGTGTAACCATATAATAAATATTTTCCTTATGTGCAGTTTGGTAAGCTTTTTTACATCATTAATAAGTACTCTCTGTTGTTTTAAGTCTTTTTCATGTGACAAATAATTATTTTATTGATTGTTCATTTTGTGCAATTTGAATAGGTTCGCATCGAAGAGTTCTCATATTTTTTCTACATTATCTCAAATGCTGGTTCTGGTGTGTTCTACTTTTTCCTTTATCAAGTGATTTATTTCTAAGCATTTTTTCAATTGCTTTATGACAAATCTGATTTGTACCCCTATGTTGTTCTAGTAGTATTGTCTCTCCAAAATCTGATTCAGGAGGTCTAGGTTTGTGCTTATGGCCTTAGTGGAATCTTCATTGGCTAGGGTTTTAGAATTAAAATCTTCTAGTGTTGAGATATCCTCGTTTACCACATCTAGATATAATTCCAGATCGTTGGTAGTAAAGGTATCAATAACTTGCGTAACATCATGCTTACCCAACTCTATTGTCAACTCTAACATGACATTTTTGTATGTACAAGTATAAACCTTGGATTAACTAAAATGGCATCTCTAGCTTTATTGAATCATTAACTAGCAAACAATGATGGAGGTGAAATGTTCAGATAACCAAATAATTTGTTTTCCCAATAGATTTACTCACATGTAGCAACAATTTCAACAAATTAAGTATACTTGGTGGAGATATGTAATTGAGGATAGTATAAGGACTGTTGCAACTTAAATTCTCCAACTCCTCTACTAAATGCTCCACGCAAACTTTGACACAATCTATATGCCTTGTGATGAGTTATTGTCTAAAAGCATAACACTTTGCATTGCAATTATATTATCATTCCTTTTGCCACAGATATATTTGTTATACTATCTATTTGAGATTGCTATATTTATTTTAAGTTGTGGACTGAACTGCCACTAGTAATATTGATAACTTTCATTTATGTAATCCACTAGGTAGAGTTGCATCCTTTAGGCACAGACAATATGTACTAATCATATGACAAAAATAGGGTTGCAATGGTATTTTAACCGACCCCATCTGTAAGTGTACTGGGTAATTGTGTAAGATGTTAACTGTTTGAATTATAGTTCCAAATACTCAGATTCTGGATAAATAGGATTTTCTAGTGAGCTATGCTTGGCATATTGTCAAAGGATTATTGATGTCATTAAGGGGTTAATGCAAATGTTTTTATCAATGTGTCTCAATCCACACTATATCCTACTTCTTGCTAACTTAAAGGACAAAGCGTTTGACTTTTGGATTCTATACCATCAATGGTACATCAGGCTGGGACGTAGTTGGCACATATTATTACTACACTAGACACACCTACACCCATAGAACATGCACTAATGCATGCCATATATGCTCTATAGTAGTCATACAGATAAAGTATGCAACAAGTAATTTATGGTTAAGTCATGATGTTCACTACTTTCCCATGTTTGTATGAGGTTCAACACACTTGATGATACCATATTTTGATAAACTACTTTTTCCTTCTCCTTTTCGTTTGTTTATCGAGTTTTACAATTCAAAACCTTATTAAGAGCAGTCAACTTTCCATATTTCAAATATAGACATGGAAGATCAAATTTCTATTTGAACTTACCTCCATAAACCTAGGCAACAAGAAAAGTTTGAGTGTTATATGTAGGCTATTGTACTCTGTTTTTCCAAGTAGCAGCTACATGCACAATGAGGTAAAGAGTTGATACAAATGAATCCTACATTTTCTAGTTGGCTTTTGTAAAATCTAGAATGTGTCAATATTAACGTTGACAGTGTAGATGTGCATATATACTAATACAAGTTTGGGCATGTACAGGAAGTCATTGATATTGGTTTGCATGAAACATTTGGAACATGAAGATGCCAAGAATTGGAAGCTCATATCCATGGATACAATTCCAATACAAGATAAATGCATTTAAGGTGCATAACCTGCTTAATTCACTTACATTTATGTATTATTTATTTGGGCCTAGGTGATTGTGGTATATTTATGATAATATATATTTTGTTTCTCTTATTATTTGCAACATTGTTGTGCCCTTCCAAACTGAAATTAATCTAAATCTCCAATGTTGTGTAAATTTCATTTGGGTTTAGTTAGATCTGAATCTAATTTTAATACACCATAGGTGCTTGCAACTTTTACATGTTTTGATCTCTTTATGTTATTGGAACTTGACACTACGGTTGATGTTAATACTTCCCCACTTTGTTCAAATTTATTTTTGATTTAAATTCCTTCTTTTTTATTTTTTATTTTTTTTAAAAAAACTGTATCTATTTCTTTGATGATTGGAATTTAGTTTTAAAAACATGCTATAAAATTTGTGATTTCTCTTTTGTTGAATGCTTTTATGATATATGGGTTTTATTCTTTAGGTGGAGAACTATATTTCAAATCTGAATTAAGGGTTAATTTTTTTTCATCATGATGTGAAATTTGACTTGTTTATCTACAAAGTTGTAGTTTGAGATATGGGTTTTTATCCTATTGGATTAGTTTAAGGAACATTGGGAAAGATTTGAGAAAGACCCAAGTTGAATATGTGACTACAAAATTTTTCAATAATATGCAAAATTTCTGTAGTTTAAAATGAGACAAAGATGTAAATTTTGAAAATGAGATATAGATTGAAGATAGTTCTCTTTTCTAGTGGTCATTTCTTACCCAAAATGGGTTGGGTAAAACAGGTTATCTGAATAAGTCATTTTACTATCAACCTAGGTGGTCATTTCTTAGGTTATTAGAAGCTTGCATGCATTAAGAAACTTACTTGATTTTAAGAAATAAGAAAGTATTTTTGGGGTATGAACATAGGCTATTTGATCTCTCTCTCTCTCTCATGAGTCAATAACATTTCTTGGATGGCTTTTTCTTTTTCTTGGCCATTTAATATCATGTTGGCCTAGTGGTTGGCTTCTTTGACCTATTTGATATACCATCTCCTGGCCTTTCCACTTTAACATCTAGTCCGGGTTTAACTTTAATTAAATGATTTAATAATATGGTGTCTGATATGGCCAGAGTGGCAGGATGTTCTGCAGAGGGCTCATTAACCATGGAGACCATGATTCAATAGTCAAATATGAGCAGTTGGGTTAAACGGATTAATTCTGATCCACCTTCAACCATATTGCACCTGGTGGGTGCAATGTTGGGAACTTGAGGTAACCCTTCTTTCTACACTTTCCTTCAAGTGGAAAGCTGGAGGTCTTCTCAACAAGATAGTGAGAGCTTCTTTAATGCATGATCATGTGATGTAGCTTAGTTCAGTTACTAGAAGAAGAATAAAATTTGAAGTTGACTTGGAATAAATGCCCACATCGCCATCATCATGTAGTTCTTCTGTGATCAGCTTGTTGTGAGCAATCCTCTAATCAAGGGCAGGATTAGGTGCAATGCAGCGGTTTGTTCTCAAGATCATGTAATACTTTAGTTATAATTTTTAAATAATAATTTCCTCAAAAAATATAGGATTTATCTTTGCTTAAATTTAATGATTAAATGTGATTATTGAAGAAAAAAGAATGGTGGGGATATTAGACAGTTGGGTTTAGGATTTTCCATACTATGTAGAGTGGGGACGTAGTTGGATTTATATCAGATGATCAGCTTCTTATTTTGAAATTATTTATGGTCTAAATCTACTTGGCAGGGGTAGCCTGGCTTTGGCAGACAAACTCTGCTATGTCAAGATTGGTAGGTTCCTATCCTGGTTGAAGGGTGTGGCAATTAAAAATCTACTTGGCATGGCACTTGTTTTATTTGTAAATTGAGAGATTGGTACAAGGTTCCTGCTGGTTGTTAGAATTGGCTTACTACTACTGCCATTATTCTTTCCATTAAGGAGGCCTTTTTCAAATCTGGTGCAAAGAGGGTGCTGGTGATTTTGGTCTTGACAAGTAGCACAACTGTATCAAAATTAATGCTCAGTAAGGAATGTAACGGTTGGAATCAAAAAACGTTCATTAGAAGCAGTAGGAAAAGTTTTTGCATCAAACAGGAGGATAGGAAGTTGTCTCTCGAGTGGCAGTGACACAAAGATGAAAGCTTGATTGCTTGTTTTTTTCCCCCCTGGTTTTGGATGTATGGATGTATAGATGCTAACTTAGATTTTTCCATGACGTAGTTTTTGTTTGATGTACCCAAAAAAAAGAAGCATTATTTTACTTCTTTGATATACTGACTGTAGATTTGCTTCTTTAGTGCTTGGTTGGCTCTAAAGATGTTTATAGTCTTTGGTGTATTGCCCGTTTCTTTTCATAATACCTACTCCAAAGAAATCCAAGTTTTATCTTCTTATATCTGTGTTGCAATTAGGATAATTTGTGGTGATTGAAGTCAAATGAATTTGAAGTAATGACTCAACCATGTGTACATTGAACTTTTCGATTGGCGAGAATTCTTAAGTGTTTTGTAATGATAAGAGAAAGACTATGCAATGAGCTGACTTGGGAGTTGGGATTTTACAAGGAAACCAATGAGCAAAACAAGGAAAGTGATTGCACTAGGCCACATGATCCAGGGGCAAAGCTTAATTTTGCCTTAGTGGCAATATGTCGCGCAATAAAGAGCCCACAACCAGTCAAAATAGACCCAAAAAAAGCCTCACAAAAATGGGCTTTGTTCTCTTCTTTCCTTCCCAAAAAAGAAGAGAGAGGAAACAAAACACAATTGGTGAGCTAAAGAAGTAATACTATCCTAGGCCTCAATTGGGCTTTGTAACTTTTTGAAGATTCAGTTGAGCGTTATAATTATATAGCTTATGGTGCTCTCTAACTCATAAATATGTTTCTTCCGCATTGTGATCTTCTCTGTAGATTATTTCCCTCTTTTCTCATCTTTGTAGAAGACCTCAATTGGCAGGGAATTCAAATTCCAGATTGTTGGATGCAAGGGTATCAATAACTTGTCAGCTCTAATATTGCATATTTTGTATAAACAAGTACAAACCTTGTATTATTGTAATAACTTCATGGGCATCTTAAGCCTTATTGAATCATTAACCTGTAAACAATGATGAGGTGAATTGTTCAATAACAAAATAAATGTACCCACATATGCAACAATTTCAATAGATTAAGTATACAGGGCAGACATATGTAATTGAGGTTAGTATTAGGACCATTAAGACTAAAAATTCCTAATTTATGTTAACAATGAATCAACCACTGTACATTCATACCTCATCTCTACTAAATGCTTTTTGCACTATGAATTTGACTTGTAGTATTTCAATAGATTGGATTTATTGTTGGCATCTCTTCTGTATTGAAACTGTTAGAACATGATTTGTTACTATCATGAACCATTTAGGCAATATCAGAATTCATAAGCATCCATATTTTCTGTTTCTAATCCCTAGGTCACATCCTTCTTGTATCTGCCTCTGCCCATAGTTTTGTAAGTACAGAAAGATAAATTAAGAAAATAAATATGGATACTGTCTAAAGCTTTCTACTCATCCATTATGATTCATATTTGATCTTTCCCTCACTGATTTAGTTTTTTGACAATTTCAATCTATTATTTCAAAATGACCTACAAAGTGGATGACTGATGGAAATTGTTAAACACCAATAATTACGAGAGAAAAACATACTAAGGTGATATATCTAACTTTAATAAGCAAAATGTAAATAGTTTTGATTTTTATCCAACAAGCTTTCATTTTACATTTTTTTTACCATTAGCTTTCATTTTACATTTTTTTTATCATTAGCTTTCATTTTGTAATTCGTCCATAAAAAAAGAACAAAGGAAATGTTGTGGCTTTTTCACAGTTTATTACATTCCCTATGCAGCTTGTTGAATTATTGGCTGGCCAGAATGTACAATGTTAAAGGCTGCCCCAGGGGCTGTTTCGTATTTTGCTATATTATGGGTTATCTGGAATGAGAATGATCATTTCATTGTCCCCTGAATCCATTACTGCTTACTTGTATGTTTTTATTGTAAATATCTAATTTTGTATACAAAGTTGTTACCACGTTTTAGCAACTTAAATGCCATTAATTCTAGGAAGACAATGACAGATGGAAAAGATGAACCCATGGTTCCTTTGAATTTTTGACAAGCTGGTGTAAGAAAGAAAAAAAAATAAAAAATTAGACAAATTGATTGAAATGCAACACCAGAGAGGATTTGGACACAAACCATGCCACATTGTGTTAGTTATGGTCTTCATTTTTCATTTTTTTTCTAAACTTGATGTACATACTGTTGGCTCAATTCATTATAGTTTAACTCAGAAACTAATTTGTAATTTGATATTAGAGTGAAAATGTTTGTAACTATAAGATCTTAGATTTTGAGACGTTGATAGATTTAAATATATAATCCCATGTCAAGATAAAGTTTTGACTGAACAGCAATAGTAGCCAAGGTGTCAAAGAAAATGATGAAAGCATTGTTACTTTTCCTAGGACTCAAATGGGAGGTGGTTAACATTAAGAAATAGAAATGTTCCCCAATTCGTCCATGACCAAAACACTGTGTTCTTTACAACCTTGACATCGCTATCGTCCCTCAACATATCTTTACCCTCTTGCCCTATTACCACTGCCACCACTACCTGTTAACAGTATCTTGATGTAGAACAAAAATGTGAACATCAGCACTCGATTTTATCAGATTTATTCTAATGCATCTCAAAATATATTGGATCCATGCAGTACCTTTGTTTCAAAATCTCTATTTCCCCCCTTTCCCTGAGACTATATATGCTTAAGAAGATTAGATAACTAGAATACCTGTGGCTTTCAAATGTCAACATGACAAATCAAAATCTGTCAAGGAATGTGCCCATTGTTCACGAGTAAAACATTTTTAGGCTTGAAATCCCTGTGAAATACCCTTGCAAGGAAATCAGTTCTAGATTCAGTAAAAGCATGAAGAAGTAAGTCTGTATTATTGCACTTTTTACATTACAGATGCTTGTGCAACCAAACATTGAAATTGAATCTAAAATATGCTCGAAAATTTTAAGCAGCAGAAATTGCAGTATTTAGAATATTTTGGCTATCTGAGGAATGATTATGCAAGTACAAGGACCACTCTTCCAAAGGTGTGATAGAAAAGTTCACACATCGATCAGTGACAACAAGTTGACACAGTCTCATCTGGAGAAGCAAAATACTGTGGCATAATGGGATTTGTAAACTATTAGATAAAGTACTATATTAGTCAATTTGTCTAAGAGAAAGTTCCTTCAACAAATCAATTATTAACTTAGAATATGTTTTGAATTCTCACTTATGAAATTCATGACTTTAGACATCATCAAGATTAGATTACCTTGACAGTGAAGGTACTCCAATGCAATCCTTACCTCTGTAGGATAAATTTCAAAATCATCAATGACTTCTGGTCGGTTGGAAATTTGAAATAAAACTTAGCAACAATTCACAGGGAAAATAAGACCGTGATAGATTGAAAAAAAAAAAATGTCAGCAATATATTGTATCTATTTGCTTGCACAAAAAATTCTTTTTAAGTGTTCTGACATATGTACAAGGAATTTATCAAAACAATTAATTGCAACCTATAAGACAGTACTAATAAAAATCTTCTTGAATAATTTTTAGGCTCAATTTAAATCATGATCAGGCTCAGAACATGACTATGTACTTTGCCTATCAAGATTACCACAAGCAATAATTTTCTGCAGAGATTTTTGAAGAAAGAGTGATTACAGGCAAGCATTTTTGTTTTTCTGCAAGTAGCAGGTGCCTTTTGGAACTTACTGGCACCAAAAAAATCTGTGTATAAGAGCAGCCCCATTACCACTAATAATTCCCTTTATGTTGGTTTCAAGAACCACAGCCACCGCTTTTACTCCTCCAGACTGATGTAAAGCCTCAAAGTTCTTATTCCTCACCATGTCAATTGAGCCGTTTCAGATCAACACTGAGAATGTAAACATGTTTTTCATTCAAGGAACGCTCATTGACAGGCTGCACGATAATGGAATTGGTCAATTGGTGCTGTATAAATGCAAGGGCAGTTGTAAAGCAGTAGACCATCTTTGGTTCATTGTTTTGTAGACCATAATTATTGGTCCTTTGTTTTGTTGCTTTTGGGGTACATTGGCTGATGTCAAGAAGGTGAAAGATGTCCATTCTTGCTTGAAGGCACACATATAACACATAAATATCATAATTTGGCGGGTAGTTCCTCACTATCCTATGTGGACAATCTGGTGGGACTGGAATGCTTGAACATATATATATGTTGTACTATGATTTTTTTGGGGGTTATTTACATTTATGATTGTAATTCTTTATGAGGCTCTACATTTTAACGCTACTCTTCTTTACCAAACTCATTTTATACTAGCAACAATGTCTTCAGCCTTGGCTGCAAAAGGATCTCCGTCAAAAATATATGGTCATTGGCCACGCGATCACAGTGACCATTGCTGAACCTCATCACCACCATAAGTCTCCTAAACTATTTCTTCTAGTGACGCGCTGCCGAATTTCTAACAGAGGACACCATCTCAGGTTCCATCACTAGACCAAGCCTTGCCGCTGTTCCAAACCTTGGATCCTATGTTATTGATCTTTGCCTTGTTGGTCCTAGTGCTCTCCATTGGGTGGGTCTAGTCTCTTTGTTGTTGCTTGATGTATTGCGTTGACTTGGTTGTTGCTGATGGTTTCATTTCAATACTTCCTTTGAGTTTTCTGAGTAGGAAGGGATTTGATAGAGTGGTTGGTGTTTTTGGTTATATTTGTTGTTTGGGCATTTCTTTGGTGAGGAGGAAGGGAATTTTCGGTGTTTTGGTGTTTGCTTGTAGGAGGTTGATGGTGACTGGTGAGTTTCCTTCTTGAGAATTCTTCTCTGTATTTGTTGAGAACTTCTAGTTGTTTCTTTGGGTTTTTGTTTTGGGTATTAACGGAGGGTAGTTTTCTAGTTGTGGGGGATGTAAGTGTGTCTTTGATGAGTGGGTCTTTGATAAGGTTGATGGTGGGCCTCAGAGTTACATTGTTTAGGAAGAGTCAACAAGATGCTTGGTGTGGGCCTTTATACTTCTCCTATCCTTGATCCTGTTATAAAAATAGGCTATTAGGAATGTTGGATAATCATTTACTTGTAAAATTTGATGAAAAATAGAGAGGGTCAGGGTATAGATAAAGTTAATGAACTTTAGTTTGACCCTTTTTCAATATTTTGCTGGGAATATTTGGGCTTCATAAAACAATATTTTTTTTACTTTGCTGTTCTTTGCTTTGAGTCATCCAAATACTTACACTATAATAAAACTTGATCTGAAATAAAATTGGGTCATAAAATTACTATAATCTTCTTGAAGTTCAAAAGTGAAGAAGGAAATGCAGAATCTGATTTTGGTAATCTTACAACTTCTTAATGATGGGTATTGATTTTTTTGAAGAGATATGAAATTTCAAATCAGTGAGGAAATTTGACAGTACTAATTTAACTCCTAACAACTTGTTTGTCCAAGTGAGTCCACATTAGTTGGACTTTTTAATGTGGACCTGATTTCAAGATTATTGATGGACCTACGCATCAAGCTTGTTTGAAATTGAATTCATCAAGCTTGGTCCACTTGGTCTTAAGAGTAATTTCATCCCTGTTTGTTGGGCTGCGTTGAGCTAGGTTTGGACACAACTGCTGTATTGCCTCTGGGTTTCTTTCTTAGCCCAATATTGGACCAATCGGTCAATCACGTCCACTAAGTCCGAACACCACCCTTGTTGCATAGTGTTTTTCTTTTTTGGGAGATGAATAGTGGTTTTTAGGCTGGTTTGTTTAGTCCTTCAATAACAATAAATAAAAAGTGAAACAAGATAAAGAAGATTGAAAAAAAGGATTAAAAAGATACAGATAAAATTTAGAAAAAAAAAAAAAAAAAGTAGATTAAGTGTAGGTGTTTTTTGGAAGACTGCACGAAAGGAATACAACTAGAAATGTTTTAGTTTGGGATTTATGTCCCACGATATGTTCAAATAAAAATAAAATAAAGAACAAATAAAAGATTAGAGCATCAGTGGAGCTAAAACTTAGTTATTTGGCACCATAAAAAGTTATTTTATCTATTTTATCTACTCACTTTACAAAACATCCAATAATAGTGGATCTATTTAAGCTTTCAACACAATAAATAATATATCCACTATAATAAAATAACAATCACAACCGCTACCGCTGCCACTACCGCCGCCACCAACTCTTCCACTGTCGCTGCCGCCACCACCCCCATCCCCACCACCACATGATAACAAATAATCGTCTAGTGTTAACAAATAATTTTTTTAACTCCAAATTGGACTTATACATTTTTTTTTTTACTAAAACAATATCTTAATCATCATGATAGCAAATAATCATTTTGTGTAACAATAATATTTTGTTTTAACCCCAAATTATATATATACAAATTTACCTTTTGACTAAAAAAAATTTCTCAATTGTCATGATAACCTATTATAATCTAGTATAATAACAACAATATTTTTTTTTAAACCAAATTATATATATACAAATTTATATTTGACTAAAACAATCGTCTCAATTGTCTGGAAGCAATCTTGGAACAATATGAACTATGAAATAGAAGAACTTTATAAGAAAACATATAAAATAGAACACATATTACTGCTGGAACAATGTAGTCCATAGATTACTCATACATAACTCAAACCAAATTATACGAGGACGTCATTTCTTCTTTCATTCTCTCTTGATTTGAACACATTTTCCTGATCAAGAAATTGGACCAACTTTCAGAATTCATTTTTTAAAGTTCTGGCCTTTCAACCAGATGGAGTTTCCTTATCCTTACTGTTTGTACATATTTGACTGGTAACAAAATGCATCAAAGATATAAAAAAGAGTTTAATAGTCTGTAAAATCAGTCAACAAAATTGAACTATTTGTGTTAATTTACAATAGACCCCTAAGCACAACATGGGGGGATGGATCCTAAAGATGGAAAATGTAGTCTTTCTTCTCTCTAATGAATCAATATTTCTATCAAGCCTGTGAGTTTCAAAAGCTTAAAATTAATTATGAAAATGAGTAAAAGATAGGGGAATTTTCCCACAAATTTCCTATTATCTAAAGCTCCATATATCATCAAATTGCAGGTTAGAGTTTAGACCCCATCATATTTTGTTCTTGTTTTGTCATGTGAGTGGCATTCTTCCATGCCCTTTCTCTTGTTGATGCTGGGCTCTGATTCCTTGTCTCTTCCCTTCAACAAATGGGGTTTGAGCTTATTCACATCAGATCATTGAACTGGTTTCAAAAAGAACTCTTCTGCTCCTTCTTCCAAGCATCTGATCAAACCAATTAGACCATGTTAGATTAAAAACTGGATCGAACAATTCTTTTTTTTTTTTTTTTTAAATTTAAAACTAAATGCATTTTTCAGTAACTAAATTAAAACAAAAATGTATGTTATTCCCTTTACCTATTGATCCTTGATGGCATGTTCTCTGAGGACATGATCACTACCGGTGATCTTTAAGAGATTTAGATTCCTGCAAATCAAATAAAATCGCAAAAAGATTTTAGTTTTCTTCCAAGAAATTTGATTAAACTATGCCAAAAGTGATGACTAAGACATCAAATTTGAATTGATCAACCATAATGTATAGGCCATATTTGATGCACTAAATTCTCAGAAAAGGAAGAAATAAAATAAAATTCTTTAAATTCCATATCTGTAGGTGGAGAATAAGTCAGCCCCACAGCTACAATATGAAAATCAATTAGAGGTCTGCTAAGTCATTGGGGGATGCATATTTGGCTTGGAAATTTTCAAATCGAATCTCAAATCCAATACAACACACCAAAGTGTGTGTACTACACAATAGAACATGATTATGATTCTTTTGGTTGGCAGGAAATCACTTTCAATGCATCAAGTGCACAGAAATACGAAATGTGAAATCTGAAATCAGCCACCATCAAATCAACAGATAAATGAAAATTTTAAAACAACTCAAAACTCCTGATAGTTGTAAAGCCCTTACTACACTCTCAGTTTTCCTATTTATATGCAAGAACTATGGAATTTCATGATATTGAATAAGAGAAAGTTTGGTCCAAAGAGGGGCTAACTTAATTACAGCAACGTATGATAATGTTAGGGGAAGAGTTTCATTGAGATTTGTTTACTTTAAAACATTACTTTAAGTCATACACTTGCTTGCATTAATCCTGACCCTTACCAACTACCCTGACCCTTTGCAATCAAAAGACATTCCTTAAAATTGAGTATATAACCATAAAACTTTAAACTGAGTGCCTATATTTCCCCTTTACCAGCATTTTCTCAGCAGCCAACCAAAATGTTTAAACTAACTAAACATTTTGATAAAACCCCAGCCAAAAAAGTTCAAACACCGAATTTCCCCCAACATACCCATTTGATTCACATGCAATTAAGTGACTTAAAGCCTCGCAAACTACATAAACGAAGAGAACACAACCAAATCACAAGGATCCCATCACAAAACAGAGTGATACCAAAACAGAGTGAACAAACAAACCACACCGTTTTAATCACGAATTTAAAAATACTCATATCACTTCTCAAAATCTCAGATACCACAAACCACATATCTTAACTCATAAGTCTTAACCACAAATCATATCGCAAAAATCATTATAAAAAAAATTTAAAAAAAAAGAAAAAGAAAGAATAGAGTGATACCTGAGATCGGAGGAAAACCAAAGCAATGGGCTGAGGAAGGCAGCGGCGGCTTCGACGATGAAACCCAGAGCTTGGATCGACGATGAAACCCAGGTTGTCGGCGTTGGGAGAGCGGAGAGATGGAGGACTGGGGGGAGGCGTGGATCATCGAGATCGCACCGAAAGCTCTTGTTCTTGATCGCCGAGATCGTTCTCGTTCTCATTCTTGACCCAAAGCTCATCGGCGCCGCCGATCTCGTCGTCTCAATCTCATCGCCCATGACCGATCTCGTCGCCTATGACCCATGACCGATCTTTCTCTTTCCCTCCATTTTCGATCACAGTCTCTTCCTCCCTCTCTTAGTTTGACCAAATTTTTTAGTCTAATGAATTGTTTTGAGCAGATTTTTGTTTCTGTAATTGTATATATTTAAATTTTTCCTAATAAAATTTGTTTGGATGCTAAAAAAATAGTTGAAAAAAAGTGAAAAATTAGTAAAAAAATAACATTTTTAGAATATTACCAAACACTGAAAATTATTTTTCGAACTATTTTCTATTACACAACCAAACACCAGATTTTATTTCCCTTGCAGGAATTCATTTTTCCCTGCATTCATTTTACGCGCGAAATTCAATTTACATTAAACCAAACGCAGTCTAAAACCCAAGTCAAGGTAAAGTTCAGACTAAAATCCTGCTCTAATGAGTTAAAAGTAGCCTAATCAAATGAAAGCCTAATTTCTCGTTACACAAGCAGGCCAAAACACTGTCCATTACTCCCTTGACATCAGCATTGTACCCTAACATTCAACATGTCATTTGCAGGGAGGAGCTATATATTGACCAGGGGCAATGGCCACCTAATTTTTTTTTAATTATTTTATTAATAAGTACTAATTTTAGTAATTTTATTAAATAAAATTACATTTTACCCTTCTTAACAATACCATCAATTCTTTTAAGAATAATGTTATAACCACAAAGTTTTTTACAACATTTTTACAAACTATTAAGGTAGCAAATTCTTATTGATTCGCACACTTGTATTACTTTTTACTTACCAATAAACACTTACTATATTAGCAATTTGTAAAAATTTTGTAATTTTAGCATTTTTCACATTTTAAAGGACATAAAAAATTAAAAAAAATAAATCTAAAACAAAATATATAGGCTCAACAAAATTCACTCAACAACAAAAATTACCAATAATAATACTAGAAAAAATTAAGCCCAATCAACATATTTTATCCAAAACAAACAATTTAATCATTTAAAAAATTTTAAACAAAAATCCTTAGTGGTAAAACAGTAAAGTCAAAGGCCGGAGTTACCGCACATAGCGTGCAGCAAGCTATCCCTAACTCCAAGTTCTAACTCCATACTGATCATTTGTCCTCATTCCCTGTTACAGTTCTGTAAATTACCATTGTACCCCAATGTCACAGTATCTTAATATCATAATATGCAAGCACTCAACAGCAAATACCTTTAATCTAATTCAATTGGGCCAAATCAATCATCGTAACTGTATATATATAGCATAATGACAATATGACATCACCAACCAATATAGACTCAAAGTTTAGTTTTTGATCGAAAGACTCGACTATTTCAACCTCACCGACGTTACTGTATCTGTAAATAATAATAATCAAAAAACGTAAATACACTTTTAATCCAAATATTTTAAGTCAATTCACGCTGTGGTTTCAAAATAAATTTCACTACTAATATTGTCCTTAAAAATTGAAAATCGTTTTTAATTTGGTTGTTGCCATCAACACTAAACAGAAAAATCCCACATGGCTGAGAGAGTGTATAAGTGTCGTGTAAGATGCTGACGTGGTTAATAATTTAATAATAAAATTTTTTATTTAATTTTCAAAAATAACACCTCAACCCCATGTAAGTTTCTAAATAAATAAATAATTTATCTGTTTTTTTTTTTATATCATAATTTATCAGTTTTAATCAAATAAAAAAGAGAAAAAACAAAATTAAAAATAAAATCAATTAAGATCTATGTTCATATTGATCATGAACACATAAGAATAACAACCCAGAATATTCAAACAAAAGAACAGCCACTACTTGAGGTTTCGCCGTTAGAAACAATTTGGGCTTCGCCGTGAGGACCGATCTGGGCTTTGCATCTGAGGCTTTGCCATGGGGACCATCACAACAACATAGCCAGCACAACACTGATCCTTTGCAACCACCACCACCACCACCACCGGTCTGGGGTTTCACCGCAACACAACACACCCACAAATCCATAACCCACAAATCCAAACCAACCCACCACCCCAAACCGATCCTTCGCAACCACCACCACCACCGGTCTTGGGTTGCACTGCAGCATAACACACCCATAAATCCACAACCCACGAATCCAAATCGACCCACCACCCCAAACCGATCCTTCGCCTCCACTGATCCATAAAACTCCATGGTCGAGCTTGAGAACTTAATCCACAAAACCCCATTTCAAAACATTCAATCAGCTGGGAAAGTTTAAAAAGAAAAAAAAAATTTGGCTGGGGGAGAAAGATCAAAGAGAGGGAGAATGTGAATCAGCAGACAGAGAGAGAAGAATGAAAATAACTTTTTTTAATTTAATAATTTTATTTTATTAGCTTTGAGATTTTAATAATTTAATAACTTTTAACAATTCAAATATTTTTTTTTAATTGTTCTTTTTAATATTTTAATTAGATTAATTGTTTATTTTTATTAATTTAAATGCTGAAATGAATGCTAACGTGATATTTTTATTATTAAATTATTAGCCAGGTTAGCATCTAGCATATCACTTGTGCACTCCGTCAGATACGTAATTTTTCTATTAGGGTGTTGATGGCAAGGACTAAATTAAAAAGGATTTCCATTTTTTAGGGATGATATTAGTAGTGAAATCAATTTTGGGACCAAAGTCGAAATTAGCTCAAAAGGTAAGGACCCAAAGTGTGCCTAATTAAAATAAAAAATTTCCCTATCAAAAAAAAATCTAGAGGGTACTTGTAGATGATTTGAGCCCACAGCCTCACGAAATGGGCCGAAAAAGAAAAAAGAAAGAGATACTATCCTGGCCCATTAAACGAGAGTGGAGAGAACCACTAATGGATATGGGGTTTTTTTACTTTTTACTGCCTCAGCCCAAAGATGCTTACTTTAATCTATATCTGCTACATTATGGAAGAATTTTTTTTATTTATTAGTTAACTCACAGACGTGGAGGGATTTTTGAAAGAACAAAGTTTTGAATTAGTTCGGAAAGAAATCCTTTAAAATCTCTTTATATATATATTTTTTATTGAATGTGAATTTTGATAATCTAATAATGGATTGCACTTTATTATTTTTTTATTATATATTTATACTTGCAAAATTTCAAGAAAACAAAGAATCAATAGCTATATCATATATTAAATGTTATTTCAAGTTTTTACACCTTTAAATTATGCATAAAAAAATATGTTTATGTAAACATGGCAAAATGGGCTAGAATTTGCTGACCCAACCCGAATCCAAATTTTTTCCGAAGAAAAAATGAATTCACCCGTGACTTGACCATTTTTTGCAAGTCAACTTGACCCAACTCGGCTAACTCGTGACATGACTTTTTTTTAAAAAAATTGTAAAAAAGGAAATTAAGACATGGTTGGTTTTTTTTTTTTGTTTGTTTGATGTGGGCTTTACAATGCAAAACACAAACTCAATTGACAAATATAATGTACATGATTATTATATTTTTATAAAACAAAATCAACTTTTTACATTTTTTGGATAACTTCATTCAAATACAATGGTCTCATGAAAACAATTAAGATATTTATCTAGTTGCATGTAAATGAATTGAAAAATGAATGATTGATGCATTATTCTCGCTTGAATAACACAATAAGTAAAGGCTTTTAGATATCAAATAACAAAGTACATGCTAAAATAATTTAGTTGCAATAAAGTTAAAAAATATATTTAAAATTATAAACGTCTATGAGAAACATTCATAAGTGTGAAAAGAATGAAGTCTAAGTATATCAATGAAATTAGCATCAATTATGAGTGCTTGAACCTACTTTTTAAAAGTCCATAACCAAAACAAACCACTTTTCAAAATAAAAGAAAATGTTTTCTTACGTGTCGGTTGCTAAATAATGACATAATATTCACAAAAGAGACAATGTATAAATTAGTAAGCAATCAAACTTTGATGTATATTTCCAAATTGATACATAGTGTCAATCATAGTGAATCTAAAATCAAATACAACTATAGATTATTTTCTATGATATTAGATTATGAAATTGGTTTTTTAAGATTGTAAATTTGAACAATTTTTTTAAAATTTTTTTATCAAATTAGCTATCCAATATCCAATAAAAAAAAATTAGCTATCTAAAAAGGCATTTGTAATTTTGTTTTATGTTTTGGGGTGTTGATATTTTGTAGAATTGAAACTTGTGTGTTTATTTTAATTCGATTTTCAAAAGGTAGACCAGATTCCTTTGTGTTTGTGCTATTTTGTTTTGATTAACAATGTTGAGATTTGTATAATTTATAATTATTGAACAAATGTGAATTTGTTGAGCTGAGCTCTTTTTCTTGATATGACCAGTGAATTTAAAGTAATGCATTTTACATCAAGTAATTTGCTGCGTAACAAATCCATGTTAAAAAAAATCATATAAAAAAATACGGGTCAACTCGATCCAACTTGACTTAATTTGCAACTTGATTGATCGACCCATTTTTAACTTGCTTAAAATGACCTGTTTTTTATACAAATCAATTGACTTAACTCAAACTCAACTTGACTCGCCCATTTTGTCTTGTGCTTATAGATTGAAAAGTAATTAACTTTCTATTTAAATGAACTTTGACATGTATGTTAACAACATAAAGAACATTTAATTCAATAATTAGATTTTTAAAATATATAATGAGGTTAATTTTGTCGTGGGAGTTGACTTTTTGATGCAGTACACATTTAAAAGGGCCTATTTTATGGAAGATTCTAGATACAAATTCAAAGAAATATGCCTTTTTTTTTTTTGGTAAACTACATATTTAGTCCCTAACCTTTACACCATATTTCAATTTGGTCCTTAACCTTTTAATTGTGTCAATTTGGTCCCTAACCTTTTAATGTTATGTCAATTTAGTCCTTGCCATTATATATTAGATGAAAATTGATTACATGACAAACGACCAAAATAAAATTTTAGTTTATTGTCATATTAACGGAAACTAATTTTTTAATTTGGCCATTAGATACGTTATCAATTTTCATCCAAAAGATAACTATAGGGACTAAATTGACACAATACTAAAAGGTTAGGGACTAAATTGACACAATTGAAAAGTTGGGGATCAAATTGAAATATGGTGTATAGGATAAGGGTCAAATTCGTAGTTTACCCTTTTATTTTTGTTTACATCTTCTGTATATGGGTTTTCTGAGAGTTACCAATTTGCTCCCTCGAGTCATTTGTTAGGAAATCAGCAATCTTGTCTGGTACAGTTTTTTCTTTAATCTCTTTGTAATATAGTTTGAACTTTGAACTGAAGTGTCACTGTTAGATATGAAATATGCAAATTTTTAGATGATATGAACTTGGTACCTTATTGTTTTTAGGTTCATTTTTTGTTCTTGTTAATGCTATGATGTTTTGATTAGGGGAAATATCTTCACTTTTTATCGAGTAATGGCTAGTAAATCTTAGGCCCGTACGTTTGGAGAGAAAATAGAAAGGATAGAAAACAAAGGGAGGAAAATAGGCATTTTTCTCTGTTCGTTTGGAGAGAAAATAAAGGAAAGATGAAAAACCGGGAGGAAAATTTTCCACCCGGGTCCACAAATATTTTCCTCCTAAATTGGAAGGAAAACTGTGGGGAGAAAACTGGTCCTCTGATGGGGACCAGTCCTGACCATTTTATTTTACAAAAAAGCCCCTCCCACCAACCATTCTTCTTCTTTTTTTTTTTTTTTTCAACGTTCAGACCTGAACGTTGTTCTTTTTTTTTCAACGTGCAAGACTTGAACGTTGTTCTTTTTTTTTCTTTTTTCTTTTTTTGACCTGAACGTTTTTTTTTTCAACGAATGTGCTTTTTTTTTTTTTTTAATGTAACTTAATCTAATTTTTTAATGAGTACAAATAAATCTATTTCTTACATATTATGTAACAAGAGTATAATAGTCAATTTATATAAATTATATTTTCCATCCTCCTACTTTTCTCTCTAACTGAATAAAAGAGTTTTTCACCCTCTCACTTTTCCACCCCTCCAACTGAACACATAAGAAGGAAAACTAAAATATTTTCCATCCTTCCACTTTCCCACTCCTCCAACCAAACAGACCCTTAGAGTCTTCTGCTCCAGTAAGAGTTGTGATAAATTTTGATTTATATATGCTACTGAGTGATGGCATTACTTTGGCAAAAATCAATAAAGCCAACAAAACAACTTCCACAGATACACTGTACGTTCAAATAATAGAAACGACTTTGCTTGATGCACTAATCAGCATCATAATACTTCAAATGTATAACGATCTCCATAGAACACAGGAAGCTGCTACAGAAAATATAATAGAAATTGCACATCTATTTAATGAAAGCACAAAGCAAGAAGCAAAATTTGAATTCTTTGCAGCACAAGCACTTCCTCATGGTTCTGAGAAGCTCGTATGTGTTTCCTCATGAGTTATTTGTAACCAAATCAGCATTTTTCATCCATTTGTATTTTGGTTTGAACTGGCATATTTTATATGAAATACTACAAATTTTTAGATGATAAGAAATTGGTAACTACTTTTTATCAGGTTCAAGTTTTGTTCTTTGTAACATTTCATTCAAGGGTAGTTATCTTCATACTTTCTTATAGAGTAACTGTGATGCTTGAGTCTTGTGCAGCTTTGTACTTTTACATGTTACGCGTACAAATGTGTGGAAGTATTGGGATATTGGTTTTCATTTTTCTTGACTTAATCATGTACTAATAATTTAAGCCCTTAAAAAATCAAAGTAAGAGTTGATATGATAAAATATGGTTTGAGAAAATTACTTTTGTTGATTACTTTTTTTTTACTAGAAGGGAAAGAATATTGAACAAACAGTAGCTAACTACAATCGATAGAAAGGACCACAGCCACTTTCTGTGGAACAAAACGTAGAAACAAAATATTTGAAGAATTTATATTTCATGCACACTGACCTAGATCATGTGTTCAGTTAGCGGAAGCTTTGACACTAGATTGTTGAACAAAAAACTGAAAAATGAGTTTTTATCTAAAACTTGACTCTTTGAATTACAACACTTTACAGGCACTAATGCTTGACTCCCATACACTAACACTAGTGCACTGCAAACACGACACTTATTCACCAAATACACTTGCACACACCTCACTTCTAGACACCTACACACACTAGCTCTTGACTCTATTTCACTCTACACACTTGCTACCTATGGCACACACTTCACCACCTCATAAAGCTTCACACATCTCTCACTTGGTGCTTTATGACATTCTTCACTTCACACCATTCCATCTATTTATACTAGATGTATGTCGGTTAGGAAACTAGCTTGAAGCTTCTAGCTTCTTCCTTTTTATTGGCATTAAATTAATGCCTTTCTTCAACCTTTTAGACACCTTATAAATTTGTGGCTGAAATTCACTACTGCAAGGAAGCTTCTAGAGAAAATATGAAAACTATCTTGGAGAGAATTCCGGAAAGAGAGCAAGAGAGAAATGTCCGGTATTAGAGAAACTTCTAGAAAGAGAGAGATTATGTGAGAAGTTCTAGAAGTTTCTAGAGAAAGAGAGAGAGGCAGTGCTTGATATTTAACATCATGAGCAGTCAAATTTACTTCTCAGAAGCACCAGTGAAATCTGCATAATTTCAATCTTGGCCAGAGCTGCAATGTCTTCATTGAGTAGAAGTATCTTCCAGTCAGGCTTAGGAGCCACCCAGTGGCATTGTCTGCTAACTTTAGAGTCACTCTCTTCCACTACCCTCTTCAGATTCTCCTTTGCAGCCTCTGCCTGCCTCTTCTACCAGGAATAGAGGATGCCAATTTTTTCACATCCAACAACTTCAAAACTCTCTGCTAGTGATGGACATTGCCAATGTCTCACACCTTATAGCTAGGATTGAATCCTTCTGTCTAATAGCTTCGTCGCAGTTTAATTTCCAAATGTTTAGATGGTGGAAGGCTCCATTTAGTAACCTCTCTTTGGGCTTTCTCTTTCTCCCTCCTCTCCCAGACCGAGGAATGCTCATGGAATAATAAGTATACCTTCCTGAAAAATTCTTTTACTTCATTATGACCCCCGTTTCACAGCACATCATTTTTTCCCCATATAGATTCCACAACAAGTGCAGAAAATAAAATGAATCTACTAGCTTGTATTTGATCACTAAACACACTCTAAGGGGGATTGTTAAGAGCTGACACAATTTGGACAGCAGAATTCTCTTGGATGCTATCCACTTTGAAAGCCCATGTCTATCAAGCTAGATAATTGTAGCAAAAATCATATTTGGAATGGATGTAGGTTGGTTTAAACTTCCATTTTTTCTTGGGCAAGAAGATTTTCTGAGGGTACTTCCCACATTTTTCAGCTTCCAAATTTGTCTCAAAACTGGCTCAGAGAATGAGATGCATTCCTGATGGTCCAGTCTCCTGAATTCATTGATAGCTCCCACCATCTTTAGTTTTTGTCCAAATTAATCTGTCTTCACAAGATGCCTGTCTTAATGTTATTTTCTTCAAGGCAAGAGTCTTCAGTTAAGGTACTCTATGAGAGCTGCTCACTCCATGACTTAGAATTTGGATCATTGAGATTAACCACCACCTGAAAATCTGAGTTGCCTCCTTCTTGTATAGGCTGCAGTCTGAAACTAGGTAGCCATACTTGCTAATTAGCCATCAGTGAATAGTAATTTTTTAGGTTTCGATTCAAAATATGGGAAGCAATTTTAAGATTTTTGTTAGTTTTCTTCTTCTTCTGTTAGAATTTCTTAAAATGGAAGATATTCCTTGTATTTTCATTGCTTATTTCTGATTAGAATTGCTTATGTCCGAGTTGGTTTGAATTATATGTTCTATCAATGCATGTACACCCTTCCTCTCCATAAAAACAAACACTGCACTATTGTCAATGAGTGCTAACTCAAACGACTCCTCCTTATCCACTTAAAAAGTTGGAGGATATTCAAAACCTACTGGTAAATTGGTAAGTAAACTTCCCAAGAACAAAAAGATAAGTAAAACTGCACTACACCTTAATATAGACACAACTTATAAATCAAAACGAATACGCCCAGTTAAAAAGGATCATAGGAAAAAACAGAGAGAAAAGGGCTAGACATGATTTTGAGGGAAGAGTCTAATTGTAATTAAGAAAAGTCCATACTGTCACTTTCGAACAAATGGAAGGAGAGGGAAAATAAAAAGATAAGTTAGTGGGCTTGGCCTTAACATACTTAAGATGGAAGTCAAATTTACTGTTGTTACTTAACTTCCAAATTAAACAAATTCATCATATTAGTGAAAATTTCCAGTTCCATTACAAAAAAGGTGAGGAGATAATTGCATTGCCTCCCTTTTTCCTTGAAAATATCACACAAAGCATCCATTTAATGCTATTAAACACTTTTTAGTTGATTTAAGTTAATTAACTCAATTAATAAAATCTTTATATTGTTGTTGAATAAGAGATTTAAAATTCAAATCTCACCTACACCCTAAAACCAATTGGTGTTTTGGATCTGATGTTTAAAAGAAATCATCACAAAGTATAGATTGAAATTCTATAATATTTTATTTTTTAAGAAAAGCTATATAATACTTTGGGATAGGGATGCAAGTCTATATCCAAGCGCCTTTATCCAAGCCACAAACTTTATAGGACATTAGTTTAGCCAACACTCCATGAATATATCTCATTACATATAAGGAAAATTCTAAAGTTATCATATATTTTACTACAAAATATTTATCAACTAATGTGGCAATAAAAGTTACAAGTGGAATTCAATAATATAATAAATAAAGATTTAAATAATTTTTTGGTAATTAGCAAGATATCAATTTGTAAGGATTATAATTGGTAATATTCTTAACATCACTCTCACATACAATAACATGCCTTTTAAGATATCAACTTTGATAGTGCATTTGTTTGGGTTCTCCTCTCTATGATAATTTCTTACAAGCTCTATCTCGAGCTTATAATATATATTATAAGAGATTTTCCTCCCTGCAAATGTTGTTTGACAAGAACTTATTATGATGAAACCATTCATGCAGCTTAATTTCAATCTATTGGAGATATTGGATCTCTTTGCCTCTGACCCTTTTTTCCTCCTTCAAATATTCGACTTTTTAAATGTACAAAATACCTTAATTTTGAGGTTAAGATGAAGGCTTTTTCGAAGCCACAAACGTTATTGGAGAACCAATTGCTGATAAGACTCCTGGACCAAAATCTCATTTCACAGAATCGTATGCCTTTAATATATGTCAACTTTAAAGGTGCACATGGCTGGCTGGATTCTCATCTCTATGATGATCTCTTACAAGCTCATGAGCTATTGAGCTAAAAAGATTTTATCTGACATTTTCCTCTGTTAGAGATATATTAGCCCATTAGCATAAGCCCAAGCCTAATTCTACTTTGTGTGCAAGCCAAGTTTCCTACTTGTACTAGAAGCCTATTAGTTTAGGGTTTAGTCTACTATATATACACATGTTATGGTTCATTGTAACACAGGATTTGTTCTACACTCTAATATATTATTAATGTAGCCCTTTAGGGTTTCCTCCGTAGATGTATGCCGTTAGGCTGAACCACTTAATCCTCTTGTGTTATTGTGTTCTATACTTTATGTTTTCGCTTCCGCATCCATAATAGCATATTCAACATGGTGTATCAATGCTAATATTTAATATGGTATCAGAGCTGCCTTCCTATGGCCATGGTTTTCTGTCCTTACGGTGTATTAAGAGCAATCTTTGTCTTCCTCGGTGTTTCTTCGCTGCGTTCATCTTCTTTGGTTTTCCACTGCTGCCGTCAAAATTCTCCGGTATAGTCATGTCACCGTTAGAAGTCGCATCAACACTGCAAGACCATTGTCTTTCTCAAGCCACCGTCACAGAGCCAAACTTCATTCAAGGGATCTTTTCAACCTAATCAAATCTCAAGATTTCATCAAGTTTCCATCTTGAGTTTGAGAGGGGATGTTAGAGATATATTAGCCCATTAGCATAATCCCAAGCCTAATTCTACTTTGTGTGCAAGCCAAGTTTCCTACTTGTACTAGAAGCCTATTAGTTTAGGGTTTAGTCTACTATATATACACATGTTATGGTTCATTGTAATACAGGATTTGTTCTACACTCTAATATATTATTAATGTAGCCCTTTAGGGTTTCCTCCGTGGATGTAGGCCGTTAGGCTGAACCACTTAATCCTCTTGTGTTATTGTGTTCTATACTTTATGTTTTCGCTTCCGCATCCATAATAGCATATTCAACATGGTGTATCAATGCTAATATTTAATATCCTCCAGAAAATTATAAATACAATTTGAAAAGAACATATGAAACCATTAAGTAGCTAGCTAGCTTTTCAATCTATTGGCAAGAATCTTCGAGATACAGCTGTAAATAATGAAGTTCCAAGAAGAGGCCGGCCTAAAGTTAGTGCTTGAAGCATTTGGGACCATAGGGCATTAGCCTCACCTAGCTAGAAGATTTATAAACAAACGTGATATATATATATATTAGTATCTGAATACATACTGATCAATTATATCAACATATATTGGCTCCATTAACCATTCAAAGGCTATCGGTCAAGTATGAATAGATCAGAAAAATATAGCTTCCACCTTAGTGGACCAACGCATCTCAAGGCTGTTGACTGGTAAGACCATTTTCCACCCATAACTTGTTCATGGAGTGTAATTATTAGTAGTGATCAATATATATATATATATAGGCACACACACAAGCGAGAGTTGATAGCATAATGTAATGTCAAGAGTAGTGGGTTTCTTGTATTGAAGATAAGAAAACATCTTATCACACTCACGGTGATTAATTATGTTGAAAATATATGAAGAAGAGGAACGAAACTTAGTGAGGAGATCATTATTACTTGCATGAACGTTCATAGAAGGGATATAATCTGCATGCAATTAATTAAAAAGAGGAAAGAAAAGTCAAGGCCTTGTAACTAATTTTAATGTCAAAATGGTTATCTCATTGGTTTCATTATCATTGGTGGTCTTTGTCTAATAAGGTAATTTGTGTTTTACATCATTTTTTGTATCTCATTAACTGATAGAATAATGATTAGATTCATAATTTCCAAGTTTTTGGGACAATAGGTACGTAGTCTATTATGATATCAGATGCATATGGTGAATTAAACCTTTTTGTGTTGTATTCTTTTTGCAGGAACAATGCAAATCATCGAAGATCCATTATTGCTAGCTTGGTCCAAGGAGTGTATGTTCAAGAATACGACCGCCAGCAGCGCCTTAAGGAACCTCGAGCTCCACCTCTTGCTCCACCTTGGTGGGAATTCTTCGATTTCCAATTATACTGTGTGCTTTCAGATCAGGTTGACACGTCCGTCTTTGGTGCTGTTTATGAGAAATGTAACAGTCACGATTCTGCAAGTAAGGCCCCAAAATATGTTATTGCCTTCCGAGGAAATGTCATATCAGAAGGCACAATTGTACGGGACTTGAAGTTGGACGTGGAGTGCTGCTTTAACAAACTTAACAGTGACGACACACGTTTTGTGGTTGGCATGAACAAAGTTTTAGAAATGGTTAGTATTTCTGGAGGTGCACCAAATATGTGGTTGGCTGGACATTCCATAGGTGCAGCTATGGCATTGAGTGCAGGAAAGAACATGGCCAGGTTGAATCATAGTATTGAAACATACCTCTATAATCCACCATTCCCATCTCTCACAGATATTTTGATGAAGTGGACCAAGAGTTCTGAAAAAATGCAGAATATAATCCGCATTTCAAAGAGTTTTGTCAAGGCTACTTTGGTAGCTGCAGCAGAAGCTTCTAATAAGGCTCAGCATGACCCTTTTCGTGCCTTATATGATTGGCACCCTAACCTGTTCGTGAACCGAGGTGATCTTATTTGTTCAAGTTATATTGCTTATTTTGAACACATCTCATCAGGAACAACATTGCCAAGGGGGGCTGAAGGTTTGCATCTTCTTCCTTCGGCAAATCTGTACATAAATACTAAAAATACACCGCTTCTCCAAGCACATGCTCATGAACAGTGGTGGAATCCTGATACTGACTGTGAGCTCAAGGTGTACCACTACAATTAGGCGTGAAAAAACCTTTTACATTAATGTTGTCTGCTGGTTGAAAGGTTATCTCTAAAAGCACCGCAGATATATATATATATATATATATATATATATATATATATATATATATATATATATATATATATCTATGAGTTTTCTTTTTTGGCTTGATCATGGGTTGAATAATCAGATACACTTTATGTATTCTGTGAATCCCATCTTTGTTAAGTTGGTTGTGGTGTCTATGCAAATGTAATGGCAATCAATTGAGTTAACATTGAAGTGTTATCCTTAAACCGCTACATATTTGTAATTTTACACGTGATATTCATATGAAAGCTCAAAATTGTGTGAAAACACCAGAGCTATTTAGACTTCCAAATTAAAACTTATGGCTCGGTTGAATTTACTCTAATTTAAGCTAAATGCAGAATAGAGTAAATGTGAGCGATCAAAACAATAAACTACTCTAAGCTATATTAATCACAACACAGCAGTAAAATGAAACCTAAAAGAGTAGGGAAGAAGAATGCAAACACAAGATAACATTCCGATGTGTTATCGAAAAGGAAACTGAAGACCTCGCTAAGCGGTAAATCGATCCACTAGAGAATAAGTTGGAGTACACGAATAACAAAAGACCCTCCAAGCCTAGTCTACCAAATGTACTCGAGCCTTCAAAGCTCCAGCTATCAACTGATTTTGCCAAGCCTTGTCTTCTCTAGCTCTCCGAATCACACAATTCAGCCTAATTGCATCCACCAAACAAATGGCTTCTTCCAATGCTTCCCAGCAACACCAAAACCTCACTTTACACTCAGGATGAGTGTAGTAAGTATTTGAGCTATCAACCTCTCAAGGATTTGGATATGGAGAGGTAGGAGTTGAGGAAAACCACACAAGATTGTGTAGAAGATTGTGGGTATGACAATCTCTAACTCTCAAGGGTTTGTGGCTAGGGTTTTCTCTCTGAAAAGCACTCAATTCAGTATGTGGGTAATGTGGGTAAAGACATGGTGCATCAAATATGACAAAATAGCAAAACAGAATGTTTTGCGAGTATCTCACAGGAAGGTCTTACCCGCGAGACACTCGCGAAAACCAACTGTCACCATCTGTCATAACTTTTCGTATTTCAGTCATGTGCTGAGCACATGTTTCATTTCACGAGAAGGCTTCTCGCAAGCTACCCGCGAAAACTCCTTTAATCTTCAATTTACCTTGAGTCTTCACACTCTCTCATACACACAACCCTTACAAAGAAATCTCACATAAAATACAAGGTACATAAGATTGAACAAAATTACAATCAAATTTGGCACGAAATTAAAGCCAACACAAAATAGTTGTAAATCACAACTTTATAATTCATATTTTATATTAATGTCCACATTTAAAACGTGAAAATGATGATGTATACGGACAATATATAATAAGAAGTACGTGAAAATCAATTTTCATAAATAAAAATCTTTTTAATATTGAGTATACTTTTAGGATGAAGATATATTTTTGCATGCAATAGTTATTACTAGTTAGTTTTTACGTGTAAATTATGCAAAACATTCGCGTGCATACATGACAAACAAAATGACTTCCATTTGACGTTTTCATTCCATAAATAACGCATTTTATTGAAATGAGGAGTTTAGTTGCCGTGATATACGGACTACGTAAGAAATGTAAGGTGCGTTTGGATACCGTTTATTTTGTTAAAAATAATAAAAAAATAATTTTTGAATTATTGTTCACACCAAAACTACTGTTTATTTACCTATTTGTACTATTCATGTCCCGTGAAATTTGGTTAAAAAAAAAACAAAAACAAAAAAAACGGCTGAAATGCCAAACACCCTCGTAGACTGAAACACTAACATAAAAAATAATTAAAAAACTAAAGTAAAGAATAAAAGCTTGAAGGTAAGTGATAAAGGGTCCATTTGGATAGAACTTATTGCTGAAAACTGAAAACACTGTAGTAAAATAATTTTTAAATGGGTAAATAGTTATGCGGGACCCATTTTTAATTAAAAATTGATAAAAAGGTACGTGAACAGTGCGCGCACTGCGCATTTGTCCCCTGCAGCTGCAGCAAGAAAAAAAAAAAAACCAAAACGTGAAAACGCAAAACGTGGAAACGCAAAAGCTGGATCCAAACCCTCTCAAAGTGATAATTAGCTCAAGTCGCCGGACTCATCTCAATCCATTAATAGATTAAGAGAGGGTTTGGATCCAGCTTATATTTGCTGCGTCCACGTTTTGCTTTTTTTTTTTTTTTTTTTTCCTGCTGCGGGGGACAAGCGCGCAGTGCGCGCACTGTGCGCCTACTGTGCGCGCACTGTATGCACACTGTTCACGTACTTTTTTAGCAATTTTTTATTAAAAATAGGTCCCGCAGCACTATTCACACATTTAATAATTATTTTACTACAGTATTTTCAGTTTTCAATTTTCAATTTTTAATAATAAGTTTTATCCAAATGGACCCTAAATAGGCTAACATCTTAATATATCTGATGAGTATATTGATAAACTGATAAGTGACAACACTGATAACAATAAAGCTGCGAAAAACTGCCTAAACCTAAGGTGTACGTGTAGGCATAGGCTATAGCCTATTATACTCAATTGTGAAGGTTATACACAAAAAGCTATCCTCCATTCTACTATACTAGGAGAATTTCAATTGAGCCTTAAAGGCTTAATTTGTCTCGTGCATCCAGCCATCCAACACCACTATTTCTGTAAGTGCAATCTACACTACATTTTACGTTTAATTATTATTATTTTTAAATCTCTTTCATCCATTATACCATTGTATTTGAATCTTCCTTATTATAATATAGTTATGATTTAATTTTACATTCTATTGAATCAATTATATTTTATAATTTATATATATTTATTTACTTATTTATCATACAATATAAATATTTGCAATCTGCTAGTAACTAGTAAGATGTCAATGTCTTAGCAAAAAAAAAGTAAGCTATCAAATGATTGAATAGTAAAAGTCTAAAAGAAATCAAAATTTGATATATATTTAATTTTAATCATGTTATATTCATTATGTATTTATTATAGGAAAAAGAAATATGGTTAGAAAGAAAGATCACTTTTGGAAGTATGTTGAGGAGTTAGATAGTTGTTTCAAGTGTAATTTGTGAATGAGATTTTGCTGGAGGTGCTCCAACAAGATTTAATTAAATCATACTTGGACTTTAACCCCTTTACCACCTGGTAAGACTCCTATTGGTTGCAAATGGGTCTATAGGATTAAATATCTTCCTGATGGTACCATTGAGAGGCATAAGGCTCGTTTAGTTGCTAAGGGGTTCACACAAAAGCTTGGATTAGACTATTCAGAGACTTTCTCCAGTAGCTAAGTCAGTATCTATCAGCATTGTTCTTTCTTTGGCTGTTGTGTGGTGACTTAGTTGAGGATGTTTATATGTGTTTGCCACCTGGCTTTCACAACAAGGGGGAGCAAAATTTGGTATGTAAGTTGAACAAAAGTCTCTATGGCCTCAAGCAAACAGCAAGACAATGGTTTGAAATTTTTTCAAATGCTATCATGCAAATGGGGTTTGTTCAATCTAAGTCAGACTATTCTTTGTTCACTCATATTCAAGGGACTTCTTTTACAGTGTTATTGGTTTATGTGGATGATATAATACTTACTGGGAATAACCCTGACTGTGTTGCGGGTTTGAAGAAGTTGCTTGATGACAGGTTTGGTTTGAAAGACCTTGGTTCACTAAGATACTTCTTAGGACTTGAGGTAGCAAGAACTAATGAAGGAATAAGTTTAAACCAAAAAAAATATGCCCTTGAAATTTTAAAGGACACTGGATTTCTTTGTTCTAAGCTTGTGAAGTTTCCTATGGAGCAGAATTTGAGATTGTCTAAGTATGAAGGCAAGCCACTTGCAGACCTGGGTCAGTACAGGAGATTAATTGGAAGACTGTTGTATTTAACTCTAATAAGACCTAACATTACCTATGATGTGCATAGGTTAAGCCACTTTGTCTCACAACCAAAAGAACCTCACTTGTTAGCAGCTCATAGAGTACTTCAATACATAAAAGGGTCACCAGGGAAAGAGATTTTCTTTCCTAGCAAGTTTGACTTGCATATTAAGTCTTTTTGTGATGTAGATTGGGCTGGATGCCCTGATACAAGAAGATCTTTGACAAGCTATGCTGTGTATCTAGGTGAATCACTGATTTCATGGAGATCTAAGAAGCAAGGAGTGGTTTCAAGGTCCTCTGCAGAATTTGAGTACAGAGCAATGGCTAGTGTGGCTTGTGAAATAACTTGGGTGTTGCAATTGCTCAAGGAATTAATGGTTGAATACTCTAGGCCAGCCATGCTATTTTGTGACAATCAAGCAACACTGTATATAGCTGCTAATCCAATCTTCCATGAGAGGACTAAGCACATTGAAGTAGACTGCCATTTAGTTCGAGAGAAGATTTTAGAGGGAATGATCAAAACATTTCATGTATCAACAAATGCACAAGTGGCTAACGTTTTTACCAAAGCTTTAGGCTATAGTTCTTTTACAAGATTTTCTAAGAAGTTAGGATTAAAAGATATATTTGTGTCCAAGAAAGTGAAGGAATTATCTTCAGTGCAAGTCACTAAGTCAGCAACTCAGGACTTGAGGGGGAGTGTTAAAGGGAAAACAGAACTTAAACGACATACCAAGCTAAACAGCAATAAGAAGAGTATAGAACAGAAGAAAACGACAGAAGAAATATCAGTTACAAGACATGCCAGAAGGAAGAAGTAGCGCATCACAACTATCATGCACTGATTGGAATTTGCTAAAAGTTTGTTAAGCAGTTATTTTAGGCGGAAGTTAGCCCCTGTTTCTTGGTGTATATAAATAGGAAGTTGATTAATTATTTTGTAGTTAGTTTTCATTCTGTAAACTTTCAATCAATGAGAAGTTTCTAGTTTCTTCAAGAATTTTCTTTCTTTACAAAACACATATCAATTTCCATGCCAATCTGATGTTATTTACTATTCAATCCATAAACTTATTTTTTATACAAAATTTTAGGCTACAAAAACTCAAAATTTAAACATTTAATTGAGAGCATATTTATTGATCTTTTATCTTCTTTAAATTTTGCAAGTATGGAGGATATAAGAAAAAAAATGTAATCCAAAGGTGGATTTGTCAAAATTCACATCCAAAAATATATTAAGTGGAGTTGTAGCCTTAGTCTCCAACCAAGTTTATTGCTAACCTGATTCTCAAAAAAAAGTTTATTGCTAACCTTCTCCAAAGTTTAATTATGTTGGGCCTAAAAAAAATTAGTGTGGTCACAAAACAGATCCAAATTCAAAAAATAAAAATAAAATACATCAATTCATCTCTTCATTTTCTTTGAATTTTTTTTTTTTTTTGGATAAAAATTGAAGATCATTTTTTTTTTAAAAAAAAAGTTTATACATAATAATTATCATTTTTTGGTCCTATGACCACCCCTGGATTAAGATTAGAATGAGAGAGAGCGAAACAGTTGCAGAGTTTTCTACGTGAGGTCCTAAGGTTTTCAATTTGGGGTTTTTTAAGGAGAGAAGAGATCGTATAGTCAGGGTTTTCAAACCTTTCATGCAGTAAATATTTAGCTCGAAAAGAAAAAAAAAAGTTACTACAACCAGAAAAGCAAAGAGGAAAGCTTTCTAGTGAGAAGTTGGCCTGATGGTGAAGGACCCTCAGATTGCTCTCTCTTTCTTGGAATTTTACAGTTATGGGTTCTTGCAGTTTTTTTTTTTTTAATAGAATATGGTTGGGTGTTTCTCGTGTTATTTATTTTGTTAAAAGGTGCTTTGAAACGATTTTTTTTTTTTTATGTAACTTTTGAGACGAATTGAACTAAACAGTAAGTTAGAACCCCTGTAATGGCACAAATCCAGACCGAGTTATCCATGAACCGGGCACAAATCCAATTTTTAATATGTGAAAATCAGGCATTTAAACCTCTTGAACCGAGGTTCAACAAAAACCAGCCAAACCGTATGCCTTTAAGTACGAAGTCCAACATCTTGACCAACACACCACACATGTTGCTTGGGAACAACTATGAAGTGTATTATATTTATTATAGATTTATGTCAGTTTTAATTTTTCAATTTATTCTATCACATCTCTCTCAATTTATTAAATAATACTAAATTTATTTCCTTTGATTAATTCAATTTTGATTAAAGAATAATGCATTTGCATGTGAATTTACTAAAATAATCAAAAGTAATTTTTTTATTTAATCAAAATAATTTAGACTTGTAGGATTATTATGAAATATTTTTTTAATTCTTATTTATGTTGTACAATTTTATGGTTTGACCTCGGTTGAACCTTGGTCCAACCTTAAAAACTTTGACCCTCTCCCCTTTCCAGTTCTTTGAACAGTCCGAGTCTGAAAACTATGGTTATGAGTTCTTGCTTTTTTTAAAAAAAATATATATATGGTTGGGTGTTGTTGAGGACAAATTTTTCACGCCATATGGCTTTATATCATTGGCAATCCGCACCACATCAACATTATCATGGATTTTGGGAAAATCTCTTTTAAAGCCCAAAAGAGCCCATATTTATACAAAAAGATGTCAAAGCCCATGGTTCAAGCTCATGGCACATTATCTCATTTTCAGCTCATGATCCAAGCTCACGAGTTTCATGAAGGGAATTTTGAGAGTTGTGGTTTGAAGGGCCAAAAAGTATGCTCAGTAAAGCTCCAGTGGTTCAAAGTTAATAAAAGAAAACATGTTGCTTGGCACGTCTTCCCCAATTTCCTGAACTCTAACGAGTCAATGTGCAATAAGTAACATTTGGTAAGCCTCTCATATCACACATAACACTTAAAATGATGAAACTCCTTATGCTCGTTACATAAAAATTAATGTTCATCATATAATATAATTTTAAAAATGTAATTGTATTATTTCATATAAATTATATTATTATTTTCATTTAAATCAAGTCCAAGCACATGGCTAAATATTAATATCTCATATCTAGCATTAAATGTTCTCCTTACTCTCCAAGATTTGGTTAAAATATAAAGAGACCATAATTACATCTCTAAAACTTCATCAAATATCAACCGATTAGTCTATTACTTACCAAAATTATACATGGACTAGACATATAATTTTCCAAAAAAGGAAACTTAGCCAAAAATACCAACAATAGTTCCAACAGAAGCTACCTTAACTCCAGCAGAAACTGCCTTAACTCCAGCAGAAGCTGCAACAGCTCCAGCAGATACTGCAGCTTCTGCTGGAGTTGTTGCAGTTACTGCAGTACCTCCAGCAGCAACTGCAATAGCTCTAGCAGCAACTTAGGTAGTTGACACATGTCCTAAAATGACATCACTTGTCCATTAATGGTCAATCCCAGCAACTACCTGCTATACCAAAAGTAAGGATCTCATAAAAGAAATCCTACTATTTTAAGCTAAAATTCTTAGCCTCCAGCTGCAATACCAGAAATAGGAAAGTCTCATAAAAGTTATTTTACCATTTTCAGCAAAACCATAAATTTAATGCTAAATATTTTCCTCCAACAGAAGATATCATTCAAATGACATCATCCAGCAACTATTGCTGTAGAGCTAACAGCTGTGACTAACAGCTGTAACAACAGCTCCAGCAGCATTAAGGTCTCAGAATTTCTTCTTCTAACTAAAACTAAAAACCAACTAAGAAAACCACTTGTTTTGCCAAAAACCTTTCCTTATTTGCAGATTTTTCCCTTCAACTAATTCAAACTTAGTTATATACTTGGCTCTATATAAAGAGGACCAAGCAACAACACAACACACTTATTACACCACACCTTTTACACACTATCCATCCCTCTCTCATCCTTAATATTCTGAAATTTCATTCACTTTGCTACACATATCTCTAAACATTTCCATACTTCTCTCTTACAAAATATCTCTTCTTAGATAACACAATTACAAGACACCTATCACACCACACCATTATCCATTACCCATCTTTCCCACACTCTATTATTATTCTGAAATATCATTATTTTGTTGCCCATAAACACATCTCCATATCTTTCTCTATTTCTCTTACAAAATCTTTCTTTCTAGAGAGCAACATAACCCATGACATAACACAAAAAACCATTCCAGCAGCAACTATAAGCTCATGTATTTACTATATTTAATCTTCATATTATCTATCTCACACTTCCATATATTTTACAAACACATTCCTCACAAAATATCCATACATACTTCTCATATATTTAAACTCCATGTCTCACAAAGTATCTACATATAATTCCTATACGTATTACAAACACCATATCTACATATAATTCCTATACATATATATATATATATATATATATATATATATATATATATATATATATATATATATATTATCATCTCCATTCATCTTAAAACATATCAAACACTCTTCCAAGAACATTTTATCAAAAGCCCTTCTCATAGAAGACATATATTTATAATGCTAAAAGCCCTTGTTATCAAAGGCAAAAACTTATAATGCTAAAAGTCATTCTTATGGAAGGCAAGATCACTCATATTTGACCAAAAAACTAAAAGAGCATATTACATGTGGAAAATCATTTAAGTGCATGATAAAAGAGATAAACTTGACCAACCTATGCACACGGCTAGACATATTCTCTCTCCTTCCAGTTGCACCAATTTTTCCCCTTCAATCATGAAGTCATCATGAAAGGACTCAAAATGTCATACCGCACTGCTGGACTCATTTCATCATGCTATTGAAATGTTATAAGTCCAATGTTGTTATACGGCTAGAGTTACAAATTGTGAAGATAAATCATTATATTTTTATCTCAAAAATTATACTATTGAGTATGTTTTAATTTATTATCATTGTACTGTTGTACTCATATTATTCAACCGCTGGAATGTTATCAGCTCATTAACGCTATACGACTGGAGCCACAAATCATATAAAAAACGGAGTGATGCTATACGGCTAGAGTTAGAGACATAAAAGATAAGTCAAATGTTTTTTCCATCTTCAAGATTACATTATTAAGTACATGTTAATTCATTATTATTGTACCGCTGGATGCAAGTTATTTTGATATCATCGCACTATTTAATAAAACATGATCTTACTAATCCTTCATTAATTAACATATGTATTAATAAATTGATCTACCATCGCTGAACATATTATTCAGACATAAACCATTGATGGACACATATTATTTGGATGTAAACCACCGCTGGACATATATCATTTGGACATGAACCACCGCTGAACATATATTATTCAGACATAAACCACCACTGGACATATATTATTCAAACACAAACCACGGCTAGAAATAAACTATTTGATGTATATAGACCATTGTTAGACATACCTTATTATATTGAACATGAATCATGAATCGTAGCTGGATATGGACTATTTTGGACTCATCTCATTACTGGACATATGACACTTAATTAATTACTTTCTAATATTGAACATCACTTAATATACATAATAATAACGTTCAACTCACCATTTAATCAAATCTATCCAATTAAATATATTATTTATTTATTTCAATCATTATCATGATTCTAAAACTTTGGCCTTTATCTATTTTGTAAGCTTAAAAATACACCGGAATCCATTAGTCTAGGCGGCCCAATGTCGAGTTCCGGATTAGACTCCCCAAAACAAATCCAGGACTAGCAAAGTCACACCTCCAGCGGAAAACACATGACTATGCATAACATAAAAGTCTAATCTAATAATCTAAATTGCCTTAGAGGCTAAGATTTGTTTAAATACTAGGAAAAAAAATCCTAGGGCAGCTAGAAAAACGCCCAACAAACCCTAAATCAAACTAATCACGAAATTAGGTGGCAAAAATAATTAAATTTACCAAGAATGGCTAGTACATCCTCGAGCCTTTTCCTCCTCTTTTGCTCCAATAAGAGTTGATGTGGTAAAATTTGATTTATATATGCTATTGAGCAAGGGCATTGCTTTGGCAAAAATCGATAAAGCCAACAAAACTACTTCCACAGATACACCAAAAACAACTTTGCTTGATGCACCAAAGGCATCATAATGCACCAAATTGGAGAAAGAGGATGATTTGGTTACAAATCATAACAGTTTAACGGTTTTTCTTGGGTCAACTACAAGGGATTCTTTATTGTAATTACTTAATATGCGCAAGACGGAGAACTATACACCCATTGGAAGTAGTTAGTTGTTCAGAGAAATTTAATTAAAAAAGAAAAGGGGGGAAACAAGTACTGAAAACATGACTATAAATTCAAAACTTTTTGTTAAAGCTTCGAAAAATCGTTAGACTCGATTAAACTAGAACTACAACTTCTCTATCTCAATAAAAACTTTTGAGAAAGCTTCAGAAAAAGATTACGTGCCAAAAAGCATTAGACTCTGATGAAACTAGAACTACACCTTCTCTATCTCAATCGGAGCTTCCTGATATGTCAACTGACAATAGTATGCACCATTGCAAACAAGACAGAAGCTCGTTCAGTATTAAGGATTAAAACAAAACTTGTCCCAACACCATCGATGCGACCAGAAAAAAGAGACGGGAGGCAAAAACCAATAAAATCAACAGAACATCAACAGATACTTCAAATAACAAAAATCAGTAACTACATAGATATTCATCAAATTGACCATAATAAGTATTGAACATAAAATATATGAGCTCCATTAAACAGAGAAAATTGCTAATGAAAATAATAATAATAAAAATTGCACATCCACTAATTGAAAACACAAAGCTCTCAAAGGTAGAAATCTATGCAGAACTCTGCCCCCTCATCGTTCAAATTAGCAAAACTTTATCACGATTCAAGAGAAAAATAAATTTTCTTTTTATGCTCCCACCACAGGTTGTTCAGTCTCCCCCTCAACCATTGTTTCATCAGCTGGCCTTTCTACCTTCACACCTAAGTCTTCATGGTAGTCACCATGAACCTAAACAGAATAATCAGAAATGTCAAAAAAGAATTCAGAAAATTAACAGTAATAGACAAACATTGAAAGTTGAAACACCAACTCCAAAAAGGAGGGGAAATAGCGTGTGAATTATATACATACCTCCATCAACTTGCCAAGGTCAAATTTTGGAGCCTTAAGGATTTTGACTTTGCGGATGAAAACATTCTGCAAGGGGTAGATACCAGCAGTTGCTTTTTCAATATCCCTGCCAATCGCCTCAGGAATGAACTTCAAAACCAATTCCTTCAGATCGCATGAAGCAGCCTGGGTTGTCATAATTTCCCTCATCTTTCTGCGAATCTGACAATAGGGAAAGCCAAAAAAGAAACTTAAACATTATTTTATCTAAATCCACACCAAATCAGATTAAAGGGAGAAATAGAACTTGAAACACAAACCTGACGAATCTGACTGGACTGGGCATAACAGGTCCGCTTGACCTGGTTTGCCCTCCTCTTTGTAAATCCAATGCAGAACATTCTCAGGGTGTAGTTGTCAGTAGTCTTGACATCCACATGGGCCTCAATCAATGTCTGCCACTTGCGCACCAGTGACCTCAGCTTGTCAGTGGTGAAGTCCATTCCCTGAGTCAAGCAGAAAAACCAAATAAATATACCAGACATAAAGTATTAAATGAAAACAACTTGTGTCCTATTGCAACAAAAAGAAATAATTGTAAATAATTTGCTACCCCACCCAGAAGTTCGTGAGCACATTCCTCCCTTGCACATCCTCAGCTCTCAAACGTATCTTTCTGTAGGCGTGTTCCTCATCGTTCTGAAGATCAGCCAAAGATACCTCAAAAACTCTATGTTTGAGCCCTTCAGAAGCAATCTGTAAAATAAAAGCAGAACAAAATGGTTAGTGTAACAGTAAGTTTTTAAGAAAAGTAAGTTTGAATTGGTCAGAATTAAATAAAAGTAAGTTTTTAATAGAAGACTCTAAAGCACTTTTGAGTCTTTGAACTCTACTATAAAACAAGCTCCCCAACCGAGGGGGTCATTCTTCGTATGAGATGTATCAAGACACAGAACACAAGGGGACAAACTGCCACTCTACAGAGTATGTTACACGAATTGAGAAAGAAACCCTCAGGAGTTCAACGCTGTTAGATGATAACACATAATATCTAGAACAGTAATTATTGCAAATGGTACAACGGTGAGAACATATCCAAACATATTTGATGCTACCAATACACAAAGCAGTCCAAGCTCAAATTATTAAACCAAAGAAAAAAAATATCACGCACCCATCCGAAAACAAAGAACTAACCATTCCATATGAGTAAAATTGTATCACTGTTATAGGGACAACAAAAGGAACCAGACTCATACGCACACACATGCATAAAACACCGAATGCTTTTAAGTTGCGTTACCAAAAAATCAATTAAAAACAAATGTAATCACATATACAGCAACCAGGAAACATCATATAATCTTCATGGACAAGAAGAACATTACATCTAAAGGTACAGTATCATGAATCCAATATCTGATTTGCCCAAAAAGCAACAAAATATGTATTGGCAAAAGAAAAAAACTTAGATACAATTCCTAAGTCATGTAACTTGGGTACCCCAATAAAATTCAAATACCCAGTTGCATTAACCAATGAGTTAAATTCAAAAATTAGGGAACCTAATGTACTGCACCTATCAAATTGTACCCAAGTTCTATTCTTTCAAAAATAACCAACCCAAAACATTAACAACTACCACAATTCCATTTCATTGCCCCATTTTCCTCCAATTTCTCATGAACCAAACATAAGGCAAACATAAAACACAACTTAACACGCATAACCAAATCCACAACCACAAATATGTGCATACATTTACATAGATAGATATATATACCTTGGTTCCTTGGGTTCTGGTGACAAGGGTTTTGCCGACCTGGCGAGTGAGGAACAGAGATGGTGCCTTAATGTCATACCAGTCCTTCTTGGCAAAGGGATCAGCACTGCAAATTATCACCAAAAATGTTCATTAGAAAAACATTTTAACGAAAACCCAGATAAGATTTATACAAAAATTTCAAACTTTAACATAAAAACAATCAAAATCAAATCAAAACAAACCAATCAGATCCCAATTTCATAAAACTTAAAAAAAAAAGTATAGTATCGTTTATATAATGTAGTGCATGAATCAATCATGAATGATAACGAAAAAGAAAATGAAACTCACGCTTTCTTCTTCCCTCCCTTCTTTCCCTTCGAAATCCTCTTGTTCTTCCTGCAATTTCAGCACCAACCAACACAATCAGAAACTCTAATTATTCAATCAAATTTATACATGCATATGAATGAGAGAGAGGAGAAAGAGAGGTACCCGACTGCCATGGTTGTGGGTTAGAGAGAGGCGCAGAGAGAGTGAGGGAGCTGAAATGTAAACCCTAGACCTCAAAACTCAAACCCTAGTGTTAACGAAGATGGGCTTTGTATATATATGTGTACGCTGTGGTGTTTCGAGGGTTTGTAATTGCGCCACTGTTTTATGGCTTTTTATTTATTTCCCAAAATGCCGAGGGTTTTGAACCCGATATGCATACATGGGCTGCTTGGAACTTGGAATAATCAAGCCCAATTTGGCCCACACAAAATTGGGAAAGGAAAAAAACAATTTATTTACCAAATAGTGGACTTTCCTAAGTGCAATTACCATTTTTTTTTAATAAATACGATAGTTTTTCAACCTATAGAGCCTGCTCCATTATAATTATTTTTTATCATCAGGTCAAGACTCTAATATGTTTTATGGTGTAGGAGAAGTTTGAATTTTATATCTCTTATTCAATGACAAAATATATAATAATTGCTCTTTATCATCAGGTCAAGACATCAATCAGTTTTACAATATAAGCAAAGTTCAAATCCTAAATCTTTTATTCAATAACATAAAATGTTACTAGTTGAGCTAATTAAAACCCTCCATTATTAAATTGTCTAGTTTCTCATTTCTTGGTGATGTATAATTCACAAAGTCTAGTGACAAAAAAAAAAAAAAAATCTTAAATTTTTTTCACGACTCTTTAGATGACATATTATAATTAGTGTACGATAAAATTGGTTTCAATTAAAAGTGATATTGTTGATTAAAAAAAAAAAGTAAAAGTGATTACACTTTACACCAATCACAACTTGTCACCCTTGCAAGTTGTAAGAAAAATTATTGTAGTTCAAAAAAATAAAAAAGCACAATCACCTCTCTTGTAATTCTCAAGTACTTGGGTTTGGGCTACACTTCTAATCTTTTATCATTATCAAAAATAAAAGTACTAGCCTTAAGCCCACACCCTATTTTATTAATTTATTACTACGCTCGTCAAAGCGCGTGTAACGAGGGTTTTTTTTCCTAGTGTCATAATTTTCCTTTAAAAAAAATTAAATAAATTTATTTTGAAAACATAGATTAGTAGAAAAGTATCCTATTTTGTATGCATTTTAAGTGGAATTGAAGATATATTTTTGAAAAATGATATGTTCACAATATTTTCACAATATTTTTACAACAAATCCTAAGTAGTAGGTTATTACTAGTTGTTAATGTTGGGGCAAAAAAGTAATCTTAGAGTTACATTCAAATTTGAACCAATAACAACTAACCACCTATAATTTGTTATGAAAATGTTGTAGACTTAGCACCTCTCTATATTTTTACTGGGTTGTTTTCAAGATTTTTTCCTGTTAAACATAAAAGTATTTCTGAACCACATAAAAGTTCAGTTTAAAGAAAGAAATTCTCTTGCAGATGGTATAAGAATTTTTTTCCTCAATAGAAGTTATTACTTATTAAAGAAAAATCAAGCCCAAATCATCTTTGAGTCAAAGATGTCAAAGATATGCACCATGCAATGTGCCAGCAGACAGCTTCAAACCCTAACCCAGGAACACACTGCAATTGCTTTTGCTTCCTTTATGCAACACTTGTGGCCTATTTGGATGGAGGGAGAAATGAGAGAGAGTAGAGTAGAGTTGACTAAAAATAAGCTAATTTTGTGCTAAATCTACTCTACTCTACTCCCCCTTCTCCCTCAATCCAAACGGACAATTAGATAAAATTTCATTTGCATCAACATGGCTTCCTCTTTTTATTTCCTAGTTCTTTTTTCTCTTATAAAATTTAAAAACTAGTCGACAGAGCTTTTGCATTGATTAATGGATGGCCAAAACTTACAAGTTAAAAGTACCGTTCATGATTTAGAATGTGATCAATTCAGCTGATAAAAAATCCATTCAGATTCCCCATGAATAACACAGTCAGAGCTAAAACAGCTTTCACTGCATTTTATTGCTTTTATATTCTTTCTTCATTTGTGGATAATAGATATCCTTTTCCCCTTGAATTCGTCTAGTGATAATTTCTTTCAAATGAATGATTTACCTCTCCACATATACACCTTGTAAAGCACCAATTTTTATCCACTTAGCTTAAATGAGCTTCAAGCTTAATCAAGCATCAATTCATAAGGCACACAAAAATGGAGTCATAAATGATAGAATTTGGATCACTACACAAGATAAGGGAAAGTTCATATACCCAAATGAAAAGCATACACAAATACAGTTGTGTATGTTTAGATTACTCCATATCAAAACTTCACATGTAGCTTTAAAACTTTGGTGCGGTACACATAAACCTAACATCAAAAGACAGAAGAAAAAATCCGCAGATAAATGTGAGTTGGGAATGAAAATAGAAAGAGTTGATTTATGTAGGAGGGAAAGTTATCATAATCTTCCTAGTTTTGCCACCGGGCATCCTAAAAAATACATCACATCAATAAATCAAAACCTTAGGGGAAAAACACAAACAAATATATGAGTTTATTTTTAATATGAAGTCGGTCTGAAATATTAGCAAATCCTAAGCTATTTGGCCAGAAAATTGTTGATGAAACTTATAGTTTTGGAAGGTTGGACAATAATAATAAGAATCTTGGAAAATTGGCTAAGCAGTTATGATGAAACTTTCAAGCCTTTTAGGGCAGCTGTAAGCAGAGAAAGCTTGTCAGATGCTTTATGCTTGTATTCTCTCTCCAAGGCTGTTGCTGCCAGAGATTGTAGCTCTGGGCTTTCCTTGTCGTCCTTATTCCGTCCTTTGGCAATCTGTCCGATGGCAGAAGAACACTGGATAACAGGAGTAAAAAGTTCATCCAGTCAGAAATTGATTACTGTCAAGCAATGACAGAAAAGAGAGTGAACCAAGATGGGCAACTCATGAAATTGATTAGATCTAAAAAAATACAACAGTCAACCAAGGCTTCAAATAGAAACTACATGACAGTTTTCATGTGTGTGAATGTATGTATTTAGAGAGAGAGAAGGAGCTCACCAAGCAGATACCAAAAAGTGCTCTGGTGTTTTTGCCTCCAGTCAAATCTATGGTGGATGCATAGTATTTTTTTGCATTCTGAAGATTTTCTAGTCCACCAAGTGTATAAAGCACCTGTTGTTCACAGAAGCAAAAGATGAGGTGTTTGATTAACGGTTATAGTCAAAACTTATGAAGTCATATTCAATATTTGATATTTTAACTAAACATTGCATTCAGGCTTCTATAAAGATTTTAAAGCATTCAACCCAAAAGACTAAGCGTAGTACATAAACCCACAACCAAGAACGAATGTGGAACTTATTTCTTTCACACCCCCTCTTATATGCTGCCCCAAACGAACCCAACGCACTCAACCAACCCAACAGAATCAAAGAATAATAGCTAAACAAGCCAAGCACTGGAGTCAAGAACAACAAACTAGGCTTTGATACCAAACAAGAGAAAATAACTTTGACTAGGCAACTATCATTTGTACAAGCATCTAATAGCAGGGGAACAAAGAAGTGGATAACTGCCAAAACTTGAGCATGATAGTAGGTCTTCAAATTGAAATATTCCCTTACTCCAAAGATGAATGCTACAGCCATATGGTTTTCGTTTTTGGGGAGAGGGAGGTGTTAAGAGAGAAACTTAGTTTTGGGCCTTTATTCAAGCATGCATGACGAATACCACTTCGATAGAATCCCAATTTGGTCTTCTCTTTTTTTACTGAACCTAACCAACAAGTAGTTTAAGTATCAGAGGCAGAGCACAGGACATTGGATTAGGATCCTCTAGAGTTCTTAGGATAACTCCACCATGGAACTCTAAAACTTATACCCATCCATTGTGAAATTATTGGATTTAATTTTTGCCAAGTCAGTAATAATTTAAATAGATGCTAAACTAATGATAGTCAACATTTGTATAGATATTGATGATTTGGTAAAATCCAATCATTCATTTCAAAATGGATAAATAAAATTTAAGAACTCCATAATGGAGCTACCCTAAAAACTCTAGAGGATCTTAATCCCATCAAATATCCCAATTTTTTGCCTTGGAGGCTGAGAGAAGAGACATTTGGATATTTGTCAGCCCTGTACAACAGATTTTTTCCAACCCAAGAACATCCATATTCAGACAGAATATGACACATATACGGGAAGTGGATGTAGAAATTGCCTCCAGTACCAGTACCCAATCATATCCAACTAAAATAAACTTCATTAGCTGAAACTCACAATATTAAAAGATGGCTCAAATGAAATTCCATGAAAGTGGCAAGTTAAAGACAGCTTTCAATAATATCGGACTGCAAATCATCACATACCCCATTTGACTCAAATTTGGGACTTTAGAAGTGACAAAAGAAATTCAGCAAGATAATTCTTTTTTGACAAGTGATTCAGCAAGATCATCTATAAGCAAACTGTTCACGCTGGGAACAAATAGTTCCTGTTAGAAGGTGGTGAACAGTGAGGTTTTTGATTTATTCAAAGCATTAGACAATTTGCTAACTGGGAAGGTATTGGACAATTTGCCAACTGTGAACGGTGTAACTCCATACAGCATGTCGTTCAGTGTTGTACAATGGTCTCTAGAATGTGGATTAATATATTCTATTCACTTCTAGATTTGGGGCCATGATATATTGCATCACTGAAGTCTCTAGCACCTCGTTCTGAACTTTTTTAATCAGTAAGTTCCGCACACGCCTGAGTCTTGAACACAATTTTTACCCTCCAACTCATTATTAAGGGAGGGGAAAGTGTCATCTAAGCTACAGCTCATTGGCGTAACTGGTTCTCCACTTGGTGGATAGATTTGAATCATAACAAGTTAAAAGTTTAAGAACTGTGGAAAATAAGTTCCCTAGCAGAGGTTTTTTTGTTTTCTGAAGCAGACCAATTGTTTTATTCTTAAAACTGGAGAATGGTTACTGAAAGCAGCGTGCTTCCCATAACTTTTCATAAAGCATTAACTGTTTCTTTGATTTATGTATCCCACGAAAACCAAGGTGCAAAAAGGGAATATAGCATCGTTATGAGCAGAAGCTAATGACCAGTTAAAGAAAAGAAAAACCACTTACATCAGCATAAGCTAAGTGGAATAGGGGAACCATGGGTTGAGATAATATTAGCTCCTCATAGCAAAATGCTGCTTGCTTGTACCTATGTTATAAAAACAAAGAGAAATTATGAGACACCAGACAAAGGCAATTTGGTAGCTTTGACTTCCCTGCAGAATAGAAAAGATTTGAAGGAAAAGGAGAAGAAGAAAGATGTCTCACATTTGCAAGGAGACGTATATTTCAGCCAGTTCTCTCCAGGCATCATGATCAGCCATAAATCTGTTAAAAGCAAGAAAGACAACTAGACACATAATGAGTTTTTTCTTTTTCATCTACATTTTAAAGACACATAAGAGAAAGAGAGAGGAAATTCAGATCTGTCTCACATTTCAAGATATTTATTGAGCCATTCAATGGCCACAGACACATTTCCTTGTGCCTTTGCCATTGCTACCCTCCTCTTATGTATCACCTGTATAAAATAAAATTAAAGGAAGTGTATAATTCAACACTTTATCATATTTTCAATATTATTTAAGGAAAGAACATTCTATTAATCTCACATAAGAAAGATGAAACAACAAGATGATCCTTGGTTGTCCTTAGTAACAATTGGGTCAATTCTTACTAAAAATAAATGTTTTAAAAAGAATCAGCTGTAGAAATTACTTGATCTAATGGATTATCCTCTAAGAGGCTTGAGTAAGCTTTTTCAGCCTCTGCCCAGGCCCCCTTTGCTTCAAGCAACATCCCCTCCAGCCTACCTGTGATTTAAGCCAAGATAAATACTATGTCACCAAATATCAACAGGTAATGAAAATATTATCATCTCCAAGTCCAGAAAGGTTTTGACATCACCATAGGAGCCAAACTAGCTCAGGCAAACATATATCAATTCTTCACACATTCAAATAAATAAAGCGGTCATTGTAAACCCAGCATAGACTGTAATCTTCAGCAACAAATGCAAATTGCTATCAAAGAATCCTCCCTCTAAAACTGTCTAAAGTAGATATAAAAGAAACACCCTATTATTTTGAAAGTAGATAGCATGCTGGGACAAACCAAAACCAACTTTTGTAGAAGATTAGTTACAGGCACATGGATATCTTTATAGAGTTCTAAAACCAACTCTTTCCGCTTCTAAATATCAAAGTTATGAATATCATTTCAGTACCCATTTCATTTTTTCCATTGGAATGGAATATTTCTGCACCTGCCTATTTCTACGTACCATTTCGGAGTTACCACTTACCATTGTATTATTATATTTTATTTATATACATATATTTCTTTATATATTATTGGCCATAATCCATATAAATTGTTAAAAGAGTCTTAAAACTAAAGTTCATATTTCAACTAATATATCAATACCAAACCCAAATTTCTACCCAATAATAATAACTAAATTTTTTAGAATATTACAATTATAATATGTACCTAAATAATGGGGTAAAAAAAAAGCACGTGTTGACAAAAAGGAAAAGAGAGAACTTGATATAGTCTGACACTTGGTCATATTATCACATGGTGGAGGGGGTCAAAATTGAAAGGAAATATATTCTGACATTTTCAACTCTCGCTCTTAAAGTTTCCAACTCTCCTTTGTCATTTCCAACACTAGTCACATGCTTGGGCTCATAAAACTAAAGGCCAGCACAAAACAAAGCAAAAAAATAGCAAAAGAAGAAATAAGTCAAACAACTGGAGAATAACAGAAAAAATGAACTGAAGGAGGAGGCGAGGATGAAACAAAGAAGAAGAAAGAAGAAGACAAAGGGGGTGACCTCTATGATGCACTGGGTTCATTCAGTCAACCTGCGGCATGAAGGCTACCTGCTGTGATGGGATGAGTTCTTTGTTTGTTCAACTTGGAAAGGTAAATATTATGTTTATATCAATACCAGCATAAATTCACCAAAACAGGCCGTACCGGACCGAACTGAACTGGAATTCAAATCGAGGTGAAACAAGGGGGTGATTCGTACCAGTTAAGTGACTGGTACAGAATTTTCTGACCATATCAGCTGGAATAGAACGGGAATTCATAATGTTTATTAATATCTTGTAGCCTCAAACCCAAAATCTTTGGAAGCTCATCTTGTTATACCATTTCTTGGGGTGGGCACCCCCCTTCCAAGGCTATTATAAGTATAAGAAGGCTTTATCTTTTTTTTTTTTTGATAGGTAATAAGAATATTATTAAATCAACTGAAAACAAATGAGAGCCACTACCAAGGTGTTCATGATGGTGAACACAAGGAAAAGCAACAAACAAACAAATATCAACAAAGAACAAGAAAAATAGGACGGCATGGTATTCATGATGGGTGGGAGAGTTTCTCCAACCATGTGGCCTTAGTGGTGGGGGATGGCACTCGTATTCTCTTTTGGCATAATAAGTGGGTTGGAGATAACTCACTTAAAAGGCTCTATCCTCAGTTGTATGTGTGTTCTAATCACAAGGAAGCTTGCATTTCTAATGTTTTATGCTACCAGGAGGGTGGTAACGATAGAATATGGAATTTGAGATTCCATAGGGATTTTCATGAAAGGGAATTAGGGGCTGCCTTCTCTTTCCTTGAATTCATTCAATCCCGGATCCCTAGGGGTGGCGGGAGTGACACTACTCATTGGTGTCTCAAAGGGAATGGCAAGTTTGATACCCGGTCCTATTACAATATCTTTAGGGGTGCAGCTGCCTCCAACTTTCCGTGGAAGGGTGTGATTGAGTTAATGTTAATCCATGCTTGAGTGGGTTTCGAGGGGTTAAATTACCATATGCATTGTCTCTTCAGATTGCTTATTTAACTCAAGTTCGTAACACCATATGTTACTGGGAACCAAGCTTATAACCATGATATCCCCCCAACAACACTCCACCACTTAGTGTTGAAAAGTAAAATATGGTAAAAGTGTGAATATTTGCAACTGCATAAATTACAACAAATTTGTTCCAATTATTTACTAATACTTGGTATATAATCCAATGAAAAAGGGTCCAGTTTAAGTATGTGTCTGACTTAATTCATACAACTTTCTTTTTGAGGTATTTCACACAATTTAAAATTTTTACACACATGCTTAACATGCTAATCTTTACATTATTTATTCCTCTCACTAAACTACGGCATATTGCTCACACTCATGTTTATTGAGATGCATCTTTAATTAGTAGCCCACCACATTTAGAAAGGTAGAAAACTCCTTTCAATATCACAAAAGAATCTATATCTTGCATTTGAGAGATGGATACCCAGTAACTAAGGATGGACAATGGTATACATCACAAGTCATAAAAAAAGAACAAGCTTTACATATGTGTGTTCAACTTTAATCAGGCATGTGATGTATATGGAATCTTTGATCAGGCATGCGCACAAATTTGGTTTGCCATACGTTATTTCAACTTACCAACCCTTTTACTCTCTGGAAATTTCTTCTGTAGAACCTTTATGCAGTCCTGTAAAAGATTCAAGAGTAAAATAGAATCAACTTGGACATAGAATTCAAGCCAACAGTCCATTCAACAAATTAGCATTAGTTAATGAGTAGATCCATAGCTCAAGCAATGATTAAAGGGTGCATGAAATGAAATAAAAAATCAAATCAAAATAGACCTTAGGAGATTTCTATCCATATAAAAAAAATCATCTTGTTCCAACGAATTTAATAATTATTTTTATAAGGTATGATTTAACTAAAAGCTGCATAGTACATAGATATGCAAGCTGCAAGATTATATATCCAAAAATTAATGAGCCATTATACTGCAACCATTACCATGTTATGGGAAATAAAATGGAGCTATGAAGTTGGCATGTTTAACCAACAAAAAGATGTCTCTAGTAATGCCTAATTAACATCCACTTCCCTAAACCAACGTGAACTGATGAGCAAACGAACCTCCAATGGTAAAAAAGCACATTCAAAGAGACAAAGTCACATGGGGTGGCACCAATATGCAAAGCCACAAGAGAGAGGGGAAAAAAAAAGTGTGTGCAGTGCAATGCATTTCAGAACAAATTTACAAAAATGATTAGTTTGACATTTTACTACAAACTCATGCACTTCTACAGCAAACCCCCCCCCCCCCCCCTTTTTCCACAAAAAAAAAAAGCCCAAGAACACAAAAAACATGGCAAAATCTCTGTTGCAGAATTTAGCAACTAAGGTCTGTGCACAGTATGTTGTAACCAACTAATATGAAGCAAGGTTATGCTAACTAAAACATGGAAGGTGGCCTTAACTACAAGACAGGTCACATGTATTATGAAATGAATTTAGTGCCTCATCTGAGCAAAGGAGGAAGTGTCACACAGATGGACCACTAGATGTTATGGAAGCACTCTAGACCAGGGTTTCACTAGACTACGAGTGAGAAGCATTCAAACCAGGACGCATAAAATAGCATAACCTTGCATTTTGTACATGCAAGGACACTATAAGTAAAGTGTATTTACACATATATGCAATTCTCAACTGAGTGCTTATAATGATATAATATAGGGAAGCTTGATACAATTTGAGAAAGGAAAATTCATTAAGACAAGACTGTACCTTTGCAACATCAAGACTTTGGCAGTCCATAGCAGCAACTGCTACTTGCTCATATAGAGTCCATTCTACATCAAGAAATACATAGTTGTTAATCAAAGGTTTGGTACATTAAATGGAGGACCCTTACTTAAATGGAGTTGGCAATTATATATGGCTTGGACAGTCACCAGCATGAATCTACCACCAGAAAACATGATTAAACAGATCATAGAAACATTAGACCACAAATAAAAATTTCATTCATTCACTATAAATTTAGTTACAACGCCCATTGTTTATTTGCCTGCATAGACAAGATATCCCTGTGGTGGCCGTGGAAGCACCATGACCTATGCATGTTCTATAATTCTATCCTTTTATTAGCTTATATTATATACATCTAAACAAATTTTCATATTCACATGAATTATTAACTTATGATAATAAAGAGAGATTGGTACACAGCTTTGAAGGAAAAGGCCCAAGGCCCCAATAGTTCACTGTTGCATTTTATTACAGATGACTCAGACTGAGAAATCGACACACAACTTCAAAGGAAAAATCTCAGGGCCCCAATAGCTCACTTTAATAGAGATGATACATAGTCCTCACAATAAACTTTTTGAAAGCATCAAAAAATAAAAAAGGAGTCTTAAGTAGAGTCCTAGTTCAAAAGAAAAAATCCTTTTAGTTTATAAAGAATGAGTGAATTATAATTATATCCCATTAATAAATTGACACTCAAACTGCATATGAGCACTTTTGAGAGCTTGACTAGTATATCATACAAATTGTTCTGCACACCATACATATATCACCCTGTGCTTTTCAGCATGATAAAGAGATCTATGACAGTTCTCAATGCTGATGACAAAATTGATACAAATTAAGGAGCCCAATCCTATAAGTGACTGCAAATTACACTTGGAGAATGCATACAACAAGGTTAAATTTTTCATCACAGTTTCTTAGAGAAGGTGGGGGAGGGGGGAAGGACATTTTCTCCTAATTAGATCCTTAATGAACACATAAAAATGAAAGGTCCATATCTGTAGCATCACAATCAACGCATTGGCAAGTATTTTAATCTATATTATAGCACCTTGGACACAGCAATCCCATCTTCCTTCTTCTTTATAGTCATTGCGGCACTCATCAAACAAAGTGGATGAAAAAATATTCGAGCGTTATTAAATAATGTAATTCAGCCAAGAGCCTTGTAACTCAGTGGCATTAATTGATCTCTTTTATAAGAAAAACCAGGGTTCAAATCAATTTATGCAGATTACACCATCGCATAATTGTAATTGGCATTGGAGTTCTATTGGCTCACTGATTTGCACCTTAACAGGATTACACTACTAAGTTCTACCACTGTAAGTTACTTAAGAAAAAATAGAAATTTTGTAACAATCTCCAGGGCTTGGATCAATGGTCACCTATTGGCAATCTAACTTTGTATCATCGCTTTGGTAGTCTTGTTTTGTTACAAACTTACAATTCAAATTCGCAATTTGACTTCTTTTTTTTGGCTATCATTTCTATAAACCTTCCAAATTCACCAAAACCAGTAAAACAATCAAAATCCAAAGCAAATCTAAACCACTAAAACAAAAACATTTTAAAAAAAATACTGCAAAATAAACAGAACCCAATTGAATAAACGCAAAACTAAACAGACCCAAATACAGAAATCAAACAATTGCACCATCCAACACAAAATCTAATCCAGACCCAATTCAAATCAGCCTTAAAACCATAAAAGGCCCCATTTGGAAGGAGCAAAAAAAAAAAGGCTCGAGACTCACCATCAGGGCCAAGACTAGATCGCTTTTTGGGGTCATTAAGGATCGATAATCCATGCTTCAAAACCCTGTCAGAGCGACGGACCTTGAGCTTCCTGACCAAACTGAGGTACTCCCAAGCCCCTCCTCCTCCATTGTCCACTTGGGTTTCCAGATTGCTCAACTGGGTCTCCTCTGTCTTGCTCACCATCTTCAACAATTCACCACACAAATGATTTTTTTCCAAATAAAAACCAAAAACCAAAGCTATTTCTCTGAGTGTCTTTTTCTCTTTGTAGGTTTGCTTTTGTTTAGGTGGTTTTATATGCTATTGTATATTTTTTCTGATCTGTTAATGTTGGAGTATGTGTTAAACTTGACTTCGGTTTTTGCTTCAAAAAAAGTAACGGAGTTGGGTTGGATGGGGAGTCAAGACTCAAGGCTCACACTCACAAAACACAAGTACATACACTCTTTTTCATCATTGGCTATTTTTGGTGGTGGGTCCCATCCAAGCATCTTGGAATCTTCGAATAATATCAAAGAATCCGCAACTAATTCTACAACTTTATTACAATTTTGTTGTGAGTGGTAGAATTATATGGCTACATAAACCAACTATTTTTTTTCCACAACTTATAATTCACCACATAAAACTTGTCACATAGACAAGTTGTAGCAAAAATAATAAAAATTGTTGTGCTGCTAGATTTACTTAGAATCTTGGGCTTGCTTCGTTGATGCCCTCTTGGGATTTTTTTTTTTTTTTATATAATTCCAGTTGATGTTTTGGTTAATGTCCATCAAGTAAATACTACGATGATTAAACATTTTTCTCAATTGTTTTAAGGATTAAGTTAGGTTTTATTTCTTTCTCAGAAAAAAAAAAGTTAGGTTTTATTAAAACCTAACTTAGTCCTTACTTTTAAAATCCTTTTTATGGTTGTACTTTGGGTTAAGTAATGTATTTGAGTTTGGAAAGAAAATATAATTAAGTGTGTAGTGCATGTTTGATAGTTAGTTTGTTTCTAAAAAAAATGTTAGATTTAGGGATTAAATTGGTCAATTTTAAAATGTCTTTGACCTAATTGGCATTAACCTAAACCCATGGAATTTATTATTTATCTTCTTCTTTTTTTGTTAAAATTTATTTTAGGGTTTATTTTTTTGGACAACTTTTTTGTTTTTGTAAAAGTTAGGTACTCTTTTTTGAATAAGAATTTTTTTTTTTTTTTTGAGAAGATGAAGTTAGTTATTTAGTTGAAATGTAGGATATTCCTTTAAATTCATATACCTAGTTCTATTAACGGACAAAATATAAAGAATGTTATTACTATTTTTGAGGGTGTATAAAATCCTTCCATTTCACTCCCCAAGTAATAGTTTCAATTGAACTCTTTTAAGTTTTATTGTATATGAATTTCCACTTTTGAGTAGTAAGTGACTAGAGTGTTTTAAGCTTCATTCCATAAGTAGGACAAAAAATTAAAAGCAAAAAAAAAACTAAATAGAAAGAGATAAAAGTATTCAAATCATTTGATTAAGACATATTTTCATCCTATTATTTTGGGAAGATAGAAAACAGTGGTCTAATGGAAAAATAAGCATCCACGATCTCATTTTTTACCATTTTATCTTCTTCTTTTTCTTCTTTTCACTTTTCTATTTTGCAAAACAAGAAAACAATCAATCTATCTTCCATTTTATTTTCATCTTTTTTATTCTTTCACATTTCTACACAACTAAACACACTCTTAAGATCATTAATTTATACATATCTCAAGTGTAAAATTGTGTGTTTGAAAATGTGATCTTTAAAAATCATATATACTTCTAAATTCTAATAAAAAAATAAACTTTATGTTTCAACTATAGCATATTTATAAATAAAAAAATTCTGAACAAAAAAGTCCTTGTTTGAATCCACAAATTTGTAGATTTTGACTTATTTGCTTAAAGGTGATACAAAAGCAAGTAAGAGTATATTTTCTTAAAATCATTTTTTATCTCACCTTAAATAAATATGTGGATCAATAAAGTTGCATCTTTATCTATTGTGGATCAAGAAACTTTAGTGAAAGGAGTTTTTGGAATGGTGAATATTAGAGTTGATGAGTGAACACCCAGGTATTAATGTGGCAATACCCATAAATGAGGGTTTGTGTATAGATTTTGGGTGAATGGTGGTGCTAGGATATGTCTACGACCCATAATTTATGTTTTACAAATGAGGAATTATTGTGAACCATTTCAAGGTGAATGAAATATGGGCTTTTGACCCAAATTTCGTTGGGATATATGGCTAGGGTTTTTTTTTTTTAAATGATTTTTCTAAATTTTCAATTTTCTCTATAGAGCTCAACTTAGAAGTCTTTTTCTTTTTTTTTTTTCATTTATGCTGAGTAATGTTTTATTTACAAAAAAATTGGTTCAAAGGATATAAACCTCGCAAGACTCCTTAATTTAAAAGTTTTCTAATTCATATTCATCTAATATGATGATAAAATAAGAGTGTAAATCATAAAACTAAGCAAAGCATCTATTTTTCCTGAATACATAATAGAGTGTCAACTAGATTTTTACGGTTTTTATAGGACTAGTTAAGAGTTCAGTTCTTGGTTGAACTGGCTGGTCTGATTTGGTTTTTAAAACCATGGGTATTGGTAATAGTTTTTTTCCCCTTCATAAATAAGGACGTTCAAACCTTTTTGAACACTTATTTACTATTCTTTGAGGGTGTATAAAATTCTTCTATTTCACTTACGAAGTAATTAGAGTGAGAAAAGATAGTTTTGATTGAACTCTTTAAGTTTCATCTTATATGAATTTTCACTTTTGAGTAGTAAACGTGCTTTAAGCTTTATTCCATAAGTAGGATAATAAAAATAATTATATAAAAAAAGGTGTAGAAGATAAAAATGATCATATGTTTGTCAAATCATTTGATTAAGACATATTCTCCCCCTATTATTTTGAGAATATAACAAAATAAAAATAGTGGTTTATTAGTGTGGTGGGCCTTTCTATACTTCTGAGCTGGACTGCCTCCTGCCGCGTTGTGGCCCAGTAGTTCCGGGGTAGGAGAGTCGAGACTGGCTTGACTGAAACTCACCTCAAACAAGTTTGTGCGCAAGCTAGCTCCCCCTATGCTGAGATCTTTGTCACATGCCCATGGTAGAAGATGTTGTCACAAAAAAGTTATAACAGAGTGGCATAATAAAATAAGAATAATATATCAACTGCTAACAAAAGACAATGATTAAACCACTTTCTTAGTAAGGAAAACACAATGATATGAGTACGGTAGAAATATGTTAGTGACAATAATAAACGAAAAGGAGGTAATGTTAATGCTTGATTAATTAAAAAAAAAAAAGTGATTAGTCTGTCGTACTTGGTTTCTTAGGAGGTTTTAAGTCTAGGAAGGGAACCACTCTTCAATGTGGGCAGTCTCACAGGGGAGTCTTGCCATGGAAATTGACTACTTTGAAAGAATTGGCCTAAATGGCTTATCCTCAAAACCTTTTAACCTTGCTAGAGAGTAGGCTGTTGAAAGGGAGCGAAGAGAGTAGCCTATTGGTGCATGCCCCATCACACTCTTGCCATCCCCTCTGTTTTTCTCTACTTTCTTTCTTATTCCTATAATCCCTCTTTTCTTCCTTATTTTCCGTTGTTTTATTTCTTATTATTTTTCTCACTCGTTTTTCCGTACTCTCTACTTGCATTTCATTGTTCTTCCTACTTTTCTTGCTACCATTCACTGTGCACAACTAAGGCCTTTATACTGCTTACTGTGAAGAGTTTTACTGTTTTACCCTTCAACTACTTTTGGCCTAGTGTGGGTGTCCTTCCCAGACCACTCACTGGTCTGTTAGCTGCCCAGCCATTACCACTAACTTGTGCTGGCCGTGCCATGTTCCATTCCCAAATAAAAGAGTTTTGTTTTGTTTTCTTGCTTTTTGTGGCATTCCCATCTGAATAAAGGCTTGGTATTTTCTCTTACTAACTCCTATGGTATGCACATAATGATTATAGCTCATATTTTCCTCTTTGGGTAGTATGTCATCCCAGCAGGACATTTCCTCCAAAAAAGCTTGATCGAGAATCCGAAAATAGACTTCCCCTTTTTCCTTATTGTCAGACCATACCCTTTCTTACCTCTGACTCATGGTCCACCGCCCCTGTATTGGTTGGGTACAAGTGGGTGGTGCCTGAACCTTATGCGTGCTCCACTTTCATGTAAGTCCGTGGCATGTCTTTTATTCATGCGTTTGCCATTGCTCGAGGTTTGTTTAGTCTTTGCTGCACGTTCTGCTGCTCATTCTTAACCTCTTGTGGCGTGGATGAATTACTGAGTCTTGATTCTTTCCACTTCGTTTCTTCTTTGGGCTGGGTCTTACTTGAGTATGGACCCTTCTTCCTTCAGTTCAGCCCTTATCTCTCTTTACTTATGGTTTGTGGGTCAGCTAGCGCTCCTGCCACGCCATTTCGTTAATTCTACCATGTTACCACTTGACTTGTGCTTGCTAGGCCTCTTTAAGGCATGCCATGCACTTTTCTCTTATTCAATTCACGTTGCACAATGTTTCTGTTGGGTTAATTCTCATACCATCTTGGGCTTTCTTGGCCCATTTCATTCATTTGGGCATCCTTGATGCACTTTATTCATTTAGGCATCTTTGACCCATTCCATTCTTACATTCTTATAGGCTTTTGCTACATCTTTTGGGCTTCCTTGGCCCAATTACCATATCCTTTATTTTCAGGTTTATTGGCATTTTGTGCCAACCTTGTTCACTAATTCCTTTCTTTAGGCTATTCCGGCCCATTTTTGTTTGCTTTTTATTTCTTATAATTCTCATGGGTTTACTACTTCATTCTTTGGGCTCCCTTAGGCCCATTTGTTTTCTTTGGAGCTTTTTTACTATTTATAGGCCCATAGATCATTATTTCTGCCATTCGGGCTTAATGGTCTTCTTCTCACTTAGCTAATTCTTCTTCCTTATTCCCTTCTATATTGTTGGGCTTTCTTGCCAAAGTAGGCATCAACAAATAGAAAAATATTCGTCCATGATCTCATATTTTTTATTCTCCCTTTTAATTTTATTCTTTTTCACTTTCCTATTTTGCAAAACAAGAAAACAATCTGGTTATCTTCTATTTTTTTTAATTCTCTCACATTTCTACTCAATTAAACACACTCTTAAGATCATTAATTTATATATATTTGTTAATCATTAAATTATGCTTTGAAAATTTGATTTTTAAAACTTATATATACTTTTACAAAAGAAAACTTTATGTTTGAATAATAGAATTTTTAAAACAATTTTTTTCCAACAAAAAACCTAGTTTGAATCCCACAAATTTTTAGATTTTGAGTTATTTAATAACTCTTAAAGGTGAGACAAGAGCGAATAAGCAAATGTATTTACCTAAATTAATTTTTTAATCGCATCTTAAACATTATATGTGGATCAATAAAGAACAATAAAACTAGTCACGAAGATGGATATAAGAATTGTTTTGAAAACATAATCAAACTTGATAAATGATATGAGAAATCTTAAACTTATTATTATTATTTATTTTTTGTGCAAAATAGCAACAAAGGACCAATATAACAAGAAGCAAAAAAGCAATATACACATTTTTTCTTTCTTTCTATTTTATTATTTTAAGTATCTCTTATACTCTAAGGGTATTGGTTTAGAAGATAAAGGCGAAAGTGCACTTTTGGTCCCAACATTTTTGGTCAATTCCAATTTTAGTCCCAAAATTGATTTCTTTGCTAATGTCATCCCTAAAAAACGAAAATCGTTTTTAAAATGGTCTTTTCTGTCAGGCTAGAAACAGAATAATCCTACGTGTCTAATGGACCTCCACCTGTCAAGCCCACTCATTAAAATAATAATATAATAATCCTACATGGACATCTCAGTCAGCCAAAACTCACATGCGTGCCACCTCAGCTGTCCACCTCATCTTCCCGCGTCCCAGACCCCTCATGTGACCCCACGTGACCCTACTCCTCAACTACCTCAGTCACACCCCAGTCAGCATACACGAAAATCACAAAAATCCCCAAATTGCAGAGAAAACCCTAAAATTCCCACGTTGTCTTCCTCATCCCAATCCCTAAAATCTCTAAATCAAACCCAGTTTGAGTTGAACGAAACCCCTAAACTTAAATAGTGGTCCCTAGGCATATTGACAGTGTGTGAAAAAAGTTAGAGAGAGACATATGTGGTGTGTGCAAAAGATAGAGAGAGAGAGAGTGACAAAGATACAGAGATACATACACAGAGAAAGAGATAAAGTGGACATTTTCGAGCTAAAGTTACCTTTTCGAGCTTCAACCCACTGCTAAAATCTTGAAACTGCTGCAAAATTGGATTGAAGCTTCAACCCATGACGTTCTCCCTTGTTTTCTTCAATTTTCAGTGTGCAATTTGGGGATTTTTTTAGGGATTTCATTGTTTAGGGGTTTCGTTCAACTCAAACTGGGTTTGATTTAGAGATTTTAGGGATCGGGATGAGGAAGACAACGTGAGAATTTTAGGGTTTTCTCTACAATTTGGGGATTTTTGTGATTTTCGTGTATGCTGACTGAGGTGTGACTAAGGTAGTTGAGGAGTAGGGTCATGTGGGGTCACATGAGGGGTTTGAGATGCGGGAAGATGAGGTGGAGAGCTGAGGTGGCACGCACGTGAGTGGCATGTGAGTTTTGGTTGACTGAGATGTCCACGTAGGATTATTATATTATTATTTTAATGAGTGGGCTTGACAGGTGGAGTTCCATTAGACACGTAGGATTATTCCGTTTCTAGCCTGGTGGAAAGGACCATTTTAAAAAACAATTTTCATTTTTTAGGGATAACATTAGTAAAGAAATCAATTTTGGGACTAAAATGGGAATTGACCCAAAATGTTAGGACCAAAAGTGCATTTTTGCCAAAAATAAATTTCAAATTTTTTCATGAAAAAGAAGTAAAAAGCAATTGATTTTTTTGAATTTTTTTTTTATCTTTTATAAAATTTTTTCTAAAATAGTCTATTAAAAAAATATACTAAAGGCATTGGTTAAGGATAAATATATATATATATATATATATATTTTTTTTTAGAAGGAAGAAAAAAAGAGTAATTTAGTCTTAAAAAAAAAGAGAGAAGAAGAACAATTGGTAGCGGCACAAAACAAAACGCGGCGTTTAGAAGGGAAACGTTAGAAAAAGCAAAACACGCCCAAAATCAAAAGTGGCAGTGACACAAAACTAAAACATAAGAAAATCAAATGTACTTATTAAATTCACTCTCTGCTCTGAAACCAAAACTAAAACCCTACTTCCTCTGCAACTCTAACTTCAACTGTAACTACTACCCCATCACAACCACAACCACAACCACAAAATCCTCCATAACCCAAATGGCAACCAAGGTTGACGAATCCAACGTTGGAATCTTCTGCTTCATCTCTAACCTCCCTGGCTTTCGTGGCATTCTCAAACAAAGGTTTTATTCTTCACAAAAAAAAAAACAGAGGCATTTTCAAATATCATTTAAATTTGGACTCTTTCTTTATTCTTTGTAACCAAAATCCAATTCTTGTTAATGGGTTCTTTTCAAACTTCTTTATAAGTACTTTTTGTTTTGCCACTTCATATTTAGTTGCTAGTTTTCTAGTTGTTATAATAATGTGTATGTGTGAAAAATTTATTGCAAATTTTATGTCAGTCTGAAAGAGTTAGTATTGATTCAATTTTAAAATTTCTTACCATTTTTTTTGCTGCTGCTGCTGAAATAATTCGTATCAATTCTTGTGATTTTTACAATTTCAATTTGTGTATGCGAAAATTTTCAGTTTTTAGTTCTCTCTGTGTGGGTATACAAAAATTTCTTGAAATCTTTTGTTAGTTCTGAAAGAATTTTTATACACACACACACACACAAATTATTGTATAATTATTTGTGATTTTCATAGTCGTTTTTCTTTATAACTTATGCTATCCTCTATGTGTTGCCATTGTATCATCAGCAATTTTATTTGATTCTACTTCATTTATAGGGAAATTTCAGACACACACACATGTATGTATAGGACAATTAATTGGTGTTGTCTTGTGGTTATATTGATGTATTTCTTTATTTATATATTTCTCTTGGAATTTTGATCTAGGTATTCCGATTTTATTGTGAATGAAGTAGATAAAGAAGGAAATGTAGCTCATCTAACTTCCTTGGATGCCCCTCAGGAGGAGGTAATTAGGATTTATGGGTTTTTTTGTTTTATAATTTTGAATATATTTATTATAGAGTGATCTTTTGATCCATTCAGATTGGTGAGGAAACTGTGACGACAACGGAAGATACAGCAAATACTAAAAGTTATGCTTCTGAAATTGAATCATTTAGATCTCTAGCTGGTGACTCGGATGCCAAGCATTTGGAAGATTTTATTAATCAAATTAATTCTGGTGTTGAAGACGGCATTTCACCAATTGTTCTTTCCCCAGATTCTGACAAATCTCATCGAACGGTTAGTTTTGGAGTTTGATTTCAATTTATTCATTTATATATCTACCCTTCTGGTCCACATTGGGTTGGCTGTGGTGCTGTCAAGACTGAGAAACTGTTTAGTTTTCGTGAGGCATGAGGTTGGCACATGAATTTTGCTAGGTTTGCAGTTTACTATAGAGCTACCTAAGGCTGAACCAACCTTACCATTGGTTTGTTTTTGGGTCGAGGGCTTGGTGGTCTACTTGAATGTAGGCTAATATCAAGTTGAAGAAAAGAATGTGTTTATATGCTTCAGAACAATGAGACTAAGGACAAACTTAACAGACTGGATCTCAATTCTTTGCTTTGCTTTGTTATCCTGCCACTTTATTTTCAAAGCAATTTCCAAAACTGATTGCCAAACCTGGGGTTGGTTTGGTTCCGTTTCAAGCTACACCTAGTAAGCATACATTCCAAGTTTCTCTCCTAGTTCTGTGTTAGCATATCATTTATCACGTACTTTTTTGCGTCTTCCAGGCAATGCACAATTTTTTTAAGCAGAACTTCAAATTCCTTGTCACTGACGTGGTTGATGGACCAGATGCCTCATCAAAATGCATTCGTGTGAGGTTAAATACTGGAGGTCCAAGAAATAAAGGCAGACACTCCAAAAAACGGAAAGAAAGAGGTGATAAGCCCTTTGATAGCAGAGGTTCAGAAAATTGGTCAGAGAACAATGGGAAGTTCCTTAGGTAATATAGCCAAAGCTCCTTCTTTTTCTTGGTTTCTTCATAATCATATTTATGCCACTTATATGTTTCTTTAAGATTTAAAATCTTACTCATGAATAACAAACCTGCATGGTTTAGAAACTAATTTTGGTTTGACACAGCAAAATCATTGAACCGATAAATTGATGAAATATACAGCTGTATTATATGCAATGAAAATAAATTTTTGGTTAGGAAGGTCAATATTTCTACCTTACTCTATAAAGATTTCTACTTTCTGCCAATGAGCTCTATCTCAAATGGCACAAGGGTGGAGGATGAGGTTTTGGCTTCAAGACCCACTCGATGCTTGTGTAACTTTCCAATAATAATAAAAAAATCTTGCACTTTTTGTCTTTTTGACCTCCATTGCTTATTCATGTCATGACATGTTTTAGGTGGCATCTGAAAAAATAACTAAAACATTCTGTCAATGCAAATGCTCAGGTTTCATCTTTACAAGGAGAACAAGGACACACAGGAGGCCTTAGGAGTGATAGGAAAGATGCTTGGCATCCAGGTATGTCATTTTTTTATTTTTTTTTTGTATTGGAAATTGCTTAGCTTTGTGGTGCTCACTATCATGATAGTGGAAGGAAGTTAATTCAAAGCTTCTTCTTCTATCTCTCTCCCCATCTTTTTCTCTGCTTTCTCATGATTTGTGGGACATTCCTCCCGAATACGAATAGGTATTAAGGTAGGTTATGGCATGAAACCTCAATTTGAAACTATCCTGGTCAATGGTCACTTGTTGAATTTTCCAGCCTTTTGTGTTTATAAATGAGTACGTACTTATCTTTTTTTTTTTTTTTAAATAATAATAATAATAATTATTATTATTATTTTAAATCTTTAAGTAAAGAGTAATTTCATTAGATGCATTTTGATGATGCAAACCACTATCTGTTTTATTTTTTTATCACTGATCTTTGCCAACGAGCCCCAGCTCAAATGGCATTTTGTTCTCACTAAGTGTGGATAGAGGGTGAGTTGTGGACTCAAAATCCACTGGGTGAATGTGTAAAATTTTTATCACTGCGCTTGTTGTTTGCATACAAATGTATATATCGTTAAGCATAGATGTTGGTTTAATGATTTCTTAAACATGCACACATGCAAGATAAAACTGGGTACTTGTGTCTTTAATTTTGCTGATTAGAAGTATTTGATGCCCTGGCTGGCTGTGTGTCTGTGTTTTTGTCCACAATTGTGGGCTCTGATGGTTACTCATTGGGTATTTTGCTGACTTGTTTTTACCTTTGATTATGTGTGCACACATGCACTCACACATTCACAAATGCTTGTGATGGAATGATAAATTTAATTTTTCTAATTTTCAGAACCAGTTAACAATTGAGATGGTTCATATTTGTAAAATTTGTTATTAATGTTTGTTAAATAACTTGCTGCTAAGTTTATCGGTATTTTTCTTTGACAGCCGAGGTCATTTGGGTTTGCGGGTATGAAGGATAAGCGCGCAGTCACGACTCAAAGGGTAATTCATTCTTCCCATTCCATCTTCTTGCGCCTTTTTTTTTTTTTTGATAAGTAACGATAAAAATATATTAGAGAAGAACACAGCCCCGTACATAGGAAATGTACTAAAGAGGCAAAAACATTAAGAAACCAAATTACAATGATCAAGCAAAATAGGAAGGGAAAGACAAGAAAAAGATGGTAAAACTAAACACCATTCCAGAAGAGTAAAAAAGAAAAAAGACTTAATCTCAAGAATGGACCGATCGCGACCCTCAAAACTTCTAGAATTCCGTTCCCGCCAGATACACCACATCAAACAGTGCGGCACCATCCTCCAAATCACTATATTGTGATGATGCCTGAAATTGCAAGCCCAACAATCCAATAGATCCACTACCCTTTGCGGCATCACCCAACAAATACCAAACAAGCAAAAGACCATACTCCACATCTCAAAAGCTATAGGACAGTGAAGGAGGAGATGATCAACAGATTCCCCACACCTTTTACACATAAAACACCACTCAAGGACAACAAAGTGCCTTTTCCGAAGATTATCAATAGTAAGAATCTTGCTTAGAGCAGCAGTCCAAGAAAAAAAAGCAACCCGGGGGGGAACCTTCGATTGCCATATCATTTTCCAAGGGAAGGGAGTGGCAGTGGGGGGAGGGGAAAGGGAGTGATAATACCCACTCACCACAAAACCACGGCTGCTGGCTAGCTTCCAACAAAGCTTGTCAGAACCTACACCCCGCACCTTTGTGGAATAGATTAAAGCCATACACGAATCCAAAGAGTGTGACTCTTGATCATTCACAAAACGGCGAAATTGTAGGTTCCAAAAAATACTCCCATTTGCATAGCACATAACCTCAGAGACTGAAGCATCCCTTGTCCTACTAATATTGTATAAATCTGGAAACGCCTCCTTAAGAGGACTATCCCCACACCACACATCAACCCAAAACTTCACACGAGTACCATCACCCACATCATACCGAAGGAACTTGGAAAAATTCAGCCAACCCCTTCTAATGGACTTCCACAAACAAACACCATAAGCCCCGGACATACGATTTTGTACACCAACCACCCCGAGTCATTCCCATACTTCGCCCCAATGACCCTTCTCCAAAGGGCATTATTCTCCTCACCATAACGCCACAACCATTTGGCTAGAAGGGCAGAATTAAACCTTCTCAAGCACCGAATGCCTAGCCCTCCATTCTTCACTGGCCTACAGACCTTAGACCAATTCACTAAATGAAGTTTATGATCGTCACCAATACCATTCCAAAGAAAATTTCTTTGTAATTCCTCCATCCGCTTAGTCACCTTAACTGGGATAGGAAGGAGAGAAAGAAAATAAGTAGGCAAGCTAGAGAGAGTACTCTTAATAAGGGTAACCTTGCCCCCCTTAGATAAATACAATCTCTTCCATCCATGCCTTCGCTCCATCTTCTCCAAAATAGGATTCCAAACCGTCTTATCTCTAAAGGTAGCACCCAACGGAAGACCTAAATATTTTAGCGGAAGAGCAGACTCTCTACAACCCAAAATCTCCACTAGCTCATGCAGATTAGGCACATCTCCAATTGGAACCAACTCAGACTTACCTAGATTAATTTTTAGCCCTGACACCTCCTCAAATCTAGAAAGAATCCCGCGCAAAGCTGTTATATGAGCGCATCAGCAGAAAACAAGAGTATCATCCGCAAACAACAAATGAGACACCGTCAACAAGGAACCATTTGCATTCCCCCCGAGGAAGCCCGAAACTGCTGTCCTACCGCCGTCAGCACCCAACATACGGCCCAACGCCTCCATGACAAGATCAAAGAGAAAGGGGAAAGCGGATCACCTTGCTCCAGACCTCTAGAACTCCCAAAAAGTCAGAAGGGCTACCATTGATCAAAATGGAGAATTTAACAGTTGATATACAACACCTGATCCACCTTCTCCACTTGTCTGAAAAACCACATTGCTGCAACAAAAACAAGAGAAACTCCCAATTCACATGGTCGTAAGCTTTCTCGATATCAGCTTGCACAATACCCCAACCCACTGCCTTCGATCTACCTTGTCTAAACACTCGAAGCAATAAGGACGGAATCCAAAATCGACGACCTTTCAAGAAGGCGTTCGAGATCTGAAATAATCTTGTGAACCACCCTTCGCATACGATTGGCTAACACCTTAGCAATGATCTTGTACAACCCTCCCACCAAACTAATAGGCCTAAAGTCTTTAACATCCAGCATCAATTTTCTTGGGAATGAGAGCAAGGAAAGTAGCATTGATACTCTTTTCAAACACCGCATGGGCATGAAATTTATGAACCACATCCATAATATCTGTTTTCATCAAACCCCAACAAGACTGAAAAAATGCCATTGTAAAACCATCCGGACCAGGCGCTTTATCACCATTGAAATCTTGGACCACTCTAAAAACTTCATCCTCAATAAAGGGTCTGTCTAGCCGGTTGGCCTCTTCCCTAGAAATCTTGGAAAGACAACCTCATCCAAGAGAGTGCCGTGGACCTCATTCTCAGAGTATAATTGCCTATAGAAAAGAGAAATGCTCCCCTCAATGATCCCTTGATCTGTGGATAACTCTCCATCCACCATAAGCCTATCGATGGTATTGTGTCTTCTATGAGAATTAGCAATACGATGAAAAAATTTGGTGTTCCTGTCACCCTCCTTAAGAAAAAGAGCCCTAGATTTCTGCCTCCAGCAGATTTCTTCCAACAAGGATGATTTTTCTAGCTCTACACGAATTCGATCCTTTTCCATACTTTCCTCTGCTGAAAGAACACGATCATCCTCAATAACTTCCAACACCTTGAGATCCTTCCACAAGATTTGCATTTAACTGCTCCTTTGGAGTTCTGTTAAAATTCTTATTTGCGCTTAGTTGTCTTTAACAATAAATATGCACATATGTATTTATCTATAGATGTCTATGCATATACATGCACTTAACTTTCCAAATCAACCTATCCTCCTGTTGCCCTGTTGGGAGATTAGAATATAGTTGATCCATCAGGGAATTTAGCTGTTCTAAGTCCTGGTCTTGGAAAGCATGAAGAAACTTTAATTCCCAATTTCAATTTTTAAGTACCTCGTGTTAGAAGTCCTAGCTTATACCGTGAAAAATGAAAGTATTTTAATTGATGCTTATCTGTGTCAAGGTTTACAAGTTGACTTGGTCAAATTTGCGGATTAATCAGATATACAGATTAAATAGGTTGGCAAATTGAATTTTCCAATGATCACACTAGAGAAAAGTCTGAAGCTTCTCTTCATTGTCATAACAAGGTACCAAAGAATTACACTTGGGATTTATTTTAAATTTCAATTGAGTGGGAATCTATCATTATGATGGGAATAGTTGCTTTTCCATATCTTTTTCCTAAGATCATGCTTCTGATTAATCTGCATTTCAAGTGCATGGGAATTTATCTTTTTCATAATAATAGTAATAGCTTCTACATATATTATTATTATTTATTTGATTAAGTATTCAAGCTACCACTCCCAGGTTCCCACTTAGGTGAACAGAACAAGGTCATGTCCCATTTAGTTCAAGCATTAGTGGTGGCTGAAAGAAGTCATTAAGTAGTTAAATTAGTACTTCATTTGGAGAAGGATGTGCTAGTGTAGTCTCTTTTTGTGTTTCCAGGTAACAGCTTTCAAGCAGCATGCAAGTAGATTAGCTGCTCTTAATGAAAGGTTGATTGGTATCAAAGTGGGTGACTTTTGGTAAGGTCAATGAGTTCTTATTTCTTTTTTTTATTGCCCTTTTTGTTGTGTGATGCATACGTGTCTTATAGCTGCATTTTTTTCCAGCTATGTTAAGGAAGGACTTCTTCTCGGCCAGCTCATGGGAAACCGGTTTACAATCACATTGCGGTAAGGGTGTTTGCCTTGTTCACTAAACCAGTTTTATTTTCAGTAATAAATATTTCATATTTCTTTCTTAAAACATCCATGTGCTTACTTGCACTCTTAATGTTATCCACTCACCCTGCTCATTGTTTCTTCTCAGAGGAGTTGTTGCAGATTCTGATGATACTGTCAAAGCATCTGCAGATGCATTGGGAAGGCTTGGGTTTATCAACTACTTTGGTTTACAAGTACATGCTTAATCTGTTAATCATCAGTTGCTTTTTATGTCTGTGTACATGCCTTTTTTTTTTTTTGGTATTTTGTTGTGATGAATGCAAAGATATATTCTTATGCTGTACAAATTTGGTTTGATTACTGCCAACTGAATTTGAGTTAAATGTCGGATATTAAACCTATTATAAAATCCCATTATGTTTGATATATAACAAAGTTCTGTCCACTTGCAAAAGCCCAGAATGTCATTTTCTGGCCTAGGATATTTTGCATGGTTGGTCATTATCATCCAGTTAATGCAGCCTAAATATCTCTTATTAAGCACCTTATACTTGTATGGTAGATTCTTCCTTTAAATGTGAAACAATTCCTTTTCATCCAAACATAGATTTTGTCAAAAATTCAAAATCAAATAATTAACTTTTAACGTGGACTTATTAAGGGTGTTAGGTACATGCCAAATGATATATCAATAGTATGTAACATCTCCAGCATATTTTTGGCATGGACCTAACTCCTTTTAAGAAGTTTCCAAGCCAAGTTGAAGAGAAGCAAGTTAATGATTAAATAATGTTGAAATTCTGTAGTTGATCTCATTAGACCTGTTTGTGTTGACAAGATCACTTTATTTTATTTTTATTGATGCACATAAGTCTGAAATTTATGGCATTGACCCCTTCTATGTTTCTTGCTGGTGTCAGTCAGTGCTGAAGCACTTTAGAGTGAACTGCATGACTTGGATTACCTAAGTGAACAAAATACTCACTCTTATGGTATAGGGGTCAGATTGTCAGAATTGTTTAATGGTTACTATTATTGAACTGTATGCAAATGAACACAGCGTTTTGGAAGCGGTTCTGTGCCAACACATCTTATTGGGGCTGCATTATTCCGAGGAGAGTGGAAGGCTGCTGTAAGCATGATTCTTGATCCAAGAGAAGGGGATATCCTTGTACTGTTTGTTTATTTTATGAGGAGAAATTATTATTTACTTCACAATTTTTAACTCAAGTGGTTTGTCACACACTTTCTATTCAGTATAAAATAATTTGTGCTGTTTTTCTTAATTTAAACCTTTACAAAGAACTGTGATAGCAAAGGCCCGTGAATATTACAAGGAAAGTAATGATATTGAAGGGACCCTGAAGCAGTTACCTCGACATTTAGTTGCTGAAAGGGCTATAGTAAGATTCTAACTTTGGTTGCTCTTGTATACCTTTTTTCTTGGCTCGTACTGTGTTTAATGTTTCTGTAATTGTTTTTGTAAACAAGTTTCTTATCAAATAAATTGTTGTTTGTGGTGACTTATCCTTTTTCTCCGTAGTTGCTTCTTTCACTATAATGCCTGTGCCTGTTGGCCATTTTCCAATATCTGTCATGATGTTCATTTTTCTGCGTGATGGTTCTGAAGAGAGTGCTTCTTGGAGGTCCTGATGAAAGTACTACTTTTTAAAATTTTTTAATGTGTTAAATTATTGTCTCCTTCCCTACCTCTGGAGTTCCCTGCAATGCATATTGGTTGTTTCCCCATCTATAGTGACGTTCATATATCCTGCTTAATAGTTCTGAAGGGAGATTTAAAAAAAAAAAAAGTGCTGACAAAAGTTCCATATTCATCATTTTAATCTCATACAGCTGCAGTGCTTGAAGAAATGTCCGGGGAACTACTTGCAGGCTCTGAAAGCTGTACCTCGGACATTGAGAATGATGTAAGTGGTTATTCCAGTAGATATCTTGATGGTCTAGTTTGACTGCTTATGAATATATTTTTAAAAGCATCTTGTTACATCATCATTATTAATCTGAATTACATCTTGTATACCCATGAGAAGGTGCATATATCCACATTTATAATCTCTGGACATTGATCAATGAAAAATTTCTTTCTTAAAGCATTTGACATGGTTTCTTGTGGTGGCTAACATCTCATGTAATCTCATCAAAACAGAAGAAATCTTTTGGGGGAAAATTTTTTCTTCTGAAATTTTAACAAACTTGTTATCTGTGGATCAAAGGGCAGATATATTATTATTGCATCTAATCTTATTCATGCTTTTGTGTCATTTACAAAATCAAAAGTTGCATGAAGGTCACCAGTATAATAGTACTAGCATTAATGTTCTCTTACTGGTGAAAAAATGATCATTGATTTTGTATATTTTAGTTGCCAAAAGAATGAAGGTGGACTTCAAGTTGATGCCATGTCAAATTTGTACTGGAATGGAATATTTGCTTCTATTTATTTGAAAAATTAATATTTTGTAGTTGGGTTAGGATTAAGTTACACTTGGTGTAACTTTAAGTAATGTTAAACCGCCTGATAAATTTTTATTGTGTTATAGTTTTTCAAATCCCACCATTAGACTACATGTTCTTTATATTCTTAATACGCATGTTGCATTTCATACCAATCAGATGTTATTTTCTGTTCGATCTAAAAACCCATCTTTTATTCATAACTCTAAAATTCAAAAACTTGAAATTTAAATATTTGATAGATGACATAGTTTTGATTTCTGATTATCTTGAAATTATGCAAGCATGGAGGGTATTTGAAGAAATATAATCTAATGGTGGATTTGTTAAAATTAGCCTCCAATAAAAACATTTTGAGTGGTATAACATTACACTTAGAGGGCGTTTGGATAGCAAAACGTGCGTCCACGTTCAACTTTTTTTTTTTTTTTTTCCCACGCGCATCTGTCACTGTTCATTGGCCATGAACAGTGATTTTAGGCCAATGAACAGTACTTTTTGAAATGAACAGTAATTTTTACACATTAAAAAATTATTTTTGTACAGTATTTTCAGTTTTCAGTTTTCAGCAATAAGTTCTATTCAAACAGACCCTTAGTGTGACTGAAACCCAACCCTTTGTAGTTAGTGGCAAATGTTTTCACTTGAATAGGAAGTTGTCGAGAAGACCTTTTGGCATCTATTCATTCTCTTGTGAACAAAATTATTAAATGTTTATTAGGGAAGGAAAATTTTTAATTGTTGTATTATGTGATTGAATTTGCTAGGAAATCTGTACTATTATAGAATAAAACTGTTGCTCTCTAATGTATGAAACCAGTGTTTAAATATATCTGAAAAAAATAAATTTATCCGGAAAGATGCAGTTATCCTGAGATAACTCAATGCAGCCTTTGTGGCATTAATCTCTTCTACGTGGTGACTGAATCACTGAACAACACTGAGAGGATCCTTGATTCAAATTTTTATTCTGTTCTCTCTCTCCCTCTCTCCACACGCACGTGCACAAATGAAGAGAGAGGTGAGAGAATCATTAAGCTTCAAATTAATTTTGGCTTTCAACTTTTCCAATGTTTTGCTGCCCTATTTTTCAGGTATATACATAGTTACCAAAGCTATTTGTGGAACCATGCAGCTAGTCTGAGAGTGCAAAAATATGGTATGCTTTTGCTTGTATTTTCTGCGAAGAAATTTCATGGGTCTTTCTATGCATCTACTGCATCAATTATGTAATGTTAGGTTGTCAGATCATCATCTTAATTATGGAAGTATTTCAAAATTTTGACTGTACATTTTTGTATTAGCACTATTCAATTTAAGATTATTCAAACATGTTGCAGGTACTGACCAAGTTGTGTTGGGAGACTTGGTATATTGTAAAGGAGATAATACTGAAAATGTGTCAGGAGGGATGCCTGAATGTGAAGATGACAGCTATAATGATGCAGATGATTCTAATCATCTAGATGAAATCTCTGGAACTGATCTTCCTGAAGAAAGAAATAATCTTGTGAAGGTTTGGTGTCATAATCCTTCAAAATTTATTTTTTATTACTACTTGTACATTATTATTATTATTACTTGTACATTATTATTATCGCTGCTAAAACCCAACCTATCCTGTAGGGTGTGTCAAGAGCACCATTTCCTCTCTTTCAAGTTGGTGTAATCTTTTTTTTTCTATCATCCTACATGAGCCTTCTTTACTTGAAAAATCCGGAATTATCTTTTAGATGCTAGAGATATTAACGTACATTCTTATACAAAATATGCATTGTTTGTTTTACATGGCCCTGCATTTCTGCTAAAACCCAACCTATCAGGTAGGGTGTGCCAAGAGCACCATTTCCTCTCTTTCAGGTTGGTGTAATCCTGTGTCTTCCATCATCCTACATGGGCCTTCTTAACTTGAACAATCCAAATTATTTTTTAGACACTAGAGATATTAAGGTACAGTGTTATACAAAATTTGCATGGTTTACATGGTCCTGCAAAATATTATGTTGAAGAGATCTGATCACCTAAGTTCTTTCTGAAGGCTTCTACACCCAAAAAAAAAAAAAAAAAAATCTAAAGGCTTCTCCTCTGGTTGAGATTTATTTATTTATTTGTTTATTTTTAATGTAGTCACATCTAAGATGTGAATTATATGAAATTAAATTTCTATCAAAACCACATCCTTAATTAATTCCACATTGACAAGTGAGATTTTGTATAGAAGAAATCTAAACATATACTTGGTGTCTGTCTCACATTGACTAGTGCGATTTTGTTGTCCATGTTCATAATTTCACTTATCCTATCTTCTTTCTTTTCTCCATCCTACCCCAACTTAACTTATCATAAGCCTTAACTCTAGCGTCTTAACTCTAGCGTCTCAGATTGTCTTTTTTGCTTCCCTCTTCACCTTTTTACAATTTTCGTTAGTGACACTGTCTCTATAGCACATCTTGTTAGGCTTCTCTCCCTCCCTCCCTCTCTCTCTTTCTCTCTCTAATCTAAGTTTTGCCTGAGCCCCCTCTTTCCACCACCAATTCTCCTTAGTCGATACCCCACATGCTTTAGATTTTCCAACTACCTCTTTAACAAATTTTTCAATACAAATACAATTTCATTCCCTGTCTTGTCAACATCTATGTATAGGCCCCCTCTTTAGCAAATTCTTGGGTTTTCAGTCTAATATCTTTCTAGTCTTCTAATACAAAAGTCTAGTACCATTTTCCAATAGCTTAAGCTTTTGGGACAATCGGTAATTTAACATAGTATCAAAGCAAGAGGACCTGAATTCGATCTGTGTCTTCTCTACTCTACCTCCTATTTAGAATCTCACGTGTTGGGAATTACTTATTAGAAGAGTGTTTGAGCCCACATGTGAGAGGAATTGTTTGAATTATGTGATTAAATTTATCATTTCCTAATAGCTTAAGCTTTTGGGATGGTTGGTAATTTAACATATTACTTATAAAAAATACTGATTGTATGATTATTTTATCGTCCATCAAATGTTGGTTTTAGATTCTTTATTTTGTGATGGAATGACATGATCTATTGGGAACATGATGAATAGGCTTGCGGACTTTAAGTTAAGTCTTCCTATTTGATCCATCATAATCTGATTTTATAAGGTCCAATTGGAATGCTTTCGAGATTGAAAATTTTTGTGACATGTTGTTTATAAAGTATATGTTAGATTTGGAAAATTCCATAGTAGAGACATTCATTTTTAGCCTTATTTCTAGCTACTGCAATTCACCACAATCAGAGTGAATTGCATTTGTGGATTGGGGGCCACATACTGGCATTTCAGTACACTCCTAATCTTGCAACTTTCTTCCATTTCCCTTTAATTTTCCCTTCAGAAGGGCAGTATGAATGTAATAAAAACTCTTCTAGAACCTAAAGTTGTGTGTGAAAAAAAGAGGTTATGCTTTTATTCTTAAGATTATCCTACGACATTGTAACTTCTAGTTACCCAGATCTATGTAAGCTATAAATAAGTTTACCTCTGCTATTCTACCTGTAGGATGTGGATTCCAAATTCCTGTTACTGTGTTATATATGGTAACAATCTATGTTCTGAATGACCTTGACTCGTGGAAGCCAAATGTGAATGTTGTTATGGTAATTATGCCATCGTATATGCATTTAGTCACATGTAAATATTTATCTGGTTTAGATACAGTGAGGATTTTAAGGGAGCTTTGTTACTACATGTCTGACAGGTTGTAACTGCAGAAGATATCCATACTGGAAATTATACAATTGATGATGTTGTCCTCCCAATGCCTGGGTAAGGGAAGGCTTACATTTTCTCACCTGTTTGATACTATTCAGATCATTTAAAGATTTCTTTCTTATCTGACTGTGTGTTGGTTGTTGGTAGTTCAAGGGTAATATATCCATCTAATGATATTGCCAATGTCTTCCATGATTTGGCAAAGAAGGTGAGCTATATCTTACTGATGTTTTCCTTATAATATATTTTTATTGTGTCCAATTTTACCATATTTTCGTGGCTCATGAATAATCATATTTGAGGAGCTGGGCTGTTATGTTGAACATATTACTTGCATATTACGGGAATTAGTTAAGTTTGCCTCTGAAATGAAACACTGTTGGGCATTCTGTATTCTGGTAGATAAACATGCTGCCAAGCCTGGTCGTATTGACATAAGTAAATTATATAATCTAAAACACATTGAGTGGAGTGGAATTGGTGGAGAACCTAAATTACATCTAGTTAAATGGGCCAAGGTTTGTAAGCCTTTGCAGGTTGGGGGGTTAGGTATAAGACGTTTGGGAAGTTTTAATTCTGTCTTGCTAGGAAAATGGTTGTGGGGGTATGGCATGGGGACTGATGCTTTATGGAGGAGGGTTATAGAGGCAAAATATGGAAATATTTGGGGTGGTTGGTGTATGAAAAAGGTGACAAGTCCTTATGGGGTCAGTCTGTGGAGATACATTAGAAGTGGCTGGTTGAACTTATCTAAACTCCTTGTATATGATGTGGGGGATGATACTAGAGTGAAATGTTGGAAACATGTGTGGTGCGGGGAGTGTACTTTCCAAGAGGCCTTTCCGGAGCTTTATTGTCTTAGTATGTCAAAGGATTCCTCGGTGGCTGAAGTTATGGATTGGTCTTCTGGGAGGTTTCACTGGAATGCGCAATTTCGTCGTCCACCACAAGATTGGGAACAAGAAACCTTTGATTGGTTTATAGGGTTGGTCTATTCTTCGACAGTGCGGAGGTTTGGCCCAAATAAGGTTTGTTCGAAGCCTATAAGGAATAGAGGTTTTGAGGTTTGAGGATATTATAGCTCCTTCTACCCTCCTACTCTTGTATCCTTCCCATGGAGAATGATATGGCAATTGAATGTTCCTCCAAGGGTAGCTTTCTTCTCTTGGTCTGCTTCCTTAGGTAAAATCTTAACAACAGACAACCTTCATAAAAGACGTGTGCTAGTGCTGGATGTGCTATATGTGTAAGAGACGTGGGGAGTCGGTGGATCATCTTCTGCTTCATTGCCTTATAGCTTGGGAGTTGTGGTCTTTGGTCTTTTGCTTGTTTGGCATTCACTGGGTTATGCCTCATACTGTTCTTGAGTTGTTTGAGGCTTGGCAAAGAAAGTTTGCGTGACATCGTCACATAGATGTTTGGAGATTAGTGCCTCATTGCTTGATTTGGTGCATTTGGCGTGAAATGAATGCTATAAGCTTTGAGGGTTGTGAAAGTTCTTTACTAGAGATTAAGTTTTTTTTCTTGCACACTCTCTTTGAATGGAGTGTGGTTTTTTCTCATTTTTCTTGTTCTTCTTTTCCTATGTTTCTTGATCGTTGTACTTTTGGTTTCTGATTTGTGCCCCCATGATACATCCCCAATGTACTCGGCTTGGCACTTTTTTTATTATTAATAATATTTTTATGATACTTATCCAAAAAAAAAAAAAATCTAAAACACATTGAGTAATTGATGTGTGTGGTCTGGTACCTCTAGGATAGAGTAATTAACATGCTTATCTGGTGTAGAATGTAATAAATGCCTAGCTCAGCCAAGCCAACTTGAAAAGAATATATTCAAGGCTAACTAGGATGGGCTTGAAATTAATCTATCAGGTCTATTTGATCTTTCATCATTTTGGCAGGATATGACATCAATGAGCTTTGTCTCAAATGGCACTTTCTCTCACAAGTGTGAGCGGAGGATGAGGTCATATGTTCAAAACCCATTTGGTGTGTATAACTTTTCAGTTAAAAAAAAAAAAGAAAAAGAGAATAGTTTGGCCGGATCTGACATTATCTGATAAGATAGTAATGTTGGGCTTATACAAAAAATTGCTGCTGGAATTAAAACTTATTTCTGAAAATAAGCCATATATTGCCAATGAGCTCTGGCTCAAATGGCATTTCCTCTGTCCATAAAAATGGGTGGAAGGTGAGGTCATAGTTCAAAAGTCTTTTGGGAAGTGTGTGTAACCAATAAGGAAAAAACTGGATTTAACAATGTACACTGAGGAAGTATTTGGGACATGACATTCTGAGGAGTGACAAGCATGTTTGTCTTGGATGGTTCATGTATATTGCTGGGACATTTCTCATAAATTAGATCAAGGTTAAGTAGACAATTGCTAAGGAGCATTGTGTTGTAGATTCGTAGGTGATTCCACATTAAATTATGCGCATAGATTTATGTAATGACAATATGTCCCATAGTGTTATAAAATAACATAGCATCTGAATGCTTGACACTTGCCTCCCACCACCTGAAACTCTTGGTGCTGTGGGTGGGGCTGAGGTTAGGCTATGCCTCAACTCACCTATAAGAGAGCGACCATGGTCTTTCACCCTGTCTAGGCCCCTTAGTCATTGGTTCCTCAGTGGATAGAGGAGCTGCTATGGTCACGCCAGTTAATGTAGTCGCGGTTGGTCTCCCCCTCCCCTTTTATTCAGCCCCCCCCAAAAAAAAAAGAATCCCAACTGGTAGTTGGTTCAGTTGCTGTGTAACTATCATCATGTCCAATTTAGGGCAATAAGCGACATGGCTTGAATTTATAGCTCATTTTTACCTTTTTTCTATTCCTTTATTATTATACAATACATTTGGTCTTTAGATATCCTTTTTCTGATTTACTTTATTGATCAGGATGCAATCAGCTTGTTGGAGAGTGTACATAGTGTAAAGTATGTCACCAAAAACTTTCCTTGAATTCATAGTGAATCACCCTCCTTCCCATCATCTCTCTCTCTCACTTGTTTTGTTATTGTAATCATAAGTTCCTCATGTGGGTGATTTTCTTAGGGAATTCTCATTAACCAGTATAACTGGAAGTTATAGGCGGGTTTTTCAAAAGCCACTTGACTTCGAATGGTATGTCCTTTTCCTTTCTAAAAGGAAAATTATGTATAATTATGTTTAGATAATATTGTTCACCAAATGTCTTTCTTTTCTGTTATCACAGGGAATTACTCTCATATACTGATGGTAATATTCCATTAGTAGAGACAGATTTAGAGAAAATTGCCAAGTCTAAACCTGTGAAGAAGGCCAGAGAAGAGGATCTCGCCAATGGAAATGACAAAAACAATCTGGTTGATTGCACAAAACAATCAGAGATTCTTGAAAATGACATGAAAACTGAAACAGATGATAATGAGGTGGAGGGTGAGCAAGAAGATGTCTTGCCAAGAGTTGAATCTCAGGAACCCCAGATGGCTCTTAAGTTAAGCTTTACCCTCCCAGCTTCTTGCTATGCAACAATGGCAATAAGAGAGCTTCTCAAGACTTCAACATCTGTATGTACTTCACTGAAAATTCTTTTCTGTCAATATGCCTTTTCAATATTACTATCCCATATCTAGGAGAAACTTCTAATAGCCATAATCTAATCCACAATAAGGGGCTCCTGTTGGATATGCTAGCTTGCATAAGCAATGAGTGTAGTAAGCCTATTTGCAACATTGCTATTCAGGAATTCTATGGTGTAGGTCTGTGCTACCAAACCTAGCCTGTAAATTACCAAGGTCAATTCTACCCTGTATAGATCTTATATTTGAAAAAATATTTGCCAAACCTATCACACAATTGTATGTAAATGTTGATGATTTATAAAGTATACACAATAAAGAAGACACATATAACTAATCCAAGTTTATAAAATATATTTATATAACTAATCCAAAGCTCAATCCAAACTAGAGGCAGATTTGAAAGCTTTGACCCTGGACTAACCTATTTCCAGAAAAATATTCTTCGAACCAGCCTACATTGCCAATGCCAGTCTGATTTATTTTGAGTAGCAGGTTTATATGCACATCAATTTACTTTTTTTTTTTGCTGCTGCAGGTTGCATATCATAAAACATTGAACTAGTGAGCTCATTGCTTCTCAGTTTAGGGGCATCCAAGACAGTTGTATGGTTCCCTCTAGGAGTAAGTACTAACTTTGAGATGGGGAGGAACAAGCAAGGGAGAAAACAAGGCTCACTTCTCTATTACAAGTTACAACATATTATAAATTTTGCTTTTCTATTAAATAAAACATATTAATGCTCTCTTTCTGTAACTCGACATTTGTTGATTACTTGTGATAGCAAAACTGAAGAACTAATTCCTTCTTATAACACCTTTTCCCAATGTAACATATGCTTTGAGAGTAGAATAATGGAATTTTTTCTAGAGTCTGTCTAATTCCCTTAAATAATAAAATGAAAAATTTCAGGATAAAACCAAAACTCTACCTTTTTCTTATTATAGTAAGATAAATCACTTTAGTCATCAACTTTTTAGGCCATTTTAAAATAATATGAGTAGAGGAAGACATGCAATATGAGTTACCCCATCTTTGATGAATCTCTCGGGACATTGAAAAGATCCATCTACAGACCTCAATAACGAATAGGCTTGTAGAATAGTGGTGATTTGGTGTTTCCATGGTACAAGAGCCAATGGCAAACAATTCTAACAATTATTCTGTGACCACATCAGAAAGGAATTAAGCTAATAGGGCCCTTCTCATTCATACTGATGGAATAGTACATTATGATGTATTTATACAACTAAGAGAGTAATGAGACTAACTAAATGTTGTTACAACAGATTAACATTCCAACAGTATCTAACCAGCTCTAATTGCTTTCGGATCAACATGGAATGCGGTGATGGACTGCTGCTGATGTGGATGAGCTCTTGAGTGACGAGGCCTGCTGATGTGGATAAAAATTAGAGTGTATCTTATTACCATGTGTCCCAGAGTTTCTTTTTAACCCAGGCCTCTTGGTGGTACTGTAAGAGTACCAATTTGCAAAATACAATTATTGGGAACAATATTAACAGGAGCTCAGTGAAGAATCAGAACATTGAGCACCTAATTTCAAATCCCATACAACATCAAGTTATCTAAAATGCAACAATTAAATGATGCTATAATAGTGGCAATTTGCATTAAATTACCAGATGTGGCCTTAAAATCTTAAGACTACGTACTTGGTGCTCTGGAATCACACAATATGTACTGGCCGGGATCCCAAATGGTGGCTTTGCATTAGAACAGCCAAAACAAAATACTGTCTAAAAAAAAGTTGAGGGGGCAGAACATTCAGAATAAAAAAACATAAAAACAGAGGTTAACCAAATGAAAATTAAGGAATTGGCAATCAAAGATCCAAATAAAACAATTGAACTAAGCAATGAGACATACTTTCTTTTTTGACAATTTGATGGTTGAGGGGGGGGATTTGAACCTTGCATGTCTTTATTTAAAAAGAATCTTGTAGTCTTGGACTGTTTACGAATTTTCTGTATATAACTTACTTCCTTAGGTTTAGTTGTTTTGTCAATAATTGATTCAAAAGCTATCAAAAATTAAATATTTATGATTTACTAATTCCTTTCGGTGATATATATATATATGAGAACCAATATTGTAATATTTATTTTGATTTATTAATTATTTTAAGTGGTGCATTAATTATTTATGTATAATGAAATTTTGATGTCATTTTTTAAGATTTATCTAAGAAATAATTGATTTGAAATATGATATTATTACTCAAATTTAGTTTCTTTTGCAACAATTGAAACAAAGTCCAAAAAATAAAATAAAATAAAATTTTAATAACAAAATTAAAAATGTTAAAAAATAATTGAAAGATATTTGCATTTTTATTTTATCAAAACAATATTTGCATTCTTGAGTAGGTATGAAATACATCTATCTATGTCAGTCACTATATCATGCAATCTTCAAATTTGTAAATATATATAGTATGATTAAGTTACTACATCACTCTTATTGTTTTTATATTTTGTCTATGAAATAGATGCTAAAGATTACAATTTTTTAGAAAAGAGAAATTATTAAAATAATTTTTTTGATACATCAATAGTTAGGGATAGGAGGATTTGAATCTTAGATATGCTCATTAGAAACATTAAACAGTGGCAACTAGTTGAGCTAAGAGACTTTTAACGAACACTATTGAAATATTGGATGAAACTAATAAATGTTAATTTTGTACATTAACATTCATTTTCACTACAATGTTCTATCCAAACTTGTTAATATCAAAATTTGTTTTAGAAGCAGAGCTTATTTCAGATGCAGAATCTTGCTGCGATGATATCTCCATCCACATGCTATATTTTGTAGAAGTATTACCATTATTCCAAACTGCTTTCAATTAAAAATGTTTAGAAACTACAATTTATTAGTAATACATTTCACAAAAAAAAAATCCAAAATTTTTTCTACTTTATAACTTAAATACTTGACTCAACAATTTTTTTTCTTGATTGTGAATGCAACAAATAATAATTTCTTGCTAATACAATAATGATACTTGGTAGAAGAGTTGAAATTTTCTGAAGCTTTTGGCAAAAATGAAGGATCTTTAATTTAGAAAATTTGCTAGCAATTTCAGGGAGAGGTAGTAAGTTTGTTGTGATAAAAATATAAATGTTCTAATTTGGAAAATTAACTAGAGTATCCATTACTTTTTGAAAATTTTCACAATCAAGATTTTGTAATTTAAAAATGCTACAGATGATTTTTGAGGAATTTAGAAATAATATGTTACATTTGAAGTCATGAGATATCCAATTGATAAAGGCAGACCTAATTTGTCAACTCATGTTCTTTTCCAGGGACATGATTTCCTATATATTTTATAGTAATAGAGATTTTTGTAAAATAGGGGATTACAAATTTGCAATTGATTAAGAAAATAGTGAATGACTCATTCATTTTTTTAATGCAATTCTGGGTACATTGATTTGATGTTTGTAGAATTTATATGACTTTTTTTTTCAGTTATGTTTTGGTTCTTATATCTTCTATTTTTGAGTATTGGATTGTTTTTTGTAGAACATATATATATGTTCTTAGTATTTTTTGAGAATTTCTGCACCATTCTAATGTTAAGAGTTTATTGTTATTGTTCTACTTCTAAAAGAGTTCCAACAGAAAAAAAAAATCATTATCCTACTATTAAAAGAATTTTGTTGGGTCTAAATATATACCAATACGTTGCACAGGTTTTATGCTAGTATATATAACTTCAATGCACTTGTATTTTTTTTTAAAGATCATATTAGGTCCACTTTGGTCCATTTTAGTCTCGGTCTAGCTTGATCTACTTGGGTCTAATTTGGTTTATTTTAGTCTAATTTGGTCCAATTCAGTCCACTTTAGTTCATTTTGATCTATTTGGTCCACGTCAGTCCATCCAGTTTACTTCCGTCCAATTCGGCCCATTATGTATATTCGGTCCACTATGATTCATTTTAGCCCATTTAGGTCCACTTAGGTCCATTTTGGTCAATTCAGTCCAATTTGATCTATTTTGGTCCTTTTTAGTCCATTTACTCTATTTCGATGCACTTGCTTAAGTATGGAAAAAGATAAATTTGGGTTGAGAGTACCTATTCTAAATCCGAATTTATTAAAATATAGATATCAAACTTGTTATCATAATCGCAAAATATAATGAGATAGAACTTAGAATTATTTTAATTCAAGTATTATAAAAAGAAACAAGCAATACAATAAGGCTTATGCACAAAAAATTGAACTTCTCCCAAGTAATTTGTGAGGGCGACTCAGATATTGTTATTAAGGCTTTTAATAGTAACAAGTTCTCCTCCACTAGTTTTGGGCATATATTGAATGATATCAAGTCAGTTTCCTCATCTTTCCAGAATTCCATCTTCTACCACACTAGGAGACAGGGTAATAGAGTTGCACATGGACTTGCTAGAATAGCCAATTTTCAAGTCTGGGTGGAGGATGTTCTACTAGATATTATTGATGTCTAACTTTCTGAAATTATGTAATGAAATTTTTCCTACTCCGTTTGGGTTGGTTTCTCAAAAAAAAAAAAAAAAAAAAGCTTTTACTTGATTAAGGACTTCTCAGACTAAGGAATTGTTCTCACAAACTATAAATATCTTTAGAGCCTACCAAACAACATAGATTTTTTTTAAGGAATACCAGAGAAGTAAATAAGCTGTTAGTACTATCAAAGAAGTAAAATAGTACTTTTCAAGTGCTTGTAATTTTTGGGTACATAATACATGTTGATACCCGTTTTTTACAAAAAGAGCCCAACAATAGAAAAGCCCAATAACAAGCAAAAGATGAATGAAAGAAAATATTAGTAAGTACTGGCAGAAACAAATGGCTGTAAAAGCCCAAAAGAAAGAAGGGAAAGAAATAAGGTCCAATGGGTTAGTCTAGCATAAAATAGTAGCAAGTGGGCCCATATGCCCAAAAAATGCAAAAGTGGGGCAAGTCTAATAAGCCCATGCCTTTCTCCATAAAAAACGAGTATAGGCGAAGGAGAATGCAGGGGCAAAATGATACAAGACTAGATAAGGCCAGATAACAGTGGCAAAAACAATGTGGTAATGAAAGAAAACAAAAGGAAGTAATAAGATAGCCACGTTATGGCCGGAGAACCACCAACTTGTACGCAACCAATGCAAGGGAGGTGGGCCTACGGTTAAGGGATTTATAGAGGGTGTGGTTTGGTGGAGGGAGAAAATGACCTATTTCTAATACCTAGCCAAGACCTCTTTTGGGAGGTTCTTTGTTAGGAAGACATTTTTACCCAAAATAGATAGTAAATGGCTAGGACCACTTGATGTATGCCAGAGAGATAGGTAGATAGAAACCCAAAGCTTTACCTGTTGGAATGAGAGAGAAAGGCTGACAGCAAAACCAAATGGATAAGGATTTGTCATGGAATGAGTAGTGGAAGAGAGAGAAAGTTCCGGGCATGCCCAGGTGTAGTGGAGGCTAAATGACTAGTGGGTTAGTGGGCAGCCTTGTAGAGGTGTTTGCAGTAGACAAAAATGGTTAGTGAGCAATAGGGGTAAAATAAAGATATCCCATGGGCTTAACCTAGTATAAATAGGAACAACAGCCATAAATGGAAGCAAGATAACGAATAAGGCAAGAAACATAGAGGGCTAAAAGAGAAATAAGAGAGAAAAAAAGAAAAAGTGAACATGGTAGAAAATGCATACATCAATAGGAAATTTTTTCCCTTCCTTTATAGCGAACCCACTCTTTGTAACCCCAACGGAACAGAAAATGGCTATTTAGGCCCATCCCCGAAATGCACAACTTTGACGGCTTGGCCCAATAACAAGGTTGTCCAAGTTGAGGTTTGGGTTCTCTTTAGTTTACTTCCTACAGAAAACTCATCATAATACATTTTGCTACACTAATTATGTTAATTGCTTTTGTGACTAATCTTTCTACCATAAGATATTCACTTTTAAATTTATAAATACGTATTGATATTTGCGGATTAATATATATGTATTTATTGTTGTTTTGTCTTTCTTTTGGAGTGCTGGTCTTGTGCATAGACTGGCTCTTTAACAAGGTCTTGCTAGAATAGTGGGCCAAGCCCAACTCTCAGACTCATAGCAGAACAGGCCTCAGCCCAAAAGCACAAAAGACACCTACAATACAAAACTTACATAGTGGAAAATGCAAGTTAGTATCCACACATCAATACAACTAAAACCAGGAAACAAAACTCAATTTTTTTTGTTCAAGGAAATTTGAGCCTAGAACTAAATATCACAGAAGAGGTGAATGCCACTAAACCATATGGCTATTGGCCTCATCATCAAAGGATGAATATACTAACTTAAACATATGGTGGCTATTAAATCGTAAAAAATTTGTTTTCAGTAAAGTTACTAGCAGAAAGTGTGTCTGCTAACGTGGTCCTATTTCTACTTCCTCCAGGTGTTATTGAAAAAAAGAATCAAACACGTTCCACTATTGTTCCAATAAATATTCTTTCACAAAGTCCTAGGTGCTCCAAATTCTCCATGTTGATACTTGATACCAAAATATTAATTTCCAGCTTCACATTAGTTTCTCTACTTGCATCCATTTTCAACTGTAACATTCATATATACCACCCACATTTCATTTACAAGTTGACAAAAAAAGAAGAAGGAATATATCATCGGAAAATTAAGCAGATTAACATGAAAGCTGTCTATATATTGTACATATTCATCACATATAATTTACCAAGAAAAAAAAAATCTCAGAACATAACTCAAGTTCAGGCATTTGGTGAGCCATTCAAGAAGCAAAATTCAAACTTTACCAACATCCCTAAATTCCCATTGAATTGGATCATTATTAAGATTGATCAATTTAATAAATTTACTTACACTTAACAAGACCAAAAAAAAAAAAAAACCCCCATAAGGATAACAAGAACTACTTACAAACTTCTCGAAATCACTCTAATTATCTACTCTTAACAGTACAATTCTCATCTAATACATGATTGATGTACCTTAGTATTCCCTTTGGAAATATTGAAAATTTGGCACGTGTCTCTTGACAGGAATCTTAGGTGAAATCATGTGATGTAAGAGACAAATTTAGTAATTGCATTTAGATTTGCCAGCGGACCATGATCTTGTAAGATACTCCTACTAGGTTATGTTTTTCTTTCTTTAAAAAGATTTTGTGATATAAAGGTTTCAATTCATAGATAAAATGTTCAAAAAAAAATTTGATTACAATTTATACATCTAAATCTATGATTTAAGAACATATTACTAGGCTTTATAAGCAATTTAAAACTGATATGGGTTTTTTGATAAAAATAAAATTAATCACATATTAAAGCTGCTTGGAATGAGATGCTTTTTTGTTCTAATGAATTTTATAGTTTTTTTTTTCCTTTTCTTTTCTAGTTTCAAATTGACATGATGAACATTATATAAGGAAGCTAACCTAAATTTTATAGTAACAGAAACTCTTTTGAAAATTGCTTTGAATTCTACTTGTGTCTGATTATAGGTCTGAAAGAGATTTGTAGGTTTGATATTCTATAGATCTTCAAAACAAAATGGTGGACAAGAGATGTACAGATTTACTCATGCACTTGAATTTGATAATTGAGCCCAATCCTTTCCAAGCCCAAGTGTGCTATTGTCTGAAGTAAAAACCTAGAATCATGCTTGGGTTCAAGAAAAGCCCAACCCAAAACATTCTAATGCAACTCAAGCCCAATACTCTGATCCATTGGAAAGATTTTTTTATTATTATTTTTTGGGTAAACTATATATTTAGTCCCTAGCCTTTACACCATATTTCAATTTGGTCCTTAACCTTTCAATTGTGTCAATTTGGTCCTTAACCTTTTAATGTCGTGTCAATTTAGTCTTTGCCATTATATATTAGATGAAAATTGTTTACATAGCAAACAGCCAAAATAAAATTTTAGTTTATTATCACATCAATAGAAGCTAATTTTTTATTTTAGCCATTAGACATGTCATTAATTTTCATCCAAAAGATAACTGTAAAGATTAAATTGACACGGTAAAGAAAGGTTAGGGACCAAATTGACACAATTAAAAGGTTAGGGATCAAATTGAAATATGGTGTATAGGATAGGGACCAAATACGTAGTTTACCCTTTTTTTTTTTTTAAGAACCATAAAACTAAAACTAATCCAAAACTCATAAAAGGAATCCTAAAATCAATAGATCTCACTGCAAATTTCACATGTGCTTATGTGATATCTACATTAATAATATAAGAGAAAAGAATATTGTTGTTTTAAATGTGATATCCAGTTTTATTCGAGCATATGAAGAATAATGTGCCTAGAAGTAATGTACTTTTTGAAGCTAATCATATTAGTTGAAAAATGGCCTAAGTAGCATGAACTTTAAACGCTGAGCTGCTGTTGCAACAGCTAGAGGATATGAAACATCACTTTCTGCAACTAATAGCAACTTGGACAAGATTTTGGTGGACCATTAAGATTTTGCCCCCACAATACATAGCTCTCGCTTGACTTCAGTGTATCAAAAATACTAGACTGGCAGATAGAAACGTTGATTGCAACTTTGAAAGTAGATGATCCAATGATATATCTACCAAGAGAAATTCTAATTGTTTGACCAAAAAAATTATTGGTTTTGGTCAGCTTAAGAATCCAACTCAAGCCCAAGTTTGAACCTTGTGCAAAGCCCAACCCATGCTATAGTTTTATATCAGAAAGCTGAAATGGTCATGACATGAACCAATGAACCATAAGCTTTCTAATTCTTTCTTTTGTGGGGTAAGTGCAAAGGTTTTCTTTTCCCCCTTATTGTATTTTGATCCTAACACAAACACTTTGACAAATCTTCCTCAATCTATGGCTAATAATTGCAAAACCAAAGAATCTTAAGCCTTGTGGAAAGTACAAAAAGTTGATGAGAAAACAATTCCTAGCTAGGTTCTGTGTTGCCTCAGGAATAAGGTGGACTTTACATGAAACATACTTCGCTGTTCAATTTATCACTTTTGTACCCATCATCCAAGGCTATGTACCAACTGGTTTGATAGGTGCTTATGTTTCTTGGCTTTTAGAAGGTGCTAGAAAAGAAATTCATGCAAAATATAGTGTCACTATGTATATGGTACTAGTATTTTAGTATCATTCTGCTTTGATCCAAAGATTTTGAATCTCTTATAAATATATCAAGCTGATTCAAAGCAATAGTGCAAAATATATACTTTCCCACTTTTGTTATAAAAAAATTACACTTATATATATAATCCAAATAGAAGAAATCATGTTTCTTCATTTCAAAACACTTGAGTTCAAAAACTTTCCACCAATATATATGGGTGTAAAAAGAAGAAGATTAATAAATATAAATTAGAACAAGTCTAGAAAATAAGCCAAAAAACTTTATAAAAAAAAAAGTGCAAAGAACAAACAAACTATTCAGAAAAAAAATGGAATCAAATCAAATTTTCACACTTTTTCAATAATGGGTTGGGACATTAGCATAAGAATTTGAGTCCCCAAATGGAAATATTCTCTTGGTTCATGTTGCTAAGTACTAGATCCGCAAAAATTCATATTTTAGTTCCTGTTGAGCTTTAATTTATTCATATAATTTATAGAAAAAAGAGTGTGAATTAACCAATAATAATTTGACATGATCTTGACAAGATAATCCTCAAATGGAAGGTCTCCGAATGAGGTTGTACTATAGTTACTGTATAGAAATGTACCTTGTGAAAAGGCCCACTCCATAAATAATTGGTCCCAGTCTCTGCATGTTTTCACGTGTCCTGCCATCCTATTGCCGTTAATTACACCATCATCAGCATCACCTTCTGCATTGGATTCTAAAGAGACCATATGATACCAAAAAAATATTTCAAGTATCATTTTCCGGCCCATTTGGCATACCCTTCCCCACTCTCATCTTAAGGGCGTGATCATATATGCCTCAATCATGAGAGAGAATATATTGGTTCTCCAAATGTGATTGAATTTGCATGAAGATTATGCAAATCATACAAAATAAAAGTCAAAATTGTTAAAAGGAAAAAAGAAAAGAAAAACATTATGTGTGCAATTACATGATTGAGTGATTACATCTCAAATCAAGTTGTAAATGATAAAAGTTTAAGTGATTAATCAAATAATGATGGGTTTAAACTTTTAGATTTAGTGATGTATTATACCAATTGAGTCAATGGGCTTACACAAAGAAATATTTGATGTTAAATTTCTATCAACTATATGGAAGGTTTGTGCATAAGTTTGTATTCATATAGAGAAACTCGATCGGTTGTTAATTAATTTCTCATATTGAAATTATTTATCTTTCATATCAAGTGACGTGTTATATGTGCCAGACGTTACAAAGCTATTTTTTAATTAGGTATATTTTCTATTCATGGTATTTTACTTTTGCAATTTTTTGGTTCTAAAGATGAGATTCTTAATGTAGTAGTTGGTCGCACTAAGATTAACTTCATTTTTAATGTTTAGTATTTATTTTCTTACTTGTTAAGGATATTTACATGTCAATATGAATTACGAGTTAATAGCATGATGCATAAAACAATTAAAGGTTGGAGTGAGGTTAGATATAGATTTAAAAGAGCTAAGTTGGTGGCTTCAAAAAAAAAAAAAAAGAGCTAAGTTGGTGATGCTAATAGTTTATTCTTTGTGTTAATTTGTAGACAAATCAAAGTACTTTTCAAAAAAGAAAAAAAAAAGGGACAAATCTAAGTAAGGAGCATCTATTAATAATTAATGTGATTAATTTTATTTGAAAAATATATTTTGTTTGAATTCTATCAACTATTCGACCAATGACCCACCACGTCTTAGAATGAGTTTAGTAACTATGCCCTACACCCACCCCCCCCCCCCCCCCAAAAAAAAAGGTTTAACAACTATACCCAACTATTAAATTATTCAAAAAAAAAATTCTTTTAATAAATGGAACTCATTATGTGTATTGAGATTAACTCGTTGCACCATGTATAGCCTCTGCATTGAATAATTTCTTATCATTGAGGTGTCTTCACTTTCTTCTAAAAGGGTGTGGTGGGCTATCTTTTCTATTCCATGACAGGACAAAGTCCTTGATAAATGAGAGAGAGAGAGAGTGAGAGAGAGAGCCAGGTAGGTTGGTATTTTTGTAGTGTTGTTCCAAGCAATTTTCCAGTTTACAGTGTTAGCAAAGGGAGAGAGAGAGAGGTAAAGAAGAGAGAAAAACACACAGACATAAACACAATGTTTGATGGAGTATCAGACCAGTTTCACCAATTCATAGCAGCCTCAAGAGCAACACTCCCCCTCCCTTCTCCTCTCTCTTTTCCTATCCATGCCTCTGTATCCCCTCCAACTACCTTCCCTCCCTATGATCCTTACATCCCTTCTCACCAAGTACCCCTCCAACCAAACCTTTTGCACCCATTGCAACACCAACCTCCGACGCAAAAACATGAAGAGAAAGAAGAAAATATTTTGGCGCCTATCAATTTAGAGATTGAAAGAGATAGATCAATACCAGAGCCAATGGATCCAGTATGGACTAATGAAGAAGTGCTTGCACTTTTGAGAATCAGATCTAGCATGGAGAATTGGTTCCCTGAGTTCACTTGGGAACATGTCTCAAGGTATACCTTTCTTTTAAGGCTTCCTCTATATAATAAATATTGACTATTTGTTTTAAATTGCAATAAGGTGACTAGGGTTTTCCTTATAAATCTTGGAAATCTAATATACATATGAATTGAGCTAGAGGTGATCCTTGATCAATGAGGTTATAGCTATAGTAATTCACTCATATCATAATTTTATACACACAAAAAAGAAACGGGTTTTATGGGGTGGTCCGGGGGCTTTAAAGAATGCAGTTCGTATATATGTTTGATTGAAGAGTAAAAATAAAGGAAATAAATGCTAGTCTTACACATGGGGTGGTGTTAGTTTTATATTTATGGTCGGTGCAGGAAGTTAGCAGAGCTTGGTTTCAGAAGGAGTGCTGAGAAATGCAAGGATAAGTTTGAAGAGGAAAGTAGATTTTTCAATAACAACATTAACTACAGCAAGAACTACAGGTTTTTAAGTGAGCTTGAAGAGATATATCATAATGAACAAAACCCTCATCAGGTTGAGTCAGCTGAAAAGAACCAAAGGGTGGAAAAGCCAAGCGATCATCAACAAGGAGAAGACGACAAGTTGGGGCAGAGTTTGGAAGCAAAGTCACCAGGAGATGGAACAGTTAATGAAAAGCAAACTCATGATGAGAATAATGAAACTGATCTTGTGGAGGGAAGATCAAAGAGCAATATTAAGAAGAGAAAGAGGCAGAAGAATTTTGAGATGTTCAAAGGTTTGTGTGAGAAAATTGTGAGCAAGATGATGGCTCAACAAGAGGAAATGCATAATAGGCTTCTTGAAGATATGGTGAAGAGAGATGAAGAAAAGGTTGCAAAAGAAGAAGCTTTGAAGAAGCAAGAGATGGATAGGATGAATAAGGAGCTTGAAATTATGGCACAAGAACAAGCGATTGCTGGTGATAGACAGGCTACAATCATAGAGTTCTTGAAGCAATTCACATCAAGTGCTTTTGCAATTTGCTTTGAAGAGAGACATGTTCAGAATTTTCTTAAGGTACCAAAGAGTTCAAATTCACATACTCCCTCTTCATCTTCCTCAATTGAAGCACAAAACCCTAATCCTACTTGTGATGTTAATAACCAAAACACAGTCGAAGCATTCCCTTCATCTACAATAACTCAAGTTCATCAAAATTCTTGCTCTCGTTCCTCCCAAGGGGACTCAATTACACCCACTCTAATTATTTCCAAAACCCTAGCACCTCAAAACCCTACTTCAACACTTTCTCCAAACACTCCAAAAGTGCCCACCTCATCTACTCTTGCCATAACTTCCCAAAACCCTAATTCCCTCAATACCCAAAACAATTCATTGACACCCACTTCCATTTCCACACAGAAAGCCTCCCCAAACCCTATAACCAATGCCAAAGATGACCTTGGAAGGAGATGGCCAAGAGATGAAGTTTTGGCTCTTATAAACCTGAGATGCAGTCTTTATAGTAATGGTGAGGACAAGGAAGGAACCAAGGCTCCCCTATGGGAGAGAATCTCACAAGGGATGTTAGAATTGGGTTACAAAAGAAGTGCAAAGAGGTGCAAAGAGAAATGGGAGAACATCAACAAGTACTTTAGGAAAACCAAGGATGTTAACAAGAAGAGGTCTCTTGATTCTAGGACATGCCCTTATTTTCATCAGTTAAGTACTTTGTACAATCAAGGAACACTTGTAGCACCTTCGGAAGGGCCTGAAAACCGCTTGATTGAACCTGAAAACCACTCGGCTTTACCGGAAGTTGGCCACATTGATAATTCTTGTCAAGGTGTGTCTAGTAATTCAACTCTGCATGTTGCTGAAGGTGAAAAAATTAATGCTCAAGTACCATCTTTTGAATTTGAATTCTAATTATGCCTTGTGTGTTATTGTATTAATTAAGTGAGAATAATATTAATAAGCGGTAGATTTTTTGTCAATTATAAGCAAATTAGCAGCACTTCTTTTTTGTCTTTTCAGCATTTTGTTTTCAAGAAAGTTTTATGTAGGACATAAGCCTAAGTTTGTATATATTAATGGGCACCGACAGTTTGAGTAAGAAAAAAGTTTCGAGTACTCTATGACCCCTCTAGGTACGTAGTCTCATTTTTATAATTTCTATTTATGCTATTAAATTTCTTTCCATATTTTTTTTTTTGCTGTTTGTGGAAGAACATTCTTTATATCCCATCCTCTGTTGTTACCAAATAACATAAAACAAGGATGGAAGAATTCTAAGAATCCTTTCAGCTAAGAAAAGGAGAGCTTGTATGGTTGCTTCACTAACTACTAAGAATTTGACAAAATATACAATTCTTTGGTGATTGCTACTGCTATTGCAATTTTCATTTATCTGATATGTTCAATTTATAATGTGCTTGGTTGAGTATATGATAGAAAGAAAGAAGATATATTTATTTATTTTTAAATTTTCTTTTATAATTATTGATTTGTAAATGAGGAAATACTAATGGGGGGGGGGGGGGGGGGGGGGGGTTGAAATTAAAGGGTACAAATTTGTTCATAAAAAGTCTATTTGATAGCAAAAATTGACATTGATAATTATGATTCCTTTCCATTCCAAATCCTTAAATTTTTATGGAACATGTCATTTCAAATCTTTGCATCATTATTCTTCTAGAGCACTATTTTCTTTCTTTCTTTTTTTATTATAAAAAAAATGAATTTTCAAATGAAGGAGAATAATAAATAATAGAAATTAGAGTAGAGATACACACAGATGGAGATGAAGTCATGAGCCTTTCTTTCTATCTTTCTTTTTTTTCTCTTTTTGTTTGTTTGTATTACCACTACGGCACAACACTACAACGTACAAGCATACTATACAACACAATGACAACACAAAAGCATTGAAATAATGTGTTGTTTAGGGTATGTGGGTCCTACCACATGCCCCCACTGGAGGGGTGGGACCTTAGTCCTATACGGCGAATGCCTCCAAATGAAGCTTTTGTCTCCTAGTAGCAACAAACAATGTGTCCCCTCTGAGTCTTCTTGTGGGTCCCACCTCTCTTTTTTAAATTATTTTTTTATTATAAACAAAAAAACAAAAAGCCTTTGCATTGCTTTGCAGTGTGGGACACCATTGATCCACTGCTACACATCAGCTTCACATGTGATGGTCTGCACAGCTCTGTGTACATGTGTCCAGAAACAGTAACTAGGTGCACGTGCAATGTGGGACCCAATGATCGAACGGTTTCTGTTTGGACACCTGGAATGTCAACTTGTTGATGAGAGTTCTCATGATGATATGATGATATGATGATATCTCTACTATTTGACTTTACCTTTTTACATGTGGGAATTTACTTTACATAGAGGTCGGCGTAAAATTTTGACTTAGAGTAGTTTGACCTTGAATTAGGTTAAGAGGACACGTTTCTATATGATGTCATAATGGTTAGATTCTACGTATATATGATGTGGCATATATGCATTGTTATCCATATGGCTAAAGCATATTACCAGACCTTGTATAATACAAAAAGATTAGAAATTTACACATCTAGAAGCCCCATAACTTGCCACACCCAAAATTGTATTTGAGTACTTGGCCTACGTTACGATCGTTAGAACTCCCTCCAATCAGTTTAAAGTTGTTGTCATTTTAAAAATGTGTGTATTTACATATTTGTTAAATAATTATTGTAGCTTTATTATTTTATTAATTTTACAATTTTGCTCTTTTTTATCTTTCTCTTCTCCCTCTATAAAACGAATTCAAACTTCTTCTCTCCTCCCTTATTTTCTTTTTCCACTCTTACACTTGAACACACCCACACAAACAAACAAACATAGAGAGAGAGATAGCGCTGTTGTGAACTTGACACACCAACACATATAGATTAGCGCTAGTGGCTTGTGAATTGGAGGATTAGTGTTGATGGCTTATGAATTGGTGGCAAAGATTAGCATTTGTGGGTCAACAAAAATGGATTAGTGGATTGATGGTGTAGATCAACGTTTGGGGGTTGACAAAAATGAATTGGTGGATTGGTGCTTGTGGAGGAGATTGGAGAGAGAGAGAGAGAGAGAGAGGTTTGATTTGAGAATCTGAGTTTGAGAGATTAAAGAGATAGGGAGAAAATAAAAAAGATGGAGAGATAAGGACAAAAATAAAAAGATATAATAATAATAATAAATTAAAGAAAAACTTGTATCTAAATAGAATAGTTTGTAAAATAGATAATTTGATGTAGGCGTTTTTGAAAAGTTGCTATGTAAAATAGAAAAAATAGGTTTTATGCTAAAATAGACAAAATTTTAGACAAACTGATGCGAATGCTCTTACATAGTAGCATAGGAGCACATAGAACATTCACATTAGTCCATATATAATAGAAAAATGTGTAGAATTTATACAGTTTTGTTTAAAAATGACCCACACCAGTTCGTGTATAATTGTGTAAATTTACAAGTTTGCTACGCTAATCGTATAAATTTACACTAATATTATTTATTTTATATTTAGTTATTTATTCTTTCTTTACATATCTGGAGGATAAAGAAAGAGAGTGAATAGTAGTTTTGTGTGTGAAGAAAGAGAAACAATTAATAAAAAATAATATTTTAATGAAATATAGTGTAAAATAGATAATTTGATATGAAATGTTTTGAAAAATAAATATATAAATTAGAAAAAGTATATTCTTATAATAAAATAGACAAAATTTTTCACACGAGATAATGTGTAGAGGGAACACTTATCCATCTTTTTTAGGTTTCACATGCATTAGATTTGCTTTGATTTCAATTGAGTGAGGGATTTTGATGAGTTCCTTTGGGGACTGGGGAGGTATTAGACTAAAAGGGTTACGTAAGATGTGCACCGAAACGAAAATACAAAATTAAATTAAATTTAGCTTTTCGGCTAATATTGTGTATTTCTTTTTTTTTTTGGTTGAGAATGTATCTGTTTTTATCTTCTAAGTACATGGTCATAAATGTAGGCTATAATATATGTTTTTTTTTTTTGGAGGCAGTAGCTTTCGATTGAGGCTTCTTGCACGTCACCCATGTGCGAGTGTTAACCATGTTGAACTACGGCACCGACTTATTGGTGCAATCCACTTCACCCAAAAAAAAAAAAAAAAACCCTTAAGTAAAACTATTTGTATAAAGTTGAGGTAGAGGGTAGGCCCAACAAGTTTTCAATCTAAATGGAGGCCCTAAATGGGATACCTAAAGGTTGGAAAGCCCAATACCCAGTTGGTCTGTTCTTTCAAGATCGCTTTATATTATGTCATTTTTCATATTAGCTTCCCTATTTTTGTTTCTTATCAAATTCTCATAGACTTTAGGGAAAACTATATTTTAAACCCTATAAATTAGTATCGTAACAAATTAAATCATATAATTTTAAAAGTGATAGATTAAACTCTGAATTTTCAAAAAGTAATAAGTTTATCCGTTATTCATTATATATTTTTTATTTTTTATTTATTACGCCCTGCAAATTAATTATAGGATTTCAAATGTAACTTGTCCACACTTTAACTATTAATCACTTTAATTAGCAAAATTCAGGCATGCATGTGCTCTTTTATACAAGTGTAGCTTAATAGTCGACAAGTACTTGCATGTTAGTCAATGTTGTAATTATCAATTGGATAATGTTATTACGTGTTGGGTATTGTGATGATGTGTCTAATCGAGCTCGATTGTGTTCCCTAGCACACCCTCAAGTCATCAAAGCTAAGATATGCATGCAATACCAACACTACTTGTATGAAAATAGCTCACAGTTATAGTGTAAGTGATCGATCTGCATAGTTCAAATCACAAGTACTATTCATTATTGGCCTGTTTGGGAGTTTAGAGAGGGAGGAGAGTAGAGGGGAGTAGAGGGGAGGGGAGTAGTGGAGAGGAGAGTAGAGGAGAATGATTACCCTCCACCTTGTTTGGATGTTTTTATAATTAGTAAGGGGGAAGGGAGTAATTAGCCCTTCCTCTTGTTTTTAACATTGTAATTTTATAAATATAATAAGGGTAAATTAGGTAATTTACTTTATAAATAATTTTATGTGCTCTACTCTCCCTCCAAATCTCTCCAATTTGGGGGAATTAAAAATGAGGGGGTTGGAGGTAGTTGAAACTCCTCCAAACCCCTCCAAATCCCTCCCCCTCCTTCCTTAAAAAACTCCCAAACAAGGTAATTGAATTACTCCCCTTCCCTCTACTCTACTCCCCCTCCTTTTTTAAACATCCAAACATGATATTTAGTTGATCAATTTTCAAAACAAAATGAACTATACAGATTGCTTTGTGTTTTACTTTTTGCTATAAAAAAAGAAGAAGAAAAGAATGCTATTCCATATTTCCATCAATTATTGCAAACAGAAGTGTAGAACTTAGTTTTGGTCTTCCATATATGGATATAAGTGAGAAAAAAATATGCCTCGCGACTCTCGAATCTCATATGCCAATTCTTCCATCTCTGGTACTCAACATGTGACTTGTGAGCCAACCTCACATATCAGTTTCAGTGTCCCTAATGCCTCTTCACAATTCACATCCACCCCAACATGTTAATTGTTAACCATGTAGCAAAGAAAGTAATACCAAACCTCTCTTTTCCCTTTCATATGTATGGTCTATTGAGACGCTGGCACGTTGTCTACGGCATTTGACTAGTCATGGATTCAAAGAAGCTTTTCTGTGGGAATATGCTCTATGTCCCACTGGGCTTCGTTTTGTACAGCATTTCTTCTATTCCTTTTTTCTATTTTGTAGTTGTCATTTCGTGAACCCAAGTTTCATGATTTAGCCTCATAATTAAGTTTGAATTTCTTGGATATCTGTAAGCTTTTGAGGAGAAATATTGAGATAGATCATAGAAGTATTAAAAATTGAATTTGTAGTATATATTTCATATTTTCATGAGGCAGTAACATATATGGCTAAAGCAATTTGATCTACCACGGTGGGATTTATTGCAAACCAAATAAAATAAATCTGGAAACTTAATAAGGCTGTTAGCACTACTTATATTACTATAATCTACGCTATCATTCACATAATTGAGCAGGATCCATATATGTGGTTCGAATATTGGACCTGATCACACAGAGGAAATAGAATAAGACCATAGCCAATTTGTATAATATAGCTCATTATTTATTACTACAACAAACAAGAACTATAGTAATGAATGTCCTTATTTCGCCACCTAAGACATATGATAACGAAATACCATTCGTTGCGTAATCTCGGTCATTAGATATCCTAGTGACAGTACATGTCTAATTTTCTTTTATAAAAAAATGATATGCATCCCATTTCTTTACATTTTATGTATGCTTTGCCAATTTTCTAATGAGCAGAAATACCATAATTTTTGTTTTTCCTGTTTACAACAAAGGATTTTGTTAATGTGTGCTTTAAGAGCACACAATAATTTTTATTTTTAGAAAAAATTTTCTTGAAAATTAAAAAAATATTGACAATTTTTTTAATTTTCGAGAAAATATTTACAAAAATGAAAGGGGTTACTACAGGATTCAGAATCTAAATTCTCATAAGAATAGACTAGACACTGCTACACTGAACCACAAGACTATTGAGAAACAAGGTTACCATAATAGACCATCTTAATTATACAAGTATTCCAACTTGGAACTTCACCTGTGAATTGAAGTATCACCTTAAAATATCTCAAGCAGGCCTAGGTTAGCAGCTAGGCCTATAGTACTGGTGAATCTTTGTAATAGCCAACTGGATCAGAAATATGAAGTGGACAGACATGTGAATATGGGTAGCACTTTCTGTGTTCTCTCTTCCGTCACTTTCTTTTTTCTTCTTAACTTTGTAGGGTATGTTATATGTAACATCCCACCATGTAGGCTTTAGTTGCCAGCAAATATGCATATTACAAATAAAGAAATATGATAAGAAATAAAGATTGAAATTATTTCCCTTATTTTCCTGACTTTTTCTCATCTGACTTTTCTCTCTCTCTCTCTCTCTCTCTCTCTCATACTGATATATATCGCACTGGTTTTGTTCCTCATTTGAGAAGGAGTTGAATACCAGCTGGAAATCATAGTTTATCACAGATATACCGTGCAAAAACTCGGTTTCATGGTTTGTACGCAGTGGCAGAGCCAGGATTTCAACTCAGGGGGCAAGATTAAATGATACTTCGATACTCATTATTATGATCATGTTTCTTCATAAGCTCAATTAACTACATGTGTGTGTATATATATCATATCATTAAAATAAAGAAAACAAAAATAATCAAATTATAGTAAATAAAAAAAAATCTAAATACATAATGTTGAAATTAAAATAAATTGAGAAAATAAATTAATGTAGGAGTGTTAGAAATATAATAATATACCTATAAAGTTGTATTAATGTTTCAGTGCCTTGCATTCTTTTTTAAAAAAAAAAAATTGAATTAAGCATATGTTTCTTTATTTGTTTAAGTAGTTAAAATTAAGATTTATAGAAAGAGTATGAAACTGTGAAAAAATTAAAAGAAAATATAAGTCATGTCAAGGATACAATAAAAATTCACAGCAATTTCACAACATTCCTCAACTTAGCACATCATTTCATACATGTGGGTCATTAGAAAAAAAATTAAATCATATATTGTGATTTAAATCCTGAATGGAAAGAACACAAAATAGATTTTTTTAATGCTCTATACACAAAAAGAAGGTGATTTTAATTTTTTCATCATTGACCTTTTTTATGTCTAAAAAATACCAGTTTGTAATTTGTAGTTTGTATTATATACTGTGACCTTGTGAGAAGCAAATAAATTCTATAAAAGTGAATTTAACTATTTAAATGGCCCACTAAGAAAAGACGAAAACTAGTATGGTGATTGTTTTTTTTTTCTTATAGTAACATGCTTTCTTATATGTGTAGGGGCAATTTAGGCTTTCTAACATCAAACTCTATTATTATACTATTATATAAGCTTCTCAAAAAAAAAAAATTATATACAAATTCTGGGGCAGGTCAGGGGGGGCAGCTACCCCCTCTCGCCCCCCCTTGGCTCCGCCCCTGTTTGTACGTAACAAAATATTCTTAAAATATGGTCGATACCTTGGAAAGTTAGATGTAAAACATCGTACTAATAAATAATAAAATCAAATAATAGTTAAAGCATTCGCACTGGAAGGCCAAATGCCATATGTTGGCAAATTTTACCATCAAAACACAAAAACCAAGCTCCATCGGACTGCTAATTGTAATTTTTTTTACAATATATATTGCTATAGTAGCTTGTATTTATTTTTTACTAATTTCTTCTCTCTCCTCTAGCTGTCTCCCACTTCTCCGTCTCCCACATCTCTCTCTCATTTCTCTGCCTCTTCATCACTCTCTCTTCAGTCTTCAGGCTTCATCACTTCATCACTTCAGTCTTCACTCTTCATCGCTTCGGTCTTCACTCTTCACCATTTTCTTTATTTTTTCTCTCGTCGCCTACCCATCTTCGCCGACCCATCTTCAATCTTTGCCGACCTGTCGGTGGTTATGGGTTGTTCGTGGGTTTGGCTAAGCTTTGGGTTTGATGGGTTCAGGTCTAATGGGTTTTAGGACTGGTGTTGCTGGGTTTCAGCGTTGTGGTTGTCGACATTCTAGGTTGCTCAGATTGGTGATGGGTTTGGTGGAGATTGGCGTGGATCACGACGAGGTCATGGCGAGGTTGTGCATGGTGGAAATGGGGGTGGATTCCAATAGGTTTTGCTATGGATTTTTGATGGGGTAAATCCGATTAGTTGGACTTTGGTTGGATTTTGGATATTAAGTTTCAGAAGAGAGAGAGAGAGAGAGAGAGAAAACAGAATGAATAAATGCTCTGCTTGAGTATCATTGATAACCTGATTAGTTTATATACACATTAACAAACTTAACAAACTAGTCTACTAATAACTAACTCAAATATCACATGATCAACACGTGATGACTAAAACAACAATAACAATAAGCATTAAACTACTTGTAGCATAGCAGCACATCAATGACATTTAAACGACTTGCAGCTTGCACTGACTGATACTTCTTCAATACTCCCCCTCAAGATGGAGCATATATGTTACTCATGCCCATCTTGCAGAGTAAGTTGCTAAACTGTTGATGGCCCAGAGGCTTTGTAAGCAAGTTTGCCAATTGATGCTTAGTTGAGACATGGAAAGTTTTGACTAGACCATCTAGTATCTTTACCCTCACAAAATGGCAGTCAAGCTCTATATGTTTAGTCCTTTCATGATAGATAGGGTTAGCTGCAATGTGAATTGCAGCTTCACTATCACAATATAGAAGAGCAGGTTAATCATGACTGATGGACAAGTCCTTAAGCAAACCTTTTAGCCATACAAACTCACTGACACAGCAGCCATAGACCTATACTCTGATTTAGCAGAAGACCTGGACACAATATGCTACTTTTTGGACTTCCTGGAAACTAAAGACTCACCCAGAAATACACAAAATCCAGTGATAGATCTCCTTGTATCAGGACAGCTGGCCCAATCTGCATCACAGTGACCTTTCAAGTGCAAATCTGAGGTTGCTGAGAAAAAGAGACCTTGTACAGGTGTTCCTTTTAAATACTTAAGAATCCTGTTAGCTACTTGGAGGTGTGGTTGTCTAGGCTGTGCGAGAAACTGGCTAAGCTGATGCACATTATAAGCAATGTCTAGTTTGGTCAATGTTAAATATAACAGCTTCCCAACAAGTCTTCTATACTGAGAAGGATCGGTTAACAATTCTCCATGATAGTTTGATAACTTGGTGTGTTGCTCCATAGGAGATTTAATTGGCTTGGCTGCTAACTGTCCAGTCTCTGCTAGAAGCTCTAGAGCATACTTTCTTTGACAAACACTTATGCCTATGGAGGATCGGGTCACCTCTAATCCCAGAAAGTATTTCAAAGGACCAAGATCCTTTCGCCTGAACTGATCATGAAGAAACTGTTTGAACTCTAAAACAACTTCAAGGTTGTTGCTAGCCACCAAAATATCATCAACATACACTAAGATAACAATGATTACATCGTTATGAACTCTTTAAACATGGAGTAGTCAGATTTGGACTGAGTGAATCCATGGTTGATGATTGTGGTTGAGAGCTTTGAAAACCATTGTCTGTTGGCCTGCTTCAGTCCATACAAAGACTTAGTGAGTTTGCAGACTAAACCAGGCTCCCCCTTGCTACCAAACCCAGGAGGAGGTTGCATATATAATTCCTCATCAAGGTCTCCATGCAGAAATGCGTTATTGATATCCAACTGAACCAAATGTCAATCAAGAGCAGCTGCAACAACTAGTAGAGTCCTAATAGTGACAAACTTCACAACTGGACTAAAAGTTTCATAGTAGTCCAAACCCTCCTGTTTAGTGTACCCTTTGGCCACCAGTCTAGCCTTGAATCTCTCAACACTCCCATAAGCTCTATGCTTGAATTTAAACACCCATTTACAACCTATAGGAACCTTACCAGCTGGCAAAGGCGTAAGCTGCCATGTATTGTTAATTTCAAGTGCATTTATCTCATTAGACATTGCTGCTTGCCATCTAGGATCTCTTGCAGCCTCATCATAGGACTCGAGCTCAGCACAAATAGAAAGAGCAATAGTGAAAGCTCTATGAGGGGTAGATAGTCTATTGTAGGAAAGAACATATTCAAAAGGAAAAGGAGTAGTAGGTAAGGGCAGGGGTTTGACTGAGGCAAGTTGACAGTGAAAATCCTAAAGGTAAGTAGGGGTTTTGTGAGGTTTGGAGGAACATCTGGGTGCTGGTGGAGCAGGATTAATAGGCTCAGGGACAGGTTGGTCAGGAACAGGTTGGTTAGGGACAGGGTCAAGTGTGACTGGATTAGGATCAGGTATATCAGGTGGAGGTGTGTCAATGACTGGTTTAGAAACTTCCAATGGTGAATTATCAATATTGAAAGTGGGAGGTGGAAATAAAGAACCAGCAGAAAGTGGAAGAGAATTAGAAGGATTGTTAAGATGAAAATCCATGGAATGAAAGGGGAAAATATGCTCATGGAAGACAACATCTTTGGACAAGAAAATGGACTTGGTTTCAAGATTGAACAATTTATATCCCTTGACACCATATGGATAACCGAAAAAAACACAAGGAGAAGCTCTAGGATCAAATCTAGATCTATTTCTAGAGAGAGTAGATGCAAAACAAAGACAACCTAGGACCTTAAGGTGTGAGTACGAAGGAACAATACCCAAAAGGACTTCATAGGGAGTTTTGTTATTCAACAAAGGGCTAGGCAATCTATTAATAAGATAGACTGCTGTAAGGATGCAGTCTCCCCAAAACTTCAAAGGCAGATTGGCTTGAAACCTGAGGGCTCTAGCAGCACTCAATATATGTTGGTGTTTCCTTTTAGCAACTGAATTCTGTTGAGGTGTTTCTACACAACTCAGTTGATGTAAGGTACCCTTGGAAGAGAAAAATTGAGGCATATGAAATTCAGGGCCATTATCTGATCTCAAGGATTTAATTTTGATATGAAATTGAGTCTCAACAAAAGAAAAGAAAGAATGAATAATAGTTTTGACATCAGATTTGAATTTCATCAAATATACCCAAGTACATCTACTACAATCATCAACAATGGTTATGAAGTATTTAAAACCATTAATATAAGGTACAGAAAAGGGTCCCTAGATATCACAATGAACAAGATCAAAGATGGAAGAACAAATGTTATTTTCATTAGGAAAATGAAGCCTTTTTTTGTATGGCTAAAGGACAAACAGTACAAACAGGAAACTCTTTGTTACAGAATGTTACATTAGGAATTATTGAGCTAAGCAAGTGCAACCTAGATTAAGAGGGATGACCCATTCTATTATGCCATAAAATAGAGTTTGAAACAGTAGAGTTATTACATGAAACAAGACTACAATCAGCAACAACAGAGGAAGGAGAGTAAACACCAAGATGTGAGAGGACAGTGCACATGAAATTGGAAAATTGAATTAGGACAGAAAGCTTTGCAGAGTTGTTTGCTGTAGAATATACAAGCCACCATGCTTTCTACCTAAACCAATCGTCTTCCACTAAAGTAAGTCTTGTATAAAACAAAATTGAGATAGAAAAATGCAGCAACACCTCAGATAATGTGTTAACTTCCCAATAGAGATAAGATTGAATGAAAAGGAATGAACACACAACACATTGTCAAGAATCAAATCACATGATAACTGCACTTGACCAACATGAGTGACTAAGACAGATTCACCATTAGGAAGTTTTACAGAGATGTGAGCTTTAGAAGTGATTTTGGTAAGATATGAAATTGAATGAACCATGTGGTCAGTAGCACCACTATCAATAATCCATTCATTAGGTAAAAAGGCAGGTGGAATGACAAGATTAGAAGAAAAAAACTGAGTAATCTAAATTGGTGGATGAATGCAAGCAATGAGGCATGGAAGTAATAAAGTCTTGGCATTCAGGTTCATCCAAACTATCAATTTTAGCTATAAGTAAAATACCTGCAGTGTGAACAATAGCAGATGGCAAAGGTTTGGTGACGGGAGCAGTTTGACTAATGAGTGTGGCAACTTGGTGAGTTCCAAGAGAAGAATCTTGAATGCCTTGTGATCCCAAGGTATGAGCCTGCAACATGGACATGAGTTGGTGACACTGAGATGAAGTAAGAGCTACTGTAGCAAACTCCTCCATACTATCTGCATATCCATATTGGAATCCAGTGAAGCCTGATTGGCTAATGCCCCTTTCCTTTGTTCTTATACCTAGGGGGGTAACCATGAATCTTATAACATTTGTCCACCACATGCCCAAGTATTCCATAGTGTGAACAAACTGGCCTTTCCCTTTTACCATTAGACTTGTTGGCATAGTTACCCTTGTTATGCGAAGTATTAGAACCTCTAGAGAAGAGAGCAGCAGATTCAACTACAATGGCATTAGAACCAACTCTTATTTGCTTCTCTTATTGGGTGATGAGAGAGAAGACTTGATTCAGTGAAGGCAAGGGCTTCATCAATAGGACTTGTCCCCTAACAGTTGCAAAAGACTCATTAAGCCCCATCAGAAAGTATAGTACAAGAACATGAAGTTTAGAACCACAGGTACAAATACCACAAGAATATGAAGGAATTGGCTTATAATTGACCAATTCATCCCAGATTACGTTGAACCTTGTGTAATAACTACTCAAAGAGAGATTATCCTAAGAGAGAGTACTCACCATTCTTCGAAGTTTAAAAACCCTAGGGCCATTGCTCTGAGAGAATCGATTCTTGAGGTCTGTCCAAACTTCTTTCGCAGTATTCAAGTAAATCACACTTGAAATCAGATCCTTGGACATCGAATTGATCAACCAAGAGAGAACTATTCTATTACATTTCTTCCAAGTAGGGAAAATTGGATCTGAAGTACTTGTTGGAGCTTTAATGGTGTCATCAACGAAATCTGTCTTGTTCTTGGAATCAAGAGCATAAATGATAGATCGGCTCCAAGTAGCATAGTTTTCTTCAGTAAGAGGCTGATTAACCAAAACCAAGCCAGGATTCTCGCTACTATGTAAAAAATAGGGACTGGATGGTTTTTCCCAAGCAGGAACAGAGGTTTGAGAAGTAGATGATACTGAATCTATATTGGCAGCCGTGGAAGCCATTGGAGAAGCTTGAACTAGGTTTTACAGCGAACTTAGTTTCAAGAATCAGAGGCAAACGTGAGCAAAGAGTTTTAGAGACTTTGCAAGATGAATCAACGAAAGGAAAAGATAGAGCGAAAAGAAAACTTCAAGAAAAACTCAACAATGGAGGATGAGTTAGGAATCGATGGAATACATTGAGCCAACTTGCTCTGATACCATATTAAGTTTCAGAAGAGAGAGAGAGAGAGAGAGAGAGAGCGAGAGACAACAGAATGAATAAATGCTCTACTTGAGTATTATTGATAACCTGATTAGTTTATATACACATTAACAAACTTAACAAACTAGTCTACCAATAACTAACTCAAATATCACATGATCAGCACGTGATGGCCTAAACAACAATAACAGTAAGCATTAAACTACTTGTAGCATAGCAGCACAACAGTGACACTTAAACGACTTGTAGCTTGCACTGACTAATACTTCTTCAATATTGGATTCCACGTGGTTGGACTCTAGTTCTTCTAGGTTCTGCATTTTTTTTTTTTTCTGTTGTGATGCTGGGCATGGTGGAGGTGCGGTGGTGGTGACTAGGTAGTGGAGGCGCGGTGCTAGAGGTTGAGGGAAGGTACATATGCGTGTGGAGGAGAAAATTGGGAAAAAAAACAAAAAAAGGAAAAATATATTTTATTGTGGAGATATATTATTTTAACGAGTAGAATAAGAAAATAAAAGTTGGGATATGTAAAATGGTACTGTATAAATGATAAAGTATGTTTTGAAATGGTAAAATAGAATAGTTTGAAAATTTGGAATGTGAATGCTCTTATTGAAGATATGGTTGATATCTCTAATATATATTTAGAGCATATTGTTTTGAGTAGTGCTATAGCTAGCCATAATTATTTTCAAAATTATTAAGTTGGCAAGTTATTGATTTTCAAATTGATCAATCACTAATATCATTTATTGTTTATCAATTACAATTAAGAACTTGTCCCAATTGTAAAATATGTTATGAAAATTATTGTAAAGTTATTTTGAAAACTGTCTGCATTGAAAAAAAAAAGTTTCAACAGTCTTTCTGATTCTTAAAATAAGTGTTTCATTTTTATGAAGGGTTACTAGCTGTTGAAAAAAAAAACCTTGATAAATATCTAAAAAAGGTCAAAATTCAAATGCAAATTACGCTCAATTAAAGTATTTTGAGGGTTATTAATGGTCGAAACATATACTTTAATATTGTTTTAATGGTTGCCAAACCTTCAAAGTTCAGACCCTCAAAGTAAGTGGATAAAACAATTTGAATATTAACAGGAAAGTAGTCTTATTTTTTAGACAATATTTTAGTGGGAATTTAAGTTGCATTTTTACCGGATTGTCCTTTAATTTTGTCTCTACTTAAATATAGAAGTCTAGGGGCATTTTTGAACTAAAAAAATGAGGAATCCAAATAGGAGAAGTTCCTTAAATAATAGTATAGACAACCTGAATCAAATCAAATTCCAAAACACAATGGTTCGAATCATTTCAATATTCACCACAACTATACATGTATACATTAAATAACCACATATTACAAAGTCTAAACTATACCAAAATACAATATATATATATATATATATATATATATATATATATATATATATAACTTGTCCAAATCAATTTCAATGTGTACCATAATTACATATACATCAAAAGACCACATAGTGTCAAGTCCACATTAGTTCCAAAATAATAGCAAGATAAATTAAATACATCAAGTCCACAATAGTCCCAAATGTAAGATTATCTCCATTAGAAGATTTAATGTGGCCCACATACAATTTATTTTAATTAAAATTTATTTTATTTATTTAAATAATAAGAGTGATAGATAAAGACCTCTGCTATTATGAGTTTTTCTTTTCTTTTCTTTCTTGTGAGTAAACACTTCTAACATTATTTGGTAGATAAACGTCTTTTGGTGAAAGTATGTACTCTTTGATGGAATGAGTATAAATATAGAGAGTCAATGTTAAATTAAAGAGGTCCCTAGTTTAGCATTAAAAAATTTGCGTTCGCCATCAAAGGGTTTCTAAAGAGAATGCCATATACTAGAAGATTTTTTTTTTTAATTCATTGCTTTAAATTGAGTTTTTTTTTTCTCTATAAATCACTTGAACAATAAAGGTTAAAGGTATGTTTTGTTTTCTTTTATAGTTTTAAATTTCTTACAAAATTCCTATCATGATAAACTGGTACCTCAAAACAAAATAACTATTCAATGCAATTTCATTTACTTGTTGAACTCAAGCTAGTACCTGCCATAGAGAAGAGAAAATAAAAAAGTCACAAAAATATGGTAGTAAAGAGAACTAAAATCCTATCTCTGATGAACTAAAAACATGAGAGAGAGAGAGAGAGGACCTAAGTACTCTTAAATATCCTAGAACGAAATTGTGAGGGTTTTTGTTTTCTGGTCTTTTTTTCTTGGGGTGGTAGGGGGGTGGTCTTTTTTCGAGGGTTAGTGAGAGTTGAAAAGTTTGCCTCAATTTGGGGATACCTTCATCAAGGGGTGGGTTGAAGAATGTTGCCTCAAGAGCCAAAACTCATATGGGCAAGCCCACCCTTTTTTTTTTTTTTTTTTCTTTAACAGTTATTTTGAGGGTTATTTTGACTTATTTTGAGAGGTTATTAGTGTTCATTTGGCAAAGATTATTTTTGCAAACTTATTTTACTATTCAATTTATTTTTGTTATTATTTATGGGTCTCAATGCACTTTTTGGTACTATTTATGGATTTCATTATACTATTTTAACTAATTTTTACCTTTATTTATAATACTTTCAGTAAAAAAAATTTAATTTCAATAAAATAAGCGGATCTCAAACAGACCTTTTATGACACTTGGAGTCGAAAGAAGTCTAGTAATGCTTATACCCACACATCAATGTTAGAGTATGTATTGACATTTGTTAGTGAACCCTCGAGAAAAATGGGTCGAAACAAATCTAAGTCCTTTGTAGTGAATGGAATCTTCTTACCTACTTTCTTATTTCTTGCTGCATATTAAATCCGGACTCATCTCCCATACTCCAAGTTGTTGCCATAGACCTAAGCAAACTAATAAAAGTTCAGGTTTCATGTACACTTCACGAGTGATAACTTTTTTAAGTAGTAGTTGTGCAATTGTGTGGCTATTTAATAGAACAATACATTTCACCTAATGAAAAATTTACTTTTGCACGATATCTTGCTTTGGAGTCTCATGATATTTTGCACAAATTACTTAATTTATTCCATGAAAATTGAATTAAAGGAAAAGGTTTTGGAAGAACTAACTTGTTTGACAAGGTTTGAGAAATGATACATCTATGGATAGAGGATCTACTTATTTAGATGTTTATATCGATCGTTGGTCTTAATAAGGATGGTATATACCGGTACTATAAAGGAATTGATCATAGTATATGCCAATATTGATTGAGGGGATTTGATGTTTAGAAATGGCCAGCAATGATAAGTATGCAATATTTTCCTTATTTGCCAATAATCATGGCTCTTTGAAGAGTTGTATCATTTCTCAAAGGTTGCAACACATCATCTAACAACACAACTGTATTTTTTTTTTTTTGATGAACAACAACACTACCGTATTGTAAAGCAAACCATCCTTTCAAAGATGAAATAAGATACATTAAAGTACGACAAGTAATGTGTACGATATTATAGTGTGATCACTTGATAAAATTAATTCCAATTATACAAGAAGTCAATTACATTAAGCTACCATGGGCAAACAACAGTAAGGTACCAAGTGATCATGCCAGTAATCGCAAGCTAGACCAAGTGATCATATGGTAATAACCTCTTCCAATTTTTCTATGCTATCTTTCGTTTAATCAATGCCGCATTTTATCGTTTGGAACCACCCTGAGTAATAGTCGTACCTGTATTTACATTGTAGGGAATAAAGCATGGCAGCTGATCCCCTTTATGATTATGGGTGCTTTCATCAATTACCGTTAGTTGAAAAGCTGAACTGTTGAACAACCGAAAACGTGTCTACCTTAATGCAAATGGCAGAAGTACCACGGATTTCCTGTATTTCTCATTCATATCATTCAAACCATTCTTCAATTAGACCATAATTATAGTGTGCAAACAGGACGGGTCAGAGATAGGAGTTAAGGAGGCGGCTCTTTTGTTTGTTGTGTACGGCAGTTCCGGCGTTTAACTCTACTGCTTAACTACTAATATATATATATATTTTGTGTCCTTGTTGCGTGCTGCATAAGAAAAAAATAGTTTGTTTAAAACTTTTAAAGGCCAGGTTGTTTGTTTAGATAAAATAGGTTGATTGAGTTTTTTTTTTTTTTACTTTATTATTAGTAATATTTTGTTATTGGGCTAATTTTTTTGGGTTTGTAAATTTTGTTTTAGATTTAATCTATTAATTTTTTATGGTCTTTAAAATGTGAAAAATGCTAAATTTACAAATTTTTTATAAATTACTAATGTGGTAAGTGGTTATTGGTAAATAAAAAATGATGCAAGTATACGAACCAATAAAAATTTGCTATTTCAACAATTTGTAAAAATATTGTAGAACGTGAAATTTTTTAGCTCGAAGAGCAACTAAAATAGGGTCTTGCAGTTTCATGATGACCATAAAATTGACAAAAATACTCCAAGACACAATCGCTTCTAAGCTCAATTTCATAGCTTGTTGACTTGTGTGATTGTGAGTGATCAACCGAAAGTGGTGGGCTACACAAGTCAGTAGTGAGAAGAAAATATCGAACACTTACAATTGCACAAATCAAGGAATTGTGAAATTTTATGCGCATGCTTCTAGATATATTCTAAGACGGTGCTATATCAATCATTATTTGGAAAGAAAGGTGGTTAGTGAGTACTAGAATGTCTACATGAAGCTTCTTGCTAATGAACAAATCATGATACACATGCCAAAAGGTCAAAAAGAAAATAAGAAAAAAGCAATGATGTTGGCATTCGGCTAAACAAAAAGAGTTAATCATCATCCTCATCATGAACAGGTAAGAATGAAATTGCTATTAATTAAGGATACCAAACTAATCAAGCCATTAATCCACTACGCAAATCTTTCATGAATGACCATAAAATAAAATTTTCATTGATCTCTTTGGACAAAAAAACATGGTTGACTATGATGTTCTTAATTTGGGTTTTATATATGTAGTGGGATCAAGGCATCAAGCAATAATTTTTCAAAATTTTTTTCTTGTCCTTTATTCACTTTTTTGACTCTGCCAAAGTGTTTCCCCATGTGTTAAGGCAGTCATGAATCATGATTTTCAACTTTTTCCATTTTTCCTCAAAATGATTTAACAGTCTTTGCATGTCTCTCCCAGGCTGAACTGCATCAAAGTCTAAAAAGAGAAAGAAAATCAAAGCCATGCTAAATAGCTAGTGAGGACAAAAAAAATCAAAGCCTTTCTTTTTTATTACTCATTTGAAATTAATACTAGGATATCATATCCTAATGTGGTTGAGGCACGCGCTTAGCCTGTTAGTGGGGTGCAATAATTCACTTGCAAACAGCCTATCTTCTGCCGGACCTACAGAATACAGACTCAGACGACATAGCACGTCCACAAAATAGCTGCAACATTTTGTTAAACAATAAATTTAACTGTCTACTCATAATATATTTCATAATTTTTTTTTCTCACAAATATGTGAAAAATTTGTATATCTAAAGTTAATAATACCTTATGCAAAATATAAAAAAAAAAAAATGTTAATACAACTACACCAATCATAGTTGTGGGCTATGGGTTCGACTCCAACAATGAGAAGCGTTGGTGTAACACTGTTTTGACTTTTAGTGCTCATCGATACTCTAAGAGAGTTGGGAATAGCTATGACTTATTAAACCTAAGAGCACTCACAACATTGTAGCTAAATAATTATATAGTTATTTTAGCTACATCAAAATACAAAAATTCACACTAAAGCAGTAGAGTTAAAAGTAAATTTTTTACCTTCATTGCTATAGTGCACAGCCTAAAAAAAAAAAAAATTTATTTTGCGTTTACACCACTTTTTTTATTTTTTATTATTTCTTGCTTTCATTCTCCTTTCTCTGTGTCTCTCTCCTCGCTGCCTCTCCATCTCTTCTTTCTTCCTCCATAGACCCTTCTTCCTTCCTCCATAGACCTATCGCCAATTTGCACGAGCCCAACCGCCACAGACCCATCGCCACCGACCTGACCCATTTCGGCCTCTCTTCTCTATTTTTGACATTTCGGCTTTGTGTTTCGGGTTGTGCTTATGTTTCAGCTTTGTGTTTCGAGTTGTGCTTGTGTTTCGGCTTTGTGTTTTGGGCTATGCTTGTGTTTTGAGTTGTGCTTATGTTTCAGGTTTGTGTTTTGGATTGGATTTTTGTTTTGGGCATGGGTTTCGGTTTGGCTGTGTTGATTTTTCTGCTTTCTTTTTTTGTTCTTCTTCATTGGTTTTGATGGGCATAGCGGGGTTGTGGTTGTGCAGTGATTTTTACGGGTTTGATGGTGGTTGTGGTTGTGGTTGTGTGTTGGTGGTTGAATAAAGTATTATTTTATTGTAGTGTTTATATTATTTTATTGTGTTAAAAGCTAAAATAGTTCCACTGCTGTAGGCTATGAGAAGGTAAAATAGATAAAATGACTTTTTGTGTAGCTAAAAAGCTAAAAATTTAGCTCCACTGTTGTGGATGTTCTAATATGTAGAATCCTATTATGTTCACGCTCAGATAAGAAAGTTATATTTAACTGAGCTCTCCTACCTTTTCTCATTTAGGAATGAAAATACTATATTATTTTCTCCAGAGGTCAAGTTTTGGTGCAATTACAAATGCATTCTACCAAAAGTGACCGATTTCTATTTTGAGTACGATAATAAATTGGGAGTAAGACTACCTTCCATAATCTCTCTCATCTATATCTATATCTATATCTATATATAACTAAAAGTCGTAGTGTATCAATTAATTTTGCTACTCTCTCATTGTGCCACATCATTCACCTATTTTCAACCCTCTCTACCTTATTTTAAACTTTTCTTCCTCTTATTAATTTTTCAACTTATCGTTACGTTTTCTCCAACTTTTTCATTTTATCTTTTCATCTTCCCACTACTCTCTACCTTAATGTCACTTTTCTTCTATACTTTTATCTTCCTTTATTTTTTGGTTCTTCTTATTCTCCTCCTCTTACTATAAATTAGTCATTTTCTATCTTATTCTATACATATTTTTTCCACACAAAAAATGTTACCAAGCATGGCTTGAGTAATTTGGTATTTATTACCATATCTTTTATTTTTGTTTTTTTTTCTTCTAATCTTATTTTCTTTAAATTTGCTATTCTCTCTCATATTCTCTCATGAAAAATTGATTATTGTCCCTCTCTCTCTCTCTCTCTCTCTCTCTCTCTCTCTCTCATTTTTTATTCTTTCTTGCAACTCCGTTTTAAGTTGATGAATTTTTGTGTTTTTTTCATAACTCTATTGTGGGTCAATACATTTTGGTGTTGTGTTTTTGAGTTTCCAATCATAATTACAAAATAATTATATATTTTCATGTATCATGTGGGAATAAGAGTAGTATATTATTTGGAAAATTTGAGAAATACAAATTGTAAGCGCACACTGTACCTTATCCCAAGAATAGTTATGGGCTCAGGCCCAATGAGCCTTAAACAATATGAATTTGTAGAGTGTGGGCTTGAAACCCAGGTTAGAAGCGTATGAGGATTAAATGACAAACTAAAGATTGCAAATGCTTGGAAACAACAAGGAGTATAGTCAATCAACCTCCTCGGACATAAGCCACGAGTTGTTCTTATATTATCTCTCTCTTTGTTTCTTTTCTTTTTTAGGTTACAAAAAGTCCGTCCCCTCTTTCTGTCTTAAATTGCTCTTTATATACTACTCTTTTGAATGCTTTGTACACGTGTTGCCTCACCTCCCCCTTTAGACTAGATATTTCTTTTCTCAGTGCCTTTGAATAGTAACCAGAAGTTTCTCTTCCACTGTTCAGGTGTCACTTCCCCATAAATGCGGCCAGGGTGGTAGGTGCAGGGTTTTTAATGTGGAGGTAGCAGCCTTTATCTTTGACATTTCTTCAACACCGGTGCTTCTGGGGCGTTCTAGGGTTCACCCCTTTTAACCATTGGCCTTAACTGTGTCATCCCCTAACCTTTACTATGAAATCCCGAGTTCTTCGGTGCTCATCCGAGGGTAAGTTCACCCTCGGCTGGATCCTCGGATCCTCGGCGTATAGGCCGACCCATAGTACTAACAACCTCTAAACCCAGGGTCAGGTCGGCCTTCCTTAACACGGCCCAAAAGGCCCACGTTCCCATCAGGATCTTTTTACTCCCCACACAAACTTTTTTACAAAAAGTTTTACAAACTACCGACGTAGTAAGAGATTATTGGTTAAATAAAAAAAAAATGATATTATTGGTGAGCTCAGATGAGAACTAGTAAAAAGTTAACCATAATAACAGTTTGTAAAAATATTATATGATAATTTGTTACTAAAGCTTATCTTATTTTGTACAAGTTAAGACTTAAGACAATATTATTGCCTGACAAGTTTGGCAAATATGAAGGGTATATCGGTCATTTCAAATGAACAAAATAGCACCAGATAATGAGCCTCGTGATTGGGGGACAGTTGGTTGCAAATCAAGGGGGTCATGGGGAGATGGTATGGGGTCCGTTTTACTTCTCTAGTTTGGTCTTTTTTCATCCATGACTCAATGCAGCTTCACAAAAAAAAATTATTATTTTTGGTAGTATATAGTAGTAGATAAATATGATAAATTACAGTAGTTTATTGGGTCCATTGGATAAATAATACTTGACCCCTTCATATACAATGTATTTTCATTTGGATCCGAGCTATCTCGAGCCAATTCCTAACGTCTATATACTACTACATACTTGGTATAAATTTTAGGTTTTTTCTGACAGACCCACTTTTATAAATTTAATTTTCTTCTCTTTATTTTCTCTAAAAATAGTTAGCAAGCATCTTCTCAAAAAAAAAAAAAAAAAAAAATAGCAGGCAAAAAGGGAACGTATCTATAAATTACAAAGTAGTTTGTCTTAATATGAAAAAGCCAACTTTTTTGGTAATGAGATGTAATTTATAGGGGACTAATATTAAATCAATAGTCAAAATATTAGGCATGCTAAATCAGTAGTCAAAATATGACAGGCAAGTTGAGTTAAGCATTAGGTTGCTTAAACTTGGTCGGTTTGTTTTACATTATCTCGAACAAGCACTTAAAACGAATTTGATTGAAAGTTGACCTCATGTAAGCTTGGTTTCTTTGAAAGTAAGTGTCAAGGAGAGCTAATTAGCATATTCATCAAGGCTAGTAGTTTGTTGCCTTTCGGGTTAAGTAATATTAGGTTATTTAAACAACCATTCCAAAAAAAAAAAAAAGTAATTTAAACAACCCTTTCAAGACAATATCAAGCAGTTGCCAGTTGGGTTTGATTTTTTTTTGTTTTTTGAGGAAAAGTAATAAGATTTTTATTCAACCAACTCAAAATCATTTCGTAATACATTATCTAAATCACTAGGTAGTTCTTCTACCCAAACATCTGTGTTTGCAGTTAAAACTGCTCTACGTGCAAGAGAGTGTGCTAACAAATATATCTAACTTTTTTTTTTTTTTTTTTTTTTTCATTTTTACCCCCTTACAACCAGAAAAAAAGATAGTAGAAGCTAAATTCTTGGAAATAACTCAACTACATATAGGGGCCGCTCTACATAGAGTTCAAGGTGGTCACAGGACCACTTTGACCTAGAAAAAAAAAATACAATTATTTTGTATAAATTTTAAAAATTTATGATTTTTTAATCTTCAAAAAAGCTTTGAGACAACCTTAAATTTTTTTTAGGCCCAACATAATTAAATTTTGGACAAAATTTGGCAATAAGCATGGTTGTAGACTAAAGCTACAACTCTATTCAATATTTTTTTTTTTATTGAATGTGAATTTTAACAAATTTACTGTTTAATTACATTTCTTCTTAAATCCTCCATACTTGCAACATTTCAAGAAAATAAAAGGTCAATAGTTATGTCGTCAATCAAATATTTAAATTTCAAGTTTTTGTAGTCTAAAATTATACATAAAAATTAATTTTATGGATTGAATGGCAAATAATATTTGATTGATATGAAATTTTAACGTGTTTTAATAATATAGAGAACATGCAATTCATCGATTAGATTTTCAAAATATGTAACAATGTTAATTCATTTAGTGAGAGTGACTACAACAAAGTTTGTAGCCAAATTTTGTTCTTAAACTTTGGTCCCCTTAACAATATATTATGTCTTTATAAATAAAAAGAAAAGTCCAAGTGAAATTTTATTTAACTAATTGAAGAGATGTAGTTTGCAACATTAATAATGAGACTATCATGTAACAATTTCAAAACAAAAAAAATTATAGAAGGAAATTGTAAGATTTTATGTATTTGCGTGTGTGAGTGTGTGTGTGTTTTGTCAGTGTATGAAATTCTCTTTTTATTAGATTTTGTATAATTTAAGTTTCTTAATGACTATCCTCATAAAAATTCTTGGAGCCGCCACTAATTACACATCTACACCATTAAGTTACAAAATTTTTGGCATCAATTATTGGTATAAAAAATAAAATAAAATAAATTGCATTACATATTTATATAAGCAAATGAAGGGGATGATATGATAACAAACGACAGAAACACTTAATTGCCAATGACCTTTACCCTTTTAGCTAGGAGAGAACATGGTTCAGTGTAGCCAGTTTTGGGGTGATTTTTTAGTCGCATTGCTAAGATTGATGTTCTTAGAATTGGAATCGCTGTAGTGCTGTTGATGTCGGCTTTCCATCAACGTTGGAGGCTATTCTTTTTTTCAGTTAGTATGGTTGATCGAATATTGAAACCCATAACCTAGATTTAAAACCCACAACCAAAACCTAAAGAGAGCAAATCTAGCAGTGATTGGAGCAGATATGGATGAAAGAGAGTAGATCTAAGAGAGAGAACTAGGCACCACAAGGCATTTCTCATATCACAATTTGGGGTCCAATGGTGGTAGTAGTTGAGGATGAGACTTATTATATTTGACTTCCAACAATGAGACATAATTGGTTAATATAGTTGAGTTCTGTTTTTAACCTAAACCTAACTTAACTAATTAACGATGTGAAATTCAATACTAACCTAAGTCTTGATTGAAATTGACCAAAATGAATTCATTGATTCCAATTGGATGGGCGGATCAGATTAGTTTTTTTTTTTTTGTTGATGAACAGTTGATTGTTCAAACAACCTTTAACTACCTAAAATATAAGAATATGAAAAGAAGGGGGAAAATAAAGTGTCATTCAAACAACACAACCGAAAAAGAGGAAAAGAGAAAGGCACATATCTAAATACTAAGAATATAAATAAGAAAAAGATTAAAAAAAAAAGAAAAAAGAAGAGAGGAAATTATGTAAAAGCCCACTAAAAAGCTGACAATTGTACTGAAAGAGACCACCTTGCACTAATTTCTCTCTTTTCAGCAGACTTTAACTGCTATCCATGTAGTCATTTACAAGAAGATGAAGTAGTTCTTGACTCTAGATTCTTCAAGTATTCCCTATCCACCCCCACAATCCAACAATCTCATTTTCACTCCTTTTCACAACACAGAAACTGAAAAGCATATATAACCCACTCCTCTCTCTCTCTCTCTCTCTCCTTCACAACATTACACATCATTCCCATTTTGACCCATCACCCTCTCTGTCTTTCTCTCTCTTTTCTCTTTTGCTAATATAAATATATGTTAAACTTATACATTGTGTCTACCAAAAAGAAAAAGAAAAAACCTTTATACATTGTAGTTTTATAATATTTCTCTTTTATTTTATTTTATTATTATCATAAAAAAAAAAGCAATGTAATCTCTCTCTTTAAGTTTGTCAGTTTGTGTGTGGAAAGGTAATGGCGAAAGAGGCAGTGCGACTTCCTCCACTGTTGTTTCTTGAACTAGTACCTGTCTTTCAACTCTGTCGTCTTCTTCTTCAACTTGCTCTGCTTCTTCCAATGTGGAGCCTCGAACTCTGCTGCTTCTCCTTCTTTTTCTCTTTGTCTCTTCCACTCTCACTGTGATCTCTCCTCTCTGATCCACTTTTATCTCCCCCCCACCCCACATTCCCTTTCAAGGTGCATTTCCCATTTCTGGGTTTTACTCACAGATTCACTCACCCTTTTCTTGTATACATGTATGTATGTGTTTATGTATGTGTGTTTGTGTGTGTGTGCGTGTGATGCATTCTGTGTACACATTGGATCTTTGTTTGGGTTTCTGAGGAATTTGTGGTCTGAGATTGCTTCTCTATCTATAGATATTTTGCCTTTTTCATGATGTAGACAGTGTTTGGTTTCTGAGAAAATGTTAGAATGTAAACTATCTTTTTTTATTTTTTGGACTAAATATTTGAGACCCTTTGGCTTACTGGGTTGGTTTTTAGTTTTTACATAAAAATTCAAACTTTATTGAGTATTTATTCATTTCACTATTTCGTCAAATGGTTTGACCAATGTGGTTTCATAGCGAGCTTTACAAGTTAAATCTTTTGATTTTGGCTTTGAATGGTCTCTTTAATTACTTGCATTATCTCTTTAAAGTGAGAAGCATCTTATTTGTTACAATGCGGTTATTTGTTTCACAAGAAAAAAGGAAACAAAAGAAAGAATTTTACTTTATAAGCATATGGGATTATTGAGTAACTTGGCAGATTAGTGTTGCTTTCCTTTGTATTTACTTTGCTGCATTCATTTCACTTTCAAACTTCAGTACATTCCTAGAATCATCTTTTGAAGCATGATCCATGGTTTTTGTGAATATGTAGTGGGAATATTGAATTGGTTTTGGTATATGCCCGGAAGAAGAGGAATATAGAGGCTATCAATCACATGGAGCAATACGAGATTCTGGAGCAAATTGGTAAAGGAGCTTTTGGTGCTGCTCTTCTTGTGAGGCATAAGCATGAGAAGAAGAAGTGAGAATGAAAAATCACACTCTTGGTTTTTTTTTTTTTTTTGAGAGCCGTATGATTGAGAATTTATTCATGTCTAGTATAATGGTTATTTCTGATTGTGCTTTGAGTTCTAATTTGGCTTCTTTTCTTTTTTGTGTTGATGTATTAAGGTATGTGTTGAAAAAGATTCGTCTTGCCCGCCAGACTGATAGGTCTCGTAGATCTGCACACCAGGAGGTTGGGTCTGCATTATGATTAAATTTTCCATTTATGTTATCTCTTTTTATATGTTTATGCTACACTAGTCCTGAATATTTTTGTTTGAGGTTCTTGAGGACTAACATACCAAGGGACTTAATGAAAACAAAAACTAGGAAAAGAAGAAAAGGAAAAGTTCTGTGCTTTGTATATCTTGTGAGAAATGGTGAACATAGTTGACCAAGTTTTAAAAATATGTTAACAGCTGCTGCACATGAGGCAGTAGATGAATTTAATATTTTTTAGGCCTTGAAATGGATGATACGTTTGTGCATTACATACTAAAAAAACATGATGGACAGTATGGACTATGGAGTGGGTTTCAGACTTAGTTTACGGGCCCACTGCTTTCTCTTCTTTCCAAATTACTTAGCAAAACACGTATACTGGACTGGATTGTAGTAGAAAATATGATAGCTAATTGGGCTACATTTGAACCATTTTTGTTGAATTATTTGGATTTATGTGACTTTCTGGATTTGATCCTTCTTTGGTTTTCTGTAGATGGAGCTTATTTCTAAACTACGAAATCCCTTTATTGTGGAGTACAAGGATTCTTGGGTAGAGAAGGTATGTTGTTCCTGTAATTATATATTGCCTATTTACTTATCCAATATATATATATATATATATATATATATATATATATATATATATTTTTTTTTTTTTGTGTTTGTTCTGAATTGGTATGCTATTTCCATTTTTCTGCTGCCTGATTGGTTTGATGGAGCTTCTGTTTTTCTTCTTCCCCTAAAGCCAAAATGGGTCCAGATTCTCTGCTGTTGGTGCTTGTTAAAATGTTTCTTTTGAAAATTTTAAATTTATATGGAATGTACCAAACTATATGAAATTGCAAAATATGTCTTAATTCTTAGGTTTTAGATTGCTCTCTTGCTGAGATTCTTGGACATTAAGGATATTCTTGAATTACAAGTTTGTGAGATACTTCTTGTGTTGGTTTTCATCATTGATTCATTTTTAACCATAATTGGAGTAAGGCCATCGATAGCTGAGTTGAGTCGAGTCAGCAATGTGAATTGTTCAAACAAGTTTCCTTTTTTGTCATAAATAATCATTCCACAAATTTGATTCAAAATCAGTAGCCATCTATGGATGGGGTTGGACATGGTCTAAAATCAAGAAAATCATTCAAGATTTTTGATGGCCTTGTCTACAGCTTTGATGCATGGTGTCAAGTCAGTGGTGAACACCTTTGATCCCACATGGAGTGCTCTATTGTTGCACAATTGGTCCTCTAGGATATCTGACCTCATTTAAATTTTATTTATCTATTTATTTATTTTTTATTATTATTATTATTATTATTATTATTATTATTATTATTACTTTTGTTTCTAAATTTGTGTCTTTCTCCCAATTTGTGTGTTTTTGCTAATCATGTATGGCAACCTCACTAACTTGCTATAGCCTAACATTGGTTCATATTGATGCCTTTTCCCTCAGGGTTGCTATGTCTGCATTGTTATTGGTTATTGTGAAGGAGGTGACATGTGAGTTTTCTTTTTTGTTGAAGTAGGATTTGAGAAATGGAAGATTTTTCTTTGTCTTAAGGAATTGTATAACTTCGGATCACCCATACAACTTTTTTCTGTGTGGCACAGGGCAGAAGCTATAAAGAAAGCTAATGGTCTTCTTTTTTCTGAAGAGGTTTTTATTTATTTTGTTTTTTGTTATTATTTTCTTTATCCTTTTGCTGCAAAAGTTGATTTTGATTTTACATTCCTTGCACAGTATTCAACTATCATGTGCTTAAGTAGTTTATCATTCTCAGAGTCTTTGCATCTGATTATTAAAGATACTTTTATCAGAAGCTTTGTAAGTGGCTTGTTCAACTTCTGATGGCACTTGACTACTTGCACTTAAATCATATTCTTCATCGTGATGTCAAGGTTAGTGGTGTTTCTCTCTCCATCCATATACTCTGATGCTAATTTATTCTGATACTCTTCCATGATTCCTCCAGTGTTCAAATATATTCTTGACAAAAGATCAAGACATACGTCTTGGTAAGTGAGTCTATAATTTCTGTAGTTCTATCAAAGGTGATTGTAGTTTTGCTAACAATAGATCAATGATGGTGCAGGTGATTTTGGACTTGCCAAAATGTTGACCTCAGATGATCTTGCTTCTTCTGTAAGTAATGCAATCTCTTTATATTGGTCAACTTATGAATGATTTCTTATCATTTATCATTGATGATAATTCTCATCTTGTAAATCAGGTTGTGGGAACTCCAAGCTATATGTGTCCTGAGCTTCTTGCTGATATACCTTATGGTTCAAAGTCAGATATTTGGTCTTTGGGTAAGCATTTTGTGTGAGTGTGTGAAAGTTATTTGGCATTGATTAATTTTATAGTTGTTTCACTGAAAGTGTTTATGTATTGTGAAATTCTGTTATCCAGGATGCTGTATGTATGAAATGACTGCTCATAGGCCTGCATTTAAAGCATTTGTAAGTTTTTGGACCTTATTCTTTTCATTTTAAGGCATACATAGATGTAGATTGCGTTTAGCAATAGAAAAAGGGTAGATTGCTGCATTTCTATTCTCTGAGTTTCAAGGAAATACTTGTACTAGGAGGATCATGCAGAATTTGTGGGCATCAATCATCATGTTTTGTTATTTATTTGCTAAAAATAGTGTACATGTGTAAGTGTAACTAGGCCACTCTGATACTTCAAAATTTCATCATCATATATGTGAATGGTCAGATCCTAAGAATCTAATTTTGTTAAGCCTAATACATAAAACAGCCATATTTAAGATATTGAGCATGAATGTAGAAACTTGTGATTGGATTTGAAAATTAAATCCTTCTCCAAGGCTCAGTTCTTTATGTGGTTATGTTGCATATAATAGTGTTCTGGAAACTGTTGTGAACTGAGGTCCAAAGTTTCTACTGTTTTGCGCTGTGTCTTCAAGCCTCGTTGGATTCACTCCTTAGGGAATGTCAAGTGACCAATTCCTTCTGGAATTGGCTAGACATCCCCAGCTATTTCATCCACTCTCTTTTCCTTTCATGGAACATTGGCTAAACAACGACTGTTGCTCGAGTGTTATGTACTGCATACAGTCTATCCCTTGGAAAATTGTCTTTCCTTTGGGTGTCTGGTCTCCCAGGTTGTTTAGAAATAAATTGGACTTTTAAGGATCCTTCATCCAAGTTTGACCCTGTTGAGATCGAGTTTTTTCCTTGGAGAAGGAACCCAAAGCTGTTTAACCTCCCCTTTCTCTGACCATAAAATGGCACAAGCTAAATTCTGACAGATCCATGAAGGGTAATTCAGGTTTTTTTTTTTTTTTTTTGGGGGGGGGGGGGGGGGTGGGCTTACTTGAGAGTTCCTTGGATGTCGGATGAAAGGCTACCCTTGGTCCATTGGAATTATGAGGAGTGCTGAAGCTGGGCTGTGGGCATTTCGGGATTGCGATTACTCGTTTAGATGTTGAGCTTGATGCTTTTATAGTGGTTCAGATATTGAGCTGTTTAAAATTTCATAATTTCTTTCTTAGGTCCATTATGAATGAGTGGGGGTAGTTTCTGATGTGGATCAAACACCATTGAGTTTAGCGTATTTACAAGGAAACCAATATATGCGCTGATGCTTTAGCAAAAATGGGATGCGCTCAACAACTGGATTTGTAGTTTGTCTGCCTGCTGATTATATTATTCCCCATTTGTATTTTAATTTTTCAGACAGGACTTGAATTGTTTTTTCCGGATCCTTAATGCATTAAGTGGTTACCAAAAAAAGAAAAAAGAAAAAAAAGAAGAGGAATATGAATGTAATAAACTCATGCAAGTGCATGCATACTCATCCTCTAGATATTTCAAATATAGAGTTTTTTATATAGATTTTTTATGAAATTAGTTTGAGATATTTAGGATGTTTAAGATGTTGTTTGTAAGTAAACTTTGGCAGTGCTTATACCCAAAAAAAAAAAAAAAAACTTTAAATTCATTTCTGTAATGCATAGTCATGTTGCTCCCTACCTCTGTGTGTGTGAGTTTATATGGTCTGGATTTGGTATCCCAAGTTTATGAAGATTCCATTTATTCAATAAAAACCTACCTCTGTGTGTGTGAGTTTATGAAGGTTCTACTGTACCTTTCTTTTATCAGAACGTTTTCACCATGGTTAACACTGCAAGGTTTCCCTGCTACATCTATGCTTTTACGCTTTCTCCTGGATGTATAGCAATTGTTGTTTTTCATTGTTTTAAAGTTTACTTTCTTTTTATTGGGCAGGACATGCAAGCACTGATCAACAAAATAAATAAGTCTATAGTTTCTCCACTTCCAACAAAATATTCTGGTGCATTGTAAGTCTTATGCCTTTTTGGCTGTTCATGCCAGTCTTCATCTTACCTTTTTGCTTGGTTTATTACAAAATCTACTACCTAAAGACACCCAAGATATGCATTTGGCAATGAGCTAGATTGTGATTACTAATTTCCTAAGGTTCACTTGTAAGGTTAAAAACAAATTTTTATTTGTATATGTATCTTAGCTTTTAGTTGGTGAGTGCTGTTGTTCTAACCATATTGCTTATTTCTGTTTTCAGTCGAGGTCTTGTTAAAAGCATGCTGCGGAAAAACCCAGAACTTAGACCAAGTGTATGTATAATTATTCTATGATCTACATCTTATACAAATATGTGAAATATATCTATATTAATATAGGATAACTGGCCACTTGGCCGATGATTTTCAAAGTATACAAAAGATTTAGTCATTCTATACTTCATTTTCTTAGTCATTAATGCTCTATTTAGCATGTTCACTAAAATCTGCCGCATGTTGGTTGAGGGATGCCACTTAATTTGCCTTTATGCTGAACTAATGAAAAACCTTGAAGGTTTTTGGGGACAATTCAAGTAAATTTTTGTTAAATGCTAGCCCATATTCCTGTTGCCCCATCGCCCTATATCTCCTCGGTGGCGGCATATCACTGTGTTAAATATCAATAGCCGTAGTGGCAATGTCAAGTGTGATGCCCTAGATGGTGGAGGCAAGCTGTGTTAGTAGAGAGATGGTCTTTTGATGGTAGAGGTGTTGTAGGCAGTGGCATTGTTGCTCTAATTGGTGGGCTGCATGATAGTAATAATCTTGGCATGTGGGATGTCATGACTGTGTATCAAAATTAAAGTTAGCTGGAAAATCATTGTGTTTCATATCTAATAAAAAATAAGTTACATCATAAAAATTGGGTCTCACATCCTTTATTGTGTTAATGCTTTGTTTGTTTCGGTGGAAAAAAAGTCCATAGAGTGGAGTTGTGGAAAACGTTTTTTGTTTTTACGTAACATATTCAATAGACTTCCACAAACACACTCCACACTACAAAAAACTCATTACTAACTTATCTCTCTTTGTCCCCTTTCTCTCTGCATAGATTGATTGATGACATTTTCCAAATGACTGTCTTTCTCCAACCAGTCATTTTCCCACATAATTTTTCATGTAGATTCTAAATGTGGGTTTTTTTTTTCCCCATTTAAGCATCCCCAATGACCTAAAAAATAGGAAATGTTTTCCCATTTGGATCTACTTTTGTGAAGTAAAGTTTTTGTTCAACAATTGTTTGGAATTACAAAGCATATTAATAATTTTTCTGTGCAAACCAACCAACAAAAAATGTTGTACAGCCATTTTCAAGATTGTAATCAAACAAAGGAAAACAAGTCACTTTTCAGAAAGTGTTTCTCAGAAAACATTTTTCGTTGGAACAAATGAAGCAAACAAAGCATTTATTTTACGTTCTCTGGATACTTTCTCTTTTGTTATAGTTCATGTTTGAGTTCCCATATCTCCTTACTCCTTAGTGATCATATCTACTGAAGTTGTTGAAAAATTGAATCATAATGGATTAGGAGATCAAATCTTTAAAAAAAAAATCGCAATTAGAAACTGATATTAGTATAATTTGAAATTAACTGTAAAAAAAATTTATATAAAATATAAAATTATACCATCAACCTTATTTTTTTCTTCTCTAATTAATTATTCAATATTACTGAAAAATAATATTAATAAAATTTAATTTTCAATACACAACTATGATTCATTAAAATTCTAAATCCTATAATTAGTTTAGATTTACTTTTTACTTGAAAAGTATTTAATATATTGTGTCAAACCTTGTTTAAACTCAAAATGAACTCATATTTATTGGGTTGAAATAAACAACCTCTTGGCATCAAAATATGAATAAATTTTTTATTTATTAATATTTTACTAAGAAGTTATAATCTATTTATTCATTTTCAAATGAATTAATGTTTAATAGATTGGCTCAGCAATCACCCTTTCGCCCGTAACCACTGTTGTTATTTAGGTCACCCTCAGTCCTGCACATTCTCTCTCAATTCTTTACCAAAAATGTCATTGCTTAGTGGTTTGCTGAAGTGTTTTCTTAGTCCCACTTTGCAGCAAGAAAATAAAGTAAGTTGAAAAAATAAAAAAGGAAAGTCACTTTTCCTGCTAGTTCGAAGAATTTCAAAAAGGATATCCAAAAATGTGTCATGACCTTTGCCATTTAAGTTTAGAAAGGATATACAAATGAGCCTAGAAATCTTCCATTCAGTTTTATGATGGCAAGATTCTTGTGATTGCAATATGACCAACACTAGTTGAAAATTTTTGGAAGTATGCTGTTTCTTGAATTTATTCATTTATACTGTGTTTAGAGGCACTGAAGATTTTCCTCTCATATGAAGTGTATTTATTATGGCAGGCCGCAGACCTACTTAGGCATTCCCACCTTCAGGCTTATGTTCTTAAGATTCACCTCAAGATCAACAGCCCACGAAGAGGTAGTTTACCTGCCCAGTGGCCTGAAACCACTTACATGAAGAAAACCAGATTTTCGGAGCCAAAAGATGTTCCTTATTCTACTTACAGGGAAAAGCGCCGTTCATTCAACAATGATAGGACTTTGAATCCAAGCATATCTGGAGCCGAGCAAGATTCTCTGTGCTCTACTTTAGAAATTCATGATAACCCAAGTTATCTGACTCAAAGATTACAAGAGCTGTCTGTTCGAGGCATCATTGAAGAGACAGCCATTTCTAAGACAGTTGTAGCCAAAGCTTCAGATATTTCTAAATCTTCAAGACGTACTATAGCAAGAGCTGGTGACCTTCCTAAAAGAAGTGAATCGGTAAGATTTATTAGAAGTCACTGTGTGTGTGTGTGTGTGTGTGTGTGTGTGTGTGCACATGCATTGGATGATGGTCGCATGTAAGTTTCTCCGACCAACAAGCTCAAACTTGAATAATCACTTTTCAGTGGGTGACTTTTTCATTGCATGTTGGGATTTTTTTTTTTTTTGGCAATATTTACTTGCATTAGAAATTTGAGTTCTTGAATTTCATTTTTGCAGTTTCCTGTTTCATCCACTCCAAGAACTATCACAACAGCTCGAAGAGCATCTTTGCCATTGTCAACAAGAGGTGCAAGTCAACAGTCTCCTTGCCGGCCCAATATTGGTATCCTTCACTGTTTAAAATCTCCAGATGTTTCTGTCAATTCCCCTCGTATTGACAGGATGGTGGAATTCCCTTTAGCCTCTTACGAAGACCCGTTCTTTCCTGTCCGTAAAACTTCAACAACCTCGGTACAAGGCTCCTCTGGGTCCCCACAGTACAATGATCGTTCCATCACCAAGGACAAATGTACAATAGAGACGGATAGAGCTTCTGCCAGGCCCAGTTGCCCTGATGCATGGCAGGGAATTCAACGCAACCTGTTTCAAGCAGATGGAAAGGATGGAAGTGATGTATGCTCTGATCAAAATGCAACTGCAGGGGCATCAAGCCGTACTTCATCAGATTCTCGCCAACGCCGGTTTGACACATCATCATACCAGCAAAGAGCAGAAGCCTTGGAAGGTTTGCTTGAATTTAGTGCAAGGTTGCTGCAACAGGAAAGGTATGATGAGCTTGGGGTGTTGCTGAAGCCATTTGGGCCTGGGAAGGTATCCCCTAGGGAAACTGCTATCTGGTTGACTAAGAGCATCAAGGAGAATAATCTCAAGCAGGAAGATGATATTAATGAAATGCTGCCACATGTACTATAAATCTACCTCTAACAATTTATAGTCGGCTCTATTTTGTTTGACATCTAGAGGCACTAGGAGCTTAGGCAGATGCTGATATCATAGGTTTTTGATAGATTTTCATGCCTCTTCCATGTTCATCAATGTTTCAATTTTAAGACTTTCATTGAGATGCTAATTAGGTATCATCTGTCATGGATTTGTATTGTAGCTTAACAAATTAGATGAGGTAATAGAAGTATTCTAATATGTACAAACGTTTCTTACTGTATTGTTTTAATTCCACTATATCAATGGCTTTGTACTGGCACATTGTCTTAAAGATTCATGAAGATGTATTTTTCTTGCTTTTTTATTATTTTCTTCTTTTCTGTTGTTATGGTCCAAACTTTCTTTCTTGTGGTTGACGAACATTCAGGTACTTTCTATTGGTTCAACTGATCCTTTATGCCTGGTGTATGGCTAGCTTAACCAAGGCTTTCGGTTGTATGCTGCACAATACTACCAAAGGGTAAAATCTCTGTGCAGAATCAGAACCAATCTTTATGTTTCTGGCATTAATCTTCTTGGGGGCATGGTTTTACCAATCAGATCCTGTATAGAGTGTAATGTAATTATTCAATATTCAAAAGCTAGTTTGCTTTGAGCCAAAATGCAGCCATTTTATTTTATTTTTTGATGATTGAGTTTGGCCCCAACGAAATGTACCCATTTTTAGCGATGTAGAAAAGCACTATTTACGCACTTTGGTCATATCAAGTCTTTTCCTCAAGAATTGCTAGTGCATTAGGTTAAGGAAGCAGGAAAAAAGAGAAACTAAAAAGACAACCTATACCTATCTTTCTACCATAAATATAGCACCTGAGTGAGTGGAAGTGAGCTCACAAAACACAGGTCAAAGTAAAAAAAGACATAACTAGCTGCTTATTTTTTTTCCCTATAAAATAAAGGGAGATGACTTAGGGTATAAGTAAACTTTATTGTGAATTATATGATAATAATTTGGAGGAAAACATGTCCTAGTACTCATTGCAGGCTTATAGCAGATGCATTCATTTTTTCCCCCCTATATTTTTCATAGGCAAATATTTGACTTTAGTATCTGACATAACATTTCAGATTCTATTAGGATATCTGATTTGGATTTGCCATTTTATAGGACAACAGATTCTTGCAAATGTTTGCGTGCACACGTGCACAAAAGTACAAAAACACACGCACAAACATTTATGCTTATAGATACTTCTTCATATACGTACGAATCTGGGATCCCTTGATAATGTCTTGGATATCTTATTACTACACTAGGTATGCATTCAAAATTGAAATGCTCTGAATTTGAGTCGTTTAGGGCCTTGTATTGAATAAAAGAAAATACCCTAGGTACAGTTTAATTCAGCTTAAGGGTACTAACTTTGCTCATGTATAGTGTGCTCTAGCCAGGCCTAATGGGGGATGTGGCTATGAAGATTCACTTGAGAGACTGGCAAGTTATGGAGGAGATTGGTGGGGTTAATATATTGGGAATGGTGTGTGGAATTGATCTTCGCTTACTGTGTGCCACTCACATGGTTTTTGGTTTAAGAGGGTGATTAGAGCCAGGTGGGACTCGTTTCCCTAATTTGTTAAATGTAGTGTTGGTGATACAAGGCGGATAAGATTTTGGAATGATACTTCGTATGCTGATAGGAACCTAGCATCTTTGTCATTTTGTCCTCTGAACTATTTTAGTTAGCGACCATAAAGATGTTATGGTGGGTGATTGCATGGCAGGATGTAATGGTGGAGTTCATTGGAATCCTATTTTTTTGTGAGGCCTGCTCAGGATTAGGAGATGAAAATGTTTGCAAACTCTATAGAACTGTTGTACTCGGTTAAGTTCGTGTAGGTATGGAAGAGATGGTAAGCTGGAAATGGAATAATATCGTTGTTTCAGTGTTCTTACTTCTTATGATGTGCTGAAAGGTGGTGTTTTCAGATTTTCCTTGGAAGGCAGCATGGAGGACAAAAACTCCTATGAAGATATCTTTCTTTGTGTGGGCTGCAGCTTGGGGGAAAATTCTTACGCTGGATAACCCCATCAAAAGAGTATTGGTAGTGGTAATCTTATGAAAAGAGGAATGGTGATGGTGAATAGGTGTATCATGTGTAAGAATAGTGAAGAAATTCTGGATCATCTGCTATTGCATATTCTAGTAGCTACAGAGTTGTGGAATTTTATATTTGTTGTCTTTAGAATGAAGTGGGTGATGCCTAAAATGGTGAAAGGATTATTTCAATGTTGCCATGTATGGAGCTAGAGGAATCTCAGGATGTTTGAGGACTAGGAGCTACCTGAAGAGAGATTCACATCAAAGTTCGTGATCTTGATTAAGGAACCTTTGGGTACATGTCCAGTATACTCTATTGGTTCCCTATGTATGATTTTTTTGGTTTATTAAAATTTCTTATTACCTATATTAAGAAAAGGGCTAAGTGCGGTATTTTATGGCATGCTAACTGCTAGAGAAGTTCAAAGCTTTTATGTGAAGTTTCTGCAGATATTTCTGCCGGTGGTTTGAAGGTGAATGTCCGTATCAATGATACTCGTATTGTTAGCAAAAAAAAGATAATCATATTGCTGTTTACTTCAAGACTGGTTCAACCTAGTGTGATGAACTGGTGGAAATCTCAAATTTGATTTTTAGGTGTCAGATCAGATAGAACTTCAAATTTTACTTTTATATGAGGCAGCAAACTTGTGGTGCTAATGAACTCGCTCTTTCATAGTGTTGGCATAATTTGATTATATATTAATGAAAGCATGAACTTGCATATTTGTGCTCTGGCACCTAATGTCTAGATGCTAGTTACTTGATTTAAGTTGGAGGAAATGCAAAGACAAGAGAATGCTAAAAGAATAAACGAATGTAAGATAATAAGTTACTAACAAGGAGGGTAATGATGGCAGTGTCTGTGGTTGAAGAGATATATTTGATCTTGTTACACAATCTCTGATGACAAGTGATTTGGTTTTGACAAACCAAATGCCTCTAGTTTCTTTTTGCAAGAAAGAGATCCATTTCAATGAATTTTTGTTTCTTGAAATTCACTTGAGCCTGTACATATACTTGTAGCTTTTTCGGTTCTTCATTGCATGACAGGAACATGATCAAATACGAGCAGTCAAGAGAAAAAATGAATGAAAATTAGTATAAGGATTAAATTCCATGCTCCTTTGTAGTTTTCTTATGACAGGCATAATCCAATGTCTCCTCCTTTCATTTATATTTCAGCCTAATCATTCTGTAGTTGAAGCTTGAATAATTTGTCTACCACATGATGATCAATGGCTAGAACAGAGTCATATGGGGCTGCATTCATTAATGAAAGAAATTAGACAAAATGAAAAAAAGAAAACAAGTTGAAGTCAATAGAATTTAGTGAAGCCCTAGATGATTTCTTACATCATATGCATTGAGATATCGGTAGTGGTTGGAATGACTGCTGGTTGTGCTCGTTGACTCAAACTTGATGTTTGATGATCTCATTGACTGATAGAGCTTGATAAACCAGGGGTCATGGCCATCATGACTATTGTGTTTCAAGTGTGAAGATGAGTGTTGAAATTGATAATTTACTGGGGCACTCATTCCATCTATTAACTCCATTTGCTTACTTTTCTGCCTCGTTCTCCCATTTGGGCGTTGCTTTGGTTCACTCTTTGACCTAGCTTTAGCCCTTGAAGATTCTGTGTTGGCCATGTAACTTGGTAAGAATGGATAGTCATGTGGCACATGTTCTATAAAATCAGCTTGTTGAAAAGTGAAAGAGGCTTGTGTTGGGTTCCCATATGGATCTTCTCGCTTTGAGATTGAATGATGTCCAGAATAATATGTTGTGAAACCCTGTTCTATCCTCTCACTTTGTGAAAGATTCAGATAGCCACTTTTTCTCTTTGAAACTCCCCGAATTTCATTGAGATTCTTATCGATTTTTTCCTACACAAAGAAGGCCATATGAGAAACAGTGTTTGAAGATTTCAGATCATAGCCTTCTGTTACAGGGCAGCAGGTAATGAGCTTCCCTGGAGCTTAGCACTTGTTTAGTTTGCTTAGAAGAAAATGAAATTGGGACCTAAATGGATTTTTTTCTTTTTAATTCCAAACAAATAAACTCTTGTATGCAACGCCATAGTAATGAAAAATTTCCATCCTTGTTTGGTTGAGTTTTCTTATCCTTAGTCTTGCCAGAAAACCAGAAGGAATAGTAGAAATTATTCTTTTTTTAAACCATTCCTCTTTGATTTATGAAGTAACATGTCATGGGAAAAATGCTGTAACTGCACACAAAATAAGACTTACTTTATGCATTCTTCTGGATACATTGTCTTGAGTGAAATTCCTGTGAATGGGCGGTTGCCTTTTGACAGCAGGATGTGCTTCCTCTGCCATCTGGATTCGCTGAACTCGAGCTCTAACTTGAATAGCCATCATTGCATGCATGCGCCGCATAATAGCACTTGTTTGTTTCCTTACAAGATGACCCTTAACTAGTGCCTGTAACTTGACTAGTCCCTTTAAAGCTTGCAGTGCTCTCCTTGCCTGAAATAACATAGGCAGATCATGAAAACAACATACTGATTCCCATTTTTATATCCAATAAGTTCTTTCAGCATGGACGGTATAAAATTTTATTTATGATGTTGAGCCAACATTAGGATTAACTTGAGCTTTTGTGCACTGGCATGGTTGTTAGAATTGAAAATATAAAGATTATGGGTGGAAGTTCATACCAAATAAGAACGAAAGATGGCTTGAATCTTTGTGGCAGCTGCATTCTCAGCATCATTAACTGCCATTGCCATGGCCCAATTCTGCTGTACCACAGATTCTGCATTGGCATGATTTTGCCGACCCTCATCTTCTGCCACGGCCTGCATTGGAAGTTTAGTGGTGTCAATTGAGTCAAGTGATTTAGAAACTTTATGGTTGTTAGCTGCTACTTTTCCCATACTCCATCTTCTCTTCATTCTAGGTGTTCCTGGTTGACTCCTTGATTTGGTAGCCATGCACTCAGCAGAAAAAGAAAGATAATTCTTCTTGCATTTCTCCAATTTGTTAGTGTCAATAGAGTCAAGTGATTTAGAAAGATTTTGGGATGCCTCTTTGTTAGCTGCTTTTCCCAAAGGCCATCTTTGCTTCACTTTAGAGGTCCCTAATTGGCTCCTTGATTTGGTATTCAAACACTCAATAGGAAAAGAAGTTTCATCATTGTATTTATCCACCCTTTTGCCCACCAATATGTTTCTAATCCATCTACCTGCTTTTCCCATCTCTGTGATTAGATTTTAAGTCCCCAGCTGCTAAAGAATAAGGGAGTAATAAACACACATAAGATGCATATAGTACTTTGCTAATCTCCTCGTTACATAATTTGCAAGCTTGTTGACTTACATGGTCATACTATATTATAGAAGCCTGTTTAACACGACTCTTTCTCTAATTCGTTTGTTATGTTATTCTTTATAGGTTGTGGCCTGCCAAACCCTTTCATGATTAAGCCATTTGCCACTCTCAAGAAGAATCATGTAAAATATACTTTTCTCTACATGGAGCTTTGTCAACTTTCTCAAATATAAATATGTTGAGGTCTCAATCATGCCTAGGGCCGTATATCCTTTAATTGCAAGTCTTGGAATGATTAGTGGACTTGCTCAATATTTGTTTATTCTCAAGGTCTACATCTTTATCTTGAAATGATTAATTATCATATAAGTTGCTGAAGTTCTGTTCCTTTTGAAGGCCTTATATGGGCACCAAGGGTTGTACATATTTTTGAGTGCAGTTGAAGTCATTAGTTAATCACCACATTAACTGTTGAGTTCTTGTTTCCCTATGAGGCTTTACCCGAGTGCCATGAGGCGTCTACCCTACAAGGGATTCGAACCCTCTTGTGAAATGGGGAGGATCCAAATTTGTACACATGATGCCATCACTGTGGAAAATGTTTATAAATCAAGCTATTGAAATGAGTTTGGCATATGAATCAAGATTAAAATTAAAGGAGTCTTATCAACTTATGGGTAAACAAGTTGGTGGATATGATATCCTTGGTTTTACCAAGAAAGATTACAAGAATTATTTACGAAAGATACCAGTTACTAGCTTAAAAAGATATTTTAATCATCAATTAAAGGAAAATCCTTCATATTTTTATGTTGTTCAGTTGGATAGTGAGGGGTTGAATATTATTATCTTCAGGGCTGATATAAGGATGATCATTGACTAGAGATTTGGTGATATAATAGCATTTGATACAACAAATAACACAGACAGAAGGCCACTTGGTGCATTTTTGGGATTCAATCATTGTGGAGAAATTGTTATATTTGGATGAGGACTGTTTATACAATGAAAAAAGTGATGAAATAGTGAGATATACAATGACTTTACTTCAAATTGTCCTAGTGCATTTATTCAAGTTATCAGTGTCAGTGTGTCACCCACGTTATGGTGAGAATAAACTTTATGGATTTCAACTTAACAATATCATATCAATTACTAGGTCTTGTAATTATAACTTGAGGTGGGATCTAATGATTCTAATCACTCAAACACACGTGTATACCTTAACATAAAATATTCCAAGTAACCCTAGGAATTGGCATGGAATAATAGTTTTATTATGGTTATGATACCAACTGGAACTAGAAAGACAAAGACTACTAGACAGCATATTAGCAACAAAAAAAAGAAAAGACTGCTAGACAGCACTTTCTACAATTTGAGGGAACTAGTCAAATTTCTATTCTTGTCACACCTTTTAACTTCAACAAATAAAGCTTTCTATAATCTAAAAAAAAAGTTTCAAATTGCTCGGCCTTGGTGCGAGGCTTGCCGCATCATGCATGGTAAAGGCCATTGTGGTACATTTTTCAAGAAAACAGGGAATTTAGACAGGAGTGAGAGAATTCATAGGGCCACGCGCTACTCATGTGCTCAAAGGGAGACTTCCTAGGTTGGATAGAATATCTTTGAGTTGAGCTTATGGCCATGGCCTCATGGATAAAATTTATTAAATATTATATTTTGGGTTTTACTAATGTGGTATTTTAAGAAACTTTTTATGGAAAAATGTAAAAGTAATTAATATTTTAACAATTTTTTCAATTTTCAATAAAGACTTTTTAAAAATGAATGATTAATGTGTGTTTTAAAGTATATATTAACTGAACCTTTATTTTTAAGGGAAATGTTAATTAATACCCTAAGGACATTGAATTAGGAGTTATTTTTAGAAAACATTTTATTGGAAGAATGATAAAATAATAAATGTTGTTGACAGCTTTTTAAATTTCCTATAAAAGTGGTATTAAAAATTTCCTATTATAGTCTATTAACAATTACCTTAAGGCTTTGTTTGAGAGTTCATAAGGGAATAAAATGAAATGGAATGTATTTAAGTAAGGGAAATAAATGGAAAAGAATAGAATATAATATAATTAAGTAACCTTGATTGAATGTTTTAAAATAAAAGAATGAAAATGAATGAAATGTAACGCTTCGTTTGTTTTGATGGAAAACCTTGTGTAAAAATAGTTTTCCGTGTTTTCCAGTGTTTGGTAGCATAAAAATAGAAAAGTCAAAGGAAAACTATCTTTGGTCAATCTAAAAAGTATGACTTAATTTTAGAGATTATTTTTCACTAATTTTTTTTTGGAAAACAACTTTATCTCACAACAAACTAAATAAGGGAAGTTAGGAGGTTGTTTTTTTAACTCATTTAAAGCTACTATCAACATTGAAAAATGAGATAGTTTTATTGAAAATGATTCTTGGAAAATGACTCATTTTCTAGAAAACATCATTGATGAAACAAGTAGAGCGTAAGTAATCTTATTTGTGGGTAACATAGAGGGAATGAAATGAAATAATTTTATAACAATATTACTATTAAACCCTTACTTTAAAATAAATGGTTGAATATATAGGGGTATTTTAGAAGTTTTAGTAAAATATATAAATAAATAAATAAATAATATTATACTTGTCAGCTCTTTTAAAGAAGTTAGCAAAATAATATATCTTTAAAAATCACTCACATAATTGAGTCTCCCAAATCAACATTTAGTTTATTCAGGGGGAATGAAAATCTGGGGTTTTAAAGAAATAGAGAGGAATAAGTGTTCCCTCCTACCCATTCTGTTCCCTCCCACTTAAACTCATAAACAAGAGAATTGAATTTTCATTCCTTCCATTAAAACTTCCAAACAAGAGAAGGAAAAAATATTTTAAGATTATTATTTTCATTCATTTCCATTCTATTCCCTCTTCTCAAACAAAGGCTAAGGACATCTGTTAACATGACCCTATTTTTAATATTAATTATTATAAGTGCTTGTAGGGTGTGGGGGTAAAGGTCGAGATTTAAGTTTCTAGGAGGGAGTTTCACACACATATACACTTAGATTAGGTTAGAGTAGAATTTCTATTTGGTATAAAATATTATATATATATATATATATTTAAGTTGACACGGTATTTATCATATTTTTTAATTGTTTTTAAAAAATATGATTTCGACACTTAAAATTTGTGCTTTCAAAACAAGAGTTTGACAAAATTTAAATGAAATCGTGTTTTGAAATCATAATTTTAACTTAAAGATCGTGTTTCTAAAACACGATTTAAAAAAAGAAAAAGAAAAAAACATTAGATTTCAAAAATTTTCAAATCATTGCCAATTTAAATAATTATTATTAAATAATTTCTTTTTTTTGTTGTTGTATATTTTGCTTTGATTCATGGGTACATCTTGCCCAGCTTAAGGTCAGGGATAGAACTAGAATTCGAACTCAAGGGCCAAATTTTTGTGTTTAAGGATTTTTTAAAAGAGATTAAATTTTATAAGAACGTGGTGTAAAAGTAGGCATTTGTATTTTTTTTCTTTTGAAAAAATTTAAATATTTTAGTTGACTTTCCTATAATTTTCAAATTGTATTTATTAAAGAGATTTATCATGGTTTTTAAAATCAAATTGGATAAAGAACCAAAAAAGAGAGTTGTTTTATGTTTTTTGGTCCGACCAAAATCTACCAATGATCGAATCAAAGACATCATAAATATTATAAGCATTTGATTTATATTATAAATGCATAAATATTTGGCTTTATTCTTTCCACATTAAAAATTTTAGATCAATTTATTTGTTCTATTCAAATTATTCTATACGCAATTTTTTTTTAATTTTTTTTTATACAAGATATAATTTTACTCTAGTCAATTTAAGTGTATATGTGTGTAAAGCTCCCTTCTGGAGACTTGATCCCCGACCCTTGCTCCCAACACCCTACAGATACCTATACTTGTGGAGCGACCATCGCACTAAGGGTATGTGGTGGTATTCTATACGCAATTCTTGATAATGCTATATTATATCAATAACAATTAATAGGTCAAAATTTAAACCCATGTCAACTACTAAATTTATACAACCACTAAAATAATGGCTAATTAACGATGAAGCATTAATGTTTAGCGGAAAAAAAAAACGGTGAGACATTAACATCTATTGGTGAAATATCTAAGAGGTGAGATTCTTTTCAAAGTTGTAAGTTTGAAAAAATAAATTGGGCAAGTTGTTTGAATAAATAAATAATTTTCCATCAATTTAAAGTTTTCCAGAAATAAACTTTTTTAGCAATAGAAAAAAATGCCACAACTTATGTTAAAAAGAAAAGACAAAAGACAACTTACTAAAACAAAATAATACACTCCACAACAATCAGAGAGAGAGAGAGAGAGAGAGAGAGAGAGACCATGCCTTAGTCGATTTCAATTCGTGTGTGAGTTTAGACAATGGAACGAACTGACGAGTTGGAGACACCAACCCAAGCTGTTAGAACAATAAAGGGTGTGTGGAGTGTTCAATGGTAGAGGCCGTGATTGGGTGTTGGTGGAGTGAAGCCGTGGAGGAAGGGATGAAAGTTGACTGTTAAGTGAGATAGAGACCTCTCGACTAAGAGAAAAATTGGGTAAAAATTCAATGGGGTTTTGAAATTTATTTTTTGGTGTAAAGGGTTTTGAAATTTATTTTGCTATGGATTTGAGATTTGTAATTGTCTTGTTAGTATTTTATTTTTGTTATTGACCGGATTTTTTATTTTTTAGTTGGTATTTTTGCTTTGTCTTATGGTTTTTCTTGTTATCTGGAATTCTAGATATGTGAATTATTTTTTTGATATGTTGTTTAGTCTAAAGGGTTTTTTTTTAATTTTTAATTTTTTATAATGTTTTTGGGCACTTGGAAAAAATGGATGCCAGATAATATTTTTGGGTTTTATGGGTCACTATTATGTAAACTTTTTGAGGCGGGAGGGGCAAGAATGTATATTTTAGGGGCAAAATTTTAAAAAATTTGTAGAGATATATTTACTACTTATAACTTTTCAAAAATCTTGGGGGAGCCCTAAGCTAGGGGAAGAAATTATAAGATCCACATGGTGGACCACATCACTTGTCTACCATTCCACTAAAAGACTTCCACCTATTTAAAATTGCTAAGTTAGAAATTTTTTTAAAACAGAAACTAATTACTGACTCAGCAATTTTAAACAAGTTAGAGTCTTTTAATAGAATGGTGGACAAGTAACATGGTCTATCAAAAAATTGTATAATTTCTCCTAAGCTAAGCTAGGTCCGTCCCTGCTTAAGGTTATCCCAATCTTGCATGGTCGAACTGCCATACATGCTAGGAAAGAAATGTCAGATTGTGTACCATACGTTTGGATGGAGGGAGAAGATAAGGAAAAATAAGCAACAAATTGCTCTGGCATAGTACAAGGCTTGGCGCATCATGCATGGCATAGGCCATTTTGGCACATTTTTCAAGAAAACTAGGAATTTATGGCCTGTTTGGGAGTTTAGAGAGGGGGGAGAGTAGAGGGGAGGGGAGTAGTGGGGAGGGGAGTAGAGGAGAATGATTACCCTCCACCTTGTTTGGATGTTTTTATAATTAGTAAGGGGGAAGGGAGTAATTAGCCATTGCCCTTGTTTTTAACATTGTAATTTTATAAATATAATAAGGGTAAATTAGGTAATTTACTTTATCAATAATTTTATGTGCTCTACTCTCCCTCCAAATCTCTCCAATTTGGGGGAATTAAAAATGAGGGGGTTGGAGGTAGTTGAAACCCCTTCAAACCCCTCCAAACCCCTCCCCCTCCTTCCTTAAAAAACTCCCAAACAAGGTAATTGAATTACTCCCCTTCCCTCTACTCTACTCCCCCTCCTTTTTTAAACATCCAAACAGGCCATTAGTCAGGGGTGAGAGAAACTATAGGGCCATGTGCTACTCATGTGGCCAGAAGAAGACTTACTGTGTTGGATAGAATATCTTTAGGTTGGGCTTCTGGGTAAAATTTGTAAAATATTTAATATTTAATATTAATTATTTAAGTTGACACTATTTTAAAGTTATTTGAGTATCCAATATTTTTTTTAATTGTGTTTTAAAAACAAGATTTCAATACTTAAAAATCGTATTTTCAAAAAAAGATTTCATCAAAATTTTAAGTAAAATCATGTTTTAAAAATACAATTTCAACTTAAAGATTATGTTTCCAAAACACGATTTAAAAAAAAAAAGAAAAAAGGTTTAGATTCCCAAAAATTTCAAAACAATGCCAATTTAAATAATAATTATTAAAATAATATTATTTTTGTAAATTTTGCATGGGTTCTTGGGTACAACAAGGAGTGTGTGCAATTCGGTTGGTACAGTTTTTTCCCAAATGAACTGATAGAAATCGGTTTCCCATAACTGGAACTGATGCACATTGACAATGATCGGTTTTTTGACCTACAGCGGTGCGATTTTTTGCAGTTGGTTTCATTGGTCTTATCTGTTTGAAATATTAAAAAAAAATGTTAGTCATTACTCAATCACAATTAAGTCCAACTATAATAATAACATAATAATTTTTTGACCAAATAAATGTTTTACAATGAATAAATCTTATCAGAAATGTTATTTATATTTTATATTATCAATATCTTAAGTTAAGTTAGTATTAGTGCTTTAGCGAGAAAAAAAAAAAGTCAGTACTAGTGTAAGTCAACTATAAAGTGTAAATCATGTAAAACACAAAAGTTTAGAGCATTCGCATCAACTTGATAACAAATTAATTAGAAAATACCAAATTACCTATATATGAGAATAGAGCAATAATTCATACTTTAAGGCCCCATCTGTTTGGAGTGAAAATAGGGGGATAGAAAACAAAGGGAGGAAAATAGGGTGAAAAATAGTATTTTCCATTATTTTTTTGGAGAGAAAAAAGAAGAAGAAGGAAGGATGGAAAACCCAGAAGGAAAATTTTCCTCCTGGGCCCACATATATTTTCCTCCCAAATTGGGAGGAAAACGTGGGAGAGAAAACTAGTCCTCTGATTGAGACCATTCATGATCACTTTATTTTACAAAAAAGCCCCTCCCACCAACCATTCATGACCACATTTTTTTTCCCAACGTTCAAGATCTGAACGTTCTTCTATTTTTTTTTCAACGTTCAGGACCTGAACGTTCTTTTTTTTTTTTCTTCTTTTTTTCATCAAACGTTCTCTCTCTCTCTCTCTCTCTCTCTCTCTCTCTCTCTCTCTCTCTCTCTCTCTCTTTAATGTGACTTAATCTAATTTTTATATTATAATAATAAAAATAATAATATAAATTTATATATATGATGTGATAAATTTTATATTATGTAATGAGTACAAATAAATCTATTTATTACATATTATGTAACAAGGGAATAATAGTCAATTTATATAAATTACATTTTCCATCTTTCCATTTTTCTCTCCAACTAAACAAAAGAGTTTTTCACCCTCCCACTTTTCCACCCCTCCAACCGAACACACAAGAGGGAAAACTAAAATATTTTCCATCTTCCCACAATTTTTCATCCTCCCACTTTTCCACTCCTCCAACCTAACGGATCCTAAAGTTATAATAACACAAATAAATAAAAATCATATATACACCACTTTTAACTATTTGTGGTGTGCCTTTGTGTTAGAACTCATTTTCCTCTCCCTTGTGTGTGTGTGTGTTTATTTCTCAAAAAAAAAAAAAAAAAGAATGGGTAATTGTCCCACATTGCTTAAGAAAGTGTGTTGTGTGTAGTATAACTTGTCCCACCCTCCCTTAAAAGTTACCATGACTTTTGAGTGGAGTTGTGGTGTGCCTTTGTGTTAGAACTTATTTCCCTCTCCCTTGTGTGTGTGTGTGTGTGTGTGTTTGTTTCTAAAATAAAAAAAAAGAATGGGTAATTGTCTCACATTGCTTAAGAGAGTGTGTTGTGTGTAGTATAACTTGCTCCACCATCTCTAAAAAGTTATCATGGCTTTTGAGTGGAGTTGTGGCGTGCCTTTGTGTTAGAACTCATTTTCCTCTCCCTTGTGTGTGTGTGTGTATGTTTGTTTCTCAAAAAAAAAAAAAAGTTAAAAAGATTTTTTTTAATTTATAATAAGAAAGAAAAATTTTATACCATGTGTTTTAGTGTATATAATTCATATTCATTTAGGCAAACTTAAGGGAGGAGTATTCTTATTATCTTTTTTTTTTCTTTTTTATTTTCCCGCTAACTATGGACTTATTATCAAAAAAACTTAATAATGCTTTTCTCTTTTTTTCCTTCATTTTATCTCTATATATGAATCGATCAGTACGGTTTGTGGGTTGATTACGAAAATCAACTCTGACTGTGTCACCACACTGGCATCGAAAGGGTCATCAAATTCCGTTCCCAAGCATTGGCTCCTTCAGTTAGCCCAAAGTTCAGTACGGTTTGGTGGGTGAGGTTCAGTTTTGTTGGTGAGGTTTGGTCACTGCTCACCCCTAGGTACAACTTGCCTGGCTTAAGGTTGTCCTAATCTTGCACGATCAAACCACGATTCATGCTAGGAAAGAAATGTAAAATTGGATACAATGTATTTGGATGGAGGGAGAGGATAGGAGATTAAAGGAAAAATGATGAGGAGAGTTCAATGAACCATATTTGGAAGATTTTAAAGAAGGGAGAAAGGTTTGGGGGTGATTTGGAAGGATCTTTCTTTTCTAAGTATGCGTTTGGATATCGCTTATTTTGCTAAAAATTGAAAATTTATTACTGAAAATACTGTAGCAAAGTATTTTTTATTGCTACAAATTACTGTTCACCCGTTTTATCATTTGGCTGGTCCATGAACAGTGCCATGGACCAGCCCAAAAAATGCAAGGGAAACAAACGCAAACATAGCCGCTCTACACAAACGCACCCTAAACCCTTCAATTTATTTAGTTAAGTGGGGGAATTGGGATGTGGAAGGGAGGGGTTGCACGTATATTAATAAAATTTAAAGTGTCAATTTGTCTTTATAATGTTGATTTATATCTATTTATTCAACATTAGCTAATACTAATCATAATTGTTTATATAACCATTTCCCTTATCTCTTCCCTCTTACTTAATTTTTAAAACATGCACAAATGGGAGGCATATTTATTTCCTTTCCTCTTGCTTAATTTTTAAAACATCCAAATAAGAGGAATCCTCTCCTCTCATTATCTTCTCCCTACCCATTATTCTCCTTTCACTCTAAACTTTCAAACGTATTGGTAGTGTGTGCCATCTCTCTCTTTCTCTCCAAAGATAATAACAAAAAAAATGGACGCACAATTGCACATGACAAGCTTGGAACATCTCTAAAAAATTCTTAAAATCTATTTTCTTTTTTGAAATACACCCCTAAACCAACTCTCTATTCCATTTAAATATTCTTCTCGTTTCTTGCTTGAGTGTGTGTGTGATAGATAGAAGAACCTATAAAATAATGAGAAATATGTTGTTGATGTAACAATGGCTAGCCACGTTTGACTTTGCTATTATGCTTTTTTATAAAATAATTAGCCTCTATTTAGCCAGTTGGAAAAGAGTTTTGGAGAAAAGCTAGGTGAATTTAGTGGGGAAAAAGGGATCGAATAGTTGTTAAAGATTCTCTTATGGCCTGTTTGGAAGTTTAGAGAGGGTAGAGAGTAGAGGGGAGTAGAGGAGAGGAGAGTAGAGGGGAATGACATTCCTCCACCTTATTTGGATATTTTTAAAATTAGTAAGGGAAATTGAGTAATTAGCCATTTCCCCTTATTTGGATGTTTTAAAAATTATGATGGAGATGAGAGAAAATGATTAAAATAAACAAATTTACCCCTATTTAAAAATGAACTTGCAATATTGATTTATGATTAATTTATTAGATTAAAAAATTATTTAATCAACATCCTCATTATATCAAATACCACTAATAAAAGATTAAAAGTATAAAACTACTATTAACTACTATAAAATAATTTTTATTAGCTTAAAAAAAATTATAATAAAATATCAAAAACCTCCTCCAATTTCCTATACTTTCTCGAGAAACAAACAATTCCCACAGTTTCTCACTCCCCAAACACCCATGGCAGCAGCCACCTTCAACCCCAAAACCCAAACCTACACATCCCCAAGACCACCTATTCACCTCCCCACCAATCCTAGCCTCTCTCTCACCTCTTTCCTCTTCCAAAATTTCAAAATCAAATGTCGTCTTCGACCGTGTCTGTAACGACAAACCCGGCGGCGCGACGCCGTCCAGTGGTGGTGACGGAAAAAACCACCAACATTGAATTGCTCGGCATTGCAGCCGCAAACGAAGCCACCGTCGACGAAAAGCACTCCAAAGATCTAAGCCACCACTCCATTTGCGGCGTCGAGAAGGACCTGGTGAAGAAATTGTCGTCCGTAGCGCCGAACAACCCAAGCGCAGCTGTTCGTCGAGGTTGGACCAAGGCTGGCGCAACCCGACCCGAACAGGTCCAATCACGATGGGTTACGATTGCTCGGATTTTGGCTAAGAAATTGGTTCTCTTCGTTGTGCTCACCGGGTTGGCTTAGGAAATGGTGGGATTTTTTTTTTTTTTCATTCCCTTTAAATTTTCTCAGAAAACAAACAAAGATTATTATTTATATAATTGGTTTGTAATTTTGTTAATTTAGATAGGGTAAATTGAGAAATTCATTTGATCAATAATTTATCTACTCTCTTCTCTCTCCAAATCTCTCCAATTTGGGGGAATTAAAAATGAGGGGTTAGAGGTAGTTAAAACCCCTCCAAACCTCTCTCTCTCCTTCCTTAAAAAACTTCCAAACAAGGTAATTGAATTACTCTCCCTCCCTCTTCTCTACTCTCCCTCATTTTTTTAACATCCAAACAGTCCATTAGAGTTACCATGATAGGTAGGTCTATCCATGAAATAAAAAATAACCTCTCACCATATAGCTAAGAGAAACTGTAAACTTGACCCGCATAGAAGAAATTTGCTATTGACACACCAACCCAAAGCGGACTTCGGCCCGAAGGAATTCCTTAGTCGTGGGCCTAATCAAACCAATCCCCTCACACTTGTAGTTTGGTGAGCCCTTGTCTTGAGCCACACTCACAATTGCATGATAGACCAAAAATTCTTTTGAAATCCAAGCCCTCATTACTCTATAAACAACACATCCCCCTACTGACCAAGGAATTCCATCTTTAGTTACTATTTCCTGGTTATTTTACATACTCAACTCCTTTATATTAACTTAAACATTGGAGCACCTTTGGTCAACCTTCTTGGTTATGCTGAAAGGTTTTTTATTCTTTTGGTAGATATCTGGACCTTTGGCTAAAACTACCCATGTTCAGATTCACCAGACATCTTTACTGTATGTATTTCCATCCTTCTCACATCGTCTCCTTATAAAAAATATACCTTTGACCCAATATCATTAACATTTAACAGTAACATTTTTTTTTTTTTTTTTTGAGAATCATTAACGGTAACATTAGAATTGTCAAATTTGTAGTAAAACCATAATTAAAGATATTAAGGCCCAAGGCCCAATTAACAGTAAAATTAGAATTGTCAAATTTTTCTAAAAGCATTATTAAAGGCGCAAGGCCCAATCATGGTCCTACTTGAATTGCAAGTGTCGTCACCTTGTATTTTTAGAAGGGAAATGTTAACAAGCACTGGCAGTGCTTGTTAAGGTTTCTTTTTTTTTGTTTCACTTAAAAAAAGGAAAAAAATTGTCAAAAAAATTGCCAAAAAAGATTACAAAAAAATTGTCAAAAACTAAAAAACTACTAATAGATGAAAAAGTTACCCAAAAAGTTACTTAAAAATATGTTGTTAACGGACACCTTACGGTGCCTATTAACACCACCATTTTTAAAATTAGCCTAACATAAATACCCGCAATGGATTCATTGTAATATATGGAGCTTAATAATAGAGATGTAGCTATCAAAAAGCTTTTACTAATTACTATAGATCTAAGCCATCAAGCCTAACCTTTCGCTTTGTTAGTCTATATTATTATATTATTATTATTATTATTATATTTTGACATGGTATTAAAAGCCAAACAAATCCTACCAACCATCACATATTTTCTTCTCTTTTTATAATTTAAATATATATATATATATATATTTATTTATTTATTTATTTCCTCACAATACCAAGACAGTACTCAGTTACTTTCGCATCCCAAAAAAAAAGCATAATTGGTCTACCTTTTTTGGTAGGCAGCTAATGGTGCAAGTATGTGGAAGTTGCTGGCCGGGGAGAAGCATGATCTAAAGGTAAAGAGGTCGATCGGGATGACCCCATAAGAAATTGGTGGATTACTTGGTTTATGTGATGAAAAGATGCAAAAACAATTTGTGATCCCCACAGATGTACCTAGGGGTTTATTAATTTAGCCACTAATGTTAGGTTATATGTAATGGTACTATTGCATGCTTAGAGTCATGCTTCAGGGTTTATGACAAATTATATATACATTGTTGAGCCTCTTTTTCTGCAGCTGCTACTTGTAGATACATGCACTGATCGTCTATTGTTTTACATATATAGTGCAAGCGCTTTGCACCATTTGTTTTCGCCAAGTCTTCCACATACTTCATTTTATCTTATCTTCTATGCCTCCAAAAAAAAATTCTGAAGAGCACCCTCAACGCCATTAGAATATTCTGACTCATCACACGCTCATGTGGCCTCTATTAGTTGATATCCTTAAATTCGCCAGATCAAGATTCTCTCGATCTCATCATCATTGCGAGTCACTATACACAAGAGCATCGATCATATTTTATTCCCTATCCTCATATGCATGTTTCTCATATTTCATATATTCTGACAAGACCATTTTGGTATAATTTCAACTACATTTATTTAAGTACAAATCTTCTTTCTCATCAACTGTGCTTTCATCATTGTCAATTTCTATTAGTTCTCCATATTTAGCGTTTGACGTGATGCCAACTTTGTGGCTCATACTCTAGCCTGCTATTTTAAACATATTCTTTCTGATGTATTTTGAATTAAGAATTGTCCTCTACCTGCTATGGAGACTTTGTATTTTAATTTGGCTCATTTATTTCGATTATAAAAATTATGTTTCGTTTTCCAAAAAAAAAAAGCAATTATATCAAGTTGGCTCAAAACATAGTCGTGTTTGACTTTTGGATCGATCTCTCATCCTCCCATTATGGCCATACGGCATACCCACTTTGCTTGACAACAATTAATGACTGACTGTGATGGCAATTGAATAAGCTAAACCATATGACAGTAATATATATCCAACACGTTATGCATAGGATTGCATAATTGAAACGAAGCTTCAAGGTAAGACAATCACAACAAACAAATTTAAATGAATCAAACGAAACAGTAATTCTAGAAGTTGGAAAAGAGTTCACTTATGAATTTAATTATTTCTCTCTTTGCTTTTGATCGGAAAAGACAGCCAACATGGGATTTTATTCATTTTTCACAAATTTTTTAGCAAAATGTCCCATGTCTGAAACTATTTAGGAATATGCTCCTATTTTCAATGTAAAACTCAATTTTTAGACAATCGAGCTATAGCGAAATTAAACTTAAAAAAAAAAAATTTTGTGAAACTCGAGTTCCATTCAAAAAACTCGAGTTCATGGAACTTGAGTTCTACTTGAATATTTTCAAAGAATTCAAGTTTCACAAATTTTTTTTTTAAAGTTTAATTAATTCCGCTATAACTCGATTTTCTAAAAATCGAGTTTCAAAACAGGAATATATCTCTAAATAGTTTCAGATAGGAGTATTTTGCTGAAAAATTTGTGAGAAAATGGTATTTTGTCATTTTGGCATGGAAAAGACTATAGCTCCGCCAAGAAAGTAATTACAGACCTAGCTATGTCGACACAGGTTGGTTTGAAATCGGTCATGACCATGAGTCCATGATAGGAAAGTTTAGAAAGAGCTAGAATTATGCTAAACTAAAAAATTTATATTGATAATATAATTGAAACTGAACAATATAAGATAGGTAGTAAATACTAAATACTAAATATAAAAAAAATACATTTACTTTACATTTCTTGAAAACTTTACTTGAGTTTTAATAACGATAATTGTAGGGGTATTGAGCCCAGTACCTTATGAAGGACGGCCCAACGAAGTATTTTGGGCTGGAAACCCAAATCCGAAGACATCAAAATGATCGTGGAATATTTAAATATCCAAATACGTCCGAGGAGTAGATTTGTCCTCGGATTATTAGGCCGAGGACATGGGAAGAGAAGTTTAGTATCCCCGGGTTATATTATAAAGAATCCTACGATTATGGGAATACACAGTACACGTGGAAGACAATAGAAAGAGCGGTGTAATGTCTAAAGTAAAGCTGCTACCACCGCCCATACATTAAAAGCTCTGTAATTGATACGCTGACTGTATAGATGAAAGGATAGGACCTGAGCATAGAGCTTGGAACTTGGTCCCTAATCCCAGCGGGCTTTAGGGAAGAATGGATGGGACAAGTATCCGAAATGAGGATTGCAACCAAAAAATGGAAGATGATGAAGAGAAGGAGAGGAGTATAAATAGAAGGGAAGACATATGAGAAGAGGAGGACTTGGGGAGTAGAAGAGAGAGAGCCAATAGTAAATGATAATCAACATTTGTATCCAAACTCAAAGAAATACTGTTATAAACTATCCTTGGATTTAGTCCGAAGAGGAATTCACTGTCTTACTTTTGCAAACAGCTCTTCAATTTGTCCCGTTGGGCCCAAAGCCCATCCTTTCCCTGATTATCTAAACCATCATTGAAATCTAGATTACAAACCCATCCTCTACAAATTTATTGTAAAGAAAGGCCTTTCAGGCCCATCTCCCATCAGTCAGAGTTTGGGAATTTGAATTGTGTCCTTACAATAATATTTTAAACTCCTCAATAAAATTTTAGATAACGTTTTACTAAGAAAAAATTATGTCTATACTATTAACACACTTATGGTGTGTCCAATGGCAAAAAAAAAAAACTGTTGTACAATGTATAATGCAATGGCAAAAAATCAACAATATTAAAATATATAGTAAAAAGAAAAACAATTAAGTTATATGATGAATGCACATTGTGCAAGATCAAGTCTATTATTAAAAACATTATAGTGGATTATTAAAAGAATATAAATTAAATAATGATTTTTTTGGTTGAAAAATAGCTAGAAACTCATAGTGATGAAATTTTAATCAGAACAGTATTCTTAATTAAACTGAAGTATTTACTATAGAGTTTCATTTTAAGTAGTTATGTTTATTATTTTAGTGTATTTATACTACGCTACATGAGAGCGAGAGAGAGAAGCTGTTTGAAAGATTCGGTGCAACCACAGCTGGTAGCGGGGTATAATGTTTATTGTGTAGTATAATGATAAGATATGATTTGGATACAAACTTCTATAATATTAATTTTCATATTAATTACTTTTTCAATGAAAATTGAAAACAATTAATGATTATTTTTAAGTATTATCAGAGTATGGGTTTTAGTTAGCTCAACTGGTAAAATACTTGATGATTGAATAAGAGATTTGAGCCTCAATTCCCCCACCTACATAAAAAACTTATTAGCATCTCGCAATTTTAAAATTTTACTTTTAGATAAGTTTTGGTATCAACTTACATAATTTTTTTATTACTTTGAGTTAATTGTGAGTTGTGACTTGTTTAGGTCGTGAATTAAAATGGTTTAAAAAGTTTATGGGGAGATCCTTAGTATAGAAATGTACATTTTAAATTTAAAATGTACATTAACTTTGAGTGCAAGTTGATAATATCTTTTTGGAATAATATCCCCTTCAATTAAATCCCTTAATTTTTATTTAGATATAAGATATGTCATATGTGACATTTAAATAAATAAATAAAAGTCATGTATAGCACATCCGATAAAAAATAAGAAGGAATCAGAGGATTCGTTTAAGGGGAGATCCTTGGTATAGAAATTATGATGTCTCTTGATGTGTAGTCTTATAATGTCTCCAAGAGGATGTGTAGTTTCAAATTTTCAATAGTGTATTGGAAAAGAACCCTTTGGTTTTCTTAAAACTATAAGATAAAGAGCCATTTGGCAAGGACTTGAAGAAATCTAAAATTCACTTCCAAATAGAAGCTTCTTAAGAGTCTTTCATATCAGCAGACTGGATTGGTCTTAACCCCAAAAAGTACATCACCAAATAAATATAAGAACATAAAAAAAGAGAAATGAAAGCTACATGAGAAAATCATGCATTTCATTTTTTTTCTTCTTTTGTTTACACTTTATTTCTCTTTCACTCCCTATATATATGTGTAAGGTATCTGTCTGTCTTGACTTATTCTTTCACCACAAAATTTTCTTATTTCTACAAATTTCTTTGTTTTGAGGCTATTGTTCTATTCACCAACTGTTGTATAATTTTGACTTTTGAATCCTAATGAAGACCTTAATAGGCACTCTTCTCGAACCTCAGTTTCTTTAGATTTTCTCCAAAAATGAAGTTTGGTAGCACACCGGCAAATAAATTATACTTTGCCGTCTCTATAATTATCTGAATAGTGTTCAAATTTTAGTCAAATCGAAGATTCACCTAATTTGGAAAAAAAATATATTTGCCGTCTCGCTAATTAGTTTATGCCGTTCATCATATTCTTATAGAGAACTTGCTTAGCAGATTTAGTCACTAAAGGTCCTTAACGATGAAAAACTGGACTTTTAGTGACGAATTTTTTGGTCATTGAAAATAAATTTTGTTGTAGTGTCATTTAATATTTATAGAAGTTTCTACAAATAAAATAATAATTTAATCCATTAATAATTTTTATAATTTTCCTATAAATTATAGTTTGTGTTTATAATATATATATATATTTATATATATATATATTTATTTATATATTTGGTACAAACTATATTCATTATGAAAAAAAAAAAAAACTAAGTAATACAGTACAATACTGCAGTAATAATTTTTGCTGAATTAATTTTTATATATATATATATATATATATATATATATATATATATATATATGGTAAAATCTATGTTAATTAAGAAAAAAAAAATACTACGTAATACAGTACAATACTGCAGTAATAATTTTTGCTTAATTAATTTTTTGAAAGTTCTACCATTGAATCGCATATTTAGTTTGTTCTTAATATATATATTGAATCTTGTGCTAATTAGATATTATTTATTATTCGATCTATAAAGTCTTCTTTTATGCATAGTTTAAAAACAAAAAACAAAAACCTGAAATGTATGGATAAGAAAGTTAGTGCTTTTTTAGCATATTGAAATTTTGCAAGCAATATTGACATAAAAAGGAAAAAAATGTAATTCAACAGTAAATTTATCAAAATTCATATCTAATAAAAATTATATTGAGTAATGTAACAATTTTTAAAGTTATATTATGTATAACTTGAAACTAACCTATATTTATGTAAATTTTTTTTATAAAATAAATTCTATGGTATATTTTCATTTTTTTAGGGTAAGGATCCTATACTTAAATATGCTTTGTTGTACAATTAATTAAGCTCAATCTAAAGTAGGCCAAGTTTTTTTTTTTTTGTATTTATTTAATTATTTTTTTGATAAGTTTCAAGCCAAAACACCAAATGAGGTTCATTTTAATAAGGGCAAAATTTGAATCAAGTCTCTCTTTGACAACCTTTCTATTGTTTCATAAATTAAAGAAATTATATGGCTCTCATGGTAGACTATGTAATTTATCTATAATTTCACCAAAAGATTCCCATCTGTTTAAAATTGTTGGGTCAGTCTAACAATTTTTTTTAATTATTATTTAAGTTGACTCAACAATTTTGAACATGTGAGAGTCTTTTAGGATCCGTTTGAGAACAATTTATTTAAAACTTTTTGCTGAAATTACTGTAGATAAAACTAAAAATTAGTTGGAATAGTACAGCAGGACTCATGAATAGTACCAAAAAATGCAATGGGACCTATGAATAGTACAAAAAATAAGCTAAATAGTAAAAAAAGCTGCCCAATATAAGTTTATCCTAAACGCAACCTTAGTGGAATGACGGACAATTAACTTGGTCTATCATAAGGATTGTATAATTTCTTCATAAATTACTAGTTTGTTTTTATTTTTAGAATTTAGATATTATCTTCGTTATATTCTTTTGTAAGTTCCAATAATATCCCATCTAAAAGTTTGACTTACTTGAAATAAGTAGAGTTTACATAATTCTATTATGCTTTCAAGATTTTGTACTCCTATAGTCATATATACTCATATAGTCATACATGCCATATGGACACTTAGGTTGTCATTGAGAATCCTATATCATCATTTAAAAAAAATTAAAATTTGATTGTTACAATAATGTGGAAGAGGAATCAAACCCTAGTTTTTCTCATAAGAGAGAGCACAATACCACTAGGTTATGAGGCTTATGGCCTATACCATCATTTTGGTCTAGAGAAATATGTAATAAATAAAATTACAATATAAACAAAAATTAGTCTAAATTGCAATTTACACTCTTAAAATTTGGAGTAATTTTGAATTTTCCTCTTAAAATATTGATTCATACTTTCCCATCGTTGGGAAGTATATCCTTCCATTCATATCTGTTGATGAGTTCTCCGTCAAATGCTACATCATCCCAAAAAAATGTAGTTTTAATGTACACTGTCATTTTGTCCCCTTCGATAAAAAAATAAAATAAAAATTCAACATTTTATTTTATTTTCTATTTAAAAATATCTTTTATTTATCTCACTTTCCAAGAAAATCAAACAAATATTTGTTCACATACCTAAAACTCATATTAAAAAAAAAAACAAAAAAACAAAAAAACTCATCTCCATAAATCTCACATGGTTGAACATATTCTCATCCTCTAAAATCAATCAAATGAGTTTCAATTTCAGTCCCAATACCCTTGATTGAAACTCAACCATGAAAACACCTTAAAAACCAATCCATAACAACCTAGCTAGCACCAATTTAAGCTCAAATTATAAATAAACAAACCTCATTTCTAGTTGAAATCAATCTTATTTCAAAATGGAGCCTATTCACCCCATTCTATTGTCATTTGCTGTTGCATAATTCATGCTTCACTCTCTTAACATTGTTGCACAACGAGAAAAATGAGAGAGAACAATTTTTTTTTTGGGTTTTTTTCCTTCTCTTTTTTGATAAATGTTAATTTTTATTTATTTATAGGTGTGTATTTTAAATAACTATATTTTAACTGGACGAGGCTTTAATGGGCTCAAAACAACTGTAACATTAGTGTTAAAACTAGCCAACTTGTTAACTGGTATAGCCATGGAAGGATTTTTTTTACCCCAAATGTTAGGTAACGTTAGGGGGGTACGGATAGAATTTTTGGAATTTTAGTGAGATAAATTTTAAATCATTTGAAACTTTGAGGGTGTAAATTACAATTTAATCCAAAATATAAATCTAACTTTGATTTAACGTAGAATCAATCTATGTAACACAAAGAAGAAAATAAGAATCCTAAAGTGCTGGACAAGCTATTATACACTTGTACTCTTGTAGTTCATCCCTGACTTTATAACCTCTGGGTGGGGTTAACGCCACCAAATTTTTAGTGTTTTTGGGCATGAATGAATATGCATGCACGTCGCTTCACGTTTTGTTAGGAGCAAACTGAGACTTTTGTTCTATATATATCTATACTACTATTTAAGGGGCTTTCCCTATTTGAATTCTTATTTTTTTAGTTCAAAAATGCTCCTACAGTTCTATGTTTAAATAGAGACAAAACTAAAGGACAATTCGATAAAAACTTATTTTTTTAGTTCAAAGATGCCCCTATAGTCTTATGTTTAAGTAGAGACAAAACTAAAGGACAATCCGGTAAAAATGCAACTCCAACTCCCACTAAAATATTGCCTAAAAAATAGGACAACTCTCCTATTAATTTTTAAATGGATTTATTCACTTATAAATTAAAATTTTAAAATAAAAATCATATATATATATATATAAAATAATTAAATACAATTTTTTTCTACAAAATAAAACCACTAAAAAAGAAAAGTCTCATCGCACGCACGCGCGAAGCGCGTGTGATGAGACTAGTATATATTAAGATCTATATATTAGGAAGATTAAAGTTAGTTATTACTTTTTTTTTCCTGTCAAAAATACCCCTAAATTAATTAACCAACAACTTAAAAATAGGGTTAAAATAGTAAATTAACAAAAGAAAGTTAATTATTGTTTTTTTTACTGTAAAAAAAACTTCTACCTAAAACTTAAAAATTGGGATAAAATAATAAATTGACAAAAATAATAAATTCCTACTTCTATGTTGAAATGTCTTCCTTCTTCTAATAAACTCTTACTTTTACGTTGATTTAACTAACTCACTATAAAATAAGATCACTCTTTTATTAGTTTTAAAATTTCTCCAATCTACAAAACTCACCCCACGCACGTATTCATCACACCCTTAGATTTTTTTTTTTTTTTTTGGTGATTGGAAAAAGTAGAAATCCCAAATTATAATAAATACAAATTATTAATCTTTACCCAAAAAATAGAAGAGCCTCTAAGTTATCATTATTATTATTATTATTATTAACTTATTTTATATTTTATAAAAAGGCAGGAAGTAATTAACTTAGCAACCAAAAATCTTCTAAAAAAGAAAAAAAAAAACTTAGTAACAAACAGTAAAGTGTTGAAGTCGTTTAAGAATTAATGTCATGTACTTCTAAAACCGTGTTTTTAGATACAATTTTAAGTTTGGTAGAATAAACAATAAACTAATGTAAAACTCATTATCACCACACACCCCTAGTGCGATGGTCACTTCATAAGTATAAGTGTTTGTGGGGTATGGGGGCAAGGGTCGGGGTTCAAGTCTCCAAGAGTGATCTTCACACACATCTACACTTAAATTTTTCTAGAGTAGAATTTTTACCTTGTATAAAAAAAAAAAATGTAAACTCATTAGTTTAAGTAACAAACAGTAAAGTGTTGAAGTTGTTTAAGAATTAATGTCATGTACTTCTAAAACCGTGTTTTTAGATACAATTTTAAGTTTGGTAGAATAAACAATAAACTAATGTAAGACTCATTATCACCACACACCCTTGGTACGATGGTCACTTCACAAGTATAAGTGTTTGTGGGGTATGGGGGGTAAGGGTTGGGGTTCAAGTCTCCAAGAGTGAGCTAAACACATCTACACTTAAATTTTTTTAGAGTAGAATTTCTACCTTGTATAAAAAAAAATGTAAACTCATTAGTTTAAAACATGATTCTAATTAAAATACACACACACACACATAAATCCACTATTGTATTACATTTTATTTTTATATCTTTTATACTCACAAAATTTCTAAAAGATCTAGGATAATTAACTAATTGTAAAAGATAGTCCATTCGAGATGACTAATCTCCTGAACTTGAGAGGGGAAATAGAAATTTTTTTGTTAATTTTTTGTTTAATTATCACTAATGCATTTAACTTATATAAACAACCAAGATGAGATAACATTTTCAACAAATCCTAAAAAATAGAAACTAATCCTATCCTAAAACATTGGCTTAAATTTGAATTAGTCTTATCTTACGCACTTCACACGTGCAATGAGGCTCTTTTTATTTATTTTGAGTTTAATATAATTTTTCAATTTGAATTTATCTATTGTTAGTGAGGTTATACAGAAAAGAATTTTTAAGAAACTAAAATTTAGGATTTAAAATGAAGTAAACTGCTGAGTTTAGTGTGTGTTAGTTTATACAGGAAAAAATGTATCAAATATATGTGAGATATATTCAAAGAAAAATGATATGTTCACAACATTTTCACAATATTTTTACAACAAATTCTAAGTGGCAGATTGTTACTGGTTGTTATTGTTGGGGCAAAAAAGTAATCTTAATGCTATTTTCAAATTTGAACCAATAATAATTAACCATCTATGATTTGTTGTGAAAATATTGTGGATGTAGCATATCCCATAGTCAAATAGGATATGTGCTAATTTTTAGGAAAAGAGTTTCTCGGGTAGTTTTTTTTTGTTTTTAAATTTTTTTGAATTACAATTTTAACCCAATTTTTTTATTTTTTTAAGAATAAGAATTATCTAATTAGATTAGATGTATTTTTGACATCTTTTGAAGTCATAACTAACTCTCTGAATATTTTTTTAATTGAACTCTTTGGATCCTTTTAATATATAGAGATACAAGTAAATAACAATACTAGTCTACTACTACCTTATTCAGATAATGATTAATCACTAACCCTAAATTTAAATACTTTTAATTCAAATAAAAATTTATCCAGTGCATTATCTCAAGTCATAATATAATATGTCATCAGTAAAATGTTTAAATTTTAAGTTTTTGTAATCTAAAATTATGTATAAAAAATAATTTTATAAATCAAATAGTAATAAATACAATTCAATTAACACGAAATTTGATATATGTATTAAGAACATAAGAAATATATAATTCAATTATTAGATTTTTAAAATATATAACTCTGGTAATCTTTTTATTAGAAGCAGTTCAGTTTGTAGTCAAACTTTGTCAATTTGTAAGATACGATATTTTTAGAATAAATTATTGAGCAAGATACGGCAGACTTTGCGACCAAAAAATAAGGCAGACTTGAATCGCTATCTTTTGCTTAATTAGACTTCTTCTGCAGCAGACTAAAGCTTCACGAAGTCATTTCACTACCAAACCCTGAAGGCAACTTGAAGCCCAAACTTCGCTTAACGAAAAAAATTTAAAACAGACGTGGTTGAATGGTTCTCAATATAATATTAGTTCAAATTGCAAAAGCTTATGAAAATGTGCCAAAAAAAATCCCAAAAATTATTCAATCAAATTGGTTCTTTATTTTTATAGAGGAAACTAAATTGAACCTTTCAGCGTATACCATATGATATGACAACAAATAACATTAATATCTTAGTATTAAGGGAATGATATATTTTGGTAAGGTAAATAAGAGAACTTAGAGATGATCATGTTGCAAGCATTTAGAAATCCTTGTTAATTATGTTCATAAAGTTTATGTGATTTGAAAGATAGAGATATTTCTACCAAATCCATTTAGAAAATATATATATAGTCAACTAAACAAGACAGAGCAACATAGATTATTTATTGGGCAGGATATAGATTGTAAAACAAGGTATAATTAATATACTACACATGATACCTAACTATGAATATGACCAAAAAAGTCACCATTTCACAGAAGCTTCTATGAAGAAAACTTCAAATTCTGAGGTCTTTATATAGCCATAATGACATTGAATAACACCTCTTCAGGCCTCACCTTCTCTTTCAAAACCTCTCTCTCTCTCTCTCTCTCTCTCTCGGTGAAAGAAATGGCTTCCTCTAAGTTAGTGGCTTTTCTAGCTGTGCTTGTGGTACTGCTTCCCATGTCTGCACTAGGAGCAAATAATACTGATCCTTTATTAGGTATTTCCACCCTCTTCTTTGTACTTTTAGCTGATTAATTGTTTTGGGTATCATATACACATGAACATGTTACATATAAGCGTACAATTTGATCTTCTTACTCAAAAAGATCATAAAATAAACCCCAGAAACACACAATAATGTTTTTTTTTTTTCCTTTTCTTTTTGGGTTTGAATTGCAGCAAGGGTGTGTGAAGAAGTGGAATGTGGAAAGGGAACTTGCGTAGCAGATCTAAGTTACCCACTTGGTTTCCAGTGTCAATGTGATCAGGGTTGGAGCCGTAATGATGATGGTTATGCGGATCTCGCATTTCTTCCCTGTGTGATACCTAATTGTGAGTTCTTTTATATTCATTTTTTAAAATAAATTATTTATGATTGTATACTATAAACCTCTCCCACAAGAAATGCTCTATATTATTAGAGCAAGACTTAAGTACAGTATTTATGTACTGTTCCTTAAATTCCTCTCTTAATATTTTGTCATGTAGTTTTTTTTTTTTTTTTTTTTTTCCTCAAAGTGTATTTTTTAAGTTAAGTAGTCACATGACAAAATCTTAACTGAAAAAATTTAAGAAATAGCACATAAGGTACAATACATAAGTTTTGTTCTTATTATTATTACTATTTTCTAAGTCACCTTTGCGATAGAGTACTATATAACTTAGGGGCATCTAAGAATCGCTCGACTCATTAGTCTAGATGATACCTTCTCATGCACTCGGTGCATGAGTATGGGAGGAATCTTAATTCTGGGGCAGATAAAGAAAATAGTCAACGGCATTAGAGTGAATATCTGGCCAAAGCCAAACCCAAATTGTTGTAAGGAAAAAAAAAAAAAAAAAAGCCATAAAACCCATAGAGAGTGGTACTGTAAATGTAATCGAGTCTTTATAAAGTTAAATGACTTCTATGAATATTCTTTATTCTCCTTTATTAGAAGAATTAATGTTCAAATCTCACTTTTTCCATTATTATAAGTTATAATACTCGAATTATTATAAAAATAAAATTATTATGAACCATTGGTCCATTGAAACCCTTACAAGAATTCATCAAAAATTGAAACCCTTACAAGAGACTCAAGAGGTATTTTGTCTTCTATATTCCTCTTTTTTTTTTTTTTTAGAGCAATTCTATATTCCTCTTTGGATGCTGAATATCCTAGTGAGTCAATCTCTTATACCATGAACAAAGTTGGTGGAGAAGAACTGGTTGACTTTTCACCCACCATGAACAAGCAAATTCAACTAAAGCTGCACAAAAAACATCATTGCCCACAATAGTTTGGCACCAACAATGAACATATAGACATATGGTCCAATGTTTGTATAGTTGAATATTATTAATTAGAAAAAAAAAAAAAAAATCTATGATTTTAATTAACAAAATAAGTCAAATTTTCATGCATGCCTTTTAACTCTCTTAAATTTCTTGTTTGTGCAGGTACTTTGAAATACTCAGGGTGCCAGCCAGCCCCTCCTCCAGTTCCACAAAAAACGAATCCATACAACATATCTGCCTTTGACCGTAATTACAATATAATAATTTTGATTAAATCTTAATCAATTTCTCTACTTTTGGACTAATTTATAAATATTTTCTTTTTTATTTTTATAGCTTGCTACTGGGCCTATTGTGGACAAGGGAAATGTACCCTGAACCAGACATATAGACATCTCTGTACATGCGAGTCGGGTTTTTATAATCTTCTCAACATATCAGTCTTCCCATGCTACAGTGAATGTAATAACCTGAACCTCTTTTTTTTTTTTTTTTAATTTAATTTATTCTTGAAAAACCTGAACCTGTTGTGTTAATTTGTATAAGAAGAATAAAAAAAAAAATTTAACTATCATTTTTTATTCCAAAACTTAATGAGAAGTAGTGGATTTGATTATTTAATTAATATTATAATGATGTTAATCATGCAATATATATGAAAAATAGTAAAATACTGACTGGAGATTTGGAATTTTGTATATTTAGGTACACTTGGATCTGATTGTGCATCGCTTGGGATTAAAGTTTCAAATAGTACTTCAGGTGGAAGTGGGACTAGTCAAGGTGAGAATATTGAACGTGCAAAGCATTTCTTGTTGATATATTTTTTTTTCAGTCTCGGATTCTGGCTCCTTTCTTTTGAGGATTTTTTTTTTTTCATTTTTTATGAACATGGTAGAAATTAACAAATCTACGTGGATAATAATTATTTTCTAGGAATTGAAGATTTCATAGGGTCTCGATTTCTTATATTATTATGAACAAAGTTTTAAAAAAAAAACAAACTAGTTTGGAAAGAAATTCTTTAAACTCTTACTAAAAAATTAAATGGTTATATATTTTGAAAATCTGCATGTTCTTTATGTTCTTAATCTGCATGTCAAATTTTGTTCAAATTAAGTTGTTCATTACTATTCGATCTATAAACATATTTTTTATACATAATTTAAGACTAAAAAAAATTTGAAATTTAAATACTTAATTGATGATATAACTTTTTCTTTTTTTCTTTTTTCTTTTTGAGAAGATAATATAACTATTGATCTTTGATTTTCTTGAAATTTTAAAAACATGAAGTATAATAAAAAAAATGCAAGAATTTGTTAAAATTCCCATCGGAAGTTTGAAGAGTTTCAAAATTTTGTCTAAAGAATATTCCCTAAGTGTTTGCAAGTCTTGGCCGGTTTTAAAGAATTGTTCAAAGGACAGATGTCACATACCGAATTGTTACATAAGATTTTTTTCTTTTCTGGGCAAGCAATTGTTACATAAGATTTTTTGCTTTTCTGGGCAAGCAATTGTTACATAAGCTTAAACGTCTACACAGTTGACTTGAGTGCATCTTGTATTGTTGTGTTCAAATTACCTACCAATTGGTTAATGATGTTATGATGATAATATAGACAATAATGTAAAGTCAAAATTAGCTCAATCTATGTTTAATTATTATGGTTTTTGTGTGAAGTTTGTGGTATATCTATTAGAACCTCATTTTTTCTTTGTGTGTGAGATTGTTTCTAACTTTTTATATATAAAAAAAAAAATTTTAAAAATGCCAAAACAAAACCTTCCAATATAATTGTCCTTCTCACATCTTAATTTTTTATTAATGCCCACGTCTTAAAATTTAACAATATCACTTTAGGCCAAACCATTTCAAACAAGAATTATTGCTCCTAGCTAGATCATGACTAAATACATAATAAGCAAGATTATTTTTTTTAAGTGTTTTTTTTTTAATTAAGTTTTCAAAAGGGGGACAAATAGAAAATTTGAACAAAATACTTTTCCTTTATGAGATGTGTATTCTAAACCATTATGTGCTATCTCTTGAGATCATTTTCAAGTAATGTACATGTAAAATGGAATTATTGCAGACATAATCCTGACTAATTTGTTGAGGATTTATAGTTAATCCCAAAATTTTGAGATTAAGACTTTATTATTGTTGAAAAAAGAAAAATTGCATTAAGTGACTAAAAAGTCACAAATCTGATGTTGTTCTCCTTTCTTTTTGTTTCCAGCAAACTCATTTCTTCCAGGGAATTTCCATTGGATGACTCTATTGATGGTGTCAGTGGGTCTGGTCTTCTGGAAGTAGTAGGTTACATAGTATTACATGAAGATCTAGCAAGCTTGTCTCTCCTATACGGCTTCTAGTTCCATCATCACATATAGTACGAGATATTTGACATACACATATACGTATACAAATTCATTTGGAGCATTTGTTTTTGTCTGAATCATATGGAGCATTGTTGTTTTCATTTTTCTCCTTCATTTTTATGTACAAAGTTTGTATAAATAAGTCTGAAACACAGTCATGGGTGGAGAATGACTGCTGTATAGAAGACAGTAGAATAAAAATTAGGATTATTTGTATTTGTTTTGTCTATTAAACACTGATGTGCATACATCATCATTTATTTCTATATTTATTGGAACTTAGCTAATTCTTTTCTTTTTCTTTTTTCTAAAATTAAGAAAAAGAAAAATAGAAAAGCCAAATGCAATGCACAAGCACTTTCTTTTTGCGGGATCTAGCCTTGCTCCTTTGGAGATATTGATGCTGGATCCAAATCCATGACACACACATAGGACAATTTTTTTTTTTTTTTTTGAGAATGAACCCATGTGATTTTATTAACGTAAATTAACTACATCCTACTGTAAAACAGAAACAAATTGTGGTGGGACATCTTCCATCTACATAGGACACATTTGATACTTTATAATAAACTCCGTAATATAATAGTTATTCTTAAAGAATAACCATTCAATTGTTATTGCAGCACTTACTATTGCATCAAAATTCGACCTTTAAAATTAAGCTAATTATGCTTTATGAAAATAAAAGATTTATGTATCAAGGAAAAAGTTACTTCTGACTAAAATTGTGTAATAAATTCTATACAAAAATCTTTACAAAATTATCTACTTTAGAAGTACAATCAAAACCATTGGCGGTGGTTACAAAACAAGGCATTAAGTAGAATGGTTTGTAATTTTTAGTTCATACCCAACCAAAGAGAATCTTGATTTGGTTGGTCGTGATGCACTCTAAATACAATAATGTCTCCCCTTTAGAGGACTCTCCATGATTGTAGCATCTAAAATCTCTCCTAAAGAAAACCCAAACTTAACTTCCCTTATTTATGTTTCACTCCACTACTAAAGAAGAAAAAATCCATTATTTTTCTCTGCTCAGTCACACACTACACTCACAAATTCTTCTTCATTTGTGAGCTCTACAAAAACATGCAGAGAAAATGCAAGCTTTATTGTCTCTTTTCTTGTGCTACCTCCCAAGAGAAATATCAATTTGACTAAATTGCAAACTACACTCTTAAGTTTGAGAATGCTTGGATTTTACACCGTAAAGTTTTAAAATTTAGATTTTACTCCATGAAGTTTTATTTTGTTTGCATCAGTAGCCTCTTCATCCATATATTCCATTAAGTGACACGTAAACTTATCATGCGCATTTATTCTGTTCAATTAAATGATGTCACATCATTTTTGTAGCATAAAAAAATTTAAATTATTAAAAATGACAAGGTGAAATAAAAATGACATGACATTTTTTTTTTTGGATAAACTTAACATGCGTGGCAAACTCGTGTGGCACTTAATGGAAAATATGAATGGAAGGACTACTAATGCAAACAGAATAGAACTTTGAGAGATAAAATTCAAATTTTGAAACTTCACAATATAAAATACAAATACCCCAAACTTTAATAGTGTAATTTACAATTTAGCCAATCAATCTTTATCTCTCATTGAAGAAAATGGGTTTTTGCCATTTTTTTGTTAAATATCCAACAAAATGCACCATATTTGAAACTATTTAAGGAAATGTCCCTGTTTTGAAACTCGATTTTTGGACAACTGAGTTATAGCAAACTGAAAATTAAAAAAAAAAAAAAATTGGAACTTGAGTTCCATGTGAAGTACTCGAGTTCATGGAACTTGAGTTCCTTGAAAAAATTCAAGTGAAACTCAAGTTCTAGGAAAAAAAAAATAAAATTCTAAGTCCACGTTTGCTATAACTCGATGTTCCAAAAATTGAGTTATACATTTCAAACTCAATTTTTAGAAAATCGAGTTTCAAAACATGAGCATTTCCTTAATTAGTTTCAGACATAGGGGCATTTTGTTAGATATTTTAAAAAAAAATAGCAAAAGCCAATTTTCTCCCATAGTTTCATGCCTAATTATACCATAGGAATGACTCTTGAAGCCGTCAAACCCTATTTATAGGACTTCAATCCTTATTTCTTGGCGAATGAGTACATTATTTCTTTGACATAAAATACCAATTATTTTTTTAACAAGAAAAAAAAAAAAAAAAAAAGCTTTCCTTCCACACCAACAAGAAAATCCAATTAACTTTTTAAAACAATTAACTTTTTAAGTTAAAATAAGAATTTGAGACAATTTTCCAACATAAGATTCCCCAATTTGAGATTTCAATGTAAAACATAAATCATTAATTAAAATGAAGCAACAAGTTCTATAACTTATACGAGATTTCGTTATTCTCTTTTAGTATTTTTTTTTTTCAACTTTTTTTCCCCCTTAAGTGACTGGCTTTTAGGACGAAACTTTTTTTTTTATTTTTTGGGTTGGTTGGGGGTGGGGGGGGGGGGGAGAGAGAGAGAGAGAGAGATTGAGGGCCCGTTTGGTTTAAAATTTACCATCACTTAATTTTCATCATTCAATTCTCATCACTCATCACTTAAAATACCTCAATTTTTCAAACACCCTTGTTTGGCACCTTACCTCACTTCTACGTTACTTTGATTCAAAACACACACACAAGTCAAGATATGCGGCTGGGCATGCGCTAGGCTCTGTTTCAAAAAACAAACAAACAAAAACCAAAGTCAAACATTGCAGCTCAAACTTAGATTTAATTACAAAAATGCCATTGAAAACTGAGTTATAGAAACTGAAAGTACCTAAAATATGTTTTCAGTTTTCATAACTTATAACTAGGGCTGTCCACGGGTCGGTCCGGGTCGGGTTTGTGCCCAACCCGGAACCGACCCGCCGGAATCGGGTGGAGAAAAAACGCACCCGCCGCCGACCCGCCGGCGTAATCGAGTCGGCGGTTCAGGTCATCAACGGGTGGCGGGCGGGTCGGTCGGAATCATAGATCTGAGAAGACGACGAGTAATCGGTGAAAAAACACACAGTCCGGCGAAGAAACCCAGATTCCGGCAAAATTTTCCAGATACCGGCGATATTTGTCTTAGATCCGGTGAGATTTCGCAAGATCCGGCGAAAATCTCACCGGATTTGATGAGATTTCGCCAAATCCAGTCAAAATCTCACCAGATCTAAGGAAATATATCGCCGGAATCTGGGTTTTTCGCCGGAATCTAGAAAAAATTCGCCGGATTCTGGAAAAAACTTGCCGGATTCTGGAAATTTCGCCAGGATCTGGAAATATCTCGGTCGGGTCGGTTAAAATCGGTTTCTCAGCCTCAAAACCGCCAACCGACCCGCCGTTTTCGGGTTAAGGAAGCTGAGACCCGCCGCCGACCCGTCACCGACGTCGGGTCGGCCGGTTGTCGGTCCGGATCGGACGGTTTTTGCGGGTGGGTCGGGTCCCGGTTTTGCTTGGACACCCCTACTTATAACTCAAAAATCAGAGAATTGAGTGATGGAAACAAGGGGTGAAAACTAAGCCAAACAAAAAATTTTGTGTGGGTCCCATGTGATTTGATAACTCAATAACGAGTTTTGGATCATATCACTCAAAACACTCATAAACCAAACAAGCCCTACAAATTAGGGGGGAAAAAGAAATTTCATGTTTGGTAACCTACTCCAATCTAGAACTAGAACATCAAAAGCGACTGAGCACCCTTGTCAAATGTGAAATGTAAACTGATTATCAAAAAAATGTAGAATGTCAACTCGCAAGTAAGAATAAGCAAACAATGATTAGATTGTTGAAAGGAAATCTTGTATATACATATTTTTCATAGAAAGAGAGGTCAAAATCATATTAGGTCCAAATTTTAATCCAAAATGTTATCTTCTGAGGCACTGATTTTAACATGAAATTTTTTTTGACGATTTGGTGGTATCATGCTGAAACTTGCAAGTAAGCATGTGACTTATTTTAATGGTCTGAGCCTACTTAATTTTATTCTATATATATATTATCATAGTCTTTCTTTTGAGGGAAGTGATCTGAATGGATCAATTGGTCAACCAGTTGCGGTGTGCACCTCGTGAAAAATTGTACAAAGTAAACTAGCTTGTAATCTCATACATATGAATGAGATATGTTAAGAAATAAATATAAATAAAATTTCCCAAATTTATATATATAATATATGTGATGTTTGTATATTTAAAAATATAAAATAGCTACTTATAATATAAATTTAAATTTATTTAAAATAAATGAAAAAAATCATTTAAATTGTTATTCATGAAATTCTCAATTTTAATTTGTTCCACTACTCTACTCCCCTCTACTTTCCCTCAAACCAAATGGACCATTATTTACGCTTTATTAGAGCACTAGCATTGAGTTGTATGTAAAAATAAAAACTGAGATATAGAGTGATTTATAAAATGAGCTGGTAAAATATATAAAATAGTATTTAAGGATGCAAAATATGTTTTTTTTACATCCCCAGATGCTAGTGCTCTTATATGGAGATTTGTACTAAAAAGGCTAAAACCTCTTATAAAATGATGACTAAAGATTGTGGATACCAATATAGTCAACTGTAAAGTTTTTTGTCATCAAATAAAAAATTTGAAATCCAATCCCCACCAATTAGGTTGTCTAGCCAAAATGAAGAAGGAAGAAAAAGGCTACATCATAATTGATTTCAAGTATCTTATTATATCTTTTGAGTGCCTACAACCCTCTGCAAACACTACCCTCACAGTCCGGTAACTAGGACTTGAAGCATTGGATAGAGATCTTGGCTCATTCAGTTCCTGGTTTCAACGTGAAAGATGTGATATGCTTAAAGAAATCTTCATTCAGTGCATCATTGCTATGATTAATCTCTAGGATTCTTGTATAAAAGGTTAGTTTATCTTTATCCAACTCAGAACAGTCAATTGACTAGTGTGCTGTATAGAATGCACTGAGAATCAAATGTTACATGCGATTGTTTTGTTTCCCCTGCATTACTGAAGATGCACTATTTAGAGGGAAAATCAAGCCAACTCTACTGAGAAAATAATAAGACCCAGCTATTAAGAAAAAGTTAGCTCTGATCAAACTTTCCAATCAAATTTTTATATAAGTCCATAGTTTGAATTATTCAAGGCAACTATGCAGTGGTTAAAATTACAGGACAAGGAATATAGAAACTACTCTTATGGAAAAATCATTAAGAATTATTCCTGATGTCAGTACAGAAAGGTAGAAGCACAGCCTGTGGCACTTCAATCAAGTATTGATTGGAAGACAACTATCCTAATGCAGCCACACAGCTCAAGCAAGAATGAAAATCATATCAAAATAAAGAATTTGATCCCAATTTCATGCAGTCGGCAACTTTGTTTCCAAGATAAAGTTTCAAAGATAATCCATAAACACATACCTCAACGGGATTTAAATGTAAACCCAAGTCATTAATCCATCAAATTACCATTACCACACAGATAAAGGTATGCCAGAAGTCTAGGACATGAGATTGACACAGAAAGCCATATAACTTTTCATGCATGAAGCTGTCTATGTTGTAAAATCTATTCAAAATTTTAAAAGAAGAATGAGAAGCTTGTACATGCTTCCTAGTGATCGAACACATATATCCAACGCCTTTCATATTTTTTTCTTTTCGGGTCAGTGCTGATGATCCTCAATCTTCTTCAAACCCTTCATGTCTGTTGTCTCCACCCTGCATTACAAAAGAAATATTACCAAATTCATTTGATATATATATCACAGACACTTTGTGACATGAAAGGGAAAAATGTATCATTAACACCTGTCCATGTAATAACCAATATTAAAATGGTGTCAATAAATTCTAAATCACATGATAGGTTAGATTCTAAGAAAACTGAGTACTAAAATGTTTGCTCTGTTTCAAATGCTGAGTTAAAAGTAAGAATATGTGAAAGAAATGTGACATTTGACAAGAAATAAAGGGAATACAAAATTGTTACATATGTGTTACTGTTTATTCTGTAGAAAGAGACGGATACCTCCCAACTATGTTGCATAGAGAACTAAACTAAAATAAACTGTAGGGAATAATGGGTGAAACCCAACTCAGAGATATCAAAAGATTAACCAACGATAGAAAGTCAGGGAGAATGCATTCTAATCCATCAAAACATTTTATGATAGTTATAACAGTTGCTCTATGAATCTGTCAGATGCTTGGCTTGGTCTGATCAGATTATCAGTCTTAGACAATATAAATTGCAAATTTAACGTTTAACCATATTGCCATTATTTGTCGGTCAAGTGCAATAGCACATGTGTGAGGGAAACAACCCTGTCCCCCTTTTCTTTAATGGATAATTCTCTAATATGCCCTTCAATATTAATTGAAACAAACACACCCAAAAGCATACTAATACAGGCATAAACACTCCATGTAACTTAAGTATAACTAGCTCTCCTTTTTATTTTTCTTTTAATTGGGTGGTGGACCAAAAACTGACTGGATAATTAAATTATAAATTTACAGCAATTTATTTTAGTATTGAACATTACTTTCTTTACTATCAAATGGAATCTGAACGTTATAATTTCCTTTAGAGAAGAGCAAGTGGTTTTATAGTAACCGAAGAAAATGGATCCAAAGGGGAAAATAAAGATACAAAGGAAAAGGGAAAATAAACATAGCTGGTTAAAAACTTACGTTGATCCAAAAAGGGCAATCTTTTGAACTTTTGTGATGTCAGAACCAGATTGATTGTCCTCAATAAAAATTGTCAAGCTGATCCAAAATATTAAGATAGATCAATTGTTAACTTTTACTACAAAAGCAAAATTATTAAAAATAAATTAAAAAAAGGAGCTAATCAAAACCAAGAGATAACGTACCTACGAACATTTTGAAATTTGACATACTTCAGAAGCACTGGCTTCCCCTGCAAAAGTATACCAGTGAAGTATAAATGGAACACCCAACTTTACATCAAGCATTCTAATATAACGTTGTCAAAGTATCTTGAACGCATATTTACATGAACAGGAAAAACCCTTGCCATAAAAGCCTAGAAACCAAAACCAACCTTGATATTGTCTGGGGACAGAACAACTGTGTCACTTGGAGGGAAGTCATTGACATTGCTGCCATTATCATCATGAAGTACAATCATGAGTTATTTACATTGTTGGTCACTAAATATAATAGTAACTATCCTCAAACCATACCTGAAGCCCATGTGCTCCTTATTCGAATAAAGTTTCACTGTTTTAGGACCTGGAAAATATTGGTAATGTTAGAAAACTAAATATAACAAAAGCCAACTAGTGGGATAATGTAGAGTTCAAAGTCTATGCAGGATACATATATCTGAAGATAATGAATTCAATCAAAATTGACTAAGAAAATGCTGAGATAAATAGGATAAAGAAGGACAGCATGCTGTTGGGAAAACTATGCAAGGGAATAAAAAGTGGCAGCATGACAATAACCATATCAATGGAACCTCATCAGATAAACTCTCAGCTCAGAAATAACATATTTTGATTTAAATAAGTAGTCATAGAATAACATCCTTGGCAAAGGTGCAGAAAAATCATTTTTGGGGAAAAAAAAAAGTAATGTCATCTTAAGGCTGAACATATTCAATATTCTGATATTCATCCCCCCAAGCAGTAATCTGTATTCAAGCCAGATTATAGAGTGCCCCATTGCCCATTAATATCTAAAGGCCAAGATGTAAACCTTCTAACATCTAAATTTCCTAAAAGAAACTGATCCTACTACTCCTTTTGATTTTTTTTTTAAGCAAAAGGAAAAAAACAAAGGTTGCAAGCTGACTGGCTTCTTTTATATTTATTATTTTATTAAAAATCAAAGATTTGTTCCCAGGAAAATTTTGAGAACACAAAACTATGTCATCAAATCTAGAAGAAAATTGGGATAACTGGGCTGTGTGGGGTGGCTTTCACATCCCATTATTGATATAAAAGTTTCTAGTTTATAAGGGGAGAGCAAATTACTTCATAAAAAGTAATAGGGTTCATCTGATTAGATGCATCAGAGCTTGTAGATGTGCAAGTTACAAAAGTAATAATACATAATACTAAATGAAGGGCCTAGAAGAAGTTTTTTTTTTTTTTTTGTGGATAAGTAATGGAAATTTTATAGATAATAGTCGCCCAAGTATGCAAAAAGTATACAACTAGGGACCATACAATCATTCACGCAAATTACATAAATCTATCAAATCAATAATAGAACATAAAGACTGACAATGAAAAACTGACATCCAAACCGGCAAAGTTCTAAGAAAAAATAATTTGAGCTGCTGTCCATAAGGTTGGTGTTATCTTGTTTTCAGGCTTTTACGGGTTTGAAGGTCAATATAGAGAAAAGTGAGATTGTCCCTATTGGGGAGGTGAATAATCTAGTTGCTCTGGCTAATATTCTTCAATGTAGGGTGGGCTGTTTGCCTATGAAATATTTGGAGATGCTGTTGGGAACTTCTTTTAAGACAGCCTCGATTTGGAATCCTATTTTGAAGAAAATGGAGAAGAAGCTATCAGGGTGGAAGCGTCTCTATTTATCTAAGGGTGGTAGGCTCATGTTACTTAAGAGTACTCTCTCAAGTCTCCCAACGTACTTTTTATCTCTTTTTACTATTCCTAAAGCTGTGGCTACTAGATTGGAAAGTATTCAAAGAAATTTCCTTTGAGGGTCTTTTGAGAGGAGTTTCAAATATCCTTTGGTGGCTTGGAAAAATGTGTGTTTACCCGTTGAGATGGGTGGTTTGGGGATAAGAAGTGTGGTGCCTTTTAACCAAGCTTTATTAGGGAAATGACTATGGAGATATGGTCATGAAGTTACCCATCTCTAGCGGCGAGTTATCTCCACTAAATATGGTAAGGGTCAAGAGGGGTGGAGTACTAATGTTTGCAGGAGGACTCATGGGTGTGGCCTATTGAGAAGCATTAATGAAGGGTGGGAGAGCTTTTCTAAGCATCTGACTTTTGTAGTGGGTGAAGGCACTTGTATCCGCTTTTGGCATGATAGGTGGATTGGTGACAATACTCTAAAAGATCTCTCTATCCTGAGCTCTATGTGTGTTCAGCGGTCAAGAATGCTTGTATCTCTAAGGTTTTGTGGATTCCAGAAGGGGGTTCTTTTAGAGTGTGGAATTTAAAATTTTATAGAGCTTTTGAAGATTGGGAGTTGGCTGCATCTTATTCTCTACTTCAATTTATCCAAACTCATATTCCTCGGAATGATAAGAGAGATACTCTTCACTGGCGGTTGAAAAGTGATGGTAAGTTTGATACTCGGTTTTACTACCATGCGATTCGGGGTGCTTCTAATTCTTTGTTTCCTTGGAAGGGTGTTTGGAAACCAAAGATTCCTAAGCACGTGACATTCTTTTTGTGGACAGCTGCACATGGTCGAATCCTCACTTTGGATAATCCAATGCTTAAGGGTCACCCTTTGGCTAAAGGTGTTGTATGTGTTGCAGTGATGGGGAGTCGGTAGACCACCTTCTTCTTCATTGTCCTGTTACCCATTCCCTTTGGACTTTTATGCTTCAGGCCTTTGGTTTTCATTGAGTTATGCCAAGATCGGTGGCGGGTTTGTTATCTTGTTGGCATCAATGGCTTAGGAAGCATAATTCGGACATTTGGAACTTGGTTCCAGGGTGTTTAATGTGGATTGTGTGATTGGAACGAAATCGTCATTCCTTTGAGGACAAAGAGAAGACGTTGGATGAGTTAAAGGTTTTATGCTATCGCAGTCTTTTGGAGTGGTCTCGTTGCTGGGTTTTACTAATTGTTCTTCTCTCCCTGAGTTTTTGTCCTCCCTTAGCTTAGTTTCCTGACTACCCTCTGATTGTTGTATTGTTTGTTTCTTTTATTTCTTGTTGTTCATCATCATGAACTTCTTCTTTTTTTTTTTTCATTTTTCTCTCATTTATAATAATTTTCTGATTACCTATTGAAAAATTAATTTGAGATTAGGCATAGTTCTCTCTGTATCTTCAAAACTCTAGTTGTTCCTCTCCCTCCACAGATACCACATCAAGATGAAGAAGAAAATTACAACATGAAGAATTAAAAGAAAGTATATGAATATAATAACTAGGCAAAAATGCAAAACTGACCTCTAACTTTCAACGTTTTTCATTTCAGTCCTTTAACTTTAAGTTTTGTCATTTCAGTCCTCTAACTTTCAATTTTTGTCAATCCAGGCTTCTGTTAGAACTCAGTTAAGATTACCGCTAAACTCACTGAGAAATGACCATTTTACCCTTCTTTTTTTTTAAAAAAAAAATCGGAATTAAAAGAAAAATCTGAAAAATAAAAAATAAAAAATAAAAAATTTAAGGGGGACAACGACTGGAAGAAATCCAGGAGCTTGTGTATACCCCTTTAGAAGTAATCACCTTCCTCTCCCAAAAACCCTGTTTCAAAAAAAAAGTTTCTCCCAAAAACCCCAATCAGACCCAAGACAGAGAGAGAACCACATCAAGTCATCAACGACGGGCGTGCGCGCTTGTCCTCCCTCTGGCGCCCCGTCGTCTTCCTCTTCCATCCAGCCAGTCCTCCGCCTCCGTCGACCCAGTTCCGTTCATCCATCATCCTCCTCACCCATTCCGTGCCGCCTTTCCCTTTCCCTTCCCTGTCGCCGATCTCCTTTCCCTTCTTCGTCGCCGATCTCCTCTCCCTTCAATTTTTTTCTCTCTTCCATATTTTTTTTCTCTTCCTCCACCTCGCCGGCCTACCCAGCCATCGATCTAAGGCCTCAAAACGCTCTTCGCCGAAGTACTTTGTGTTGAGTTCGGCTCCGACTGTGACTTCGATCCGCCCCTCTCTCTCTGCTATCTTATTTTCACTGCCGTTGGTGTGGTGGGTTTCTGTTTGTGTTGCTAGGTGTGGTGGGTCTGTTGTTGGCTGATTTGGTGTTGCTGGGTTTGTATTTGTGTTCGTGTTGTGGCTGATTTGGGGTGGAGTTGCTGGCCTTGACGGTGGAGAAGAAGTCCTTTAATTCTGAATTTGGTTGCTGATTTGGTTGTTTTTCTTTTAATTCTGAATTTTTTTTTTAAAGAAGGGTAAAACAGTCATTTCTTAGTGTGTTTAACGGTAATCTTAACTGAGTTCTAACAAAAGCCTAGATTGATAAAAATTGAAAGTTAGAGGACTGAAATGAAAAAACTTAAAGTTAGAAGACTGAAGTGAAAAATGTTGAAAGTTAGAGGGTCAGTTTCGTATTTTTGCCTAATAACTATTACTTTTCTGTCATTACCCACTTCCAAATTAAACTAAGGTAGTTTGGCCTTTCCTTTTAAATGTAATCTAACTAATACATATGTAAGCCAAAGACCATTGGCACTATTGCAATTTGACAATAAAAATTATGAATAATCCTAGGGGATAGAGAGCCGAAATTATCTATTACTTCATTGTGTGGTGGCCTATGAGCTCCAGTCCTTTGATTTCTCTATGACTGGGGCACGTTGGGTAATGCCTAAAAGGGTTCTGAAAGAACTAGGTGAGTGGAGGAATTTGTTTGATCAGCATAGGAGCTCAATTTGAAATATGATCCCCCTTTGATTAATGGGTAGTTTGGAGAGATGGAATCGGAAGAGCATTTAACAATGTTAGGTTGAAATCATTGATTGAAAGAAGATTGCTTCAGTAAATCGGTGTGCTCGAATGTTTGATCACACTAACACATGTTCTGGTTTAGAGTTTATTGATTAAGTTTCTTTTAGGGGTTCTTCAGGTAGACACCCTATGTACATAAAGCTCCCTTGAATCATTGATTGAAAGAAGATCGTTTCAGTGGGCTCAAATGTTTGATCACACTGATGCATGTTCTGTTTTAGATTTTATAAATTAAGCTTCTTTTAGGGGTTCTTTACGAAGACATCCTATGTACATAAAGGTCCCCCTTTAATAGTAAGTGTGCATGTATAATAAATGTACATATGTACATATTCAAAACAATTAAATTGATGAGTACCTTCCTCTTCAGATCCTTTAATCAGAATAGAATGCAGTTTAATAACTTGGGTGAAAGGTATATAAATCAAAAGCTGCTCATCGGCATCACTCTCCAGATTCAATCCATCATCTTCTCTGTAACCCTAATCCATAAAGAAACATACCAACTATTAATACCACAGTGTTCAGCTACTAAGAAGAAATCCAAAAGGGAAAACAAACAAATAAGATTTCAGACATAATTTTATAGTCACCAAGCGTAATGTAACTATGTTGCTCTCAAAAAACCCTTTTGCACTTAAACGGCCAGATGATAAAATGAACTTAATATAATTCTTTCCCATCAAATTTATAAGCATCCATGCCAAAAGTAATAACAACTATCAGCAGTATTAATTTACAAATCAACGCCTCCTGAATTGTTTACCTTTTAAACTCATAATCGTCCACAAAAAGAGTAAAACATTTTACTCAATTTCAATGATGTTAAGTAAATCAAGAACACCAATGGTTAAAAGAGAAGAAAAGAGTCTTAAACTCTGATTAATTACCTGTTTAAGTGCATTGGGAACAGAGTGGCTAGTGCTTTGGTTGAGGCATTCAACCCCAGACCAGTCTATGAAGTCCACTAAATCAACCTGTCATTACCAAAAATTGCAATATCAGAATTAGCACTTTGAACCTAACCCAGATTGGTTACCTAAAAACTACAAAAATTTCAACTGGGTTTCCATGCTCAAATACCCAGCTCTTAGATTCCAAGTTTTTCAATTCAGTTTCCCACTATTTCTAAGCAAACAAACAATTAATTGAATTAAAAGGAAAACCTAGTTAAAATACTCGGTTCCATTGTGCCCTTCAGTTTGTTGACAAAAACTATGGTTAAGGAAAAGAAAATTGCAAATCTTAATTCTTAAAGCTGGGTTTATAAACTAAAAAGACTCACTTTCTGAATCTTCAAGCTAAAAAAAGAAAGTGGGAATTGGAAACTGAGCTTTCAAAACATCCAAAACACGTTTCAGATTCCAAACTATTCCCAAAAACCAATCAAAAACTAAGAAAAATTGGAACTAAGATGTTAACTCTTCCATTATACTCTCTAATTTGGTCACCAAAAGAAATTGGTAGGAAAAAAAAAAAAAAAAGGAAACTTGAAACTGGGTTTTTAACCACAAAGAGGAAAAGAATAATTTTTTTTATTTAAAAAAAAACCCAGTTCGCAGATTTTAAAACTGGGTTTTTCCATTGATTTTCTCAGGGTTTCTGAGCAAACAAAAAAGGAAAAAAAATTTTAAAAAATGGAATATTTGAGAACCCAGAAAACGTACTTGGTTTCTGTGAATTGCACTGGCTGATTCCCCAGACATGGCTTCTCTGATTGAATAAGAGAAAAAGAGAGAGAGAGTCTGAAAAGAATGAGAAGGACAAAAGATTATGTATGTATAAACGAATCCAAGAGGCAAAAGGCACATATGAAAACCTTTTATAAGAAAAGAAAAAGAATATATGAAAACGACATCGTTTGTTAATTTTTGGTATTTTTGATGAGTTAGTTAATTGGGTTGTGGTTGTGTCTGGTTGGGTTGGACTCTGTGTTTGGTGGTTTTTTGCAACCCTAACCAAGTCTCAGAGTAGCTGTGAAAAACATGCCCAATTCGAGTTGAATTGCTTCATCCAATTTTGTTTTAATTTCAATTTGATCATGCAACTTTTAATTAATTCATTCAATATTATAAATTTTATTTTTATTTAATGTAGTTTTTTCATCTAAAACTATGTCAAAATTTCAAGAATACTGAAACTAAGTTATTTTAAAACTCTTAGGTCTCGTTTGATACACCCACTCAAACACATGTTTTTAGTTTTTAAACATCATTATACCTATTTTCACACATTTTTCACCCACACGTATTTCCATACATATTTTTAAACGCATGTTTTCAATTTTTAAGTGCATGTATCAAACACCCTCTTAATAATAATCATTTTTATTGGAAGTGAATAGAAAGATTACATTGAAAACAAATGGAAGTTATGGGACTGAAATGAATAAATTAGAAGTGACAAAACTAAATTAAATTTTGAACAAATTTTGCAAGAATTTTTTCAAAATTTAGAGGATGCAATTTATAATTTACCCCAAAAACATAAAAATAAATAAATCAATCAAACTAAACACTCTTAAAAAAGATTTCACTAAATGTTCCTACAACTCAAAGTTCAAAGAAGCCCCAACCACATGGGCTTACATTAAGTGCACATTTGTGATGCACTTATAATATTATTGCAATTTTTCTTACTATGTTACAGGTCCTATGTAAATTATCTACTTATTTTTTTCTACTATTTGTAGTTCTCTCACATGACATGAGTTACTTATTTTATTTAATTTTTTACATTTTATAAACAAACACTAAATTCTCAAAGTTGTTGTGGGTCACAGACTCTCATAGTAAAAGGATTAAGGTGTTTGAATTTGAACGACAGGTAACAGCAAATACTCAAATGGAGAAAGCATAGATGGGATTAGCATAACTGCCATTAGGTAGCAGCAAAAGGAGCAGCATTATAAAACAATTAAGAAAGAGAGAAGTAAATAAATAAATATAAAACTGTGAAAGCCTTTATTTTTTTTTATTATTATTATTAAAAAAAAGTAAGAAAAGGAAAGAAATCCCCAAGATCCAATCTGCACCAAATGATCCTCATCACCAAGACCACCTATGACTTTACCTACCCAACAAAGTCTCTTTCATATAGTATCTCTTCCAAAAACAATACCCACCAAACCCCACAATACCAAAAAAAAAAAAAAAAAAACCCACATCCCAAAGCCAACTAACCAATCAACTAACCAAAATGAGAGATACACAGAATTCATAGATAGAAGAGAACCAAAACACAAACAAACACTCACAAATTTCTGTATCTTTTTCTCTCATAGTCTCCTCACTCTCCACCCAAATACAAAAAACCAACAAAAATGGCCTCTGCCTTATCTCTCTCCCTCTCCTCTCTCCACCACCACCACACCTCCACCACCCCACTTATCCTACGCACCTCTAAGCCCCTTAACCTGCGCACCACCACCCACACCTACAGACCCAACTCCATCAAAGCCTTTTCTGCACCAGTTCTCACCCAAGATGACCTCAAGAAGCTGGCTGCAGACAAGGCTGTGGAGTACGTGAAGCCCGGCATGGTCCTCGGCCTCGGCACCGGCTCCACCGCCGCCTTTGTCGTTGCCAAGCTCGGCCATCTCCTCAAGACTGGTGAGCTCTCTGACATTGTTGGTGTCCCCACCTCCAAACGCACCGAGGAGCAAGCTCGCCAACTGGGTATTTTTCAAATTTTGATACTTTTTTACTGAGAGAATTTACTTGGTGTCAGTACTTTGTTTAATACGAACATGCTTGAATTGAGACACTGTCTGTAGCAAACAGCATTGGTGGTAATTTGATGACAAAGAGTGGCAATTGGATGTCATTAGAAATTTGATATTGACAATTCTTGGTGTTGAGTACTTGATATAACATGTTGAGAAACCAAATCATTGTTGAATTTTGATAAGATTGGCCAACTGGTTATTTTGTTAGAAATTTAAATATTGAGAATTCGACAAAGAGTGGCAATTGGATGTTATTAGAAATTTGATGTTGACAATTCTTGGTGTTGAGTACTTGATATAACATGTTGAGAAACCAAATCGTTGTTGAATTTTGATAAGATTGGCCAACTGGGTATTTTGTTAGAAATTTAAATATTGAGAATTCTTGGTGTTGAGTACTTGATATAACATTTTGAGGCACACTATAGCATTGTTGAAATTTGATAGCATTTGCTTACTGGGCATTGTTAGAAATTTAGTTTTGAGAATTCTTGGTGGTTAGTTGTTTACATATCATGTCAAGGCAACCACAGAAGGCATTGTAGAAATTTGATAACATTTTGCTAACTGGGTTTGTTAGAAATTTACTGTGGAGGATTTTTTGTGTTGAGTACTTGATAAAACATGTTGGGATACCACAACGTTTAGAAATTTGATAACATTCACTAATGGAGAATTTCTGGTGATGATTACTTGATATAATATGGAGAGAAACTACAACATGGTTGGAAATTTAATGTTATTAGCTTTAGAACAACAATGTTATGTCATTCAATTGTTCTTATGACTATTATCCGGTGTGGAACTTAACTATCTGAATTACTCAACAGGTATCCCTCTCTCAATTCTTGACGACCACCCTAGCCTTGATCTCGCCATAGATGGGGCCGATGAGGTTGACCCGGATTTAAACCTCGTGAAAGGCCGCGGAGGAGCACTTTTGCGAGAGAAAATGGTGGAAGCTGCCTCAGCCAAGTTTGTAGTGGTTGCAGATGATACGAAGCTAGTGACGGGACTAGGAGGAAGTGGGTTGGCAATGCCAGTTGAGGTGGTACAGTTTTGCTGGAAGTATAACTTGATAAGGTTGCAAGAGTTGTTTAAAGAAGAAGGGGTTGAGGCAAAGTTGAGGTTGAGTGAAGGTGGGAAACCATACGTTACAGATAATTCCAATTATATTGTGGACTTGTATTTCAAAACACCAATAAGAGATGCATTGGCGGCTGGGAAGGAGATTTCGACATTGGAAGGGGTTGTGGAACATGGGTTGTTTTTGAATATGGCAACTGCAGTGATTATTGCAGGAAAGAATGGGGTGGAGGTGAAGAATAAGTGAGATTTTGTGGTTTTTGATTGTTTGAGGTTTTATGTGACTGTTGTTGTTCAATATATATATACTTTAATGATTTTGGGCTTATAGTTGTGACTCTTAGATGGGTAATCCGGGCACTTGTTGGCATTACTTGAGCATTTTGAATTGTATCACTAGAATTGGAATAATGTTTAATGAGGGGAATGGGATAAAGTGAAATTATTTAATGGAAGATTTCATGCTAATGTGAGTTTTGGGCATGCATTTATGGTTTAAACTTTGGAAATCTATTCTCTTTTAATATGTTATTTGAATTTATGAGTGAAATAATTATTCGCAATTTCAATGAGTTATATTATAGGATTTTCTTGATTTCTTTTGAAATTAGCCGATAAAGATAAAGGTATTATTCCATTCTCAAAATGCTTTACATCTTTATGGATTTCTGTTTGCATATTGCTCCTTAGTACACACGTGAACTTGGGCATGAATGAAGCTAAAAATGTTGACTTGTTTTTGTTTTTGTTTCCTTTTTTTTGGGGGGGGGGGGGTGTTTAAGAGAAAATTGGACTGTTAGCATGTTAGATACAAAGAGCACTGCTCTGACATGTTCTTGAACAGTAACATGGCAATTGCAGGTTCTTCAGTGGCCACCAGTTGGTACCTAACATTTTTGTTGCGACTTCATTATTTAACAATCTTGTAAAAATGGCACAGGAAACCCTTACATTCCTTCAGGATTCAGCTGTCAGAAACTCTGGTTTTCATTAGTGTCTCTGTAAATTGCAACTTTGGTAAGGGCATCAGATATTCTTTCAACTTTTGACTAATTGTTACATTTTGCACTCAGGAACACTAGGTATTATGGGCATAGTCAATGGCAACTAGTGAAAAAGCAAGTGTAGTTATGTTTTTTTGATAAGTGAAGAAAGTTTAGTATGTGCAATGGAGATTATAATAAATGGGATTTAAGATATAAAAGTGAAAGATTTTGAAAGACAAAGTGTAGTATTTTGATAAAAAATAGTGCATCCTTGCTACCATATTAAATAGTTTTTGACTCTGTCTTCTCTTTGGTAAGCCTCAGAATCCTTTTATATACCATTATACCTTGTGTTCTGAGTTGAGGCCATTTTCTGTAAAATTCCTCCTGCAAAATCTCTCTCTCTCTCTCTCTCTCTCTCTCCTGTGTATGTGAATCAAGATTAATATTAATACAGATATAAACTTGCATCACCACCTCTTATCTTTCACTAGCCTGTTTTACTTAGTCTAGGAGCTTTTCTCATAATATCCTGTCAAATTTCCTCACATGTCACATGGCTGTTTTAAGATCACTGATATTGAAGATGAAGCTCGGCTTATATTTAATCTTGAATGTGACTATAGTGGATTTTCTGTTATTTTTGTCAATATGTCTCAAAGTAATCAATTTTGCTGCATGACTGTGTTTCATTGCTTCAGTTCATAGACTAAACGTGAATGTTGCATTTCTTTTCATTTCATCTTAATGTCACATATCTGTTTTCTTCTGGTTCATTGCATTTACTAAAATTTTTTAGTCAGTTTGCTTGTTTTGAGTTGAAACATTTTCAGATGCCGAGCTAACATTATAGCATTTGCGGATTTTAGTTATCAGATTTTTCTCTGAGTTTGGACCTTTAGTTGTGATTTTAATGAGCTGAAAGTTATCTCTATGGTTTTAACATACTATTACCCTCTCCCAAAGAAGAAAAAGAAAGAAAGAAAAAAAAATGCCAGAACAGTAGATCTTTTTTTTTTATATAATTATTTATTATTGGTAAGTTACATCTGCACCCAATGGGTCTTGAACCCAATATGTCACCCTCCAACCAATTACTATGGGAGAAGAAAGTGCCAATGGATGGAATTCCTGCTTGAAAATTTTAAGATATCATTAAGACGTCTGCTTCAGTTACCATGATTAAAAGCATCTGAAGAGAAAAGATTTAGTATATGTTGTACTTCAACTCTTATTGAAATTTCTTCTCATTAGTGGTGACATCCACAACATGATGTTTTGTATTTTTTCTTTACAATAGTGGCAGGCACTTGATACCCATAACGCCATAAGTATGTTGTCTTGTAAGCTTCTCTTATCTTGGTTATTTAGTTCATAATTGCACTGATATAAATATATGTGTGCTGTAACTTTTTGTCTTCATTTGTTTATTTTACTATCTTTGCTCACATACTCTGAATTTCCTTACAAGCATGCTAGTCTAGAATGCTGATATTGATGGCTTAACTGAATCATTAGAATTGCAATGGTGGTGCTTCTGTTATGTTTTTTTCCCCTTTACTTTCAAGATTTCACTTTGTTAACCATACATGCATGTCTCTGTATGCTTCTCAGTCATTGCGCATGACACTGGTCCTTCTGATGTATTGCTCAGGAATATATTGACATTTCTATATACATAAAGAAGGAATATGTTGTTGTTCAGTCTGCATTTTATATGTTAGAAATATTTTTTATCTTCTGAACTTGAAGACTATACATGTTCTGAGCTGCTGTGCTATGTTCTGAACTTTTGTAATTGTTCATGCTCAGGCAACTCCCCATCTTCAAGGTTGGCCTCAGCTGTGATTCTACTTTAGCTAACAATGATCATAACTAAAAGTTGTAGAGTTAACTGTTGTCCAGTTCATTAGTTGGGGTTCTCATTCATGCAATATAGTCAACATGACTTATATCCTTGCCTGGGAATTCTAAGCAAATATCAGTAAATGTAGTCTATATCAGGGGCAGATGGAAATAGTAGTCTTCTTAAATACAGCTGCTATTTAATAATTCACATAACTCTAGTTGTAGCTTGCAAGTCCTTGACTAGTGTTGCCTGGAGTGGATGTTCTGGGATATTGGTTAAGCGCCTTTGTTCATCAGGGAGTCAACTTTCAGGTGAAAATGGAGTGAGTAGGCTGATGTCAAATAAAGAGTCTTGTGAGTTGTGAGGCTTTTAGATATGCGATAATTAACACTGGAAGACCTTTGTTGTCAGTGCTTAGGATGGTTGATACTTGATGGTTAAATTGAATTGTGGCTGAGTCTTTTAGTTGAAAACTTTTAGTGTGTGTGTGTGTGTGTTCACAATCGCTTTCACTTGGGCCTTCTGCAATCTGCATATGCTATTGTTAAATTACGTCTTATATTTTGTTTTCAATGGAGATAAATTTCAAAGTTGGCAATGGAGGAAGTACCTGCTATAATGTTCCCTTATAATAATGCCAATCAAAATGGAAACTGAGAAACCCAAAGTAAGAGAAACTCAGCTAGTTCAACTTAGTCATTGCCATTTCAACTGCTTCTAATTTAGCCTACTGATTGCAGAAACATCAACTTCACATAAATTCGCCAAAATGCACATTATAGGCCACCTATGGTAGTCCTCCTATGCCCCTCTCAAATTGATGACAATACTACCTATGCCACAGAGGTGAAAAACAGACTTTTACAAGAATAATACTGAGAATGACAAGAAACATCTCAACAAGAAAATCCGCCGGAAATTTTGACTTTCTATTAGACAAAAGCGTTGATGTTCAGGGGTAAAAAGAAGAAGAAAAATTCAAAGTTGCAGATCATTCCAACAATATTCCGGGACTCTACAGTACATGATACAGTCAGCAATCGGCAGTGAGGGATAATATCATAGCTTTTAATCAATCATTTATCGTATTTCAGTGTTGGCCAAATAATGAGAAAAACAAACATTATAATCATCTAACATACACCCTAAGACCATAGGGCTTAGATCTTCTACAAGACTTTGCAAATTGCGGACGAAACGAAAGTAATGATTACAACCAATCAGAAGAACATTTTCATGCTTCATTAACTTCCCTTGGAGTTTTCCTTACTTTCCAATGAGGTGATCATAAAAGCAATGCATCATCTCAATTAAGAAAGAGATAAAAAAATCCAACTGGGATACCAAATTCCAGTCTATACAAATTAACTGCCTTTTGCATATAGGTCAATGCTACCGAGTTGGAGCCGTGAATTCTCTTTAATATCTCGAACCGCCAAAAACCTAAACCTGTTAAACAAGCCAATAATTCAAGGACAGACCAGATGATGAACATGCTTGAACAGATTTTGAGAAAATATTTTTACCTGAAAACATTGAATTGAAGCCCTACTGGTGTAATCTTAAATGTTCTACGCTGGAAACGGTCTTCAAACATCTGACAAGTTTGTTTATCCAGAAGGTGCCAGCTGGATCTACCATCATTGCTTCCCTCAACAACCCTAAATAAGAAAAATATATATATATATTAGACGATTGACAAAATCTGGATGCAAACAGTGGGTAAAGACAAAAGATCTTCAAGGAAATTTATAGTTGAAGATGGAGTTCACAAAATTAAAGAAGAACAGCAATTTAAAATATCTTAAGGAAAGCTCAGAAGGAAGCTGTTTTTTCTCTTTCATACTGCTATTCATAATAGCTTCAATATACTCATTTGAAATACAAAATGAAAACAATAGAAAACAAAACAAAGGCTAGGGCACAAAGATATGCTCCATGTTGCATGCACTGAGACAGATGTAAGCCAGTAATTATGCATTAGACATCAATTAGTAATGGGATATTCTAAGAGAACATACCAATCCCTTGGATCCCTTTCTGGTACATCATTGGCTGACATTAACTCATATCCCACAAGTTCGTGCATCTTATCGTCTGCTACTTCGTACATAATCCAACAACCTACAAGATCAAATAATTTGCTAAACACCATTAATCAGGTAAACACAATAATTTGTTCACATTTTCTGCAATAAAAAAGCTCCCCCCTTTGTACAATGCATCACTAGAATTATATGTTGGCCAAGGTCAATCAATCATTAATCAACCTTTGAACCCTACTAACGTTACCAGTATAGCTCAATCCAAAATCTACATTGCTGCTTGGGACTTTTGATCACTTTGCAGTGGCATAGACCAATTATCACCTATTAAGTTACGTATCTAAAACATAGAAATAAGGCCTCCTTATCCTTAGAATTACATAAACTCATCTCAAGATTTAGGGACATGTAGACAACATAGTGATGGTCAGTTATCCTTGGGGACTATGACAGTGCCAGGTACAGTAACTTGATGGATGGCAGAACAAAAATGATAGAACATAATTAGTAAGAAGCATTAAGCATTCCTTCTCAAAATCATGAAAGAAATTATTCACATAATCCTATACTTCCTTTTTTTCGCTTTGCTTGTATTTATCTCAGTTCTAACGCAACAACGGGGTGAAATATTTATTTGTTATGTAGTACCTTTTGCACCATTAGGTTCTTCCCATTTAAAATTGCAAGTTCCATCAAATGCTGATGTGGCCTGAAATTTGTGAAGATGGGGGAGTCACATGGAGATTCATTTAAGGTGCACATGCAGTATATTCTAAAACTAGTGAACAGATGAAACACAAAAGCAAGGGAAAAAAGAACTCACAATTCCCACAGGAAGCTCCTCTCCACTTGCACGGACAAAACCGGAATGTATTCTGTTTAATTTCAGAAGTGGCAATGATAGAGAATCTTCAACAAAGTTGTCAATTTTTTTAAGGTTCTGGATCATGTCATCCAAAGCATCCAACACAACAGGCAATCCCAAAGAGGTTTTAACAGGATCACCAGCCAGACAAATGTCAACCCTCCCATCAGGGTCTGCCTTACTCTTCAGAGAGAGAGCATTAAGTAACTCAGCAAAAGAAGGTAGCAACTGATGCACAATAGCTTGTACAGTATTTGATGCTGAATTTATGGAGGCCTTCCTCATTTTAAAAGGGGTATTCTTGAGATCCATGAGAATTTTTTTAAAAAACTCAAGTGCTTTAATGGCTTTAATCTTAGGATTTTCTTCCTTAACAAACTGAGAAAGTACAGGACAAAATGCATTGTAAATCCTTGTAACATGCTCATCTATGCATTTACGAACTGGGCAAGAAGAAGAACTTAGAGAATCAGAGCCAAGTTCTAGTCTAGACTTGCGCCATTCTTTGTCCCCACTTAGTCTTCCAGGTAATGAGATTGATGCATCATCTGTAGAATGTAAATCTCTCTCAAGCGCTTCGCTTTCCATCTGGTCACGCTTGTCAAGCTCAGAAAGAGCCTGAGAACTAATGCCTCTTCTACATTCTTGTGTTATAGTAGCAAGGAGAGCAGACAAGGCAGGCTCTGTAATGATGTTTCGTCGGGGCAGAACCTGTGAATTTAGACAACACATCCTCATCAACAATTCAACCTAATAGTGTGCATCTCTTTTTAAAAGAAGATCTTTTATTTTTTTATTTTATTAAAAAAAAGTGTTAATGAAAATCTTGATTATGAAAATGCCACAATACTATTTTTAGTGTTACCTCATGCCACTTCCTTGTGTAGCGTTTTGTAACATCACAAACTCCATCTTTTGAAATGGCTATTGCATAATTTAATTTCTTTTTCCACCTACAAGAAAGGCATGGGTTCTGATGTAATATGAATGAAGAATGGACATAAGAGCTCGTCTGGTATGACAACACAGCAAAGAAGTAAGTTTGGGTTGGCAAAACTTAGAAGTACCCCTTTTCATATAACAATGGTTTGTCATATACTCCTTCACAAGGATCAAGATGCATCCATCTGCACAATAGTGGTTGTTAGAAAATATCCACTAGCACAATAGTGAATATTTTCTGAATGCTCCAAAAGAAGAAACTGAAGAGCAGCAATTGGTAAATGAAGCCTACCTTCCTAAAAGCTGTGAGAAGCACTCTGTCCAAACATGATCACCAAAATCCAATATCTGAAAAATGAAGTGTTATTAGTACCAAGAAAAATTCTATTCTCTCAAGCCTCAAGTACTTCCACATAACCAATAACTAAAAATTCCATTAAAGGTCATAATGCATAGAAACACCAGCCTAAATACTTTGAAAATTATACGGTACCAACATGATCTATATTCAAAAAATTAAGAGCAGAAAACTTCTCATATCCCAAGCTTGATTTAACAAATGAGATGCTAAGCGAGAAAAAGATATATTAAAATTATCATACAAGTATCCATACTATTGTTACCATATTTTGGTATGAATCTATTGGACAACATTTTTAGACAAGTGTTTGATGTGAAAGACAATGCTTTATCACTTATAGGATTATATCCATGTCATTTCAGCACAACACATAATTCGGGGATTTTAAGGTGTCCATATAGCATAGGTCCTAAGGTGCAAAACTTTGTGATTTTCCATCCCATTCGATTAAGGGCCAACGTATATCCTATTGTTTGGATTTATTTCATTATTCCAAAAAACCTGGGCTCTAATACAGATTTGCTCAATGCAAAAGGAAATGTGAATTTTAGCGTGAATAATTATAAGATGTTTGGTAGTTTATTAACATGCTGAGAACTGACTAACCAGACGTGATTCATAGCCAAAAGCTCGACAATAAAACGTAAAGCAATTGGCCCACTCCCCGCAACGCCCCCTTCTTGTTTCCAAAAGCTGCATATAGGATAGGGAGAAAATGAAAATTCAATGAAATAAAGCATAAACTTCTTCCAAAAGCTGCATATAGGATAGGGAGAAATGAAAATTCTATGAAATAAAGCATAAACTTCTTCCTTAAGTCAGGAAACTAATAAATACCTTTAAAGGATCATTATAGCGTGGGAAACGAGTAATTCTTGAGCAAATTTTGCACCTGGGAAGAAAGTGACAGATAATGGAGGAGTGGACCAACAGGTAAGGCATTGGCAAAGAACATAAAATTAAGTAAAGACATAACAGAAATCCATTTCTGATAGACCAACTATTTGCCACTGAAGGCTTTTCATAAGCAGAAAAGTAGAAGATGGCCAACATCAATCAGGTCAATGTATGAAATGCTTGTCACAAGTTCTCCAATTGACAATCAGACAAAGTATAGAAACACTTAACTTGATTATATACCAATACATAGATTACAGACTAAGAAACTGGCTTTAAAGAACTTCAAGAAGAGCAACATTACAATTTAAATGCAGAATTTTTTAGGAAATAGAAGCAGGAAATTGATCCTAACGCGAGATCTTTAGTCAAACATTGGTCACAAACAATAAGTGACACAAATAGCAAAGACACATGAGAAATCTCTAATGAAAAGTAGAGACTCGGGCCCTGGCCAAGAAGTTTGCTCATTCTTGACCATGCAAGGATGGTTTAAAGCATTATTCAGCTGAACTCATCTTTAAAATGATTATGTACAAACAAGATGGTTAACCATAGTAACAGTAACATATATGTGCCAGTCAGTTGAACTACACAATACAGGAAGTTACATCATAGACTTCCCATAGCAAGTAGCCCAGTAGAAAGACTGGACATCCCTTCCCCCTCTCCCCACTGAGGAAAAAAATCAATAAGTACCAATTCCATATTGGAAATCCATTAATTCTTTGCTTATTGGTATGTCCTAGGAAATACATTAAAAATAAAGATAGCTTACATATAGGCTCCGTTTGGGTAGTTTGCGTCTGCGTTTAGAAGTTGCGTTTTTTGGCTTTTTTATTTTTTTTATTTTTTTTTTAAGTCCAACACCTGTTGCAGTGTTCATGGGACATGAACAGTGCAATCAGGCCAATGAACAGTAATCAATTTTTTTATTTTATTTATTTATTGTTTTCAATTTTCAGTTTTCAGCAAAACAAGCGGTATCCAAACGCACACATAATGTGGGTTCCAATGAAAGTCATTAAACCACATATGACAAAAACTAAAATTGAAATCTAGAACAGAACAATCATATTAGGAAAAAGTAGATTAATAGTCATACCGATATAGTTCAACTCGAGATGCTCCATATTGACTTTCTGAATCATCTGGAGACCCCATGCCTTGAGGTATGGTTTCACTGCCGCAAACATCACAAGGAGGCACATTGACCCACCTACGATTCCAAAGCATATGGTAAACATACAAAAGCAAGATTCAGCCTGTCAGCCATTCATTGCAAAAGAAAAAAAAATCTGCTATAATGAGATTTAAAACAAACTCTGCATAACTAAAGGAAATAAAAATAAAAAAATAAATCTCAAACACAAAAAAGTGATAAACATAACACATGGCAATGACATAGTATTCTTATAGGTCTTCGAGTTTTCAAAAGCAAAGTTCGCATATATTACTTGATTATAAATTTCCATAAATGTATTTTAAGGAACTACTTATCAAAAATAAATAAATGTATTCTAAGGAACTCTACAATTCCACTTCTAAAGCAACTAAAACCTCTCAAATTTTAAAACCCAAGTCATACTGACGTTTTTTAGATTTAAACCTCAACAAACTGATCCTGTGACCAAACTGGCAAAATTTGACACTAAAAAAATCTTTTAAGAGTATCCCATAACTCTGTCAGGCAATGCACCACTTTCCCTAAGATACAGGAACTTTAAATTGATTTCAACAACCTCCACATAAAACTTGATATTCAAAATGATACTGAACCACCATACCAACTCAGGTAAGTTCATCAAGCATCAAAAATGTCTGAACCATTCAAACAATCCTCACTAACAACGAGGCCCTAAAACTGGATAATAAGGGGGTGTTTGGTTTAGCCATTTCATCACTCAATTCTCAAATTTCGTGGGTCCCACCTTAGGTTCTCTTGTTTGGTTTCATTTTTGTTTTCAATTTTTATATCTCATAACTCAAAAAATTGAGTTACAGCAATGGAAACTGAAAACAAGTTTTGTTAGTTTTCAAGTTTTAAGAAATGAGTTAAGTTTGTAAAAAATTTCAAGTTGCTGGGACCCACACAACTGACCGGTCACTATCAAGTCAGATGGCACTTAAATCACTTCATCTCTATCTAATATGCAGTAGAAGAAAACACACACCATTCACCTCACAGAAAATTTTCTCCTCATATCATCTCTGATCTCTCAGTCTCTCTTCTTACCTCAGTCCAACAGTTGTTTAGTTGATCTCAGCTCAGGAGAATGCGAATCTCTCTCTCTTTCTCTAATTTCACTTTCTCCATCTCTCTCAGCCTCTCATCTCTCTCAATCCAACAAATATTCCCCCCAACTCAGCTCAGGTGATCTTCTTTGTTTTGAACCTCTTTGGTGTTCTTGATGTTGTGTTCTTTGGGTTTTATGTTTAAAATTTTTGTGGGGTTTTATGGGTTCTTAAGGTATTTTTATGGAGTCACAGATGCACAACCATGTGGAGAAATTGGGTTTTGATTCAGATGTTTATGTTCAGAAATTGGGCTTTGATTTAGATGAAAAACCATGTGGGAATATGAGTGATGCACATAAGTTGTTTGACGAAAATCCTGTTTTGGAATTGGTTTCATGGAATTTGATTTTTGGCAGGTTATGTTCAGGTAGGGAATGTGGAGAATGCCAAGTCTATATATGAGCTTGGTAAGAAAATCAAACTGAGAAAATACAATGAAAAAAAACCCGCCGTGAGTTTTGAAACTTGGCAGGAAAAAAATTGACAAAATGATTTGGTTTTAAAATCCCATGCCTAATGGATGGCTGTGGCTTTCACTTCTTCCCTTTTGTTGCTCCTTGCTGGGTTCTGAGATGTAATGGAGTACAGGAACAGTCACACAGGTGATTTAAAGTAGAGGACAACATTACTGTTCTGACTAAACAGCAGAGGACGGTCAGTTAAATTAGCTTTTTTAAGAGAAAAAGCCAACTGTATTTGGGATGCCAAACACAGTGAGAATGAGTTATGAGGAAATAGCGAAATGAATATGAGTTCTGACTTATAAGATGTGAGTTATGAATTGTGGGTTATGAGTAATGTGAGTTTTGAGGGAACCAAACACCCCCTAAATTTCCTTGATGGGATTTTTGCAAATAGATTTTCCTTCTTGTCACATGCCACCCAAAATTGGCCCCCATCTAAAACTACTTACAAGAGAACCAGTTTTTGGAAGAAAAACATGCACTTCTATCAAAAGCAAAAAATATATACATTTGACTGAAAACTTTGATTGGCTTCCCATTGAGTTAGCAATTACCATATAAAAATGAGTGACTACTTCATTTTTAGATGACAACACCAAGGGGTTCAAATTAACCAAATTGGGCACTATTTTTCTTTTTTCTTTTTTTGGTTGCAAATCAATATATAAACATTCAAAATCCAATGGGCTGGATCAAGAATTTAACAAAATTAGGGAAGACATGATAGCGGCTTCATATTCAGTTCTCTCTTTAAAGTCAATTATTTTGGCATTAAATTTTTGTTGCTGATCAAGGTTTAAGAGTTGTGGGTGTGTTTTTTGTTCATCACCTATTCACCAAACTAGAAATACATCATTGAAGTTTAATGGAGGAAACATTTTCATAATATACCACAAGTATGACATTAAAATCAAGCAAAAGAAAAAGTCGGTAGATATTCAACTGCTAATGAGAAATTGATCCCTTCACCCGACCCTTTTCCCCTTGTTTAGTTCTAGTGAAACCTTCCTGTATCTGACTTCTCCTTGTTTCTAACATACTGTACTCTTTTCCTCCTCCACTTTTCCTATTGGAGAACTATGAAGCTCTAGAATCTTCTCATCACCAAATTTTGTTCACTAATATAAACATAATTCTTGTGCAATATCTATGATCCCACATAATTCATTAATTACATCAAAATGGAAAAGACTAATGACATTTCTTTTTCTTTTTCATATTTTTTTGCCTCCTGATTGAAGATCAATTAACAAAGAAAATTACTTGTGTAGGATAGAGTTCCCAAAACTACCCAGATTGCCCAGGTGTGATGTCACACCATTGTAATATGTAGTTCTATGCAATCTGAAGTTATAGAAGAAATATATTTGTAAGAAAAGAAAAACACGATTCACACTATCAACTACTTTTTATTGCCATGTTGAGAGATGTGCAGATTTTTTCTTGGGTCGGAGGGGGGGGGGGGGTGTTTGTCCGCACTATGATATGCAATTGCAGTATTCAATATGTTTGTGTGGAAGTACAAGAGCAAAAATAGAAAACTAAGAGAAAACACCTGAAGGATATTTTGAACCAGAAAAGCAGCTGCAGCAGGAAGGCATGATCTTGTTCCGCTTTTGATGGTTCAAAGTTCCCCTCCTAAAAACATATCAAAATTACCAATTACATTAAAAAAATATATATATATATATATATATATATATATATATATATATATATATATTGCTCATGATCAATACAGTCTTTGCAAAAGAATCATTCGTTATTGAGTCCTCAATCATAATGTAATTTCAACAACATCACAAATACAAATATCCAAGAAAAGCCTAGCCAGATAAATAAATAATAACAAAAAAAAAAAAAAAAAAAAGGCAGAGAACAGAAATTTCTATTGGAAACTACTTCTTGATAGAAAGTAGTGAAATTCACAAAAATCGGAATTGCTCCAGTGCCAAATAATTATACTGCTATTCTGACACAGACTGGAAACGTGAAAGGGGTTGATCTCATTCTAGCTTAACAAAACCCACAAGGAAAACTTGGAATTCACCAGAAGGAAAAAAAAAAAAAAAAAAAAAAAAACTCTCTGGAAAATATTATTGAAATTTTGTTTTACATAGTGCAGGTAAGTTCCCAAAAAAACACCTAAAATTAAGGAAATAATATCACTAAACCTAAACTAATGAAAATTACATAAAAAATCATAATTAACCCCATAGGTTTTCCTACATCATATATTTTTCAGGAAGTGTGTAGGGTCAAAAGAAAATTACCATAACACATTACATATTCATTTAATGTTTCTAATAAATACTTGGTAATTTGCCAGGTAAACCCTAGTAATTGGCTCCACATATACATTCTTACTAATAACATATACTAGGCCAAAGGGTCTGCAAAATGCAAACAACAAACCCGGAATAGTCCAAGGCTCTAGAAACACAACATACAACAAGTTCTGATTGAAACAACACACTGACAGAGTTGAGGGAAAAAAAGTGTCAAAAGACCTACTCCAACGTTATTAGTAAAGTACACCTCAGAAGAAAACCTTTGTACTACTACTTCTACCTCTCAGACATTTAACTACTTCAAAGCATCAATTGAGGCAAGGTTCACTGCCTAAGTAAGGAAGTTACAAATCAAAAGGAGTTATTTTTGCTAGGCAAAGGATTTGAAGGGATTCTGGCCTCGGCATGCCACACCAGTAGGTGAAGATTCATATAGACAAGTTTTATGTCCTCCCCCCCCCCCCCCCCCTCCATTTTTAATCAGACAACTGAAAAAATATATTACAAGTTCTAGGATTCGTAAGCAACTCACACACACACTGGTTGAGGTCCAAGGACTTGAACCAATGACCTCACCAAGTTATTATCTTAAAAAGGTGTGACATACCAATGTGCCAAAGAATAGACTCGTCCATTTAAATCTCAAATATAAGAGATAGCTAATCTTACCTTGGCCAGAGCAACTAATGCTTTCTCCTCAAGCTCATCAACAGGGACTGTTTTCCGAGCAGCCTGCTGGTACACTGGGTCCTCATACTACACCAAAAAAAGTTATAAATATCCAATAAAACATTGATTTTTCAAAAACACCTCCCATTGGTTGCAAAAAATAAATAAATATAACTCAAACAAAAACGATACACTTCAGTCCTATCAGCCTTGGTTAAGTAGAACTTTTGGCATATTGGTTTCGGAATAATTAGTTTCAAAATGTCAGAATTCTCATTGGCTACCAAGAAAATTGACACAAATCACAAAATACAAAGCAAACCCCAAAGAATAATTATAATAATATTAATGAACAATATGTTTAAGTGGCCCTTTGGAAGGGCAGATTAAAAATGCATTTTTTTAAGTACAGTTTTCTAAAAAGGTAAAACCCCACTCTTTTTTTTTTCTAGATACAATTTTTTCAAATAGCCCATTTTCATAAAAACTGGAAAATAATGGCACCAAAACTGTCTTTTATTTTTTGTTGTACCAATTATCAAACAATGAGATTATCAATATTGAAGAGATCAAATTCTTTTCATTTTTTCCCCCTACATTTTTCTTGGAAACCAAACAAGGTGATGATGAAAATAAGAAAAATTTTGTAAATGGAAGTGATCATATCGTACACTGATAAAGAAAGCATTTACCTTGCAAACTTTTGGTTTCAAAACAATGAGAGTTTCAAAATGTCAGATTTCTCCTCGGTTACCAAAATTATTGAATTTTAACAAATAATGAGAGTATCAATATTTCAAAAGACTGAATCACTACTTCTTCTTTTTTATATTGTTGTCCTCCCACATTTTTTCTTGGCAACCAAACAAGCTAATAAAGAACACAAAAATTGAAAATGGAAGTGATCATCATCATCATACATTGATAAAGAAAGCATTTATGATGCGAACTTTTGGTTTTGGAACAATGAGAACCAAATGTCATAATTCTCCTTGGTTACCAAGAAAATTAAATTTTAACAAACAATGAGAGTGTATCAATATTTCAAAACACTGAATTACTACTCTTTTTTTTCTTTATTGTTGTCCTCCTACATTTTTTCTTGGCAACCAAACAAGCTAATAAAGAACACAAAAATTGAAAATTGAAGTGATTATCATCATCATAAGTTGATAAAGAAAGCATTTACCATGCAAACTTTTGGTTTCAAAACAATGAGAGTTTCAAAATGTCAGAATTCTCCTTGGAAAACAATGAGAGTGTATCAATATTTCAAAACACTAAATTACTTTCTTTCTTTTTTTCTTTGTTGTTGTCCTCCTACATTTTTTCTTGGCAACCAAACAAGCAAATAAAGAACACAAAAAAATTGAAAATTGAAGTGATCATCATACATTGATAAAGAAAGCAACATACCATGCGAACTTTATCAATATAAGGTCTTATTTGCTTCTCGAAATCTTCGGTACTCCCTCCGGCAAAATGCTGCTGCAACATAAGCGCTTCCTCCTCCGCCTATAAACCACCAAAATCAAAAGCATTTTCAAGAAAAAACACACTTCCAAAACTAAAATAAAAAGAGTGAAATTTCGATTAAAATTTTTGAATTAGAGGACGAACCTGCAAAATTCTAGCTAATTCCTCATCGGAAATTACCGAAGCGGCGTCGTTTCCGGCAATGTGACTTGACGATTGCGGTTGTGGCTGCTCGTTGACTTCATCGTTGACCGATACAAGTCGGAGTCTCTCGGCAACCGAAATGAGATCGGAGTCGTCCGATAAGACTCGATTTTCATCGACGGCGATGATCTGTACAAACACAATTTATCACAAATTCTTGAATACACAAACACGTAGAGAGAGAGAGAGAGGACCTTTTGGTCGTCAGGGACGACTGAAGTGAGAGAGAAGAGCTGGAACTTGAGAGTCTGTAAAAAACAACAATTCACAATTTTAGAGAGAAAACTGAGAGAGTTTTTAGAGAGAGAAAGAGAGAGAGTGAGAAATGGAGAACCTCGAAGCCGTCGTCGGTGTCGTAGTCAACGACGAAGTCAGCGTCGTTGTGGCGGACCTGGAATTGCCGAGCAACCATTTTTTTCTCTCTCTTTCTCGCTTTTTCTCAGTCACTCTGTCTGTGGAATTTGATGGGAAACTTTTTTCCTACACAAGGGGAATTTGATGGAGTTTTGAGACAAAGAAAAGGAATCTGTTTTCACTGTACTTTTTTTCCTATACAATTATACCTTTCTTGCTCGCAGGTGAAAATTAAAATTCTCACTTTTTCTTTTTCCTAAAGAAATTCTCTAATAGAGATAGATTTTCTTTTTATTTATTTATTTGAAGTTAGAACTTATGAATAGAGATATTATACTCTTTATTCTTATTTTGGATAATGTAGTAGTGTATACATTATTTTAACCAAAAATAATAATAATAGAATACATTATTTTATGACAAGGTGTCGTAATAATATAATAAATTATTATTAGCATGTGATTATAAAAAATAAAATAAAAAATTGTTACTACCATGTGAAAATGTGTCACTTATAGGTAATATGAACCCAATTATGGATGAGTTTTGTTCAGCTTTTAGAAATTGGACTTTTTGAAAAAGTTGAGTTTTTAAAAAGGGCGATATAAAATTATTAAAAAGTTGAGTTTTTTGAAAAAACTGAGTATTTGATAAAAACTATTAAAAAGTGCTTTTAAAAAAAAAAACCGAATGTTTGGCTAATACTTATAAAAGTGACAGTTTGAGTTATAAATTATCAAAAAAGAAAAGATATATATATATATATATAAAGAGAATTATTTGTTTTAATTACCTCTCTTAATGCAAGTTTTTTTTTTTATAAGCTCTCTTAATGCAAGTTATGGACACAATATTTTTTCACAAAACTTTCACAATAAAGTTTGTATGACAAGTTGTTAATGGTAGGAAAAAAAAATAATGTCACTAATAGATCTAGATGAGAACCAATAACAACTTACTATGTAAACTTTATTATGAAATTATTATAAAAATATTCTATCAATAGCACTATTTTTTTCTTAAAAAAAATAGTACTAATTTAAAAAGTTTAGAGATATAATAAAATATCACAATATTTTTACAATACTCTTTGTTTTTAGTTGTGGTCAATCCTAGTCTAATATTTTATTAATTTATTTAATTTTATTTTGACATACGAAATATTTGATACCTCAACTGTTATGAAAATTTGTTGTGTTTTAACTCAATTATAATTTTTATTTAGTAAATTTCCCTGCATCATATCCACATGTCCCACTCACTACCAATTTTTTTTTCCTTCCCTTTTTTCTCATCCACCCATTTCTTCCCCAATTCCCATCAAATATCTTCTCTTTTCCTCCACTCACTATCTTGTCTCTTCTCTTCTTCAGGTCTTCTTCCTCACCCAAAATACAGTTCTTCTTCTTCATCCAAAAGACAAGATAGAAAGAAATATATTACATAAAAAAAATATGAGAGAAGAAGTTGCAACTACAGAAGAAGAATCACACTGTAGAAGAAGAAGCCTACAGCAGTAGTGGGTTTATGGGTTTATGTTGGAATTGAAGAAGAAGCATGCAGCAGTAGAAGAAGAATCATGGTTTTTTTTTTTTTTTTGGCGTGAAGGATTGTTGATTTATGGGTTTATGTTGGAATCAAAAATCTGACGTGAAGGATTGTTGATTTATCAAAGGGCAAAATTAGAGTTATAAGTAAAAGTGAGGGCAATTTGGTAACTAAACCAATAACCCAACGGATAGATTTATCAACGCGTAGGAGCTTTTGTAAAATGCTCCTCATAGCCATTCTGCGAATGCGTGTTCTCTTCACAAACCCAAAACGCAACTTTTTCCAAAAAGTTGCTTTTTATACCTAACCAAAGCATATATTATATTTGTAGTTTCAAAACGTGTTTTTTGGGTTGGGAAAGCTGAAACAAACAGGCACCATAACTTGTAATTTTTTTCAACCACAAATAGCAACAAAAAAAAAAGTGCATGTGTTTTTTTTTGTGTGAAACACTCATTTATTGAATAAGAGATAAAGTTTTGAAAAATAATTAGTCTAATAATATAAAATATACTAATAAATCTATCATTCATCTTTGAGAATTGCGATTCTTTGACAATTTTACTACTAAAAATTGGTTATTGATTTGTTTATAAAAAGAAAAAAAAATACTAGTATTTAGTTTATTATGAATCAAATGATGGTCATACCCATTGGGTAATGAATATCTTAGTATACCTAATCTAAATATTTTGAGTAATACCCGATTTTTTGTTGATAAAAGATAATCGAGTGGGGTTTGAATATTACCCAAATTTTTCGAGTAGGATTTAGATATTATCCGAACCACCATTGCTTGCTCCTATTGATACTCCACTGCGACTATCTCTGTGCCACTTAGCCATAGCCATAGTTTTTTTTTGTTTTTTTTCCTCAATCAAGAAAAAGCTGTTTAAGATCTGCTACTATTTTTTTTTTTTTTTTGGGTTTAGGAATTAAAAGGCTAAACATTCTTTAGCTTAGTAAAGAACAAAAGAGTCACGAAGTATATTGGTGAAGATAAAAGCCAAAAAAATGATTAAAGGCCATGCATGTATGAATACAAATATACACACGCATACAGCTTTTTTTTATCCTTCTAAATAGTGGTGCTAAATAGCTATATAGCTATTTTTAGCACCACTATTACTTAAAAAACATGTTGCAATAGTGGTGCCATAGTTAAAAGTTTTTAACTTCTTATTGCAATGCACAACAATAAAAGCATCCACAATAGTGATGCTAAATAGCTATTTTGCTATTTTTAGCATCACTAATACTTAAAAAGCATGCTACAGTAGTGGTGCAATAGCTAAAAAAAGTTAGCTTCTTGCTACAGTGCATAGCCATTAATAATATTTTATTAAACTTCTCTCTCTTCTCTCAATAAAAAAATATTTTTTCTTTTTCTTTCTTTCTCTCTCTCTGGCTTCTCTTCTTTCTTTCTTTTTTTTTCCTTCTCATTTTTTTTCTCTCTAGCACCTCCCTCATCTTCTCTCTGCTTCGCCGGCCAGCTCACTGACCACGATGGTGCTCATAAAATCCATATAAAAACCCACTGGATTAGACACCCAGGACCACTGCCATCGAAGCAACACCGATCCACCAAACCCACAGATCATTAAACCCATCCCAACAACCCACCACCGCCACCAACAACACAACGCCCACCACCACCACCTGCAATAAGCGACCCACCAGCAGCAAACCGACCCACAAAAGCCACATAACCCATGAAGAAGAGAGGAGAGGGAAAAAAAATAGAGAAGTTGAAAGAGAGAGATAGAGAAGGTGTGGAGAAAAAGAAGAAAAAAAAGGAGGAGGAGAGAAACGGAGAAAGTGGAGAAAAAGAAGGAAGAGAAAAAGAGGTAAAAGAAATAATAATAATAATAATAATAATATTTAAATGAAATAGCTAAAAAAATAGATCCATTGATGTTGGGTGTGTTATGAAATTGTAAGTTAAAATAAATAAAGTGACGTTTTATGGTGCTAAAAACAAACTACTACGAAGAATAAAATGTTGAGTTCGGTTTGGATTTCCCACAGATACAACCAAAGCTCATCGAAATAATAAGATGTTTTGGATTTCCCACAAATAGTGGATTATCAAAAACAACAAACCTTCCTCTAATTTGTTGATAATCAAAAGCAAATTAGAACACATGGATGGCTCAAAGTTTAGTATATAATAATGTCTTGTCAATTATTTTTGATAATTGCGATGGCTTACACACTGGGAAATCCATAGCAATTATCAAAAACAACAAACTTTCCTCCAAAACAAAGAAAACCCACTTGTCCCTCAAACTCACTGAGACCCAGTCTTCAAGTTTTTGAGCTAAATCTCAAAGAAAAAAAATTCACATAAATCATTCAGTAAACCACTTCAGACCCATCATTCATGTGAGGCGCAGGTAGGAAAAAAAAAGCAGAGAGCTTGATGAGTGAGTCTGAAGAAGAAGAAACCGATGGTAATATTAAAATATTTTTTTGAAGACATGGTTATTTATTTAAAGTACTAATGATAATGTAAATGGCAGAAATTTGACTAGAACTCCTAAATTTTTAAAACTTCTAAAATTATTATTAATAAAAAAAGAATAGAGATCGAGTTTGGGTTAGGCATGAATATCCTTAGGTAAATAAACCAAGTAACAATTGGGTATGGATATCTATTGAGTAAGGTAATTAAGTATTCGTGGGTAAACTAATTGGGTTGAGCATGGGTAAGTACGATTATGTCTTATCTTTAGGTTATGTTTAGTTAAAAGCGGAGCCATAAATTTTTCTCAAGGAGGGCCAAGTTAAATGAATTATTGTATTTTAGTACCCTTAATTATCTCATAAGAGGTTTAAAGTTTATGTTGTGTATCCAAGAGTTAGGCCTTTTTGGATATATACCATTGTCAATTCATTTAAAACCTTCTCCCATCTCTCTGTGTATGTGTGTTTGTGTTAAAATACATAGTATTCTCAAAATAAAAAATAGTGGGTTAATCCCACATTGAAAAATGAGTGTAAGTTAAAGAGGTTTAAAGTCTGTGCTGTGTATCTAAGAGTTAGACCATCTTAGATATACATCACTGTTAGTTTCTTTAAGACCTTCTCTCCTCTCCCCGTGTGTGTGTCAAAATACTTAGTATTTTAAAAAAAAATTATCCCATATAAATGCATATGACTTAATTTTTTTTGAAAAAAAAAAAAGCTAAAAAAGAGTTGCTTATATATTTTTTTTAAACCTATGCTTTAAAAGCTCCTAACATTAATGATTTATATATGACAAAAAAATTAATATTAAAAGGAAAATAAATTAAAAAAAATCAATTAAAGAGTATTTATAATTATAAAAAAAATGAAGGAGGCTGTTATCAAAAATAAAATAAAATAAGAAAGGAAAGAAAAGGAAAGAGTTCATTAAAATTTATTCGAATTTTTTACATTAAAATGGAGGGTGAGGGCCATTTTTACATGTCTAATCATCTTGCATGGAGATAAATAGATGATAGGGTAAAATATCATTTTCGTCCCTAAACTTTCAAAAGTTTGTTTTTCATTTCTAAACTTTGCAAAGTGTTCTACTTTTCATCATCCCGTTAATATCTAGTAGTTTATGTCCTATATAGCCTAATAGAGTATTGATGTGGTAGTTGACTTGGACTAAATCATTTTATTTTAAAAAAACATGGACACGTGGCTCACAATGATTGGTACATATGGATTATATACTTTAGTTAGACAAATTTACCCCTTTCAATGATTCTTTCTTCCCTGTTCTCATGACCAACTGCGCCTAGCTTCTCTCAGAAGAGATCTCGGCGCCAGTAACAAAAACAAGATACAGTGGCACTGACCCGTACCCCCGAGTCCAATGAAATCTCGAGCCCTTGGTTGACAAAAATCATTTCATTATGTATTTGCTTATAGATTTGAAAAAGAAAAGATAACTTGGAGCCCACTACCTTGATTGATTAGTTGATAAGTTTGGATATGTATAAACAACAATTTCTTGAATAGAGCAAAAAATTAAAGTATTTTATAGTTTGGGACTCAAAACTTTTGCCTGATTTGGAGCTATGTGTGTGCGGCAATACTTCTTGTGAAATGGGTTTGTAGTTGAAGTGGTAGCCCTGGAGTGGATTAAAATTAAATGAAGCTGTAAGCGCTCTCTCTCTAAGCTTTGGAATTTTCAATCGTTTGGGCGATGGGGTTTCTAGTTAGGGACTTTCTATCAGGATTAACGCACGACTATGGCTAGTGTGAAGGATAAATTTGTCTCACTAAAATATTTAGTTCACATGCACTTTTAGTCCTTACATTTTGAACTTTTTTCATTTTGGTCCTTACATTTTATTTTTATCATTTTTAGTTCAAAAACCAATTTACGCCTGACATTTAGATTCTTTTCGTTATCCAACTAATGGCAAAAGCTGACGTGGCTGACGGTGGAATAAAAAAAATAATATAATCACACACATTAATTAATTCAATTAAAAACAAACATTAAAATAACTAAAATTTATTTGACAAATAATAAATGACAGATTAGCATTTTAAATATATAAAAAAAAACCACATCAGAAAAAATAAATTAAAATAATTAAAATAAACTTAGGAGGATTTAAAATATATATATATATATATATATATATATATATATTCTTTTCTTTTTATTATATTTTTGGAAGATATGTTCTTCACTAGAACATGATTGTTCATATTCTTCGTTGCCTAGAAAATTTTATTTTCTCATTGTTATTTATTTACTTATTTTCCAATATCTTCGTCTCTCTCATCTCGAACTCTCTCATATCTCAAACTCACTCAAGTTGAAGACCCGAAACCTCTCTCTCTCTCTCTCTCTCTCTCTCTCTCTCTCAGATAAGTGTCGCTCTAAGATCAGCGGTTCTCTCTCTTAGATCGGTGGGTCTCTGCCTCAGATCGGTGAGTGCTCCAGATCAGTGGGTAGTTTTTGTCTCAAATCGGTGAGACTTTCTTTATTTCATCTCTCTATCTCTAAACTCAGTGGTGGAGATTTCAGTGTAGATAGGTGGTGGCACACTCCAATGGCGGGTCTGTGGCTTATGATTTTTGTTGATCTGGGTTTTCACCTTATTCAAATTTGGGTTGGTGAGGAGGGCTTAAGGTTTGATTAAGGGGATTTTCTGACAGAAAGAGTTTGAGGTGTGCCGGGTTAATGGTTTTGTGGGTATTCAAATTTGGGTTGGTGAGGAGGGCTTAAGGTTCGATTAAGGGGATTTTCTGACAGAAAGAGTTTGAGGTGTGCTGGGTTAATGGTTTTGTGGGTATTTTGTTCAAATTTGGGTGGGAGCTGTGTTTGATTTTCTGGGTTTGTGCTCGTGTGTTTTGGGTTTGATTTTCTTATGTTCTTGAGTTTGATTTTTTGGGTTTGTGCTTGAAATTTCTGGGTTTGGTGAGGATAGTTGTGGTCAGCTGGTTTGTTTAAAGATTCTGGGTTTGTTGTTAGTGTGGAATGTGGATAGTTGTTTGTAGGTTATTTCTGCCTTTTTGAGTGTTTGATTTGCTGGGTTTGTGTTTTGATGATTGCTAGATTTTGTGTCTCCAAATTGGATCTGATTTTGTGTTTCTAATTTGGATTGGTGGGTTTCCAGCTTGGAGATTGGTGTTGACTTTGTGAACAAAGAGGATGCAGGTTTGTTGATTTTGATTGGTGTATGTTGGGTTCAAATTTCTGTGTTCAATTTCTAGGTTCAATTTCAAATATATAGATCTGATGATATTGGTTGATTATTGTTTGAACTGAATTTTGAATTTTAATGCATTTGGTTGTAAAGAAAATACAAGAAAACAGAGAAAAGGAAATAAAACAAAAATTAATTTGCTAAGAACATGAATAGTCACGTTTTGGGAAGAAGAACATGAACATGTCTTCCGAAATATTAATGAAAAGAAATATTTTAATTATTTTATTTCATTTTATTTTTGGCGTAAATGCACTTTTAGTTCTTATGTTTTGACTTTTTTCAATTTTAGTCCCTACATTTTAATTTTACCACTTTTAGTTCCTAAACCAATTAACACGTATTATTTTCGTCCTTTGCGTCGGTCAACCAATGGAAATAGTTGAGGTGGCAATCAGAGGAATTAAAATATTATAAAAAATGCCACATCATCCATGACACATCAACATATGATTTTAAAATTTTAATTTATTAATTTTAACTAAATAAAAAAATAAAAACAAAATTTACATGAATTAAGATCTAAAAGTTTCTTGGACAAGAACACCAACCCAAAAATTTTAAAATCCAAAAAATTAACATAAGATCCAAACCTGAACACTATTCTCAAACCGGTCCCACACTTTCATCTCAAACTCAAACTCTATTCTCTCATCTCAAACTCAAACTCAAATACTGATACACACAGATCTAATCTGAGTAAAGAAATGTAAAGTAGAATCAAATCGAAGAAAAAGAAGCTGAAAACGAAAGAGAGCAAGGGATCTAGAAGAATTGGACCTGCATATTGCACTTGACGAGATCGAGAGAAGTGACGACCATGTGAGTGAGACCACAGCTGAGAATAAAGCCGGCGGTACAGGTGGCGTAGAAGGCTGGCGAGTACATCTCAATCTTGCCAGGCTAGCTCGGCGCCTGAACCAACGACGAGCAGATCTGCTTACCGAACAAATCAAACCCAGAACAAATACCCAAACCCAGAAAATCAAACCCGAAAATCAAATACCCAAACCCAAAAAATGAAACAAGAAAAAAAAAATCAAATCCGGATTACGGGGGCTTGTTGCTGTGACGACAACTGGGTAGACTTTCGCGTCACGTTGCGTCGGCATGATGATGATGATGGCGTCGCATCGGCGACTGGGCTCACTATCTCGCGTCGCATCGGTGTCTAGACTCTGGGCTCACTATCTTGCGTCACGTCGGCGTCCGGGCTCAGTAGCTCACTATCTCTCTGTCTTGCCTCTCTATCTCTTTGTCTCGCCTCACTATCTCTCTATTTCCTTTCTCTCTTTTTTCCTTCCTCAGTTCCTCTTTCACTTTCTCCATTAGATAACAACACCTCTCTCTCTTTGTCTCACAATGTTGAATCTGTTGGAGTTGTGGGATCTATGATAGCTGATTTGAGTTTAGATCTGTTATGGATTGGTTGAGCTTGCCGTTGTTATGAGCCGAATTGGCTGGATTTTTCTGGGTTTGTGTGTTTGTTTGATTCAATGAGTCGAGTTGGCCAGGTTGGTTGATTTTGTTGTTGATTGTTTGAAATAAACTAGGCTTTGTTTGAGTTTTTGGGTTTCTGAGTTTTTAAGTGTTTGAGTTTTCTTTGATTTTATGATTTTGGCTATGAATCTTTGGGGAAGAACGAGAAAAACTGATGAGTTTTCCGCATTGGTCTTTGTTCTCTTCTTAAATTTTATTGCATTATTGATTTGATTTTAAGTGGGAAAGGAAGTTGATTCAATGGGTTTAATTTTGAATTCGTGTTCTTGGGTTTGATTTTCTAGGTTTGTGTTCTTGTGTTTTTAAATTTGAGTTTGTGTTTTTTTTTTAATTTTTTTTATTTAGTTAAAATTGACAAATTATTTTTAAAAAAAATAGATGCTGATGTGGCATTTTTTATAATATTTTAATTCCTCCGGCTGCCACCTCAGCTATTTCCGTCAGTTGACCGACGGAAAAGATGAAAATAACACGCGTTAATTGGTTTAGGGACTAAAAGTGGTAAAATTAAAATGTAGGGACCAAAATGGAAAAAAGTCAAAACATAAGAACTAAAAGTGCATTTACCCCTTTATTTTTTAAAATCAAGTTTAGAATTTTATTTTAATTGTTTTTCTAACATGATTATATTATATTTTTATTCCATCGTCAGCCACGTTAGCTTTTGCAATTAGTTGGATGACGGAAAGGACCTAAACATCAAGCGTTAATTAATTTAAGGACTAAAAGTGGTAAAAACAAAATGTAGGGACCAAAATGAAAAAAAGTGCAAAATATAGGAACCAAAAGTGCATTTACGCCTATATTTTTAAATAAAATGGTTTAGTCCAAGTCAATTGCTATGTCAGATCTTCAATATGTCACATAGGACATAAACTAAAGGACATTGACGGAAGGATGAAAAGTAGTATGTTTTTGTAAAGTTTAGGGATGAAAAACAAACTTTTAAAAGTTTAGGGACGAAAAACAAACTTTTGTGATAGTTTGGAGACGAAAATGATATTTTACCTAGATTATATTACCTATTGTATCTTCTTTTACTTGTTTAAATGCAAAGAAATCTTTTTTTAGAAGGTTATCCTAAAATGCTGAGCTTCTCATATGAATTGCACACAACTTGCTTTGTGTCTTTACTTAAAAAAAAAGGATAAAAAATTATTTAAAAAAAAAGAAACAGAAGAGCTTGCATTATCTTCAATTTGACTCAAAGAGGGCCACTCACTGTTGCAAATAGCAAACTGGTGTGTTAAATTAATTAGAAAACTATATATATATATATATATATATATATATATAATGAGAGTAGAAATGGCTCTTTAAATTCAAAACACATTTTCTTCTCTGTTTTCATCCCAATTTGAGGGGATTAAGATTGGTGAGCTTATTGCTGAAAATTGAAAATACTGTAGAAAAATAATTTTTAAATGTGTGAATCGTACCGTGGGACCCAGTTTTAAGGATAAATTTGCTGAAATCAAGGTGGTCGATACCATACCAGTACATATACCAGTATCGAAATACCAACGTTTCATACTGGTTTAAATACCGGCCATATCGGCTGATTTCGGGCAATACCGGCCGGTACAGAAAAAAAATTTATTTTTTTTATTTTTTTTTAGTTTTGTAATTTTGAATTTTTGTAAAGACAGAATGGTAACTTACTTGCATTGGCTTATTAGTATTATTTGTTTTCTTAGTATGCAATGAACAATTAAGCTTTCCATTTTTTATATTGTGTGTTTTTTTCTTTTAATTGATGCTAAAGTCTAAAATCATGAATAATTTGTTCTGAATTGAGGTAATGTTTTACGGTAAATTTTTATTTTTATTATAATATGTGTGTGTGTGTGTCTATATATACACACATACATAATTATATATATAAATATTTATAAATATAAAAAAGTAACGGTAAACCCGAAACAGTACACTGGTATTCACCGGTACTGAAATATATCATTTCACTGGTCAAATCGGTACAGCCTCTGGTATGAGATTGACTTGCTTGGCTAAAATTCATACTTTTGGGTCCCGTGAACAGTGCACGAGACCCACACAAAAAACGTAGCCGCCAGCACAAACGCAAACGCGTTTGTATCCAAACTAACATTATATTTCTCTAAATGAGTGAAAATTGTTTCTTCTCCCTTTTTTCCCCGTCATTTTCCATTCACTCTCTTTTCCATCCAACCAAATGGACTATAAAAAAAAATTAAAGGAAAAGGCACGTAACTCATTTTAATCATGTGACTTCTATTCAAGGACAGAGCTAGACTTTAGACTTAGGGGGTGCAAAAAATACGTTAAAAAAATTTATTGACTTGTAACTAAATGAAACTATCTTATAAAAATTTATGTTTCTATTACTTCGTTTCGTTATTTATTTAATTAATTTTCAAATGTTTCATCAATTTCAAACCTTATAGCTCTACTGATTGAGAATTAAAAAAAAAAAACCTAAGATGTTTCAGCTTTCAAGTTAAACCAATTTAACCAATTAAATAGTAGAAGTATTTCCTTAAATTTAATAGCCACACACGTAGCCCACTAACTTAACAAGTCAAATAGTTGTATTCCCTTAAAAATTAATAGCCACACTCGTAGTCCTCTTAGTAACACACTCAATAGCTTATGGCCACACCCAAAAAAGAGCTAAGAGTGAGCGGGAGTAGTCTAAGTACAAATCCTTCATCTCTCTCAAATAAACATTCTAAGCAGAGTAGAGTGAGTGACTTTCCAGATATTACTGGTAAATTTTTTTGAGTTGCCTCCTCATTCCTCAAGAACAACACAAACGGGATGACAAAGAGTTTTTTGTTTTTTATTTTTATATATATCTTACAGTTCAAGGATTTGTTACTTGTTTTTGGGAAATTTGTTTGCTTGTTTGCGGAGAGGCCATCAACTAAAGTGATGGACTTTATTTTTCATTTTATTTATCTATTTTGGTTGGGTTGTAAGGGCCAATTTGTAAATTGTTGGGGAGAAGGCGGGCCAAGAGTAATTTTCTTGGACCTAAATGTTAAAAAAATTCAGAATATTTATACTAGTATGATTTTTTTTTTTTTAAATCTAGGGGGGGCCACTGCCCCCCCCTGTCAATGAACAGCTCCATCCCTGCTTCTATTCTTGGCACAAGGGTGTAAGAATACGTGGAGGTTGTTTGAATTGTACTCCTTTGATATTCCTCCATCATTAGTTTTAGCTTTTGGTTTTGTCATTCAGAGAGTTATGGGACTCTCGTTTAGGTCATGCATTTCTGCCTCATGATAAAATTCAAGCCTTACACTTCGTTTAGGAGTTTATAAAGGAATGAGAATAAATGAGTAAATTATACATTAATGGAAAGAAATGGAACATATTTAAGTAATGAAATGGAATGGGAAAAAAAATTCAAATGGAATGAAGTAATTTTGTTTGGATATTTTAAAATAAACAAATGGAAAAAAAAAAATTGAATGTAAGTTGCATTGTTTGGGAGTAACATAGAAGGAATTGAATGAAATCATTTTATAACAACATTGTTATTATACCCCTATTTTGAAATGGATAAATAGTTAGGGGTATTTGGGATTTAGTAAAAATTTCAATAAACCTAATTCCATTCCATCTGATTTCTCTCAATTTTTAGGGGAATGAAAATTGCAATTTTGAGGAAAATGGGAGGAATGTGTGTTTCCTCTTACCTATTTCATTCACTCTTACTTAAACTCTCAAATAAGATAATAAATTTTCCATTCATTTCCTTAAAACTTTCAAACAAGATAATAAAAGGAATGTTTCAAAATAATTGTTTTTTTCATTTCCTTTTTTTCCTTCCTCCGAAAACAAAATGTTAGCATCTAAGACCCCATTTGGTTGGGGTGGTTTTAGGAGGGATAGAAAATGAAGAAGAAAATGATATTTTTGCGTAATTATTTAGAGAATAAAATAGGAGAAAAATTAGTAGAGCCCACCAGCATGGGTGTTTTCTCCCTAGGTCCATGAAAAGTAGTCTCCCTACAATAAGGATTGCATGGGAAAAAGACTTGCATTTTGGACAATTTTGTCCCCTTTGAAACAAAACTGTTTTTTCTTTCCTTTTTTTTTTTTTTTTGTCTTTTTCTTTTATCAATTTCTCAATAGTTATGGTTTATCACTTGCTCTGCGACACTAATTGCCGCATGCAGTTTTGGTATTGACGTGTGAGTGTATTCTCTTATCTCATCCCCTTCCCTTATATGTGTGTGTGTTTCTCAAAAATAAAAATACTCAATGTTGTTGAGTCGTCCCACATCGGTAATGTGTGATATTGAGAAGGAGTTTATCACTTGCTCTGCGACACTAACTGCCGCATGCAGTTTTGGTGTTGGTGTGTGAGTGTATTCTCTTATCCCATCCCCTTTCCCTATATATGCGTGTGTGTGTGTTTCTAAAAAAAAAAAAAAAATTTCTCAATAGTTATCACAAGATTTTTTTTTTCAATATGTTTTGGAGGTTATTCATCTTATCCCTTTTCTCATTATCTTGTTTTGGGTTCTTGTACTTTAAAAAAAAAAAAATAATGAAGTACTGATACATACACTATTTCTTAATAAAAAAATAATGTGTTTTTTTTCCCTTTCTAATAGAGCTTTGAAAATAAATTTATACAATCTATATTATTTATCATTTTTTTTCTTTATTAATTTTTTTTTATCCATCTACTTTTCCACTCCAACCAAATACTACGAGAGAAAATTAAGATCTCTTCTATCTTCCTATTTTTTCATCCCCTTTTTTTATTCTTCTACTTTTCCATCCCAACCAAACGGATCCTAACGATTTGTTAGTTGTAGTTTCTTTCCTACCTTCAATTGCATGCCATGTCAACTACGCAAATAACTTGTGTTGTCTTTTAATGAGAGTGAATGCATATTATATATCAAGTACACCTACGGACCCTAAGGTTTTGTTTTTTGATAACCACTCTAAGGTTTTGTTAGATTTAGTTTCTTTTAATAAGAGTGTATTTATTTTATCAAGTATCAACACCTTTTTACTTCATTCATTCAAATGTATGTGAGTCCTCTTTGTCTCCACAATAAGGGTCACAGTACTTTTATCAAAAAAATAAGGGTCACACTCACAGTACTTTGTTATTTTTGCGAATGGCTTTCAAGATACACGTATATTTAATATAATTAAAAATGGTTTTAAAAAAGCTCAACTATCGTGAGTTCGAGTTAATTCAACTGGTAAAGTCTCTGATGGTTATATAAGAGATCTAGGGTTCAATCCCTGCCTACACTAAAAACTGATTGGTGTCTTAGTCTAATGATAAAGAGCTATCATTAGGAACAGACACCACAGGTTGAAACTCTCTCAAAAAAAAAAAAAAAATCTCAACTATCTATCGTGACTTTGCCGAAATAAAACTTTGTTTTCTCAAGTTAATTATTAACTCTTAATTTGACGTGGCTTGGTAATTCATGTAACAATCCTTTGTTGGTAATAGAGAGTTTATAGAAATTTTTTTTTTTTTGAACACAAGTTTATAGACAAAATTTTGACATATGGTGATATAATATATTTGTAAGTGGTAGGTAAAAAAAAAAAAAAAAACGAAATGATGAGCTTAAATAAAAATTATTAAATATTTACCAACTCAACTGTTATGAAAATGTAAAATTTTGTGGGAATGCTACGCTTGTCCTTTGGCAATAAAGTCTCACTTTCATAGAAAAGTAGTAAATATTTAAATGCTTCTTATAACAGCACCGTTAGTGCGCAAAGATGACACATATAAGGCAAATAAACTAAAGAGAAGTGGTGTTGTTAGGGCATTCATAGTTGTGGTATTAAAATTGCTAACCCAAAACACTAAAAAACATGTTATATTGATGATGCTAAACTTAAAGTATTTTACCAACTTGTTATAGTGAATTGTTATCTCTAGTAGTTCACTTTAGTGACAAATAATATAAAAAAAAATTATTTTATTATGTTTTTCTCCCCTCTTCTCATCATAAAAAAATTTCTCTCTCTTCTCTCTCTTAATTCTAGACTAAGTGTGCATTTGGGAAGATATTGAAAATTAAAATTATTTTACTATTTAACTTATTTTTTGTACTATTTATAAGCCCATTGCACTTTTTGATACTATTCATAGGCCCTATTGTATTACAGTGAATTGCTATCTCTAGTAGTTCACTTTAGTGACAAGTGATAAAAAAAATATTTATTATGTTTTTCTCCCCTCTTCTCATCATAAAAAATTTTCTCTCTCTTAATTCTAGACCAAGTGTGCGTTTGGGAAGAGATTGAAAATTAAAATTATTATACTATTCAACTTATTTTTGCTACTATTCATAGATCTCACTGCACTTTTTGGTACTATTCATGGACTACACTGTACTATTTCAACTAACTTTTACTTTTATCTACAATAATTTTAGTAATAAGTTTTCAGTTTTAGTAAAATAAGCGGTATCCAAATAGACCCTAACTTCTGTCTTTTCTTCTCGCCTTTTTCTCTCTTTCTTTTCTCTTTTTTTCTCTCATCCCTTCTCTCTCTTCTCCCTCTCAACTGAAACTAACCTCTCCCTCTATGTTTCTTTGATCTTCTAAAGGTACAAGGATGCACTAAATTTAAAAGTGGTGTGGATTTGTTGATGGCTCTTACTTAAGAGAAGAGAGAGAGATGAAGAGGAAGAGAGAGAAATAGGCGTAGTGAAGAATAAAGAAAGAATATTTAAATGATGTGGTAAAAAAAATAAAACCTTTGACATCAGATATATTGTAAAGTGAGGTGTTAAGATAGATAAAATGACTTTTTAAATTGCTAAAAGCTAAATTTTTTAATATCACCGCTATGAATACTCTTAGAGATTAATCTATAATACAAAAGGAATCCTGGTTTAAAAGCAATAAAACATCTATAGAAGGAAAATTGAACTAAATCTTCCAATAATTTTGTCCCTCTCCTTGTTAAAGCACTTGATGAGCAACTAGAATACCATTCAATGTTGAAGAAATCATTTTAATCAAATCTACAAAGTAAAAGACAAATACTTTTGATTGACATGCATACCTTCTTCTTATTTTTATTTATTTATTTTTTTACATATACACAACTATTCTCATGGTCCATTTGAGAACCATTTATTTAGCTAAAACTGAAATTTTTTCACTGATCAAAGTACAATAGATAAAGCTAAAAGATAGTTGAAATAATATAGTAGGACCCATGAATAGTCCCAAAATGTGCAATAAGATTCATGAATAATAGCAAAAATAAACTAAATAAAAAAAAAAAAAAAACTTTTTAAACCAATAGCAAACGCAATCTCAATCTCTCATCCTTACAACTATAGCCTTAACAGTATAATAGAAATAAAAGTTTGAATAAGTTTCATGTGATTAGTACCAAAAATTGATTTATGAGCATATATCATATATTCAAATTTGTACTATTATCTCTAACATTACCCGGGTAATTATTTTTAAATTTTTAATTATGCATTAATAAATGAGTGTGGACTTTACATTCACTATGAGTGGTCTAGAAGATCTCAATTTTTTTTTTTTTGTTGGTTTTGAAAAAATGGATAAGTAAAAGTCAATTTGCAAGTACCAAGTCATTTATGAAACTCAACAAACCTCAACTTCCCTCTTTTAATTCCCACCACCCCACAATTCATTCCCTGTCTGTGTTTCCACAAATCCCCAATCCCCATCTCTCAATGTCTGTGTGTGTATACACACACACACAACCAACATACAAACATATATGTAGTACTATATAGCTGAAATCAGACATAGAGTATTATACTCTTTCTTCTATTGGCAAATATGTCAAGCAAAAAGAGCAGAGTGAGTGTCCACTCAAAACTAACGGTAGTACCCAGTAAACCATCCGGGTCGGTCAAGTTCAACCCGTTTTCCTCGCTGGATCATGCCATGGGGCTCCATTCTCTCCACATGGTCTTTTACTACAAGAAAAACCCATTTGGGTCCTTTGAGTTGGACCCGTTAAGGGAGTCCCTATCGGGTGTTATTTCTATGTACCCGAAAGTTACGGGTCGGTTGACCCGATTGGAGAATGGTAACTGGGCAGTGAAGTGCCATGATGCTGGAGTTCGGGTCATGCGGGCCAAAGTGAGTGCTACACTTGATGAATGGCTCAGATCTGCTGATGGGTCTGAGGAGAGAGATCTGACGGTGTGGGAGGACATGCCCCAGGAGCCTAATACATGGTCACCCTTTCGAGTCCAGGTTATTATTTTTATATACACACACTTTATTTTTCCCTAAAAAGAAAAGAAAAATTCAAAATTTTAAATTTTAAGGAGTTCTCTTATAGTATTTACATCTTGTTAAAATATTTTCTATGCCAAAAAAGAGAAGAAGATAGAAAATCTTTTAATATATATGAGAAAGGATTAAATATATAACTAATATACTTTTTTTTTGTTTACTTGTATTAAAATAGTATCACTTAATATTCCCGAATTGACTTTTTATTTTCCATATCGCTTGATGTAATATCAAATATGTATGTGTGTTGGACTCAAAAAAAAAAAAAAAAAGTATGTGTGAGTCATTTATACGTTTTGTTCTTTGAAGCTAAATTCTAAGGTCGAATAAGATAATATGTTTGACATTAAATCTAATGGTAGGTTTCCCCATGTCATATGTTAACTCATGTTATTTTTTTCTTCAAAAATGTTATTTTATTTTGTAATTTTAGAGCAATAATAAAGTATCACATAAAAATATATTTTGAAAAAAATAAATCTCATAAAAAATCTATAAAATATTTTTATTATTTTTATAGATATTTTTCAAGTGAGAAAAATAATTTTATAATGACAAATTTTTAACAAAATTGGATGAAAGGTCTATATTAAATAAATTTAAGACTTAGAGGACTTAAATGAATTTCAATAAACCTTAAAAGGTGTTATTTGTATTTTAACATTTATGTCTTTGATATATGACACGACATTAAAATTAGGAATTGCATTAATCACAAAGGGTTGACATATAGATTTCTAGGTACTCATGAGATTCTTTAAGATTTTAGGTTGAAATCTCTAACCAACCTCTTAATGTGTGTGTATGGGACAGAGAGGGGACTGACACACATCTGGGAAATTGTCCGCCTCTCAAAAAGCCATAAACAACCTTGCTATGGAAATACTTCCTTAATTGCTTTGTTAGGAAATAGTCCGCCTCTCAAACAGCTATAAACAACCTTGCTCTTGCTATGGGAATACTTCCTTAATTGCTTTGTGTGTATGGGGTGGGGGAGGGAACTTACACGAATTTGAGAAATGGTCAGACTCTCAAAAAGCTATAAACAACCTTGTTGAGAAAGGAAAAAATAAAACTACATTCTCTAAAATAAATATTAAAAAATGGGTCATGTTAACGGATATTTTTAGGGCAATTGTTAATAAACTACGTTAAAAAAGTTTTGATACAACTTTTATGGGATATATAAAAAGTTGTTAACAAAATTAATTGTTTTTATCATTTTTCTATAAAATATTTTTAAAAATAGTTCTTAAATCAATGTTCTTAAGGCACTCGTTAACATTTTCCTTAAATTTATGATAACGGGAAATTCCATGACTCAAAATTATTAAAGCAAAATTTTGGTACATAATTAGTAGTACTAATAATTTTTAAGTATTGTTGGAGAAATTATACAGTTCTCTGGTTGACCACGTCATTTGTTTATCATTCCACTTAAAAACTCCTATTTGTTTAAAATTGTTTAGTTAATAATTAGTTTCTGTCTAAAAAAAAATTTTAACTTAATAATTTTAAACAGTTAAGACTCTTTTAGTGAAATGATGAATCACGTTACTTGTCCACTTTCACTATGAGTACTTTATAATTTGTCATACTGTTTGGTAGCAACAAGCAAAGTGGGTGTAATAAAAATGTGGGACTTAATAATGCTTTGACACTTGTTTTTAATACTACATCTACGTGCAATGGTCCTACAACTACAAGAAAGATGGGACTTTGATTTGGGTCATGACTTTGATTAAGTGGCTCAAGCAACTTATGGTTGTCCTACCATCATCTAGGGTAGGTTGTCTATTTCCATTATTATTATTGCCAGAGTGTAGTCAAGGTATTTATTTCCATCTGTCTCTCTCTCTCACGGTATTTTTGAGGCTAAAGATGTGGATTGGCCAACACATTCTTTATGGTTCACTTTGGCATGATTTGCATGGTCCATTATTCACATTTTTTAAAAAAATAATTTTTTATATTTTTCATGAAAATGATTTCAAAATATTTCTAAATTCATTAATAAATACCCAAGGGCACTTATTTACAAAATCATTTTTTATAATAAAAAAATGAATTTTTTTAACGAATATTTTAAGAGCCATGGTTAGAATGTATATAATGCTTCATTAAGAATATTCTTAATATTTTCCTGCTTTTAAAAAAATTAAGTTATATTATACGTATGTATCTAAAAAAGTACACAAAACTCAATAAAATTGTGCATGGAAACCAATGAATTATTAACTTTATTTTTTAAAAAGTGTGCATTACAACTTATAAATAAATATTTATTAATTTTTAACTTATACCCTCAGAACACTTAGTAACAAGTCACACATTCATACATGAATATAGTTCGAATGAATCTTCTAATTTTGGCCTAGAATTTGTTGAACAACAATTTTTGTATGGATTAAGAATTCACTAACATTGTCGGCTTTCTTTTTGAGGAAAAACCAAGATTTGAATCCTCCTCTTTATCACTTTCAAATTATCCGAAATAAATAGATGTGTACGGAAGCATGGGGATTTGGATCAGGTGCAATACCTAGGGTATTGCACCTGATGCAATTCACCCATTTCCTCTCACAATTTTTTTTTATACTTTTTTTACTTCTTAACTTTAACTCTTTAACTCTCTTTTAATATATTTTATTTAATGGTTAAGATTGAAAGTTACTTTTTCAACCTTCAATCTCAGCCCTTGATTACAATTGCACCAGGTGCAATACCCTAGGTATTGCACTTGATCTAAATCCGGAAGCATGGTGGCTAATAACTGGCCTCTGTATCAATTTTTGCAGATAAATGACTTTGAAGGGGGTGGTGTAGCTATTGGACTAAGTTGTTCACACATGCTTGCAGACCTAACCAGTGCAACCTTACTCTTCAAATCATGGGCAGAGGTTAGCCGAAGAGAACCAATTGAGCACCCACCTTTCTTCAATTCATCAGCACTCCATGGCCAACTAGTTCCTAACAAACATATACAATTAGGCAAGTACTATGCTACCAAATCTGAAGAACAATTTCAGGCCTCAGTTAAAATGGCCACAGCCACCTTCAAATTTTCCAATTCAGTGATCAAACAATGCCTCTATGAAGTCAATGAAAATTGTCCTAATGCCACTCCTTTTGAGTTGCTAGCAGGACTCTTTTGGTCACGTATCACACGTTTGAAAGGTCCTAAAAGTTACAATACACATTCCCTGTCAATTTGTATAGACTCTAGGAAGCTATTGCAAGATCCACTCCCAATTGGGTACTTTGGCAATGCATTGCATTTTTCACAACTATCATTGAAGGGAGAAGAGATAGGCCACTGTGAGTTAGGACATGTTGTGGAGCTGGTGCACAACCGTGTGTTGGGCATCAAGGAGGAAGAGTTTTGGGCAGTTATGAATTGGTTTGAAGCACAAAAGGGAGAGGGAGGGAAGTTTGCACCACCCTTTAGAATGTATGGCCCTGAACTAACATGTATTAGCTTGGAACACATGCTTGTACCTAGCCAGGTGGCCGGAAGCACCAATATGACATCGTTGATATATGCGGCAACATTTGACAAGGATGAAAAGCCGGTTCATGTGTCGGGTCATGTAGGAAATGTGGAGGGAGAAGGTTTGATTGTGGTAATGCCTTCAATGGAAGAAGGGCTTGCAAGGACAGTGTTGGTGACTTTGCCTGAGAAGGAATTGGCAGAGCTATGTGAGGACCAAGCTATCCTGCGCCTAGGACCAACAATGCTCCTTAGTGGGAAAAGATAGTCTATGTCTCTTTGTATGGCTCAACATTCAATAATGGAGTCCAAGGATATGTTAATTCGCTTATGTTTTGGCCAAAAATTATGATAATAAAACAAAGGCCTTATTTCACTAGATTAATTGTTAAAAAAAATAGTGAAGAACAAACTCCAAAAAATATATAATAAAAAAAGTGAGAAACAAACTGCCAACATATTTACTAGAGCATGACAAAGAGCAACCGCATTGGTGCCATTCTAAAAAAGATTACATAATAATGCAACTAGTTTTACAGTGTGAATGAAATAGCTAGTTATTAGTATATCTCTGGCCATTCATTTCACAAAAAACATAGCATTATTCAATTGAAATGGATATCATCCATGTGTAATGGAGAATTAAAGTTTTGGAGGAGTGTTGCCATACTGCCATCGAAAATGCTCCATGTTTTGCATGCTTATACTACCAGCTACCTCTTCTATTGGTACAGCTTCAGATATCTCTTTGAGGTCTTCTTCTGTAAGTTTCACCTTCAAAGAGCCAATATTGTTATCCAGGTTCCTGATCTTTGTTGTCCCTATAAAAGTTCAAGGCAAATGAACGAACGATATAAGAGATTTGACACATTGGAAAATAAAATCTTGCAAAACAGTTCCAAAGTTATCTGAAATCAGACCCAACTGTATATGAGCATATTAGTTAACATTGATTCATGATTTTAATATTCCACGAAACCAAAATACCACTCTTTTAAACATTTAGCAACTAGACAGATCTATGGCCAATGATGCCATAAAGACGCAATCACAAACCTTAACCCAAAATAAAATCTTATTTAGTTATGACAGCAAGCTAACACATTGTTTATGAATATGTTGACATTAACTAAAATCTGAGTTTTTCTAAGGCTGTTATGACATTATGAGTTTAAAACAGGCATTATCTACGTAATTTCCAGCCATGAAATGGACTATTATTTTATTTTTATGCCAAACTTTGAATCCTAAGAATAGCACCAAGTCACAACATTCACGTCATATTTACTTGAGAGCTCTCTTCCTCATTTTCCGTGTTTGTTTCTATAATATGCACTTTATCTTAATTCTACAGGTTGCAGATTAATAGAGTAGAGCATTACACACTGAGTCAACTTAATTTCAATTTGCAGCACATAAGAGAAAATAGTATTAGTAGCATTAAATAGAACTTCAGCCACTTTTCTGTCTCTTTTTTGTGAGGAAAACTTAAAATTATTTTTGAAAAGATGAGGAAAAATTAATTAGGTAGCACACTTACACTAATGCAATTAATCAGGACCAAAAAAAGAAAGAAAAAGAAAGCCAATTACCAGGTATGGGTACAAAATCATCTCCTTGTTGGAGAACCCATGCAAGTGAAAGTTGAGCAGGAGTGCATTGGTGCTTTCTAGCAAGTCCTTCTATTCGATTAAAAATGGCCTTGTTCTTGACCAAATTTTCTCCTTGAAACCGAGGGTGCATGTCCTTATAGAAGAAAGAGCAGACAGTCAGTTTAGTTGAAGCATTTTCAATGTTATTATTAATATTATTAAAGAGAAAGGCCAAAATTCTTGAAATTCTTATATAAGATGGTTTTAAATTATTTTTTTAGAGCCTTAGCCCCCAAAACTCTAGGGTCAGGTATGGATCCTCAAAAAACAAATCAGGAATTTGGGATTGGCCAGGTGTATCCATCTTTGATATTCTTTTATATCCAAAATCATATTCTTTGTTGCGTTTTTAATTAATATACCTTTTTTCTATTACTTCTACTAATGTTATTTTAGATCTCCTCCTATTTCTTTTTGTTCTCTTGACCATAATCAAATTGCTCTTCCTCATCAATGCAATAATCAGTCTCTTTTGCAATTGACTAAACCATCTCAAACAACTCTTCCTTATCTTATTATTAGTAAGATCCATATTTAAATGGGTTTCTTCACTTTGTACCCTATTTTTCCTTGTATAATAACTTAAAAAATGAGATAAATGATGCATTTGCATGAAAAATTGTTTAGGGAAGATTCTTTTAAGAAAACATTTTCAATAGTAGATGTTACAATGTATAGTTCTTTTAAATCTCCAACTAAATAAACATCAGCAAAGATCTAACTCTTTAAGAAATAAAGTGTGGAATATTAACATAGTTCATCCAAGTCATGACATGTTAACTGTTTAACATGAAGTGTCATCTATGGTATTAGTGAGGTCGATGAAAATGTTTAATTGCACATTTTCAAAATTTCAGGGACTTGGTTGCAAACTTTCAAATATTAGAGATGAAATTGGAACTTTAAATTTCAAGGACTAATATAGTGTTTGCCCTTGTAGGAATTTTTCATTCAATGAACCTGAAGAATGCATTGCTCAAAGAAATATATCATTGTTGCCTTAAAAATCATTCAGGCTATTTAAAAGTCTAACAAATAAATGACACAAAGTATTGGTGAAATTGGTACCAAAAAGCTATTTGCAGCCAAACTTTCCACAACTCCTTTGCCGGCGAAAAAACCACGACCAAGAGGACTGTATGGAACTAGTCCAATGCCAAGCTCCCTACATGCACAATGTATCAAGATTCAAGAGAGCATTCTCATGCTTCAGGATAAGATAAAATTTTCCTTATTGTAGCAGTCATTCAAAAAAGATAATAGTATTGGAAACCAAGAAAGAATAGGAAAAAAAAAGAGAAATTTTTAAGAAAGATGCAATCTGATCAGTCAATTATAAAACATCATCCGTGATCAGAACAAACCTGCAAAGTGGAATTATTTCATCTTCAATATCACGAGTCCAGAGAGACCACTCCATTTGTAAAGCTGTGATGGGATGCACAGCATGTGCCCTCCTTATAGTATCGGGGCTGGGTTCAGATAGACCTATATACTTGATTTTTCCCTCTTCTACTAGTTTCTTAAGTTCACCAATCTACATTCAAATAAGATGTATCTAATTTGAAAGTTCACTTAGTGTATAAAACACTTGTGAATGTTTAGATCCCCAATTATAAATTTACAAAGCAAGCTTATATTCAAACAATATATGTGCGGAAAATGAACTATAAGTAATATCCAAATTATCAAACTACTCTAAGACATATTTTAATCACAACACAACAGTAATTAAAAGCAAAGAGAAAGGGAAAGAGAGATGCAAACACAAGATAACACTGACACGTGTTATCGAAGAGGAAACCAAAGAACTTGGCGAAAAACCTCTCTGCTACTCTCCAAGAGGTACATGATCCACTAGAAAATCAGTTGTGATACATTAATAGAAATAGATCCTCCAAGCCTAATCTACCCGATACACCTAAGCCCTACAAGCTTCTTGTTCCAACAGGGTTACACCGAACCTTGTCTTCTCTAGCTTACCAGATCCCGCAATTAGCCCATTGTATTAACCAATATGAATTGGTTCTCTCTTAAACTGCTTCCCAAATAAGCAAACACCAATAATCTTCTCACTACTCTGATTTGTGTGAGGTAAGTATTTGGTTTATGATCCTCTCATGGGTATGACAATGGAGAAGATGAGAGTAGAGGAATTTGGAGAATCAAATGTATAAGATTGTGGATGAATCAATCTTGTTTATCTTTAGGGTTTATCTCTCAAAATTTACTCTGGAAGCTCTCTATATTTTGTGGGTATAAGGGTATTTATAGTAGGGTATGCGATAGAATGTGAAAAGTTAGTTTTCAGCAAAACAGGGTGCCCAGTCGCCACTTAACAGAAAGACCAGACTATACTTTTTTTCTTGTAGTGATCCAGCTGTCGTGACCCTTCAATTTCCTGTTTACTTCACATGTATGCCACATTTTGGCGAGTCGCCACTCGCAAGTCAGTCACCAGTTCCAGTCGCTAGTTCTCCTTGTTGCACACACTTGATCAATTCTTCACACTCTATCACGCACAACCCTTACATTATTCCCATCTAAATACAAAGTTTCTAAATGCTGAATTACAAGCAAATTTGACATGGAATAAAACCAACACATAGTTGAATAAATTCAACTTTACATAATTAAATTCGCCACCAAAATCCCACCACCATCACTACAATGAAATAATAATTTTGCAGAGAAATTGACAATTTCAAATAACAAACAAGAAATAATTCAAAAACGCCAACCCTTGTAGGCGTATGATTGAAAGGGCATGAAAATCACTTACAGTTTCTTCTATGGGTACTTTTGTGTCTACCCGATGCTGATAATACAGATCAATGTATTCCACGTCAAGTCGCTTCAAGCTAGCCTCACAGCTTGAGCGAACATACTCAGGGCTACCATTCACTTTTACATTAGGAAATTCCAGTGTTTGGATGCCAAATTTGGTGGCTATTTGAATTTTTTCTCTTGGCAACTGCTTCAAGGCCTGAAAGATATAAACTTCTTTCAGATAATATCACAGAGTTTTAACATGGTCCTCAATTATTAATCAATGCTCTAGCAGATGATATAGAAAATAGTATCACAAAGATATTTCTACATCAGTGACTTATCAAAAAAAAGATATTTCTACATCAGTGACCATTTTTAGATTTACTACCGGATAGGAACTACAACATTTAACTTCTTGAGCTAGTAGAATTAAAATTGGTGTTAATTACCTTCCCAAGCAGAATTTCATTAATATGGGGTCCATAAATGTCAGCTGAATCGAAGAAAGTGATCCCCTTACTGAAAGCATGCTTTATTACTGCGATTCCATCTTCCTCGGAGAGAGGAGAATTGTAGGCTCCAGTCAGGGTCATACATCCAAACCCCAACTTTGAGACCTGAGAAAAAAGAGTAAAAAATTCAAAGAAATGAACAACAAAAAACTGACAAATATGTTGTAGAATGAAAATAAAGCACAGCGAATTATTTTAGTAGAGAAAACTATTCCTTAAAAACTTTAGAACCTGAGCATCTTGAACTGTGGGAAAGACCAACAGCAAGTTACAAAACATTTTGAGGATTTATATTTTTAGTTAAATCTATTACTAAACTTTCATGGTTATAGGTTATTTATGCTGGTTCAACCTTAAGTCGAGAGTCCTTACAGAAGAAAGGAACAGGATTATATAAGGTCCGAAGTCTCCAGCATTTTTTTAAAAAAAATTTCTCTGAAGCCTCCCACATGACAACATATGAAGCACACAAGATTTGAAGGAACTTAATACATAAAAATATTAATGTCTGAAAATAGAAATGATGAAGGTGGAGGATTTTGTTGATTCCAGAATCTTGTTGTAGTCTCTATTATATAGTGTAGATGATTACCCAGTATAAAAATATTAAAAAAAAACCACAAACAAAATCAAATTAATGTATGCGTATCAAATATATGAAATTTCTTAGTATACTAATACTAGGCAAGAGAATTCTAACTTCTTTTTAAGTTTAACAGAGAGCATCTGTCATGCTCCTGTCTTCAGAAGATTAAACAAATCTCTTTGGACTTAAATTTTACCTTAACAATTTGACAATCACCTCAATCTGTTTAGTTCATCATATTGAGCTTGGTTTTCAGGGTCATAACAGAGTTTCAAGGGCATTGTAACCTCAAAACATCATTCAATTATAAGTATGCAAATTGCCCTAAACTCTTGGCTTTTTTTTTTTCATTCCCACTTTAGCTTGCTGCCAAGAGTAGTTTCTCACTCTGCCAATGCTTACAAGTAGCACTTTTCTACAAACTCATTCTCAATCTAGCATGTAACTTAACTAAATAGCCTCATGCAAATTGTTTCAAATTTTTTATGCAATATTCCTTGTCTCTAACTAACATGCTTAACTTTTGGTCCCCACAATATTCTTACAAAATATGCTGGACATACAATTGCACCTTACAGCTTATTTTCGTGTAACTGCACCTTACAGCTTCTGGTCACACAGTTACTTGGCGACTCCCAAAATCGGTTTTAATTTTCTTCTAATCTTTCCTTTATTCAAACTAGCATGTAACTTGCACTGTGGGTACCTTTTTTTTTAACTATATACAAGGGAGTTGTGGTAGCACTTGGACCATTTTTTTTTATATATAAAATTTCTGAGAAGTAAATTTTTTTAGAAGACTTCTATTTATTGGCTGAATAAAATGTTAATTTATCCTGTCTTCAAACAAAAAAAAAAAGTTAATTTATCCTAGAATTTGGCATATTCCTGCAACTTATCTAGTACATTGCTACTTAAATTGATGCCACAGAGTCTTGATTCTAGGAGTTCTAATTTCTTATTAGATTGACGTCATGCAGTAAATTAACTATAGGGAAAAAACAATTTAAATGATATGAAACAAACATTTGTTAAAAGTTCTTTTTTTACTCGTTGTCCAAAAGTCTAATGTTACATGTTAGACCAATTTTCTGTTTCCAACTGCTTAAGATCCCTAGTTCTAACAGAATAATAGATTCTAATTTTAAAAAAATTTATATCAGGGAATAAATACTTGCCCAAGAGTAGTTAATATAACATGTAGGAATACCATTTATATTGGAAAACTTAAACCTATGAGTTTGAGCCCAGTTATATATTAACCACTCATTTTTTTCATTAGTATCTAATAGGTGACTTCACTACTCAAGTATTCATGATTTGAGACTGAAATTAATAACTAATGAGTATTGAGTTGCGGTAGAGTGTAGATGGATTATTGTAAGATTGTAACTTAAAAACTTGAAATAGATCAAATTATGCAGATGGGTTTTCAAAGAAATGAGGCTTGAACATATACAAAGTGGAAGTTTTTTGCAAACAAATAAAATAAATAAGAGACAAAAATTTGAAATGGGTATTCAAGGAATACCATTGGGTTTTACCTCAAGACCTTGATTGCCCAGTTTCACCCTTGGAATTTGGAGTTCGTTCACTTCTGCCATCTTTCAAATTGTGTGTTTTTCTGTTCCAGATTTTCAATGTGTGAATCTGTTTCTAGGAGGATTTCCCTTTCCATTTCTCATTACAGTCTTAAGATATAATATATAGAAAACAGTAACAGAGTATAGCTAAAGACCACTGGAACAAGCTAGAAGCTACTGTGTGTGATCGCTATGCATATATATTTTTTTTGATAATTGATCGCTATGCATATAATAAAAGTAATGTTGGACTTTTTGAAACAGTAGCTCAAAACGTCATCACTGATGGCAACTAGAGATGCTAATGACATGAACGGACGTACAGTTCAATATTTTTTTCCTATTTTTGATAGAAAAACTGAAGGGGTTGAATTTGCAAAACTTAGGAAAGAAACAAAGTTGCAGTATATGCTTTTCTAGGCAAATTCAAACGTGTGCTTGTGTTTACTAATATAACAAAAATAGTATTATATTTTGTCAAGAGAATTAATAATAAAAATTGAGCTCTCTCAAAAAAAAAATTTTAAATTTAAGGTTTTATATCTAAATTTTGTCCTAAGAAAAGTTATATATATATATATATATTTTAATAATATAATAGTTGATAAAAAGACGATTTGAACATTAAATGTCCTTATTGAAAATAAGTGTAAGTTGTTTCTAAAAAAAAGAAAAAGAAAAAAAAAAGTGTAAGTTGAACTATAAAACTCTACCCAAGTAAACTTTTTAAAGTCTCTTATAATTATTACCGGGTTGACTATCTAATAAAAATCTTGCCATTGCAATGATGGATAACAATTTGTGTTGGCATATCTTGTTTGTGTCAAGTTAGGGATTTTTTTTGGTGATAAAAGTTAAGGATATATGACTACAAAAGTTGACATTTATATGATTTATTTAATAATTGTGTAAAATTATTTTGCCTTAAAACAAACACAATTATTAAGTGGGTATACACGGATGATTTAAATAACGAAAAATCAAATATTTTAAAATTGTATCTAGAATAACCAAAAAGGTTGAAATAAGACCTGATATAATTTGATCATTATGAGCAAATCCAAAATCTTTGTAGATAGATCCAATCATCAATGAACCCGCTGTCAGTCATATAGAGTGCTTTGCCCACCATCGCATATGTAGAAAAAGAGGGAGTAGGGAAGGAAGAAAATGACCAAACGTACCTGGTTGTGATCAGATGTAGGAGAAAAGCTCTTTTAAGAGTCACCAAATACGTTTACTCTTGAATTGATTCGTGAGATTTGCGATCGCTCTTTCCCCTCGCCTCGCTGGTCCTCAAAATCAACTTAAGTATTCAAAGAAAAGTTGTTTAATCATGCAATGGATAAAGCAAGCAAGGTGCCTCCATAAATATGCTTATATTTAACAAGATCCATTTCAATTCATTTGATAAATGTGGGGGGGTAAAAATTCCATAAACGCTCATTCTTTGGACCATACTTGTTATGTGTACACCCTGAGTCAACAAAGACACTTTTAGAAGAATTGCATGAAGGAATCTGCGGAAGCCATACTGGGGGGAGGTCCTTGGCCCATAAGGCTTTGACTCAGGGATATTGGTGGCCCAACATGCAGAGGGAAGCTCAGGACTACATAAAAAAGTGTGACCAGTGCCAAAGGTTCGCTCCCAACATTCATCAGCCTGAGGGAGTCCTTAATCCTTTGTCTAGTCCTTGGCCTTTCGCTCAATGGGGGTTGGACATAGTAGGGCCTTTTCCGAGGGCTGTGGGAAACAAAAGGTGGCTACTTGTGGCGACCGACTACTTCAGCAAGTGGGTCGAAGCTGAGCCCTTAGCAAATATTAGGGATATCGACTCCAAGAAGTTTATTTGGAAGAATATTATCACTAGATTTGGGGTGCCCCACACACTTATTTCAGATAATGGCGTTCAATTTGACAGCAGAGCTTTCAGGAAGTATTGCAGTGACATGGGCATCATAAACAGATACTCCACCTCAGCCTATCCTCAGGGAAATGCACAAGCCGAGGCCATTAACAAGGTCATAGTCAGTGGACTCAAGAAGAGGCTGGATGACGTGAAGGGTAGATAGGTAGAGGAGCTACCACATGTTTATGGACGTATTGAACTACGCTGCGCAGATCCACTGGAGAAACACCATTCTCTATGACTTATGGGGCCGAGGCAGTGATACCTTTAGAATCTGGTTTACCCACGCTAAGGATGAGTTCTTTTAGTCCAGAAAATAACGACGACCTCCTGGAAAAGAGCCTGAATTTGGTTGAGGAACGGCGAGAGGCCACTATGGTCCAAATGACTTATTATCAGCAGAAGCTTAAATGCGGGTATGATGCCCATGTAAAGCTAAGGCCACTAGCGCCTGAGGATCTGGTGTTGAGAAAGGTTGTGGGTACTGCCAAAAACCCAGCTTGGGGAAAGCTAGGACCAAATTGGGAAGGACCCTATCGGATCATCTCTGTAGCAGGCATAGGATCATATCGATTAGCTGATCTAAATGAAAAAGTTGTACAACGCCCCTGGAATGTAAACAACCTACGAAGGTATTATTATTAATAAAAAGCACTTTTATCATTCGTTGTTCAAATTATCAATATGTACTTGGGTTTATCTCTTACGATTCTTAAATATCAAACAGAAACTTGGTGATGCATGGTCCTCGGACCACATACCTTGTGAAAATTGATGTCTTATCATTTGTTAAACAAAACCTTAGTTATGTCGGGTCCACAGATCTTCTACTTTGGGGAAATTAACATCTTAAGTTACAATTCTTAAGTATCAAACAGAAACTTGGTGATGCATGGTCCTCGGACCACATACCTTGTGGAAATTGATGTCTTATCATTTGTTAAATAGAACCTTAGTTATGTTGGGTCCACAGACCTTCTACTTTGGGGAAATTAACATCTTAAGTTACAATTTTTAAATATCAAACAGAAACTTGGTGATGCATGGTCCTCGAACCACATAACTTGTGGAACTTGGTGTCTTATCATTTATTAAACAGAACCTTAGTTATGCCAGGTCCATAGACCTTCTACTTTGTTGAGATTAACATTTTTAAGTTACAAATTCTAAGTAACAGGTAGGAATTTGAATATGTATGGCTCTCGGACCATGTACCCTGTACAAATCGATATTGCACTTATCATTAAGACGAAGTTTGTTTGTGTCAGGTCCTTGAATCCTTTACTTTAGAAATATTAGCAAAAATCCATGTCATATTAACGTTGTGATGTTTATGAAACATTTTTGATCACTTTATGCCCCGAATTGAATTATAAGTTAGGTTGCTAATTGTGCATTAGTGTGTTACACACATTATACTCTTTAGGCATAACTTGTAAAGTAAGAGCTAAGCATGTGTACTGTTGTTATGGTTATGTTATTACCAATATTGAAAGTGGAGTTGGTTGTTCCACTCATTCATTTCTTTTTGTTTGTGTTGATGAAAACTCTTATATTAAAAAGTACAAGTTAAATGAAGAGTAAACCAACCAGTCTTTCATTAATCACTTCTAATATACATTACAAAGAAAGTCTTTGTTACATAACAAAAAAAAAAAAAAAATGGAAAAGTCCTAGGCTCGGCCCTAAGCTTTTGAAGGAGGGTCCTGCCCAAAAGTGCTGGCCACTTCGGTGCTCTTCAGCTCCATTTCAAAGGAGGATTGGATTTGTTTTCCTTTGTTTGTTGCCACTGGTGGAGGGACGATAGGCTCGACGATTTGGCTCGTGACCTTTTCAGCACCTTCACCATGTTCCTTCTCTTTATTGGAACTTGTAGGTTCTGTAGGAGCAAGAATGGGCTCTAGGATCACAGGAGAGGGCATGAAAAGTGCTGTCTCCGGGGTAGGGGCGACAGGAGGAAGCTCTTCTATCTCCTGTATGTCCAGGGGAAGCCAAATGTTCTCGGGCTTCCTCAGCTCGGAAGTTGAAGGAACCCCTGCTACATTTAAGGCTTCCCCCCAAACTTGCTGGCAGTATTCTCGGCACAGCGCGGCGAACTCCTCTGTCAGCTGGTCTTCTATCACCGCTACCCCTTCCTTGTAAGCAGCCTTCTTCTCGACCTCCAGCGAGTCCTTGAAGGTGCGGGCCTCGTCCTTCATCTTGGCGAGCTCCTTCTTTAAGTTGGAGTGATCTTGTTGAGCTTTGGATAACTCTTCATCCTTCTGACGAAGAAGCTTGCATTGCCCCTCTACCTGGGTTTTCATCGTTTTCAAGTTGGCCTCAGCACCGTCCCTTTCCCCTTTTAGCTCCTCCAACTGTGTGGTGAGCTTCTCATTTTGCGCAAGGGCCTGACCCAGGGACTTCTCGGTCTCCAGCCGAAGCTCCAGTTCAAGCCTAGCCTTCTTCCGAGAATCCTCCACCCACTTCTCGGCAGCAAAGACTTCCTAGACGGCCTGTGACAAGATAACAAAATATTAAACGCATAAAAATGTCTCCTACAATGAGGTGTGATGGAAAAATAAGATGAAGATAAGATTTAAATACTTACCAAGCCCCTTTTTAGCGAAAGGAACAGCTGGGACTGAGTCATCTTGTCTAGGGTTTCCATGTCCCTAGGCAGCAGGAGAGGACGTTCCAAGGCATCGGCTAGGTGGAGGGCATGGCCTTGTTGGAACATCCTAATGTTGGACTGGCAAGAGATTGGTGCCCCGTCCAGCTTCAGCTCGGGAGACCAGTTAGCCTATGCACGACGCACCTCGGCAACGTCTCTGATCTCCCCACTTTCCACTGACGAGGCACGTCCCTTGCCCTTGTTAGTTCTTTGTTGCTAGGGTTGTTGTTGTTGTTGTTGTTTTTGTTTCTTCTACCTCTCCCCATCAGCCTAACCCTTCCTTTTCTTCCTAGGCTCCGTAATAGGAGGCTTCGGATCAGACGGAGGAGGGGGTGGGGGCAAGGACAGAGGGACCTGTGACCCACCTGCCCTCTTTTTGGAGACTCTCTCGCCCCTCTTCTGCATTAGTCCCTTCAAGACGTCCATCTCTTCTTCTTCGAAGCTGGAGTCAGGGCGGGCTACTATTAAACCTTGTATCCCCGAAGTCTCGGCGGGCTCGTCCTCCTCGTCCGAGAGAATGACAAACGGGTTTCCTCGAGGCCTTTCGACGTCCTCGAGTTGAAACTGGTCTATCTCCTCGTCTAACGATTGCGGCGAGGACGCTTGCTCTTCTGGGACGGCAGTTGTCTAGTAGTGCGCCGAGAGGGGAATTGCTGCGATTAGGCGCGTGTACAGAATGATGGTGGGATCGTCAGGAAGATCATGGTCAGAGAGGAAGCCTGGTCGTGCGACATTTATCCTTCTACGTCGCTTATCCCTCGCAATAATTGCGTTTTCTATCTCTTGAAAGTCCGGTGATATAGGATCGTATCCTAGTATCAAATGTGTTGCTCTCACTTGTAAATCTTCACTCACGAAGACTTCTGAACGGAGGACGCGATTTAAGTCGGCAACGTTGCAAAAGCTCAGGCGTGGGCATACGTGTTGTTTATCTGTGAGAAGAGACATTCGAAAGGACAAACATGGTCAGATCAATGATAAAAGTGAAGACCAGAAGCAATAATGTGCAATAAGGATTAAAGCAATAAAGGCGGTGGGATTGAATCACGGGTTAAGGAATTTAACTCCTACGGAGTCACACCTGGACATCCCCATACGACTGGGCAGTGAGGGTCGTCATGCTAGTTCCCTGAGGCGATGAGGTAGTCGTCCTTCATGCCCTTGTTGGATTTAGGCAGACAGGAGATCAGCTTGACTATGCTGGACCATGATTTGATGTAATATCCTACGTTTTTAAGTTTGTGGCACTCGTACATAAAGGCAACGTCGTGCCATGTGAGGTTTAGGCCCATTTGCTCATTCAGAGCGTCAACACTACCTAAGACCCTAAACACGTTAGGTGCGCATTGGTCTGGGCATAACCTATGGTTGCGAAGGTATTCCTTGGTCACATTTCTCATAGGGAGAGTCATTCCACCTTCTATGAAGGCAATCATTGGAATGATGACTTCTCCCGTTTTCCTGGCGCCGCCTACGGCTTCTACTGGGCAATACTTTAGACCTACGTCGTTGGGAATATGGTACTTGGCCCTAAACCCTTCCATACCGGCGTCGGTATCAACCAGACACTTAAATCTACCTATCTATGAGGAGCGAAAATACGAGTTTAAAGAAGAAAGAAGTTTAGAGGGAGCCGAGGACAGAATCCGAGAAGGAAGGAGTAAAGAAAAGCAAAAACTTACTGGAGTTGGTTATGCGGTTCTTCACGAATTTCTGGAGAGAAAAGGTGATGATTGATACTTTGATACGATTGATTTTTGCAGAAATGAATGAAAGCGTGGGTTTCCAAGCGTTTTGACGTGCGGGAGGCGGCCTCGAAATTGAATTTATCCCGCTCAAATTTTCAGGGCCAACCTGTACCATTGGATGTTCATCTTACCGTCGAACGTGGGGAACAGGATGTAACTTGTGGCCATAAATGCGCGCATTCCGGATTTCGAAGCGTCAGAAGGCATTTTCAGGGAACGAAAAGACCCACACACGTGTGGCGGTCTATAGAGCGTGTGGAATATGTACTGTTTGGTTCAAAACTCTATCTTTCTCCTCGGATGGGAGGGAAAAATAAAGTTTTGAGGGGCTATTGTGGGAGTAAAAATTCCCGAATAAACATTTGGGCTTTGGGCTTTATTGACAGGTATCAGTTTGTTTTTGGTTAAGGCCTCCAGGCCCACAAGTCAGTATGCATTATAAAGGTCCGAGGAGTTGTTCGAGGAGGAATGTCTCCTCAGGCTGGCTCGGCAATGACCCTGAGACTCGTCAAGAAGATTAAAGGCAGAATTCTGGAAAAACTGATGGGTAAGAGGGTGATCCAAGCACTCTCTAGACGCAAGTATGTGATAGAAATATCTAGGGAAAAGGCTGCTACCTCCACATTAAAGACCCTGCATCTACCTCCTTAGCCGCATTAATGGGGAAATGAGCTCTGAACAATAGAATTGGACCTTCCTGTTATTATTTAAAGACTTCAAGAAGGTGGTGGATGGGACAAGTATCTAAGGGGAAGATTTGTATGACACGTGGACGAACAGTGAAGAGGAAGAAGTATATAAGGAGACGAGAGAGGAAAAAGGAGGGGATCGGCTCTGACAAACTAAAAAGAGAACTAAGAATTCTAAACTTTGGCCTAGAAAGAGAATATTTATACAAATCGTCTTCGGCTTACGTCCGAGGAGATCTATTTGTCATATTCGTTTATCACTTGCACAGATTGTAACATTCTAGCTTGCTAATCAAACCTCCAACATCCCGAACCTAGATTTCAAACCCATACTCTATAAATTACATTGTATAAGGCTCATTGGGCCTGAGCCCAACATTCGCTTTTGGGTCCAGGTACAATTGTACACTTACAATAAACATATTAGTTTTCTATATAAAAAAAAAAAGATAAACAAATTAGGATGACACAAATGCAACTTATTTAAACCTATTTAATAAAGGGAAAATATTGTTCACACACACACACACACTTTATTACATACTCCATGAATACTTCATTTGAAATCGTGTTTTGAAAACATGATTTCACAATTTTAACTGAAATTGTGTTTTGAAACATGATTTCAAAGGGAGTGTGTGATAGCGAATGTGTGATAATCATCACTCTTTAATAAATATGATTAAATAATTAACATTTTATTTATTTATTTTGTAAGTGTAAGTGCACAATTGCGTCTGGATCCAAAAACACACGTGGGCTCAAGCCCAATGAGCCTTAAACAATGAAATTTGTAGAGTGTGGGCTCGCAATCTAGTTTAGTGATATTCGAAGCTCAATGAACAGGCTAGGATGTTACAATATTTGCAAACAATAGACAAACAGAGCAAAAAGAACCTCCTCGGACGTAAGCCGATGACAACTTATGTATTACTTCTCTTTCTTCTTTCAAAGGTTACAGTCTTTAATATTTGTCTAGCCCCCATTTTCTTTACTCTCTTCCTTTCTTAAATACTTTTTTTTTTTTTCTCTTTATCCACGTGTAACGCAAATCACCCTATTAGACACCTATCCCATCCAGCACCCTCTGGAAGTCTTCAAACGATAGCAAGAAGGCTGACTTCTACTATTCAGGGGTCATTTTCCCATTAATGCGGCTAGGGAGGTAGGTGCAGGGTCTTTAATGTGGAGATATCAGCCTTTTTCTGAGATATTTTCTCACACCGTTGCGTCCGGAGGGTGCTTAAATCCCCCTCTTAACCAACGGTTTTTCCAGAACTCTGTCTTAATCTTTTTGACGAATCCCAGGGTCATCGTGGGTCTGTCCGAGGAGAGATACGTCCTCGGATGAATCCTCGAACTCTCAACTTATGGGCCGACCTGCAGTTCTAGGGGGTTTTTAGTCCAAAACAAACTAGCGCCCATTAATAAAGCCCAAGGCTCAAATACTTACTTAGGTCCTTTTAGTCCCCACAGTAAGCACATCAATTAAAATAGTAACAAATGAATTTTGTATAAATTATATTTCATAATTACATCAATTAAAATACTAATAATACAACCTAAAATTTTTTACTCAATTCAATAAAATTCCACGCCAATTTAGAAATTAAAAACACAATCTAAAAAAAAAAAAAATTGTAATGCAAGTTTTTTTCTTTGTTTGAATAAAAGATTACTGTTTAAGTTTCACATAACAATTACCAATATAACATTACACTATTTAAATACACTGTTTACGTTTTTTTTTTTTTCTATGTTTTGATTTGAACTCATTTGCACTAACTTAAAAAAAAATAGTGTTGTGTTGGGTCAAAGTGGCATTTTCTAAACAAAAAAGAAAAAAAGAAAAAAAGTCAGACTACTAACTAGGAGTGATATTGGGTTGGGTTCACAAAAACCCACAACCCAGTCAAATAAAATTGGTTTTGCTTAGCCGAAACCCGACCCAATCTGAAAATTCGGGTCTTTAATTGGGTCTCGGGTCGGACCTTTTTTTAATTTAAACAAAAAATTATATTTTATTTCCTTTTTGAATATATTTCCAATAATATCAAAAAGTCTAAACTAATTATTGTAATAATTATTTCTTAGATTTTTTTATTCCTCCTTTAATGAAATTTTATTCAAACACCGATTATAGAATTACGAGCATAATTCTTGGGAATTATTGTAATAATGATTTCTTCGGAGAGTTTGACCAACTGCACAATTAAAAAATTACTATACAATTTTTTAAAGAAAAAATTAAAAAAAGAAATTAAGTTTCAAGATAAAAGCAGTTTGTATTAAGTGTTTAATTTCCTTTTAAATTGCACCAACTTGCAGTGAAAGTCACCCACGCACATGTTCAATTATATATGTGCATCCTGTATTTATTCCTCTCTTTATTTATTTCCTTCCAAAGCTTTGTAAGTTTTGAAGTTTTTTTTTATTTTTTATTTTTTTTTTACAACATAGAAATTCTACTTTAATCTAATCTAAGTGTATATATATGTGAAGTTCCCTCCTGGAGACTTAAGTCCTGGCCGTTGTTCCCCATACCCCACAAAACACTTATACTTGTAGAGTGATCATCACGTCAAAAGTGCGCAATGGTGTAAGTTTTAGAGTTTGGTCTATTTGGGATCTGCTTATTTTACTGAGACTTGAAATTTTTTTGCTGAAAATACTATAGATAAATGTAAAAGTTAGCTTAAATAGTATAGTGAGACCCATGAGTAGTATCAAAGAGTATAGTGGGACCCATGAATAGTAGCAAAAATAAGCTCAATAGTAAAATAAGTTGGCAAAATTAATCATGCCAAACAGACACTTAATGTCTTAAAGTTATGCCATTTGACTAAATTAAATACAAATATGAAGTAAAAAAATGCACATAAAGAAAATGTAGAAATTAATAATAAATTAATAAGTAAAATTACATTATTTATATAGAAGTCAAGATATATATATATATATATATATATATATATATATATATATATATATATATATATATATATATATATAGAGGCAAAGCTAGGAGAAAATTCACTTAAATTTTAAATTGAGTCTAATTTTGCGCCATGTGTCTCATCTAATTTTTGAATTTGTGTGTTAAGTGAATTATTAGGTATAAAAATCGAATAGTCTAAATTCAATTAGATTCTAAATTGAAGTTCAATTTTGCGTTATGTGCCCTATTTAATTTTTAATTTTTGTGACAAATGAATTATTGGATGCAAAAATCAAAAAATCCAGATTCAATTAGATTCTAAATCACACACACACACACATATAATTGTGATCGTTTTTAAATGTATCCGTGCATATATACGGGGTTACACACTAGTATATATTGATGAAGAAGTCAAGCTATATATTAAAACCATGCTTATATAGAAATCAAAGCTATATATTATACCATACTTGTATAATTGACATATACAAAAGATGCTTTAAAAAACAATAATTATGAGCTCTTAGGGTCTGTTTAATTTCTCTTTTTGTAGATGTGTTATAGAGAGTGACCGTAAAGTTTGTATAAATGCCATCAAAGCTGGTGGGAACTCTGTTTTATGGAGACTTTTGAATTTGTTGACTCAGTTAAGAATGTAATTAGTGACTTTGACCATATATATTTTAGTAGGCTGCTCATGTGCTAGTCAATTGGTCCCTTAACCAGTCTTTGTTTGGTTCTTTTGATTCGGGATTTGGCCCACCAAGTTTTGTTAATGTTTTCTTGGCTGAGGCATCCTAGATAATTGTGTCTGGTGTGGTTTAATAAAGTCTTTTATTCAGGGAAAAAAAAAAATTATGGGCGTTTAAAAAAGAATTCTAGAGAGCAAAACTTGGGAACTGCATTAAAAGTAGAACTATCCATGCATTTGAGATATCGTTTTTTTTGCTAAACTTGCATTTGACATAATCAATGATGAAACAAATTTGAGATAACGTTATTCATACCTTTGTTTCATCATTGAATACGTCATTGAGTTATTTCATTAACCCTTTGTTTCATCGTTGATTATGTCGTGGCTGTTTAGCAAGAAAAAAAAAATGTCATGGCTCTTTTCTTCTACTAGACCACTGTTGTACAAGAAAGGAAAGATTTCTGAATTAACTTACAAATAATTCTAGTTAAGGTTGAAATGTGTAATGAATAATGTTTTTCATGAAAAGGCTATTTGGCATGACAAAAACAGCTTTTAATCAACGTAATCTTGCAAATTAGAAATTTATTGGAACTTATGTTTTGTTTGTTTCGGTAGAAAACATATTTTGGAGTTTGGTATCACGGAAAATGTTTTATTTGATCAACGGAAAACAAGCCCAATAAAGTAGAATTTTTTTTTTCACTTTTAAAGAACAGAAAATGTTTTTTTTTTTTAAAAAGTATTATATACTTAACAAACCATTACAAATAAACTTCACACTAAAAAAGCTCGCCCAATGTAAATTTTTCTCTTTGCTTTCTTTCTCCATCAATCGTTGATCACCATTTTCCAAACATTGACTCTTTTTTTTTTCCAAACCAATCTTTTTCTTTTTGACTTAATTTTCCATAAAATTTAGAATTTGTGGCTTGGTTTCCAATTTAAGGCTCATAAATAGCTCAAAAAATGAAATCTATTTGTAGTTTGTCTTTAAGAATGAAAATTTCTGTTTATATAATTATTTAGAATTACAAAAAATATTAATGATTTTTTTTTTTGAAAGTTAAACAGCAAAAAAATGTTTTGTAACTCATTTTCTGGATTACCGAACACAACATAAGAAAGCGAGTTAATTTTTGAAGGTTTTCCCTAAAAACAAAAGGATGGTATAGCAACTGTACTCTAGTCATGGCCCTTATGACCAATGAATATGCCTTTTTTAGTAGCTTTTTTGATAAAAAAAAAAAAAAAAACACCTGGCATTAACATGTGCAACTTTGATATTTAAAGGACTAATGGTAGAGATTTGCTGCTGTGGAAACTTTATCAAAGCAAAATTGTCACTCAAAAAGGTAAGTATCTTGTCAAATACTTTGGGATAAATCTCACCATACTCAAGTAAATGGCAATGGGGCGGGGTGGGGCGGGGTTGGGCGAAGGATGGGGTCTTTGTCCCCACTCTGCATGACGGGAAAAACTTTCTCACCTCATTTTCGCCCCCTTGGCGCCCCGCGAAGCCCCACTCTATCTCGTAAAACTCTACTTTTTGTTAATTTGTCTTACAACTAGTACAATTTTTTTAATGAAACTTATTTCATTACTAAAAATATACTTGAAATTACAGCTAAATTTATTCCATCAAATCAACTCAATTTTTAGAAAAAATTGAATAATATATCCAAGTGTTGAATAAGACAATCATAAAAAAAAAATTTCATAGTATAACACATAACAAAATAAAGGCAAAGAACCACATTAAGTAGAATAAACTAAGCTAACATTGATATGTTTGTTTAAATAGTAGGGTTTTAGAGTATAAAAAATTTACAATTATAACCCTTAGTAATGCGGGACGGGGCAGGGCGAGACTAAAATCTTGCCCCATCCCTGCCTTACCACCTTTGCAGGGCGGGGAAAACCCGCGCAGGATGAAGCGGGAGGGGTCGGTTAAGCGAAGGTGGGGAAAAATTGCCATCTTTAAGTAGGATACTTAAAGGAGTTATTAATAAAATAGATGTTTTATTGATGCTTAATACATAGGGGCAGCTCCACGTTAGAGCCATCAGCCAGGGTGGTCCTGACTTGAAATTTTTTTTATTATATATAGATTTTGAAAACTTAATGTTTTTTTCTAATCATTAAAAATATATGTAACCACTCTAAATTTTTTTTGGCCCAACATAATTAAACTTTGGACAAAGTTTGGGCCGCTTGGCAACAAACTTGGTTGTAGACTAAAACTACAATTCTACTCGATATTTTTTTATTGGACGTGAATTTTAACAAATGGACAATTGAATTATAATTTTTTTAATATCCTCCATGCTTACAAAACTTCAGGAAGATCAAAGGTCAATAGCTTATATGCAAAAAAATTAGTTTATGAATCAAATAGTAAATAACATCCGATTGGTATGAAATTTGACATGTGTTTTAAGAATATAAAGAACATAAAATTCAACAGTTAGATTTTCAAAAAATGTAGCCATGTTAATTTGTTTAGTAAAAGTTGTAATTTTAGGCTACAACTCAAACTTAGTCCTCTAACTTTGTAGTCAAACTTTGTTCTTTAACTTTGGTCCACTTAACAATATATTAGACTCTTACCAACAAAAAGAAAAATCCAAGAAAAATTTTATTTAACTAAAATTTTGAAAGAGATATAAGTTGTAGCATTAATGATGAGATTATCGTGCAAAAATTTAAAAAAAAATCGTAAAAGAAAATTATAAGACTTTATGTATTTTAGTGTTTTTTTTGTCAATATATATCGTTATTTTTTTATTAGATTTTGTATAATTTAATTTTTTTAATAATCATTTGGAAAAAAAAAAAAAAATCCTAAAAACGGCACTTACACACGCCTTGCTACACATGCCACTCTCACTATTTATCTCTTGCTATTTGCCTTACAAATTTTTTTTTTTTTTGAGGAACGCTTACACTTGTTTTTTCTTTTGAGGAACCCTTACACTTGTTGAATAATACTCTTTGTAGAAATAACTTTTATTGGACTACGACACATTTCTTGGATAGCGAAAGAGCAACAGATAGCTATAACACTTCCTTCTTATTGGATGCCTTTGTACATTCCGTTGCTCTTCTTTCTTATTGGATGCCTTGCTGATGTACATTCCGTAGCTGAGCTCACATAGATTATAAAAGAGACAAGAAAACAAAGCATTAAATGTTACCCTTAAAACAAGTGAACATAAAAGTTAATTGAAATAATATGATGAAACTTATTAATAGTATTGAAATGTGCAATAAAATTAATAAATAATAATAAAAATAAATTAAATAATAAAATAATGAAATAAGTGGACTTTTGGTTTCAAAAAGAAATAAACGGGGTTTTTAGTTTTCGCTAACCACACCTTCAAACTTAGAAAAAATGGCAAAAGGAAAAGTCAAGAAAGGCAGCACGTGTGCATCTGGAAATTCTCTTCACCTAGCCTTAAGCTATTGTCCCTATTCCTAATAAGCAAACACAACACAACAGTGACAACACATGGAAATATACTTCTCTTCGCCTAATATGCAAACACACAACACATCAAAAATATTTCACCGTCCAAACTAAAGTTGGCGACAATGAATCCGACACTAAATTCATTTAATTTTGTTCATTGTCATTTTATTGTGGAGGAGTTGTCCTTTTTTTTTTTGGTGCTTGGATTCATAGCACACTTCTTGATTTTGAGGCATTATTTTGCGACCACAAACTTGTCAAGTCTCACACGTGGGATCTAATTGTTTGTTTTGTTTTGTTTGGAAGCCCACATGGGATTTAATTGTTTTGTTTCGAAGCCAACATGGGATCTAATTGTTTTGTTTGGAAGCTTACTGTAAGGTACAAGTAGGTGCATTCGATCAAGATTCTCTTTGACAAATTTGTTAAGTGTCATAGGCAAAGAAGTCAATACCGTATTGGAGGCTGTACCGGTTTAGCCAGTGGTACAATATATTTTAAGTACCGGTCAATACCGGTATACCGTTTCGAGTTTACCACTATTTTATATTATATATATATATACAAACACACACACACACACACAAAATCTCTAAAACCATATTTATAAGCATATAATATTTCACTTATTGTCTATCTCTAGCTCACATATCAGCTTATTAATTAATAAAAATATAAAATTAGTGAGTGACAATAGTTGAAAATTTGAAATAAATGATGTAATTGAAATTTTAAGCTTGTTTCAAATTTCAATGTTTACACATGTGAGAGGAAGGGAGAAAGAGTCAGTACACACAAAATAAGACTACAACAGCCACACAAAACAAAAGGACCAAAGGGATGCAGTTGTATCAAACAAAACAAAGATATGTCTCAGCAAAATGAAAACAAAACAGTGAGAGGAAGGGAGAAAGAGTAAAAGAGCCACAGCCATTACTACCACTGGTTTGGACTTTGGAGAGATCCGATCACCAGTTGTTGACTGGAGGTTGCAGCGGACGACAAGGGCAGAAGTTGACTGGCAACTAGCGACTTGTGGAGGCAGATTATCGGAGATTTAGTTAGATCGTATACTACTATTTTCATTTCAGTTCTTTGTATTGATTGATTTTTCTTGGAGGTTTTCTTAACAATGGTGATAAGGTTCTGTAAATACCTCCTTCTTCTTCAATTTTTTTATTTTTTATTTTTAATCCGACCCGGATTTACAGCACCATGCTTTTATGTTTTGTTTTGTGTGCGTGTGTGTGTGTGTGTGTGTGTTTTATTTTTTTTTTTTTTAAGAAGCTTTTTGTACTGGCCGGTTTTTACTTTCCGCCCGAAATGGCTGATATTCGCCAGTATGCCTGGCATAGTCCGGTATAGACCGGTATTTTGAGCGGTACAATTTTAGGGTGTTTCGGTACCATTTTATCCACCGGAATGAGAAATACCGGCCGTACCGGCCGGTACGGTACAGTATTAACTTCCTTGGGACTCATAGAGCCCAGCTTATTACTAAACAGTTCTCAAGAGTATAACATTGATATGACTACCATTGCACACCTCTATTATGTGGCACTCTCATCTCGGTCATGCTTGGTAACTAAGGTATTGTTAGCTTGAGTAAATTCTAAATCATTTGATTGTATTTTATGTCAATAAGGAGAATAATTGAACGATTGATGAACAATGGCTTAGAGGCACGAATTGATGTTGTCGTTAGATAATATTTGTTTAACACAAATATTGCTACAAGGTTATTGCAATTCTTTTCTTAGGATAACACTAAGGGTCATATTTTTATGTAATTGGTATATCCTATAACAAATCACATTATGTTTGTAGTCGGGTAGTTTCTAAGTGACTTCAAGAACAACATAACAAGTGGTATTATTAAAGACATGAAGATTACTCAAGCTACAGTGTAGAAAGAACAAAACAGAAAGTCTCATCAATATCTATCTCAACACCTTCGATTTATCGAGATTTAATAAACCTTGATACCTATCTTGATCTATTGAGTTGAGAGATTTCTGATATAGCTTGTGACATATTCTAATTGGCTATTTGTTTATGGATTTGTGTAAATCTAATAGAAATAGGAGAGCCCATGTAAAAGACCAATTAAGCTCATATTTAAATTAGGTGGTAGAGAAAGAAAACCCTAACCCTAATGCTTTATAAGGTTTTTTTTGGTGAAACTATACTATTGGTCATTGAAATCTGTCCTATGAGGATAATTGGTCATTCAAGTTTCAAGTGAGCACTTTTAGTCATTTAAGTTTAAAAAATAAGCATTATTAATCTTTCTGTTAATTATCGTTAGTGTCAATATTTATGTGGTTAATGAAGTAATGATGTGCCATCCCGTAAAGTATCGTGACATTTTTTTATATTAAAAAAATACAAAACTCAAATGACACCTTAGAGAACCCAAATTCCCCACACCTGATTCGGTTCTTAACAGGTTACCCAAATCAAATCTCGCTAGACCCAATCGCCCTCCTCCATGTGACGTTGTGGTGCCACCTCCATTGCCTGGCGACAACGTCATCCTCCCCCACACGATAGCGACAACGACTATAAGTGGTGAAAAACCCATTTTGGCTCTAGCTCTTCAAGTGTTGTCTGCCACAGCCACTACTACTTCATCGTGCTTGCACAGCCACTAGTGCCTCACCACTTCTCCTCACCTCTCTTGGCTCTCCATACAATCCCTTAAATATTTCTCTTTTTTCTCTTTCTGTAGTCACAGTCCTTCAAATTAGATTTTCTATTTTTCTGAAATTTTGGATCTTCTTGTTATCGTTATGCACACTATTTATTTGTGTTTATGCTTGAATGGTTGAACCATCATTTGGCTAATTCTCCGAAACTATGTGTATGTTATATTGTAGGCATTTTTTTCATAATTGTGTTTTAGCATTTTATTGTTTTGGTGGTGCGTTCATTTTGGATTGTGATTCTCCTATTTTTGTTGAGATAAAAGATAGAATTGTATTAAAGAATTGAAAAGAAGCATACATTTACAGTCTTGAAGACAGAAATGGCCAGGCAAGGAAAAAAGGAAAAAAAAAAGGATTTGCAAATCGTATGAAAAGCAATACAAAGATTTAAAAATGCATAACAACAACTGATGATGCCGAAAATATCACCAGTGAGTTGCAAGCGCTCCTCAAACGAAAGCAACACCTGCAAAAAGAAAACGAAGGACCTAGAAGAGAGCACCGGTGTGGTGTCGGCCGAATACCCTCCGAAGGTCAAGTTAGAATCTTGTTCCTTTAACCCTAGAGTGCTAGAGTTAAGAATATTATGCGTACCTTCATACTTAGGGTTTCTGGGGTATTTATAGTGGGTAGAATTACCTTTCTTTGAGGATACAACTTCCTTCTCAAGTTCCTTTCCATATAGGAGTCTTCTTAAACGTGTGCCGCAAGGAGTCTAAATATACACGTTTGCGTGGGGATAAAGTGCGTGCTTATCTGAAATATATCAAACGACACGCCACGTGGCATCCATAATTAATTTATACAAGACGGATATTCAGCAACACCTAACCGTCATAGCTGGGTCAATCATGGTGTCGATCCGTCCTCACTGTTTCCGTCCATTTACTATTTTTATCCCCTTCAGTTGCCCCCTTCATTCCTTGGATCCGTCCTTATAATCTGACGGATCCATGGAATGACTAAAAGCAATGTATTAAATGGGGACGGTCTTGGCATACCATGACGGATGACACGTGGCCTACATTTCTGGCGAAGAGCACGTGGCCCTCATGGATTGGCTGTTTACCCAAACCGAGGCGTCGCTTCGTATTCCGCGCCCTCTGCTCTATAAAAAGCCAAATTTTTCTCCCCTTATTTTACCTTCATATGAAAAACTTGTGAGCGCAGCACAACCGTCACAACTATCGTGCCTTCCCGTCATTTCACATCCGTCCGTCGATTCTCGTTAGAAATCATTTCGATTCGGTACGTATTCCAAACCTTTCTCCGTCTTTTCTTTGAATTTCACCGTTTCAAGTGTGTTTTCTTTTTTAGAACCGTGTGTCTTAGGTTGTACCGTCATAAATGTAGGTAATGTCTAGTGCGTCAAGTAACCACGTTTGTCCGCGAGGGGCGGGCTACGATGAAAAGTTTCCGTCAGTCCAAGAGATCCCGACACTTCAAGTGAAGAGAGGGATCCGTCAAGTACCTCTTCTTCCCTTTGATGGTGGTCTAGAGACGGAGAGTTCGACCGGCTCCGCAGTAGCCGGACGGTGTGGATCCTCCCGTCCAATCAATAATTGGCCCGTATGGCCTTGTGGAGTTCGTCATGTTGCCTTCTCCGGACGGTAAACGATTTTAGGTCGTCCATGACCGAATCTCAACTCAACACACTTAGGACAAAGTACCAAATACCGTACAACATCCGTCTACGTCTTCCCAACAAATCCGAGAAATGTTACTACAGGGGTAGACGGTGTTGGGATCTACGAGCAAGCTTTAAAGGCGGGGCTCGATTTCCCTTGAGTTCTCTTCACCGTCGACTTCTTCAATACCTTGGTCCGTCCGTCACCCAAATCTCCCCAAATGCCCGGAGAGTGTTCATCGGGGTTGAGGTTTTGTATGGGGGGGCGATGTCTCGAAGGTGCCGAAGGTTGACGGTGGAAGAATTTTTCCATTGTTACCGTCCAACAGAGATCGTCAAGTCCAAGGGGATGTATAGCTTGTAGCTAGAAGTCCCTTATCGAGGCTCGTCATGACACTCCGCACTCAAATAGAGACCGGAAGAGTCGTTACTTCTTTTTAGAAGGGGACGAATGGATGTGCCGTCCAGAGATGTAACTAACATGCCCGTCGACACAACATGGGGCATAATGCCTCCGTCGGCATGTGTACCCTTTTTTTGCTTCCGTCCGATCTTTGAAGTCAATTTAATTTATTTTCTAGGTCTAACCGTCCTTTATTGCAGCTCGGACCGTCCTCAGTTGACTTGGAGCGCTCGAGTTTTTTGGAGAGAATTTTTAACAAGACAAAAACCGCAGGAAAGAACTTGGGCTCAACTCGTCACGCTGATACTCGAATTGGTATTGTGACGGACCCGAACCTTCATCCGCTGCCCGTCAATACGATAACAAAGTTCGAAAACGTAAGTTCGTCAAAACTATATCCGTCTTTCATTTTTTCTTTGCTTTACTTTACCTTTCCTCTCTCATCCGTCTATGATTTGCGTAAATGGACGCCGCCGAGGAGAGCCCTTATTAAACAAAGAAGAAAGAAAAAGCAGACGGGTCAAGCAAAAGGGACGACCCATACCAGACCGTCAAACGAATCCAACATGAGAAGACGGACCGTGCTCCGAAGAAACAGAGGACTACCGTCGAACCCGTCGTGGCCTTACAAGCCGAGAAAACGCCCGTCAAACACGGAAAGGCAAAGGTTTAATGAAGGGTCCAACACCTCCAAGGGAGAAACCACCCGTCCTCTTTTCGGAAGACTCGAGCTATGCTCTCGAGAAGATGTCGTCCATGCTGACTGCTGACGACTACGCAGACCTTGGAAACCACTCGACGGAGGCGATGGGTGAAACGGGACTCTTCACCCTTGCTCAGGTAATTTTGGATCCGTCTGGTATTGTTGCTAAGTTCCTTTACGCCCGTCATTATCATGACATCGTTTTTCTTTGCTTCCAAGGCATGCGGTGATGATGAAGGGGCTTTTGGCCGTTGCCTTAATCATGAGACATCCATGGACCGTCCGAGATAAAAACAAGACGATGGAGGAGGAGTTACATGAGCCGAAGACCTATAAGATTAATATGGAGCCGTAAAGCTCAAGTGCTCGAGCAAGTTGGGAGGCGAAGTGGAGAAAGAGAATGGGCATCTACGTGAACTTTTGAATAATAAAGATAAGCATTCGACGGAGACGGTGTCGAAGCTTGACAATGCCAAGGAGATAGCCGTCCAAGAATACCGTGATTCCGAGAATCTTATAACGGAGCTTGGAAACCCTTTGCGTACGGGTTCGACGACGCTATCCGTCGTTAAGTCGTCGTACCCTTAGTTGGACGTATCTCACATCAACATTGATGCTCAAGGGCAAACACTCGCGCAATCCGTCCAGTCAGAGAGTACAGATGAAGTGTTCGCCGTCACCTTTACCAATGAAGGTGAAGTTCAACCTCCTACTCAAAGAAGACGACGGTCCATTGGACGGGAACTCATCTCCGAAGAACGAATAGAACACTTTTCCTTTTGTAAAAATTTATCACTGTTTAGTGAACTTTTGTTTGAACCGTCATTTGTAATTTTTAAACTTGACTCATCAAACCTTAAATGGCATGTTGCTTGCTTATTATCCGTCGTATATTCAGATAACCCGTCCATTTGTGAACGAGATTTTCTAATCTTTTTGTGTAGTCTGCCTTATTTTATGGAGTTGTAATATGGGATAATCCGTCCACTTTTTAGACAAGGTTTTTTACCCTTTGGGTTATCCGTCTACTTTGTGGACTTAGGTTTTTTACCCTTTGGTTGATCCGTCCACTATGTGGACTTGTAGGTTTTTTTTTTTTTTACCCTTTGGGTGATCCGTCCACTATGTGGACTTGTAGGTTCTTCACCCTTTGGGTGATCCGTCCACTATGTGGACTTGTAGGTTCTTCACCCTTTGGGTGATCCGTCCACTATGTGGACTTGTAGGTTCTTCACCCTTTGGGTGATCCGTCCACTATGTGGACTTGTAGGTTCTTCACCCATTGGGTGATCCGTCCACTTTGTGGACTTGTAGACCGTTCACTCCTGGACTTGTAGATTTTCATCAGCATGCATTTTTTAGAAAAAATTCCACTCATAAGTTCAATAAACCAAATTGTTTATGAAAAAGAAAAAACTGAGCTCTAAAAAGTAAAAGCTATAACTGTCTAAAATTAAACTGGAAAGTAAGGCAATGGGTATCGTGACCGTCGCACTTATTGGTAGTACTTCTTCGTGTGCTCCGTGTTCCGTGGATGGCTTAACTTCCTTCCGTCTGTCTCCAAGTAGTACGTTCCCTTCCCGTGCCATGAAATGATTCGGTACGGGCCTTCCCGCTTGGGACCCAGTTTTCCTGTGGATGCATCTTTCGTAGCGCCAAGCACTTTTCGTAACACTAGATCTCCAACTCCGAAGTCTCTATGGTGCCGAACCTTAGAGTTGTAATGTTTTGCCATCATGTCCCGATACCGAGCCAGCCTTTGAGCCGCCGTTGCCCTCGACTTCATCAACAAGGTCAAGCCGTAGGCGTAATGCTTCGCATTCTTACTCTCGTCATAGCTTTCCACACGGTAGCTCGTCAACCCAACTTCGCCTGCAGGATGTAGGCTTCGGCACCAAACGCTAATCGAAACGGTGTCTCTCCCGTTGGCGTTCTTGCCGTTGTTCCGTACGCCCCATAGGACACTTGGTAACTCGTCCGGCCATATGCCCTTTGCCCCCCTCGAGCCGGGTCTTGATGATCTTTAATAAGGACCGGTTCGTGACTTCAACTTGTCCGTTAGCCTGTGGATGAGCGGGCGACGAGTAGTGATTCTTGATTCCTAGCTGAGAACAAAAGTCTCGGAACGCATCGTTGTCGAATTGCTTCCCGTTGTCCGACACGAGTACTCTCGGAATCCCATATCGGCAGATAATATTTCTCCATACAAAGTTGCGAATATTTTTCTCCGTGATAGTAGCAAGAGCTTCTGCTTCCACCCACTTGGTGAAGTAGTCGATTCCTACTACCAAGAACTTCAGTTGTCTTGCCGCCATTGGAAACGGACCCATGATGTCCAATCCCCATTGTGCGAACGGCCATGGGGCCGTCATAGGTGTGAGTTCCTCCGTTGGCCGCCTAATAAGATTGCCGAACCGTTGACACTTATCGCAAAGCTCTCACGTATACAATGGGCATCCTTCGCATTGTCGGCCGCAATACCTGTACTCTCCGAGTAACTTCAGTGTACTAGAGACCTCGACCCCGAGTGGTTTCCACAGATCCCTTCATGAACTTCCCTCATTACGTAGTCTCGGCTTCGTCATGGCCTGCATCTTAGATAAGGGCGGGAGAATCCTCTTTTGTAGAGGATGCCTTTGATCGTATGAATCGGGCAGCCCTAACCTTCAATTTTCTTGCGTCTTCCTTCCCGTTCCGGAAGCTTGCCGTCCTTGAGGTACGCCACAATTGGAACCGTCCAATCATCTCTAGTGATTAATTCCCGCACCGAACATTATCTAGTAACGATGAATATTGGACGAAGGACAATACCTCGCTCTGGGACGACCATAGGTTCGGCCGAAGCCGCCTTTGCGAGTTGATCCGCTTCTTGATTCTCTTCTCTCGGTATCCGAGTTATCGTGAATTCGAGGGCACTCGTCCGACCCTTCACTTCTTCGAGGTACCTTCTCATTCGTTCATTCCTACAATCATAACTCCCATTAACTTGGCTAGCTACGATTTGGGAATCGGAGTAGACCATTGCTTTCCCCGGCCCTTGCTATTGCAAGCGCCAATCCCGCCACCAGGGCCTCATACTCCGCTTCATTATTCGTAGCAGGGAACTCCGCATGATCATACATTCAATCTTATCTCCTTCCGGGTATGGAGTACAACCCCCGATTCCTCCCGCATGCTTATTGGAGGATCCGTCTATATGAATTCTCCACGTAGGCGTCTCTTCTACCCCCGCTCCTCATGTGTAGTGAATTCCGCAATGAAGTCCGCCAATATTTGTCCTTTCACAACGTTCGTGGCTGGTATTGGATATCGTACTCGCTTAGCTCGATAGCCCACAAAGCCATTCGTCCGGCGGTTTCAGGATTGTGCATTGCTCTCCGTAATGGCTGATCCGTCAGGATTGTTATTGTGTGCTTGAAAATACGGCTTTCCGCTTTTCTAGCTGCGAAGCATTAAGTGCGAAGGCGAGTTTCTCTATCCGTGGGTACCTCTCCCCGCCGCCCGGCGCTTACAAAGTACACAAGCTCGGACCTTCCCTTCCTCTCTAATGAGTAGCCGTACTTACCGCCGCCGACGAGACAAGAAGATATAGGAATAATTCCTCCCCGTCAGACGGGCTAAGTAATGGCGGGGCGTAAAGATATGCCTTCAACTCTTCAAATGCCCTTTGGCATTCGTCCGTCCACTCAAAAGATTTCCTTAGCGTTCTAAAGAAAGGAGACACTTGGCTCAGTTGCTCTCGATACGAACCTATTTAAGGCTGCTATCTTTCCCGTCGTGCTTTGCACTTCCTTCACCGTCCTTGGAGGAGATAGATCCATAATTGCTTTCACTTTCGGGTTGACCTCAATGCCCCGCCGGGACACCATGAACCCTAAGAACTTTCCAAAGAAGCATTCGAATGCGCATTTGCTTGGGTTCAGCTTCATTTTGTACGTTCGAAGAGTGTCGAAAGTCTCCCGGAGGTCCCCCAGATGATCCGACGCCTTTACGCTTTTTACCAACATGTCATCTACGTAGACTTGGACGTTCCGGCCAATCTGGTGCTCGAACATCTTGTTCATTAATCGTTGGTACGTGGCTCACCGCATTCTTAAGCCCGAATGGCATCACCTTGTAGCAAAAAAGCCCTTGACTCGTCACAAATGATGTCTTCTCTTGATCCGTCCTCTCCAACTTACTCCGGTTGTACCCCGAGAAGGCGTTCCATGAAGCTCAACAACTCATGTTTCGCGGTGGAGTCGACTAAAGCGTCAATCCGTGGGAGCGGGTAGCCGTCCTGGGCACGCTTTATTTAAATCCGTGAAATCAACGCACATTCTCCACTTCCCATTTGACTTTTCGACCATTACCACGTTTGCCCCGGTCCGGATAGTACACCTCTCGTATGAAGTCCGCTTCTCGTAGCTTCGCACTTCCTCCGTCGGCAGCCTCGATCCTTTCGGGGCGAATACGCGTTTCTTTTGTCTGACCGGAGAGAACGAAGGTGATACGTTTAATTTATGGACTACGACCGTCGGATCTATCCCCGGCATGTCGTCATGGCTCCAGGCGAATACATCTTGGTTTTCTTGAGGAACAAGTAGGATCGCATGTCGAATCGTTTGGTCGACCGAGGTTCCTATTCTCGTGGTTCAATCGGGCCTTGAATCATCTAGTTGGACTTCTTCCAATGTTTCCACGGGTTCCGCTGATCGTTCTCTCGTTCTTCGATGCTCATTGTCCGTACATGGTCATCCATCTCCATCATGGCCACGTAGCATTCCCGTGCTACTCCGATTTCCGCGTAGTTCTCCAACCCCATGTTCAAGGGGAAACTTGATCATCGATGGTAGGTTGAAGTGATGGCTTTCCATGCATTGAGAGTAGGACGTCCGAGTATGGCGTTGTATGCTGAAGAACAATCCACCACCAGAAAGGAGACATTTTTGGTTATCTGTCGTGGGTAGTCTCCTACCGTCACCTCCAATGTGACGGATCCTACGGGATGGACCCGGGTTCTTCCAAAGCCGACGAGGGGCGCGCGTGCCGGGATCAGGCGCTCCTTTGCAATCCCCATCTGCTGGAACGCAGGATAGTTAAGGATGTCTGCTGAGCTCCCGTTGTCTACTAGAACTCGGTGGACGTTGAAATCCCCTACCTGGATGCTAACCACAAGCGCGTCGTCACGGGGGTGGCGGTGAAGGCGCCGGCCTCGTCTTCAAAAAACTCGATGCCGGAGCCGTTTCGCCGTATTCTTTCTAATGAAGGTCCCGTCGACCGGACACTTTGTACCGTCCGTAAATAAGTCTTTCGGCCTTCTTGGACGATCCTATCGAGGCGTTGCCCCCCATTATCATCCGTATGTCCGCTACCGTGGTCCGGGACGCTCGTTTTCCCGTCTAGGATTCTCGCTCCCCGAGGATGATCGGTTCTTTCCTTCCTCACGAACCTTTGCAACCTTCCTTGCCTTATAAGTGGCTTCAATCCGTTGTTTCAAATCAAAACAATCTCGTCGTATCATGGCCGTGGTCACGCGTGAAAGCGGCAATATCTATCTCTTGGCCTCTTGTTCGGATCTCCCTTCAACTTGCCCGGAATGTCAAGCTTCCTTCATCTTTGATTTGCATTAACACTTGGTCAATTGGGGCCATGGCGAGGGGTGAAACTTGTGAACCTCCCCGAAGGCGGCTCGGGGTCTCCGGTCTTCTCGTCGATCTCCGGTTCTAGCCACTTTTCGTCCGTTATCCGGTTTCATATCTTCCTCTCTTTCCCTTTTCTTTGGTTTGTAGTCTTCTTCGGCCGCCAAGGCATCCTCCGCGTTCATATACTTCGTCGCCCCGTAATAGACATCGGGACATAGTCTTGGGTCATTCTTACATAGGTGGAAAATAAGAACTTACCCTCTTGTAACCCGTTTCGTGAATGCCGCCACAAGTGTCTTGTCGTCGGCCTCGTCTATCGAGAGGGATTCCTTATTAAAGCGGGCTATATAAGACCTTAAGGTTTCACCCTCTCGTTGTTTAATTCCCAGTATACATGCAATAGACCTCTTGTGTCGATGACTTCCAATGAAGTGTGACACGAACCCGTGCACCTAGTTCCTTAAAAGTGCCGATGGAATTAGGCGTCAACTTGCCGTACCAATCCCTCGCAGCCCTTTCAAGGTGGTGAGGAAAGCCCCGCACATGATTTCGTCCGCACACCCCCGAAGATGCATTAGAGTTCGAAAGACCTGTGTGATCCAACGGGTCCTTGGATCCGTCATAGTTTTCCACACGGGGCATTTTAAACTTTGAAGGACGGGGGTATGAATTCACCAACGCCGTGAATGGTGAATCCGTTCTATGGACTAGGTCGCCCGCATTGCCGGATACTCGTCCCCTTAAGGGCGTTCATCATTGCATTCATACGTTCCCTCATCTCCCGCATTTCGGTGGCTAGGTGAGTCCAAGACCGGGTCTAAAGCAAGCGCGTTGATTGGTTTCTTGTCGCCGGGTCTAGCTCGAGCGTTGTCGCCTCGTGTCTTTCCGCGTTCCTTCCTTCGGACTAGCTCCCTCCCGATCTTCCCCGTGGTGCGCCCGATGTGCGCTTATTTGCCGCAACTCGCTCTTCCGCATCATGACTTCTCGCAGCGAGGCGCTCGACCGCCGCCGCAAGCGTTTGGACCTCGCCTTTCCAAAGCGGTGGCGTGTGGTTCGTCGCCTTGATTGTTGTTCGTTGCCATCGATCGGGTGAGTGCCATGCAACTCTTTGTCTCAGGGATAGAGCGAGGCTAAAATAATCCGAAGTTTTTCTTCCTCCTCCTTAGTATTGATTTCCCACAGACGGCGCCAACTGATGATGCCGAAAATATCACCAGTGAGTTGCAAGCGCTCCTCAAACGAAAGCAACACCTGCAAAAAGAAAACGAAGGACCTAGAAGAGAGCACCGGTGTGGTGTCGGCCGAATACCCTCCGAAGGTCAAGTTAGAATCTTGTTCCTTTAACCCTAGAGTGCTAGAGTTAAGAATATTATGCGTACCTTCATACTTAGGGTTTCTGGGGTATTTATAAAGGGGTAGAATTACCTTCTTCGAGGATACAACTTCCTTCTCAAGTTCCTTTCCATATAGGAGTCTTCTTAAACGTGTGCCGCAAGGAGTCTAAATATACACGTTTGCGTGGGGATAAAGCAGAAGCTTATCTGAAATATATCAAACGACACGCCACGTGGCATCCATAATTAATTTATACAAGACGGATATTCAGCAACACCTAACCGTCATAGCTGGGTCAATCATGGTGTCGATCCGTCCTCACTGTTTCCGTCCATTTACTATTTTTATCCCCTTCAACAACTAACAGAGTGATTTTAAAGCGTTGAAGAGTGATGGTGAACGGTGACATTCTATGATCGTAGATCTCATAGGTAATTTGGGAGATTTGATTTGGGTAACCCGTTTGGGACTTGTTCAGGTGTTGGATTATGGATTTATAAAGTGTCATTTGAGTTTTGTAAATTTCTAATAAAAAAAGATGCCACATCACTATTCCGTTAGCCACATCACTTTTCCATTAGCCATGTAGACATTAACAATAACTGTAGTTAACAAAAGGATTAATAAAGTTCATTTTTTAAATTTGAGGGACTAAAAATGCTCACTTGAAACTTGAGAGACTAATTGCGCTCACAGAGTAAATTTCAAGGACCAATAATGTAGTTTTGCCTTTTTTTTTTATTATTATTGAAACTCTAGCCTTCACCTTTTGAAGTTGTAAGTTCAAAAAATAGAAGAAAGAGATCTTGCTGCGATTTTTATGCACCTTCACCACTCATTTTTATTTCTCCACTATTCTATATCTTAACGTTACAATTTTATCACCCTTTCATCTTCCTTTTATTCGGACTCTTCTTCTCCCACACAGAATGGTCACAACTACCTTCCCAATTCAGTGATAAAAAAATGCCTCTAAGAAGTCTAGGAAATTTTTTTGTAATGCTACTCCTTTTGAATTGCTAGCAGCACTCTTTTGGTTACGTAGTACATGTTTGAAAGGTCCTATAGGGGAGCCATGACGTACTTTGGCGCACTTGTTGAAAAGATAATTAAAATATAAATAAAAAAGTAAGAAACTAGATTTATTATTAGAAAAAAAAAAGTGAAGAACAGACTACAAAAATATATAACTAGATTAAGTACCTGTTTGGGTCACGCTGAAACACAGTGCGTCTGCATTTCAACGTTCTTTTTTTTTTTTTTTACCACGCAAATGAACAGTATTTTGTGAGTGTGAACAGTAATCGAATTTTTTTTTTAATTATTTTCAGTTTTTAGCAAAATAAGCGGTATCCAAACGCACTCTAAAAGTAAGAAACAAACTGCCAACATATTTATTAGTGCATGACATATATAGAGCAACCACATTGGTGCCATTCTAAAAAAGATTACATAATAATGTTGCCTGATTTTGCAGTGTGAATGAAATAGCTAGTTATTAGAAATATATCTGGCCATTCATTTCACAAAACAAATAGCATTATTCAATTGAAGTGGACATCATCCATGTTTAAAGGAGAATTAATTTTTTGGAGGAGTGTTGCCATACTGCCATCGAAGATGATCCAAGCCTTCAAAGCTTATACCACCAGCTACCTCTTCTAATGGTACAGCATCAGATATCTCTTTGAGGTATTCTTCTGTAAGTTTCACCTTCAAAGAGCCAATATTGTCATCCAGGTTCCTGATCTTAGTTGTCCCTATAAAAGTTCAATGCAAATGATCGAACGATATAAGAGAAATGACCCATTGGAAAAAAAAAAATCTCGCAAAACAGTTCCAAAGTTATCTGAAATCAGACCCAACTGTTTATGAATTATGAGAATATTTGTGAACATTGATTCATTATATTATTATTCCACGAAACCAAACTACCATTCTTTCAAGCATTTAGCAACTAGACAGACCTATGGCCAATGATGCCATAAAGGCATGATCACGAACCTGAATCCAGTATAAAATCTTATAATGGGATGAATGCAAGCTAACACATTGTTTATGAATATGTTGACATTAACTAACATCGGAGTTTTTCTAAGGCTGTTCTGACATTATAAGTTTATAACAGGCATTATCTATGTAATTTCCAGCCATGAAATGGACTGTTTTTATTTTTATGCCAAACTTTGAAACATGAGGCAGGAAATTGGATCGGGATAGTTTTGGCATTGTTTCTTGACTTTTAGGCTTGGTTTGGATACAGATGAAATATTAGGCCTCTGCGTCTTCAGCATTTTTTTTTTTTCTGCTGCACACGTTTCAGAGGGACAAAATTTACTGTTTATGTACAGTTTATCACTGTTCACGTACTGTTTATCACTGTTCACATACTGTTTATATACTGTTCACACATTGTTCATGGAACCCATAACCACTTTATTCAAAAAAATATTAAAAATAGGTCCCACGGTACTATTCACACATTTAAAAAATATTTTGCTACAGTGTTTTCAGTTTTTAACTACACATTTATCTTAATTCTGTAATGTCACGGTTTTCAACTACATAATTTTCAGCTACACATTTATCTTAAAACTGGGTCTCACGGTACCTATGAAGCACGGGTGCGTTTCGGGATTCGGGTGCGGGAGCGGGTGCGGGACTCGGAAATTTTTGAAAAAGTAGGATGTGGGTGCGTCGGGGTGCGACGATTAAAAAATTATTAAAAATATTTTTATTTATATTTTTAATATATTGCTAAACATACTTTTTTCACATTATATAAATATATACCAAATTTAAGAGCAATAGTAAATAATAACTAGAATACAGAGAATGGGAGAGAGCCTAGCTGAAGAGAAATACTTTTTTTTTTTGAATTTTGGCCGGTATCGGTTTTCGCCCGATACGTACCAAATCGGCCCGATTTCGCGCGCGTCGGCCCGAATCGGCGCCGTATCGGTGTGAATCGGCGTGAATTGCGCTAAAAAAAGTATTTTTTTAATGCCCAACGCGGCACGGATGCGCAGGCAGTGGCGTCGCCTGCGCGTCCCTGCGTCGGGCCGTGTCGGACGCAGGTGCGGCGGCCCAAACGCCGCACCCGTGCTTCCCAGCACGGTACTATTCATGTAATGTCATGTTTGCTTTTATAAGATGCAGTTCATCTTAATTCTACATGTTGCAGCATAATAGGGGAAGAGCATTACACACTTGGACTCAAATTGATTTCAATTTGCAGCACACAAGAAAATAGTATTAATGAAGAGAACTTCAGCCACTTTTCTTTCTCTCTTTTTTGGGAGGAAAACTTAAAATATTTTTGATGAGATGAGGAAAACTTAATTATGTAAAACATTTACAGGACTAAGAAAAAGGAAAAAGAAAAAAGAAAAAAAAAGAAAACCAATTACCAGGTATGGGTACAATATCATCTCCTTGTTGTAGAACCCATGCAAGTGCAAGCCGAGCAGGAGTGCATTGGTGCTTTCTAGCAAGACCTTCAATTCGACTAAAAATGGCCTTGTTCTTGTCCAAATTTTCTCCTTGGAACCGAGGGTACATTTCCTTATATAAAAAAGAGCTAGCTGTCAGTTTCGTTAAAGCATTTTTATTGTTATTAATATTATTAAGGAGAAAGGCCAAAATTCTTGAAATTCCTATATAAGATGGTTCTTAATGTTTTTTTTTTTTTCTTTTCAGAGGCTTAACCCCAAAACTCTAGGGTAAGGTATGGATCCTTAACAAACTAATCAGGAATTCAGGATTGGCTATAGATGTATTAATCTTTGATCTTCTTTCCTATCCAAAATCATAAATATTTTTTTACATTTTTAATTAATGTGTCATTTTCTATTACTTCTTCTAATAGTATTTTAGATCTCCTCATATTTCTTTTCGTCCCCTTGTCTAGCGTCAAATTGCCCTTCCTCATTAATGCAATAATTAGTCTCTTTTACAAATGACTAAATCATCTGAAGCGCCTTATCTTATTCTCCGCAAGATCCTTATCTTTAAATGAGTTTCTTCATTTTCTACCATATCTTCCCTTGCATGATAACTTAAAAATAAGATAAATGCTTCATTTACATGAATACCTTTTTAGGGAAGATCCTTTTAAGAAAAAAGTTTCAATAGTAGATGTTAGGATGTATAATTCTTTTAAATCTCCAACTAAAAAAACATCGGCGAAGATCCAACTCTTTAAGAAATAAAGTGTGGAATATTAATACAGTTCATCCAAGTCATGTCATGTTAGCTATTTAACGTGAACGTCTATGGTATTAGTGAGGCCAATAGAAAAGTTTAATTGCAAATTTTCAAAACTTCAAGGACTTGGTTGCAAATTTTCAAATATTAAAGATGAAATTGGAATTTCTTGTAAACTGGGAAGACTAAAATAGTGTTTTCCCTTGTAGGAATTTTTCATTCAATTATCATTGTTGCCTGAAAAATTATTCAGGCTATTTAGAAGTCTAACCAATAAATGACACAAAATATTGGTGAAATTTGTACCAACACGCTATTTGCAGCCTTTTCAACGACTCCTTTGCCAGCAAAAAAACCATGGCCAAGAGGACTGTATGGAACTATTCCAATGCCAAGCTCCCTACATACAAAATAGCATCAAGACTCGAGATCATTCTCATGCTTCTGGATAAGATAATTAAAATACACTGAAATCAAAGATAAACATATTGGACACATCCCAATTAAATTTCCCTTATTGTAGCAGCCATTCAAAAGAGATAACAGTATTGAAAACCCAAGAAAGAGTAGGAAGAAAAACAGGATAGATTTTTAGGATACATGAAATCTGTTAATTATAATTGTTCACATTGTCACATCAAAAACTGATAAAACATGTCACTGGTGTATTCTTGGAAGATTTTTAAACATGAAAGCACTGAAGACACACAAAATTTATTTTATTTTTTTTAAAATCATCTGTGAACAGAACAAACCTGCAAAGTGGAATTATTTCTTCTTCAATATCACGAGTCCAGAGAGACCACTCCATTTGTAAAGCTGTGATGGGATGCACAGCATGTGCCCTCCTTATTGTATCTGGGCTGGGTTCAGATAGACCAATATACTTGATTTTTCCCTCTTCTACCAGTTTCTTAAGTTCACCAACCTACATTCAAATAAGATGTATCTAAAATTTGCCACCAAAATCCCACCATCACTACAATGAAATAATAAATTTGCAGAGATTTTCAGATTTCAAACAAGAAATAATTCAAAAATGCCAACCTTGCAGGCGTGTGATTGAAAGGGCATGAAAATCACTTACAGTTTCTTCTATGGGTACTTTTGTGTCTACTCGGTGCTGATAGTACAGATCAATGTATTCCACATCAAGTCGCTTCAAGCTAGCCTCACAGCTTGAGCGAACATACTCAGGGCTACCATTCAATTGTACATTAGGAAGTTCTATTGTTTGGATGCCAAATTTGGTGGCTATTTGAATTTTCTCTCTTGGCAACTGCTTCAAGGCCTGAAAGATATATGCTTCTTTCAGTTAAAATCAGAGTTTTAACATGGTCCACAATTATTAATCAATTCACTAACAGAAGCTATAGAAAATGGTATCACAAAGATATTTCCACATTGGTGACCATATTTTTAGATTTACTACCAGATCGGAACAAAAACATTTTACTTCTTGAGCTTGTAAATTTAAAATTAGTGTCAGTTACCTTCCCAAGCAGAATCTCATTAGTATGGGGTCCATATATGTCAGCCGAATCAAAGAAAGTGATTCCCTTACTGAAAGCATGCTTTATTATGGCAATTCCATTCTCCTCAGAGAGGGGAGAATTGTAGATTCCAGTCAGGCTCATACATCCAAACCCCAACTTTGAGACCTGGGAAAAATGAGTCAAGAATTTCAAAGAACTGAGAAACAAAAAGTTAACAAAAAACTTAGTGGAAAATAAAGCACAACGAATTATTTTAGTAGAGAAAACTATTCCTTAAAACCTTTAGAACCTGTGCATCTGGAATGGTGGGAAAGATCAACTGCTAGTTTGAAAACAATTTGAAGAATTTATAGTTTTAGTTAAATGTATTACTAAACTTTCATGGTTATAGGTTAGCTATGCAGGTCCAACCTTATGTCGTGAATCTTTGTAGAAGAAAGGAACAGGACTACATAAGGTCTGAAGTCTACATTATTTCTATCATTTTTAATTCCTCTGAACTCTGAAGCCTCCCACATGACATTATATGAAGCACACAAGATTTGGAGGACTTTAATACATAAAAACGTTAATTATATTTCTGAAAATAGAAATGATGAAGGAGGATTTTGTTGATTCCTTGATCTTGTTGTAGTCTCTATTATATAGTGTAGATGATTACCCAATATAAAAATATTAAAATGACATTAAAACTCAACATCCCCCTACCCACAAAATCAAATTGGTGTGTTTGTATCAATTATATGAAAATTTCTTAGTATACTGTTCAAGAGAATTCTAACTACTCTTTAAGTCTAACAGACTAGCATTTGTCAGACTGTCACACTGCTGTCCTCAGAAGATTAAACAAATCTCTTTGGATATTAATCTCTTTGGATTTAAACTTTACCTTAACAGTTTGACAATCAACTCAATCTGTTCAGTTCATCATGTTGAGCTTGGTTTTCAGGTATACAGATGGGTGCATTGGTGCCATGAAACAGAGTTTCAAGGGCATCAAAACCTCAAAACACTATTCAAATATAAGTATAACCAAATTGCTCTAAAGTAGATTCTCACTATGCCAATTCTATTTGGTTCATCGTGTTGAGCTCAGTTATGACCTTATGGGGTACACAGATGGCAGCTTTGCTGTTATAACAAGAGTCTGTTAAGGGCATCATTACATCAAAACCTATGCTGCATGGACACGGACACGACACGGACACTGATACGGCGATACGACAATTTTTGAAAAATAAGGACACGACACGGCATGGACACGGCAATTAAATAATTAATTAAAATTTATATTTAGGCATATTTTTAGACATAAAATACGTTTATGTCTAGAATTTAAATTACCTAAAAACTACAAATAAATAAACTAACACTCAAAGTAGTACAATAATACACATAAAATGTTTAAAGTACAAACCAAAAGTTTAAATAAGCTACATTCAAAAGCTATCATATTCATTTTCAATTTATACTTTCAGTATTCATTTTAGTAAAATCATTTACAATATTTAAGTTTAACTTTAATAAATTAATAAAACTATAGAAATAACAATATTATATTATAACAATTAACAACATTATATTTGACACATAATGACAATAACAACATTACATTATATCTTACTATCACAAAGTAACAGTGAGAGTGGGATTAAAAAAAAAAAAAAAAAAAGCAAAAGCAAAAGCAAAAGCACGTTGTACTTATAAATAGTCACTTATAATAAGTGACTATTTATAAGTAACCCATTCACCCAATGACCCAAACGTTACCAGCCAAATATCTAAAAGAAAAAAAAAAAAATAGAGAGAGAGACGGGACGTTAATGGAGGTCGGAGCTGATGTCCACGCCGAGAGAGAGAGAGAGAGAGATCGGGAGGGACTGGGCACGGCGGCGATGTCTATGGAGCTCGCCGATCGGCCCGATCAAGCTCCGGCGATGGACAGAGGGCAACGGCAGCGGGCAGAGGTCAGAGGTCAGGTGGGTGGTTTGAGAAGTGAGAAATTGAGAATCTGAGATGTGGGTTTCGGTCTGACTTGAGAATCTGTGATTTTTTTTCTCTTTTTTTTTTCTTTTTTTTTTTTTTCTGCTGCTGGCGTGTCGGATGTGTCGGCGCCGCGTCGGAGCCGTGTCGGAGAAGCGAAAAAAAAAAAAAAAAGAGACACTGCTTGGACACCGGAGTCCGGTGAATCGTACCGGTTCCGGTGTCCGATACGTGTTGGACACCGACACGATGCCAAAAATGGCGTGTCGGTGCAACCCAGATCAAAACACATTTCAATTATAAGTATCCAAAAACTCTTGTCTTAGCATTCCCATTTAAACTTGCTGCCAAGAATAGTTTCTCACTATACCAATGCTTATAGATGGCCCATTATTAAATCGTACCTCTTTTTGTGAGGTTAAACCAATTAAAAAAATAACCTACAGAACCGCTGCCATTAACTGCTTATGCTTTGATTTAAGAATTGTGCTTCTTAGCAATGAGACAATTCCTGCTGCAGTAGGAAGTTCTTGTTGAAGAGCGCATAATGAATATAGAAGACATAATAATTGCAGCCACATCTTAAGATTGGTGAAGTTTTGCACTTCTCTACGTACTCATTCTCAATCTAGCACGTGACTAACTAAATAGCTTCATACAAATTGTTTTGAATTTATGATGCACTGTTCCTTGTCTCTAACTAACATACTAAACTTGTCCCCACGATATTCTTACAAAATATACCGTACATACATGGTATAATGGTACCATGTGCAATAGGATTATTTTCATATAATTGCAGCTTAAAGCTTCTGATCACACAAAATGTTACTTGGCGACTTTTGAAATTGATTTTAATTTTCTTCTAATCTTTCCTTTATTCAAACTAGCCTGTAACATGCATTGTGGGTACATTCATTTTCTATATTTTCTTAGAGAGTCTTTTAGTGGTTTGGTTTTTCTTAGAGTTAAACTCATCCAACAATCTTGTAGTAGCACTTGGCCCTTTTTCTTATAAAATAGTTGAGAAGTAAATTTTTTAAGAAGTCTTTTATTTATTGGCTGAAAAAAAAGTTAATATATCTTGGGTTCAAATAAAAGGGCAAAACTTAGGTACAGTACCTTAGGTACAGTACATTAGGTTCCCCACTTAAAATTTTGATATCTGTCAAATTTAACATTTCAATCTAACGGAGTTAAAACTTTTTTTTTTTTTTTCTTCTTCCTGTTCTGCAGATGGCGTCTCTTCCAAATCCCAAACCATGCTCTTCCAATCCACCATGACCCTTCTCTTCAAAACCCAAAACCCAGAAAAAAGAAAAAAAGAAAATCTCATATCTTTCTCTCTTTCTCTCTCGGCATTTGTATGTTTCCTTTCTTCTTTTCTGATCTATGATTCTTTCTTTCTCTCTCGGTGTGTATCCGTTTCCTTTCTTCTTTTCTGATCTACGATTCTTTCTGGTCTGTTTCCATTCTTCTTTTTGATCTATGATTCTTCTAGTCTATGATTCTTTCCTTCTCTCTCGGTTTGTGTATCTGATTTCTTTTTTTTTCCTGATCGATGATTCTTTCTTTCTTTTTTTGGGTTCTGGGTTTCGTAGAGAATGGCCATGGGTTTCGAAGAGAAGGTCGCGGGTCTTTCTTCTTTCTGATCTATGATTCTTTCTTCTTCTTTTTTTCTGATCGATGGGTCTTTCGTCTTTCTGATCTATGATTCTTTCTTCTTCTTTTTCTGATCGATGATTCTTTCTTTTCTTTTTCTTTTTCTGATCGATGATTCTTTCTTTTCTTTTTCTGATCGATGACTCTATGATTCTTTCTTTCTCTCTCGATCTGTGTATCTGATCCTTTCTTCTTCTTCTTCTTTTTTTTTTCCTGATCGATGATTCTTTCTTTCTTTTTTTGGGTTTTGGGTTTCAAAGAGAAGGATCATTGGTAGTTTGGAAGAGAAAGGTTTTGGGTTGGGAAGAGAAGCAGTTTGCAGAGGAAGAAGGAAAAAAAAAATTAGGACTTGCAGTACAGGAAAGGAAGAAGGAAAAAAAAAAAATTTAACTCCGTTAGATTGAAATGTTAAATTTGACAGATGTCAAAATTTTAAGTGGGGAACCTAATGTACTGTACCTAAGGTACTGTACCTAAGTTTTGCCCCAAATAAAAAAGGTTAATTTATCCTAGAATTTATCATATCTACTCAACCAATCCAGTGCATTGCACCTTAAATTGATGCGATAGTCTTGATTCTAGGAGTTCTAATTTCCTTTTGGATTGATGTCATGCAGTTGATTTACTACAGGGGAAAATTCTTTTTTTCTTTTAATGATATGAAACAAACTTTTATTATTATTTTTAATCATTGTCCAAAAGTCTAAATTAATGTTACATGTTGGACCAATTTTCTGTTTCCAACCCCCTTAAGATTACTAGTTTTAAAAGGTCAATAGATTCTAAATGACAATTGTGTCCAAAAGTCTAAATTATTTTATTGGGGAATGAGCAATTGCCACTTAGTAGTTATATTAACTACTTATTTTTGTCATTAGTATCCAATGTATGATTTCACTACTTTTTTTTGAACAGTGATTTCACTACTTAACGATCTGCATTTCTTACGCATGAATATTCCAACAATAATAGATAATAAATATGCAAGATTGGAGACTCAAACTAGTAATTAATGAGTATTGAGTTACTGTAGATGGATTATTGCAACTCTAAAAATTCGTAATAGATTAAATTATGCAGTGGGTTTTCAAAGAAATGTGACTTGAACATATACAAAGTGGAAGTGTCTTTCAAAAAAAAATGGAAAAGGTATTCAAGGAATGGCATTGGGTTTTACCTCAAGTCCTTGATTGCCCAGTTTCACCCTTGGAATTTGGAATTCGTTCCCTTCAGCCATCTTTCAAATTGTGTGTTTTTCTTTGCAAGATTTTCAATGTCTGAATCTGTTTCTGGGATGATTTTCCTTTCCATTTCTCATTAAAGTCTCAGAAATATATATAGTAACAGATCAAGTAGAGGTAAAGACCACTGGGAAGTAGCTGCTGTGAGGGTGAGATGGCTATGCATATAATAAAATGTAAGACTAACGTTTGTGCCACAACTTGTGCTACATCTTGCCCATGTGGTGAGTTGTGATTGGTATTCCATCACAACTCGCCACATGGACTGAGTTGTAACACAAGTTGTGTTAACCGGTAACAACATAGCTCCAAAAGTAATGTTTGACTTTTTGGAACAGAGCTCAGAACGTCATCAGTGATGGCAACTAGAGAATTCAAATGACATGTTCGGACGTACAGTTCAATTTTTTTTTTTGAGCAAATATTATTTTAGTTCCTACATTTTTTTTTTGTTACAGTCAATTTAGTTTCTATATTTTAGTAACAGTCAATTTGGTTTTTATTATTTTTAGGGAAGTGCTACGTTCACAATATTTTTACAACATTTTCACAACAAATCATAGGTGACTAGTTTTTATTGGTTTAAATTTGAATTTAGCAGTGAAATTACTTTTTTAACCTAAAAATAATAACCAATAACAACGTGCTACTTAGGATTTGTTGTAAAAATGTTGTAGACGTATCATTTCTCTTATTTTTAGCTTACAGTCAATTCGTCTCTACTGTTAATTCATTAATGAGAAATGCATAGGTGACCAACTATTTGTATAGTCAGCGCAATTAAAACAGATGTAGATGATTAAATAATATTTAAAAACTTTTAAATTTAAATCTATATTGAATAAAAAAATAACTTTTATTTATACGGACTAAATAGGTTCAATTTTAAATGGGTTATCCCGTCATGACACAAATAATAAGCCATCATTTTGGATTGATAGTAGATAAAGTAGGTCATCACAAATTAATTAATTATCCATTATGTTTTGATAGGAACTTCATTTGCACTAGGACTAACTTCCAAAAAATAAGTGCTGTGTTGTGTCCAAGTGGCATCTTCTAAACATAACAAAATAAAAAAATCAGACTACTTACCAAGCATTTTGATCGAAGTTATTCATTGTTTCATCATTGATTATGTCATTATGAGTTATTTTCATTAACCCTTTGTTTCATCATTGATTATGTCATGACACTTTTCTTCTATAAGACCACTGGTGGCTGTGCTTTGACGGTCCACAATTTGAATCTTATATTCTAATATAATAGACCGTACATATTTAATACCTTGTTGTACAAGAAAGACCAGATTTCTGATCTACTTATTATGAACAGGTTTCCCAGCTCGATTGAGTGATAATACTAGTTAAGGCTGCGATGTGTAGTGATTGTTTTTCTTGGTAAGGCAATTTAGCATTACAAAAACCAGGTGCAGACCCAGGTGGGGGTCCAGGGAGCCCGGACCCTGGGTCCAAATTTTTTATTTTTTATAGTTATAATTTTTTCATTTTTGTAGTTAAGTCTCTTTTTTCCACAATAAGCTTAACTAGCCTCATCTAAATAACAACCATCCAACCAAAAAATTTAACAAAAACAATAAAAATATTCACAATAATTATTGTATTTTAGCAAAAAAAAAAAAAAAACTATTTTACCACCAAAGAACCAAAAAATCATGTGTTATTAGAGAAGCTAAATCTAAATTTTTTGCAACTACAGTAAACTGGTATAAATACCAATTGATTGTAGCAAGTTGTTAAAAAAAAAAAATTTATTAAAATTATATCTCTTCCTTCAATTAAAAAAACTCAAATTCTCTCATTTCATTTATTATTTTAATGAATTGTTTATATTATTTTAAATGACATTATATATATATATATATATATATATATATATATATATATATATATATATATATATTTGATATTGGGTGTATAGTAAAGTGAAGTGGTAAAATAGAAAAGTAACTTTTTGAGGTGCTAAAAGCTAACATTTTTAGCACCACAAACATGAATGCTTTAACTTCAACAAAAAAAAAAAAAAATCCTAGCCAGCCTAATATTTTTTAAAAAAGACATTATTTTGCTTTTATTTGTCTTTGTTGATAAATGATTGCATCTTAATGTATTTAGAAATAACGATTTTGAATATTTATAATTTTGGCGAAAATACACTTTTGGTCCCTATATTTTGGGCCGATTTTCATTTTGGTCCCTAAATTGATTTTGCTACTAATGTAGTTCCTAAAAAATGAAAATTGATTCTATTTTGGTCCTTGCCGTCAACCCATTAACGGAAACCTCCTATGTGGCAGACGGAATGCATAGGTGGCATATTAGATGCTATCATGACTAATAAAATAATATAAAAAAATAGTACGTTAGCATCCATGTCAGCATTTTAGTAATACAAAAGGCCTAAATCAGACTCAAAATAAACCAACTACATTTTTCCCATAGGGCTGAAACTTAAGAGCAAAAGCCCACTTAGCTAGGAAACATTCTCACAATTTTGAACATTAAGGGTAGAGATATGAGTACATGGGAACCTTCCATCTTTTCCTCGGATTTAGATCCTCTAGATTTCCTAGGGGACTCTACCAAATAGATTTCTTTAAATCCTAACAATTCTTTAATGATTTAATGGTTTAGATTCTGTCATGTCAGCATTTTACTAACAATATTCTTAATTATTTTATTTGTAATATTATTTTATTATTTTAAGAATATTGTTAGTGGAATGTTGACATGACAGAAGCTAGATCATTAAATCATTAAATAATTGTTAGGATTTAAGGAAATTTATTAGTAGAGTACCCTAGGAAATCTAGAGGATCAAAATCCCTCTTCCTCACAACCTCTCTCAATTTCCTCTTCTTGTTAACTGTGGGTCGAAGTTTCGGACCTGTGTACTTTTTCTGCATTTTCTTGTATTTCAATTATGGCATTTTGATTTTTCTATTGTTAAAGCACCATTAGCCTTTTGTTTATTATACATTTGGAATTTTGGGCTTGATTCTCCAAAAATAAACATTTCTAAAGAACCCAAAGAGAGATTTGGGCTAATATCACATTTTTTACCCTTGTCACAAAAACGTCCCCGACACCGAACATAAGAAAACAAGTTAATTTTCGATCGTTTTACCTAAAAACAAAAGGATGGTATAGCGAGAGTGTACTCTAGTCATGGCCCTTATGACCAATGAGTATGCTTTTTTAGTGGCTTTCTTGAAAAAGAAAACACTTGGCATCATATTATAAGTGGCAACATGTGCAACTTTGATATTTAAAGGACTAATTATAGAGATTTGTTGTAGTAGAAACTTTATCAAAGTAAATTTGCCACTCAAAAAGGTAAGTATCTTGTCAAATATTTTGTGATAAATCTCACCATTCTCAAGTAGGATACTCAAAGGAGTTATCAATAAAATAGAAGTTTTATTGATGCTTAATAAACAAAGGCGACTCCATGGTAGAGCCAACCAGCCAGGGGTGGTCATAGGACCACCTTGAATTGAAAAAAATTTATTATATATAAAATTTGAAAACTTTATGTTTTTTTTTTTTTCAACTCTTAAAAATATGTGTGACCAACCCGTGTCAGCCGTATTGCTAGACGGCAGGATCGCCTTGGTGGCTTCATGGGGTCTCCCTCTCCTTCTCTAGAGGCATCTGAGGACGAGGACGATGACGGTAACTTTGATGACGATGATGATGATGAGGATGAGGATGCTAGATCGCGTAGTGATGATGAGATGACTGTTTGATTTACTTACCCTTTGTCATTCGTGACAAAAAGAGGAAGTAGTTTTGGGATGAGAGTAGTCATGTACATAAAGGGAGAGTTAGCATAGGAGATATTTGTTAGGGGGAGTGTCTATATTTTTTAGGGATGTAGTGAAGACTTATGTATTTTCTTTTCTTTTCTTCTTTTAGAGATACATTGTTCTTACATTGTTCTTATGATGTTATATATATGATGAGGTTGTTATTACAGTTCTTTCACCTATCTTTACATGTGTTGTTTCTTTTATCTCTTTATACACATGCTTGTTATATATTGTATACAATTTTTTACTTCTGTTTCACACTATAATGTTGTGATGAGTTTTATGTAAAGTTTTCTTGCCATGAATTCTCTTCTTGCAAAGTTTTTTAAGAGTTTGTGTTAGGATAGATTTTATTGTATTCAACAAGTGAGTATCAGTTGAGTGATTTATGACTTCTCTCATATGTTCATTTGTTTGTTGTGGTTTTGTCACGGATTGCTAAAAGGGGAGATTGTTAGGACATATATGAATCATGTTAGGAACACATGTCAATATAGAATTGGCTAATCCTTTGACAAAATGCACTTTGCTTGTAATTGGGTAAATCTAGGATGTGTTTAATGCTTCAAGGAACAAGGTTTCAAGTTCAAGTGTTAAAGCCATACAAGTCTGTCAAAGAATCAAGTGAAGTAGTGCTGAATTTTAAAACTCGACGGCTAGTATCTATCGAGGTTTAAAAAGCTGTTTCAGTTCAATACTCGACAGCTGCTCGATAGATAGGGTATCTATCGAGGTTTATGAAATTCAGTTTTTCAAAACTGATTTTATTCCAATTCGTGAATAGATGTTTGAGCTTTCTTTTCTCACAACTCTAAACATATATACGGATTGTTTTAAGGATCATCACAGCTGATACAACTCAATGAAAAGGTTTTTCACAAGCATATTGTGAACCGTAGACATATGCTCTAGTTCATCTTTCTCTTCAAGAAACTACTGTGTTTGTACACCGTACGGTTTTGTAACCAAGGAGTTTCGTAATTTTCATCATGTTGATGAACTGAAGAACTTTGCAGTAACATCTTTCTCAAGTTGGTTAGTAAGCCGCGTACTAGGATCCGCTCATCAAATTGGTTAGTCACGTACTAGGAGCCGTTCATTGAAAAGAGAGATTGTCACTACAAAATAAGTCCAATTAGGTATTGAGGTAAGGGTTCAACTGTAAATTGGTATAAGGTATTGAGATTTCTTTATTTGTAACCGTTTGTTGTGATAATAGTGAATTCTCGGGAGTAGTGACCTTAAAATCACCCGGTAAGGTTTTGCCGTGTAGGTTTTCCCCATTCATAAACAAATCACTTTGTCAATTTATTTTCCGCTGCATATTAACTTAGTTGGTGATTTGTTTGTGTTACCACGCTTATTGCATGCAAATTAAATTAATTAATTAACTTGACTAATTAATTGGTTAATTCGTCACAACGAGTTAATACATTCTTTGCCTATTACATTTCACAGGTATAAGTTCTTGTAGGATTGAGGAATAAGTGTCAAGATTCAAATATCCAAGAAAGAGTTTCATATACATATATTTAGAATAAGTTATAATAAAATTTTTATCTTAAATAAAAAAAATTAAAAAAAAAAAACTTTCAGTTCTTAATAGTTTGAAGTTTAGGTGAACACTTTACCCTTTAGAAAATTTGGTCTCTATTATTTTTAACTTGCAGTCAATTTGATCATTATTGTTAACTAACTGACAAAAAATGCATATGTGACAAACTGTTTGTACAGTCAGCACAATTAAAACTGATGTAGATGATAAAACAATATTAAAAAAATTTCAATTGATATTTAAAAAAGCCACCTCAATATCATAAAAAAATCCATATCCAATACTTATTTTTTTTCAGCAAAATTTTTTAAAAAGTTATAATTCCTAATTGTAAAAAAGGAGAAAAAATAATTAAAAAAAAAAATCACATCCGTCCTTTTTTATTTTTATTTTTTTCCTTTCAGTTTCTTGGCTACCAAACACGTCTAAAGTTACTGTTCCCTTCCCAGACCCACGTTCCAGCACCACCACCACCCATCGATCCTTCCTTTCTTAATTTAAAGGATAAAAAAAAAAAAACACCAAGCTTGAAAGAAAACCGATTTCCCAGGTTTTCTCAGCCACCAAACAGAGCATCAGAACCAACCCACACTATAGAGATCTCGAAATTATCATCAACCCCAAAACCCAAGCCATAAGAAAACCCATCCGGAAGCCACAGATCTCAACCGCACCCCACCACCACCACCAACGATCTACCGATATCACTCGTCAAAGAACAACTTTAGATCTTTCTGAGTTTGGGACATTTCTGGGCTTTGGGTTGGTTGATACGATGGTGGTGGGATTTTTTGGGACATTACAGCGCTTGAATACTCTGAGAGAGATGAAGATAAACTCATTGTTTTGGATCACTCACCAATACAAGAGTGCTACAGTAGAGTAGTTGTCAATGTGGTAGAGGAAGTGAGGGTGATTTGTGGGATTTGAGTTATTTGATTCAGAGGCAAAGATGGCTTGATTTTGGAGGTTTTTTGTTATTCATTTGATTTATTTTTGTTATTTAGATTTTTCATTCAAATCTGCGGACATATCATTTTTTTAATATTATTTTATTAGCCGTATCATCTTTAACATGTCGGTATTTTCTGTTTTTTTTTTTTTTTGGCTGTTGGTATTTTTTTGTTAGTGAATTAATCATAAGGACCAAACTGACCTTAAATTAAAAATAATAATGATCAAATTGACTGCTATCAAAATCTATAAACCAAATTGACTGTAACGCCAAAATGTAAGGACCAAAATAACATTTTTATTTTTTATTTTTTTAGAGAAACTTGGGAAAGTTTTACTAAAGTTGAAAACTTGCAGTACATTTAGGGCCCATTTGGTAACGTTGTTTTAGTAATGTTGTTTTAGTAACTTGCAGTATATATGTGGGTAACAATTTAAATAACATGTTGTCAGTTTTTAACCAACATTACATGTATTTTCACACACTTTTTCACTCACACTTATTTTCAAAACAATTGAAAACTGTTGTTTAAATACATGTACTAAACAGGCCCAAAGTATGTGGAAATACGTGTAATGTTGTTTAAAAACTGAAAAGTATTGCTTAAAATGTCATACCAAACGGTCCTAGCTTTTCCAAACAAATTCCAACTTATGATTGTGTGAAACTATATAATACAAATAATATTATTTTCTCTAAAGTGAATTAAATTCAATTAAATCAAATATTTGAATTTTTTTGTGAAAGGAAATCATATATTTGAATTTGATTAGAAATTTAAGGTATCATATTGAAGTTTTGTCTAAAGAAAAGTGTGTGTGTATGTGTGTGTATATATATATATATATAATTTTTTTTTGAATAATTTGATAATTGGGAGAAGGAGGATTTGAATCCTTGGATCATTTTTATAATATTTTCACAACAAATCATAGATGGTTTGTTGTTGTTGGTTCAAGTTTGAACCTAACATTAAGATTACTTTTTGCCCCAACAATAACAACCAGTAACAACATGCTACTTAAAACTTGTTGAAAAAATGTTGTGAAAATGTTGTGGACATATCATTTTTCATTTAATGAAAGGAAAATCTTGTTAGACACTTTCTATTGCGGGTAATTATTGAATATTCCTGGAGTATCATAAATACGTATTTTTTCCTCTCACATAATTGTGGGTCCCATTAATTAAATTTATGGTGGGACTCACAATTCATGTGAGAGGGAGAAGTACACATTTATGGTACTCCTAAAGTATTCAATAATTTTACATCTATTGCACACTCTGCCCACACTATCTTGTGCTAGTCATTACTCTTTTCTAAATATGATCAAATAATAACTTGATTAACATTTTTTTGTTTAAAATATTTTGTAAGCACATTGATTGTAATAGTAACAACTAATTTTTATTTTTTATTTTTATAAATTCTATTTCATAAAAACATCAATATAGCATTAACGTTATTATAATTACTCAATTTTATATTTATAAAATTTAAATCTATATTGAATAAAAAAATGACTTTTATTTATATGGACTAAATAGGTTCAATTTCAAATGGGTTATCCCATCATGACACAAATAATAAACCGAATCATTTTGGATTGATTGTAGACAAAGTAGGTCACCACAAATTAATTAATTATCCATTATGTTTTGATAGGAACTTCATTTACACTAAGACTAACTTCAAAAAAATTAGTGTTGTGTTGTGTCAAAGTGACATCTTCTAAACATTAAAAAAAAATCAGACTACTTACCAAGCATTTTGGTCAAAGTTATTCATTGTTTCGTCATTGATTATGTCATTATGAGTTATTTTCATTAACCCTTTGTTTCATCATTGATTATGTCATGACCCATTGATTATCACTCTGGAGCTTCATGACATACTCGTCCAAATTGCTACAAGTGGTTAGCCACTCAACAAAGCAACAACATAATCTCATCCAGTAACTAGAATCAATTTCTATCATCTTTTGCTCCTCTTGGAGATCTTCTTAAGGCCCTCATGTTCCTTTTGAACTTGAACGGTTTCAATTCTTTCCCCTCATCATAGGATCAAGGGTTTACCAAACAGAAAGGTTCTTCCAAGGTGTGGAAGGAAAAAAACTCAAAGTGATTTAGTCACATTTTCTCTCTACCCCCTCTTTTTGTTTATATATTACTTATGTGTTTTGCTTTCTTGTTTCTGAGTTAGTCTAGTTTTATGCTTTGCTTTGTTTAACATGTTTTTGTTTGTTTGGTTGTTTTCGGTTTTTCTTTATTTTGTTTTTCATAAAAATAAAAAAATTGAAAAAAATACAAAATCAGTGTGTGTTTGTGTACATTGATACTGTTAGGACATATGTGGAACTTGTTAGAACATATGTTATGTAAATTGACAATTTTTTGACAAAACGTACTTTACTTGTAATTAGGTAGATCTAAGATAGGTTTAGTACTTCAAGGAACAAGAGTTCAAGTTTAGTATTGAAGCCATACAAATCTGTTCAAGAAACAAGCGAAGAAGTGTTGTTCATTAAACCTCGACAGATAATATCTATCTAGGTTTAATGCTTGTGCTCGACAGAAACAGTATCTATCAAGAATTACGAAATTCAAATTTTCAGATATGTTTTTCACGCATATCTAAGTTATTTGTGTAGGGTTTTTTTTTTTCTCACAACCCTAGACATATATAAGGATTATTTTAATGGTTGTCTCAAGTAATGTACCTTGATGCAAAAGTTATTGTAATTGTTGTTGCACGCATATTGTGACCGGAAACAATTTGCCCTAGATCATCTTTCTCTTGTAGAAACTACTGCATCTTTGCGTTAATGGTTTTGTAACTAAGGAACTTTTTGATCTTCATCATTAGATGAATTGAAGAACTTTGCAGTCAACATCTTTCTCAAGTTGGTGTGTTAGCCATGTACTTGGATCCGTGCATCGATTGGTTTGTCATGTACTGGGAGCCGTGCATTGAAAGGAGAGATTGTCACTATATTACAAGTCTAATTGTGTATTGGGGTAAGAGTTCAATTGTAGGTTGGTATTAGGTACTGGGATTCCTTTTACTTGTAACCACTTGTTTTGATAATAGTAGATTCTCGGAAGTGGTGACCTTAAATTCACTTGGTGGGGTTTTGCCTCGGTGGTTTTCCCCATTCGTAAACAAATCACTTGTGTCAAATTTATTTTTCGCTGCATTTAACTTAGTTGGTGATTTGTTTGTGCGCATGAGAGTTTTCTTGCAGTCTTTAGATGAGAAGGTGTGGTAAACTTTGGAGATAGGCTGGACTAACCCAAAGGAAGCGCCGACTAATTGGGATGATGCCAAGACTAAAGCGGCAAACTTCAACAGCAGAGTATTGAATGCCTTATTTAGTGCGGTCACCAATGAGGAGTTCAAGAAAATATCCTTTATTAAAACTGCTAAGGAAGCATGGACTATCCTCTAGACAACCTATGAAGGGACTAAGGCTGTCAAGGATTCAAAATTTTAAAGGTTTACCATGAGCTTTGAAGAAATTAAGATGGAGGAGGATGAGTCGTTTGACAAGTTCTATGCCAAGCTGAAGGACATAGTCAACTCCGCCTTTAATCTTGGGGAAACCATTCCCAAACCCAAGGTTGTAAGAAAGGTGGTCAGATCTCTACCTGAGAGATTCCATGCCAAGATCACTGCTATTGAAGAATCAAAGGATATTGACAAAATTCCTTTGATAGAGGTGGTTGGCAACTTACAGACCTATGAATTGGGTTCGACTAGGATCAGGAAATTGAGCAAGAGCAAGAGCAAGAGCATGGCATTGAAGGCCAAAAGTAGTGATACCGATGAGTCTTCTGATGATGAAGATTCTAAGATGAAATCCTACATCACTAGGCAGTTCAAAAAGTTTATAAAGAATGCCAATGCGAAAGGATTTGATAAAGACCAGAAGCAATTCAATTCTTCTCAATTTAAGAGCCAAGACAGAGGGAAGAAGGATACTAAGGATTGCGGTCAATACACTGTTCCTTTCGGACCAAAGTACTTCGGATGTCAAGGTTTTGGACATATGAAACAAGAATGTCCAACATATCTCAAGGATATTAGGAAAAACAAGGCCCTTGCTACTACCTTGAGTGACACTGAGCTTGAGGATGATTTAGATGACAATGATGACGAGGGAATTTTGAATGCCTTCACTTCTATAGTTGATTCTACTAATGGGGTTTCAGAACCAGTAGATGATGAAGAGGACTTGGTGGATTCTAAGTTTGAGAAAATGGACGATCAAGATGACATTCATACAGCCTATGCAAAATTGTACAAGGTCTCCGAAAGCATGAGAAACTGTATAGGCTGGCCACCAAGAAGCTGAGTGAAGTGGAACTTGATCGAGAAGAGCTCTCCACAAAGTTTGACGAAGCCAATCGAACCATCGGAGTTTTATAGTTTGAGAATAACTTCCTTGCTGAGAAGACGAAGAAGCTTAAGGCAGAACTGTCACAGGTTAGAGCTCAATTGGAGAGGACTTCTATTGCAAAGCTTGATGAGATGCTTAGTTTTCAGAAATTTGCTTTTGATAGAACCGGTTTGGAGTATGATTTCTCTTCTCCTAATATTGCTTCTTCTAGCACTACTATGTTTGTCTCACCTGTTAATAATGTTAATTTTGAGAACAATGATTGCAAAACTGATATAGCTAGTGAGAACGTAGACAAAGACAAATCTATTTTAGGTACACCCCCTAAGCTTGAAAAGAAAGAAACTAGAAACCCTAGGACTAAGAAGGGTAATAACCAAAAGTCTAAACAGAAGAAACAACATCTCTGTTATCACTGTGGAGCTTTAGGGCATGCTCGTCCAAATTGCTACAAGTGGTTAGCCCCTCAACAAAGCAACAGTATGATCTCATCCGGAAACCAGAATCGGTTTCCATCCTATTTTGCTCCTCTTGGAGATCTTTTTAAGGCCCTCATGTTCCTTTCGACCTTGAACGGTTTCAATTCTTCCCCCTCACCACCGGATCAATGGTTCACCAAACGGAAAAGTTCTTCTAAGGTGTAGAAGGAAAAATGCTCAAAATGATTTAGTCACTTTTTCTTTCTCCCCCCCCTCTTTTTGTTTATGCATTACTTGTGTGTTTTGCTTTCTTGTTTCTGAGTCAGTCTAGTTTTATTTTTTGCTTTGTTTAACATGTTTTTGTTTGTTTGTTTGTTTTCAGTTTGACTTTATTTTGTTTTTCATAAAATAAAAAATTGAAAAATTAGAAAAATACAAAAACAATGTGTTTTTTGTGTACATTGGTACTTATGTACCTCGAATGACCACTGAAACAAAATTTTCTAAACTTTGTATCATTTGTAGCTTAGATGAGCATTTCAATGCACAACTAAGCAAGTGAGTTTTGTGTCTCATGTTTGTGATGAGTAAGATTAAGTAATCTCTTTATACTTAACACTTATATTACTCTTTTTGACGGGAAGGACTAAAAAATCCTAAGAGAAAGGCATAAATAACTATCTCATCACTAAAATCTGCCAATCATGAATAATATCTGTGTGCTTCAGCATAGCAAAATTTTGATGTTTAAGCTTAACATAATTGGGTATTTCTTCTCTCTCTTATATGTCTATGCATGATATGCTTAAAAGAAAAAATATACAAAGAATATCAAAAGCAAAAAGAATCAAAATGCTTTAAAACATGGTTGTAAGCATGTTTCTAGGAGCTATGAGAGTTATAGGATGTACTTCGAAGGTGATAGTTCCCATCAAGTAGTTATGATAGTGTGTGAGTTGAACTGATTTTTTCATATCTCAAATCGTTATAATATGAGAAACTTATGCATTCTTGTGATGTTTTCACACACAACACAAAAATTCTTTGCTACTCTTGATACATGTGCAGGTACAATGTGATTTGGACATCACAAGAGATATATGTGTTATTGTGTACTCACTAAACTATCTTGACTTGTTTTTGAAATATAAAATTGGTTAGACTTGTTTAGCGTGTGTGTGTGTGTGTTTTGGATCATAAATGCTTTGCATTTTTTTTAGAGATGTTTTTGAGAGCTTAATATATTGATTGGATCTATGTTTGAGTAGCTTGCTTGTTGCATTAATCTCTTTGTGTTTTTCTTCTCTTTGAAAAACTAGTTTTTATTAAGCTTGATAGCTTCTCGATAGATCCTCGACAGATTCCTATCTATCCAGCCCCGTGGACTTCTTTTCTTGACAGATTTTATCGCATCTTCGATTCATCAAGCTATTTGGAATTTGTGTCGATAATTTCTCGACAGATTCTCGATCCATCAAGAAAGTTTCTGTTTGGCCGATAGCTTCTTGACAGCTTTTCAATCCATTGAGGTGATTCTACCGTTGACAGATTCTCAATAGCACCTCGACAGATTCATATCTGTTGAGATTTAGTGCTTGACAAATCTTGATAGATCCTCGATCCGTCGAGTTCCGATTTCTTTAAATAGCTTCAGCGCGAAATCAAATTCATTCTTTCTCATTTCTCCTCGACAGAAAAGCTTTCTATCCTCTCCCAAACACTTTTCCCTCAATCCTTCCACCTTCTCCACTTGGATTTCGGCCTAGATCTCGTGTTTCTCCTTTGGTATGATCTTCTAACCCTTCATTCTTCATGCATTTCACGCATTTAGACCTAGGTTTTAGGTTTTCTTGAAATGTTTGGGGTTTTTGAAAATTTTTAAGATTCTTGTGAAATTTTTGGGTTGGGTGTTGCTTACTTGTTAGCATATGCTCATGCATTACATTCCATTTGCATTTTCACAATGTTTCATGCATTTAGATGTGTGCTTGAAATGTTGAAATATTGTGTGCTATTAGGTTTGGATTGGGTTTATCCCATGATAAAATTTCTTTTAGCACGTCACATGCTCATGCATATGTATACTCTCTTTTCTCTTGTTGGTACTTTGTTGTGACTGTGTTTCTGTTTCTCTCTCTCTCTCTCTCTCTCTCGGATAGACTGAGCATGGTACCCAAGCGCAAATCCACTCCGTCTCGAAACCCTCTTGGTTTCGGGACATCTTCTTTTAATCCTACCCCTATTCTTATTTGTGTCTGTGATGGGAATGCCCATCAGGACTTCTTTGAGAACTTCTCCAAATGTGGTATTCATTCGGAATGCCACGTGGTTTTATCTGACTTTTCTGATATTACTCTACCCACTGTCATTCACAGTCGGGGATGAGAATCTCTATGTGAGATACCTATGAGATGTCCCACCATGATTATACAGGAGTTCTACTCCAATATGCACGGTTTCGATACCTCTATACCTTAGTTTGCTATGTAAATTTGAGATACACGTATCGTAGTCACTTCAGAGATTATTTTCGAGATACCACACGTTCCACGGGTATCGCATTCTGATTACCCCACATGTCCATGTCTGAAGATTGACTGTGTCCAAAGACGAACTTCTGTCTCTTCTTTGTGAGACACCTTTTTCATGGGGTGAGCGCCAAAACACCTCATGTTTAGGCTTTGCAAAAGGTCCGAGGTTCCTAAACATGGTGATGACATTCGTTCTCCATCCTTTGTCTCACTATAACTCCATTACCGAGCCTCGAGCTCGCCTTTTGCTATCCCTCTTAGAGGACCTCTCTATAGACTTTCCTTCTTACTTCATTCTCTCTCTCATTGATGCCTATAGAGATATGACGACGCGTGATAAGCTCATTTTTCCTTCGACTATCACACAGATCATTTGTCATTTTTCTATCTTTATCCCTGATTCTCATCTATTTACCATCATGGGTGCTATTACATGACGTCTATTCGACGGAGTGAGTCCTAGCTTTGATTGAAGCGGCCACGGACCGAGACAACAACTCCTCCAACCCCTTCCATTCCATCCACCTCTGCTCCTTCTTCTTTGAGTGGTGGTGTGACTCTTGAGGCAATTATAACACAGTTTCAGTGCATGGATGCTTGCTTTGACACTCTTACTAATGAGTTGAGTCAGGTGACCACTCGTGTGGGTCGTATCGCACGACTACATGCTCTCCTTGGTGGCTTCTTCGTGTCTCCCTCACCTTCTCCACAGGCTTTTGAGGACGAGGATGCTGATGATGAGGATGGGGATGCTAGCTATTCTAGTGATGAGGAGATGATGACTTCTCAGTGACGAGGAGATGATGACTTCTCAGTGACTTACCCTTTGTCATTCGTGACAAAAAGGGGGAGTAGTTTTGGGTTGAGAGTAGTCATGTATTTAGGGAGAAAGTTAGCATATGACATTTTTGATAGGGGGAGCGTTTTTTGTTTTTGAGGGATGTAGTGAGGATTTATGTACTTTTTTTCTTTCTTTTCTTGTAGTTACATTATCCTTTTGTACACTGGTCTTGTGACCATTCATTGATAACATACATTGTACCTTTATTTCTCATTTATATATATGATGATGTATGTTATTATTCACCTATCTCTCTATGTGTTGTTTCTTTTCTCTCTTTATACACATGTTTCTTTATTGTATGTACTATTTTATTTTTGTTTCACACTAAGATGTCTTGATGAGTTTTGTTTAAAGTGTTTCAAAAAGACAGGTTGTCAAAATCTATCATGCCATGAACTCTCTTCTTGCAAAGTTTTTCAAGAATTTGTGTTAGGATTAGATTTTATTATATTAAACAAGTGATTATGAGTTTAGTGATTTATGACTTCTCTCATACTTCATTTGTTTGTTGTGGTTTTGTCACCGATTTCCAAAGAGGAAGATTGTTAGGACATATGTGAAACTTGTTAGAACATATGTTATGTAAATTGGCTAACCTTTGATAAAGCGTACTTTACTTGTAACTGGGTAGATTCAAGATGGGTTTAGTACTTCAAGGAATAAGAGTTTAAGTTTAGTATTGAAGTCATGCAAATCTGTTCAAGAAACAAGTGAAGAAGTATTGTTCATTAAAGCTCGACAAATAATATCTATTGAGATTTAATGCTTGTGCTTGACAACTACTCGACAAAAGCAGTATCTATTGAGAATTACGAAATTCAAATTTTCAGATCTGTTTTTCACAAATATCCAAGTTATTTGTGTAGGGTTTCTTTTCTCACAACCCTAGACATATATAAGGAATATTTTAAGGGTCATCTCAAGTGATGCACCTTGATGCAAAGGTTGTTGCAATTGTTGTTGTACGCATATTGTGACCCAAGACAATTTAGCCTAGTTCATCTTTCTCTTGTAGAAGTTACTGCGTCTTTATGCCAAGGATTTTGTAACCAAGAAGCTTCTTGATCTTTATCATTGGATGAACTAAAGAATTTTGCAGCCAACATCTTTCTCAAGTTGGTGTGTTAGTTACGTACTTGGATCCGTGCATCGATTGGTTAGTCATGTACTAGGAGCCGTGCATTGAAATGAGAGATTGTTACTACATTATAAGTCCAATTGTGTATTGGGATAAGAGTTCAACTGTAGGTCGGTATTAGGTACTGAGATTCATTTTATTTGTAACCGCTTATTTTGATAATAGTGGATTCTCGGGAGCGGTGACCTTAAATTCACCTGGTGGGATTTTGCCTTGGTGGTTTTTCTCATTTGTAAACAAATCGCTTGTATCAAATTTATTTTCCGCTGCATTTAATTTAGTTGGTGATTTGGTTGTGCTACCATGCTTATTACATGTAATTGAATCTTGTTAATTTTACTTGACTAAATTAATTGAGTAAGTTACCAAATGGGTCAATACATTCTTGGTTTATCATAGGTTATGTAGCATACTTTTTGAAAATATAATTAAAATCTAAATAAAAAAAAGTGAGAAACAAACTGCCAACATATTTATTAGAACATGACATAGAGCAACCACATCGGTGCCATTCTAAAAAAGATTACATAATACTGTTGTCTGATTTTGCAGTGTGAATGAAATAGCTAGTTATTAGTATATGTCTGGCCTTTCATTTCTCAAAACACAAGGCATTATTCAATTGAAGTGGACATCATCCATGTGTAAAGGATAATTAATTTTTTGGAGGAGTGTTGCCATACTGCCATCGAAGATGATCCATGTTTTGCAAGCTTATACCACCAGCTACCTCTTCTAATGGTACAGCATCAGATATTTCTTTTAGGTCTTCTTCTGTAAGTTTCACCTTCAAAGAGCCAATATTGTTATCCAGGTTCCTGATCTTAGTTGTCCCTATAAAAGTTCAACGCAAATGAACGAACGATATAAGAGATTTGACACACTGGAAAATAAAACCTCGCAAAACAGTTCCAAAGTTATCTGAAATCAGACCCAACTGTATATGAGTATATTTGTGAACATTGATTCATTATGTTATGATTCCACGAAACCAAACTATCACCCTTTCAAACATTTAGCAACTAGACAGACCTAGGGCCAATGATGCCATGAAGACATGATCACAAACCTGAACCCATTATAAAATCTTATTTAGTTATGAATGCAAGCTAACACATTGTTTACGAATATGTTGACATTAACTAACACCTGAGTTTTTCTAAGGCTGTTATGACATTATAAGTTTATAACAGGCATTATCTATGTAATTCCAGCCATGAAATGGACTGTCTTTATTTTTATGCCAAACTTTGAAACATGAGGCAGGAAATTGGATCGGGATAGTTTTGGACTGTAATTCCTTGACTTTTAATGTCATGTTTGCTTCGGTAAGATGCAGTTTATCTTAATTCTACATGTTGCGCAGCATAATAGGGGAAGAGCATTACACACTTGGACTGAAATTGATTTCAATTTGCAGCACACAAGAAAATAGTATTAGTAGCATTAATGAAGAGAACTTCAGCCACTTTTCTTTCTCTCCTTTTGTGAGGAAAACTTAAAATATTTTTGATGAGATGATGAAAACATAATTATGTAAACATTTACAGGACTCAGAAAAAGAAAAAAGAAAATAAAGAAAGCCAATACCAGGTATGGGTACAATATCATCTCCTTGTTGTAAAACCCATGCAAGTGCAAGCTGAGCAGGAGTGCATTGGTGCTTTCTAGCAAGGCCTTCAATTCGACTAAAAATGGCCTTGTTCTTGTCCAAATTTTCTCCTTGGAACCGAGGGTACATTTCCTTATAGAAGAAAGAACAAGCTGTCAGTTTCGTTAAAGCATTTTTATTGTTATTATTACTGTCATTAATATTATTAAGGTAAAAGGCCAAAATTCTTGAAATTCTTATATAAGATGGTTCTTAATGTATTTGTTTCCCAAGAGCCTTAACCCCAAAACTCTAGGGTAAGGTATGGATCCTCAACAAACTAATCAAAAATTTGGGATTGGCTAGATGTATTAATCTTTGATATTCTTTCCTATCCAAAATCATATATATATTTTTTACACTTTTAATTAATGTGCCATTTTCTATTACTTCTACTAATATTATTTTAAATCTCCTCCTATTTCTTTTCACCCCCTTGTCTAGCGTCAAATTGCCCTTCCTCATTAATGCAATAATTAGTCTCTTTTACAAATGACTAAACCATTTGAAGCGCCTTATCTTATTATCAGCAAGATCCTTATCTTTAAATGAGTTTCTTCATTTTCTACCCTATCTTCCCATGTACGACAACTTAAAAATAAGATAAATGCTTCATTTACATGAAAACCTTTTTAGGGAAGATCCTTTTAAGAAAAAAGTTTCAATAGTAGATGTTAGGATGTATAATTCTTTTAAATCTCCAACTAAAAAAACATTGGCGCAGATCCAACTCTTTAAGAAATAAAGTGTGGAATATTAATATAGTTCATCCAAGTCATGTCATATTAGCTATTTAACGTGAAATGTCATCTATGGTATTCGTGAGGTCAATAGAAAAGTTTAATTGCAATTTTTCAAAACTTCAGGGACTTGGTTGCAAATTTCCAAATATTAGAGATGAAATTGGAATTTCTTGTAAACTGCGAGGACTAAAATAGTGTTTTCCCTTGTAAGAATTTTTCATTCAATTATCATTGTTGCCTGAAAATTTTTTCAGACTATTTAAAAGTCTAACAAATAAATGACACAAAATATTGGTGAAATTTGTACCAATAAGCTATTTGCAGCCAAATTTTCAACAACTCCTTTGCCAGCAAAAAAACCACGGCCAAGAGGACTATACGGAACTATTCCAATGCCAAGCTCCCTACATGCAAAAAGCATCAAGACTCAAGAGATCATTCTCATGCTTCTGGATAAGATAATTAAAATACACTGAAATCAAAGGTACACATATTGGACACATCCCAATTAAATTTCCCTTATTGTAGCAGTCATTCAAAAGAGATAACAGTATTGGAAACCCAAGAAAGAATAGGAAAAAAAACAGGATAGATTTTTAGGATACATGAAATCTGTCAATTATAATTGTTCACATTGTCGCATCAAAATGATAAAACATGTCACTGGTGTATTCTTGGAAGATTTTTAAACATGGAAGCACTCAAGACACATTTTTTTTTTTTTAAAACATCATCTGTGAACAGAACAAACCTGCAAAGTGGAATTATTTCATCTTCAATATCACGAGTCCAGAGAGACCACTCCATTTGTAAAGCTGTGATGGGATGCACAGCATGTGCCCTCCTTATTGTATCTGGGCTGGGTTCAGATAGACCAATATACTTGATTTTTCCCTCTTCTACCAGTTTCTTAAGTTCACCAATCTACATTCAAATGAGAAGTATCTAAAAAAATTTTCCACCAAAATCCCACCATCACTACAATGAAATAATAAATTTGCAGAGAAATTGACAATTTCAAATTAAAAAAAAAGAAATAATGCAAAAACGCCAACCCTTGCAGGCGTGTGATTGAAAGGGCATGAAAATCACTTACAGTTTCTTCTATGGGTACTTTTGTGTCTACTCGGTGCTGATAGTACAGATCAATGTATTCCACATCAAGTCGCTTCAAGCTAGCCTCACAGCTTGAGCGAACATACTCAGGGCTACCATTCAATTGTACATTAGGAAGTTCTATTGTTTGGATGCCAAATTTGGTGGCTATTTGAATTTTCTCTCTTGGCAACTGCTTCAAGGCCTGAAAGATATATACTTCTTTCAGTTAAAATCAGAGTTTTAACATGGTCCACAATCATTAATCAATTCACTAACAGAAACTATAGAAAATGGTATCACAAAGATATTTCCACATTGGCGACCATAATTTTAGATATACTACCAGATCGGAACAAAAACATTTGACTTCTTGAGCTTGTAAAATTAAAATTAGTGTCAATTACCTTCCCAAGCAGAATCTCATTAATATGGGGTCCATATATGTCAGCCGAATCAAAGAAAGTGATTCCCTTATTGAAAGCATGCTTTATTACGGCAATTCCATTCTCCACAGAGAGAGGAGAATTGTAGACTCCAGTCAGGCTCATACATCCAAACCCCAACTTTGAGACCTGGGAAAAATGAGTCAAGAATTTCAAAGAACTGAGCACCAAAAAGTTAACAAAAAACTTAGTAAAAAGTAAAGCACAACGAATTATTTTAGTAGAGAAAACTATTCCTTAAAACCTTTAGAACCTGTGCATCTTGAATGGTGGGAAAGATCAACTGCTAGTTTGAAATTTTTTTGAAGAATTTATAGTTTTAGTTAAATGTATTACGAAACTTCCATGGTTATAAGTTATCTATGCAGGTCCAACCTTATGTCGTGAATCTTTGTAGAAGAAAGGAACAGGACTACATAAGGTCTGAAGTCTCCATCATTTCTATCATTTTTAATTCCTCTGAAGCCTCCCACATGACAACATATGAAGCACACTAGATTTGGAGGACTTTGATACATAAAAACATTAATTTCTGAAAATAGAAATGAAGGAGGATTTTGTTGATTCCTTAATCTTGTTGTAGTCTCTATTATATAGTGTAGATGATTACCTAATATAAAAATATAAAAATGACATTAAAACTCAACATCCCCCTACCCATAAAATCAAATTGGTGTGTTTGTATCAATTATATGAAAATTTCTTAGTATACTAGGCAAGAGAATTCTAACTACTCTTTTAACAGACAGCATCTACCAGACTGTCACACTGCTGTCTTCAGAAGATTAAACAAATCTCTTTGGATTTAAACTTTACCTTAACAATTTGACAATCACCTCAATGTATTTAGTTTATCATGTTGAGCTTGGTTTTCAGGTATACAGATGGGTGCATTGGTGTCATAAAACAGAGTTTCAAGGGCATGAAAACCTCAAGACACTATTCAAATATAAGTATATCCAGATTGCTCTAAAGTAGATTCTCACTATGCCAATTCTATTTGGTTCATCATGTTGAGCTTGGTTATGGGGTACACATATGGCAGCTTTGCAGTTATAATAACAGTCTGTTAAGGGCATCATTACATCAAAACACATTTCAATTATAAGTATCCAAAAACTCTTGTTTTAGCATTCCCATTTAAACTTGCTGCCAAGAATAGTTTCTCACTATGCCAATGCTTATAGATTGCCCATTATTAAATCATACCTCTTTTTTTGAGGTTGAACCAATTAAAAAAATAACCTACAGAAACGCCGATTGCTTTTGCTTTGATTTAAGAATTGTGTTTCTTAGCAATGACACAATTCCTGCTACAGTAGGAAGTTCTTGTTGAAGAGCACGAAATGAATATAGATGACATAATAATTGCAACCACATCTTAAGATTGGTAAAGTTTAGCACTTCTCTACAAACTCATTCTCAATCTAGCATGTGACTAACTAAATAGCTTCATACAAATTGTTTCAAATTAGTGATTCACTGTTCCTTGTCTCTAACTAAACTTGTCCTCGTGATATTCTTACAAAATATACTGTAGATACACGGTACCATGTGCAATAGGATTATTTTCATATAATTGCAGCTTAAAGCTTCTGATCACACAAAAGGTTACTTGGTGACTCCCAAAATTGGTCTTAATTTTCTTCTAATCTTTCCCTTATTAAAACGAGCCTGTAACTTGTATTGTGGGTACATTCTTTTTCTATACTTTTTAAAAAGTCTTTTAGTGGTTTGGTTTTTCTTAGAGTCAAACTCATCCAACAATCTTATAGTAGCACTGGGACCTTTTCTTATAAAATAGTTGAGAAGTCTGTTATTTATTGGCTAAAAAAAAAAAGTTAATATATCTTGGGTTCAAATTAAAAAGTTTAATCTATCCTAGAATTTAGCATATCTCCTCAACCTATCTAGTGCATTGCACTTTAAATTGATGCGATAGTCTTGATTCTAGGAGTTCTAATTTCCTTTTGGATTGATGTCATGCAGTTGATTAACTACAGGGGAATTTTTTTTTTTTAATGATATGAAACAAACTTTTATTATTATTTTTAATCACTGTCCAAAAGTCTAAATTAATGTTACAAGTTGGACTAATTTTCTGTTTCCAACCCCTTAAGATTACTAGTTCTAAAAGGACAACAGACTCTAAAAGACAGTCTTAAAAAAAATTTATTAGGGAATGAGATGCCACTTATCTTAAAAGCTTAACATATGGGTTTGAGTTTCGTTATGTTATATAAACTGTTCATTTTTGTCATTAGTGTCTAATGTGTGACTTCTCTTCTCAATTATATGCATTTCTTAAACATGAATATTCCAACAATAATAGATAATAAATATGCAAGATTGGAGACTCAAACTAGTAATTAATGAGTATTGAGTTACTGTAGATGGATTATTGCAACTTTAAAAACTCGAAATAGATTAGATTATGCAATGGGTTTTCAAAGAACTGTGACTTGAACATATACAAAGTGGAAGTTTCTTTCAAAAAAAAAAATTGAAAAGGTATTCAAGGAATGGCATTGGGATTTACCTCAAGTCCTTGATTGCCAAGTTTCACCCTTGGAATTTGGAATTCGTTCCCTTCAGCCATCTTTCAAATTGTGTGTTTTTCTTTGCAAGATTTTCAATGTCTGAATCTGTTTCTTGGATGATTTTCCTTTCCATTTCTCATTGAAGTCTCAGAAATATATATAGTAACAGATCGAGTAGAGGTAAAGACCACTGGGAACTAGCTGCTATGAATGTGCGATGGCTATGCATATAATAAAAAGTAATGTTGGACTTTTTAAAACAGAGCTCTAAACGTCATCAGTGATGGCAACTAGAGAACTCTAACACCATGTTCGGACGTAAAGTTCAACTTTTTTTTTTTGGGCGGAAAAATTATTGTAGTGCCTACCTTTTGGGATTACAATAAATTTTGTCCTTACATGTCTAGTTCTTATTATTTTTAACAGTCAATTTGACCGTCAACTCACTCTGACAAAAATGCATATAAACTTTTATACAGTCAGCACAATTAAAACTGATGCGATGACAAAATAGAGGTGCTACATCTATAATATTTTTATAATAAATTATAAATAATTAGTTGTTATTGATTCAAATTTAAACATAACATTAAGATTATTTTTTTTTCCTAATAATAACTAATAATAATAATAACCTGTCACTTAAAATTTATTATAAAGATATTAAAAAAATGTTATGATTGTATTATTTTTCTTACAAAATAATATTAAAAAAACTTTAATTGATATTTAAAAAAGCCACCTCAATATCATAAAAAAAAATCCATATCCGAAAATTATTTTTTACAGCAAAAATTTTAAAAAATTATTAATTCCTAATTGTAAAAAAGGTAAAAAAAATCTCATCCGTCCTTTTTTATTTTTTTGTTTTTTTCCTTTCAGTTTCTTGACTACCAAACACATCTAAAGTTACTGTTCCCTTCCCAAACCCACGGTCCAGCAGCAGCAGCAGCACCACCCATCGATCCTTCCTTTCTTTATTTAAAGGGAAAAAAAAAAAAAAACACCAAGCTTGAAAGAAAACCGATTTCCCAAGTTTTCTCAGCCACCAAACAGAGCATCAGAACCAACCAAACAGATCTCGAAATTGTAATCAACCCCAGAACCCAAGCCACAAGAAAACCCGTCCGGAAGCCACAGATCTCAACCGTACCCTACCACCACCAACGATCTACCGATATCACTCGTCAAAGAACAACTTTAGATCTTTCTGGGTTTGAGAAATTTCTGGGCTTTGGGTTGCTTGATACGATGGTGGTGGGTTTTTTTGCTCATAAAAAAAAAGCTCCAAGATCTTCAATTTACGTTACTGAAGAATATGTATTGGCGGGCCTGACAATGGTACCAAAATCATGGCTTATAAAAAGAAATTGACAAAAGGAAACATTACAACGCTTGAATACTCTGACAGGGTGATAAACTCATTGTTTTGGATCACTCACCAATACAAGTATGTTACAGTTGACAAGAGGAAGTGAGTTATTTGATTCAGAGGCAAAGAGGGCTTGATTTTGGAGTTTTTTTTGTTATTCATTTTATTTATTTTTCTTATTTAGATTTTTCATTCAAATGTTATGAACATACTATTTTTTTTTAATATTATTTTATTAGCAATATTATCTTGAATGTGTGCTGAGCAGAATGTTTCACAGTAAGTTAAAAATAACAAGGTCAAATAGACTATTACTAAAATGTATGGATTAAATGACTGTAACGTTAAAATGTAGAGATTAGAACAGCATTATCTTTTTTTTTTTTATCTTATTAGGAAAACTTAGGAAAGTTTTACTAAAGTTGCAGACTTGTAGTACATTAATTTTTTCAAACAAATTCAAACGTATGATTGTGTGGAACAATATAGTACAAATAATATATATATATATATATATATATTTTTTTTTTCTGTAAAGTGAATTAAATCATATATTTGAAATTTTTTTTTTTGGTAGAAGGAAATCGTATATTTGAATTTGATTAGAAATTTAAGGTATCACATTGAAATTTTGTCAAAAGAAAAGTGTGTGTATATATATATATATAAAATTTTTTTTGAATAATTTGATAATTAGAAAAATGAGGATTTGAATTCTTAGATCATTTTTACAACATTTTCACAATAAATTATAAGTGGTTAGTTGTTATTAGTTCAAATTTGAACCTAATATTAATATTACTTTTTGCCCCAACAATAACAACTGAGAGATGCTACGTCCACAGTATTTTTACAACATTTTCACAACAAATCATAAGTAGTTAGTTGTTATTGGTTCAAATTTGAATCTAGCACCAAGATTACTTTTTTGCCAAATAATAACAACAAGTAACAACCTGTCACTTAAGATTTGTTGTAAAAATGTTGTGAAAATGTTGTGGACATATCATTTCTCATAACAACCAGTAACAACTTACTACTTAAGATTTATTATAAAAATGTTGTGGACATATTATTTCTCATTTAATAAAGGAAAAATCTTGTTACACACTCTCTATTGCGGGTAATTGTTGAGTACTTTCGGAGTATCATTAATGCGTACTCCTTACTCTCACATAATTGTGGGTCACACTAATTAAATTTATGATGGAATCCACAAGTCATGTGAGAGGGGAGAGTACATATTTATGGTATTCTCGAAATATTTAATAATTTTCCATCTATTGCACGAGTAATTCTTAGATATTTCTGGAGCACGGAAAATTGTACTCCTTCCTCTCACATTCATGGTGGGGTCCGCTCATTAAGTTCATGGTGGGGTCTACCATGAATGTGAGAGGAGGGAGCACCATTTTACTATACTTCAAGACTACCTAAGAATTTTCCCTATTGCACTCTCCACACACACTATGTTATGATGCTCATTACTCTTTTCTAAATATGATCAAATAATAACATGATTAACATTTTTTATTTAAAATATTTTGTAAGCACATTGATTATAACAATAACGAATAATTTTTAATTTTTATAAATTCCATTTCATAAAAACATCAATATAACATCAACTTTATTATAATTACTCAATTTTATATTTAAAATTTAAATCTATATTGAATAAAAAAATGACTTTTATTTATGTGGACTAAATAGGTTCAATTTCAAATGAGTTATCCCATCATTACACAAATAATAAACCGAATCATTTTGGATTGATTGTAGATAAAGTAGGTCATCACAAATTAATTAATTATCCATTATGTTTTGATAGGAACTTCATTTACACTAAGACTAACTTCAAAAAAAATAGTGTTGTGTTGTGTTGTGTCAAAGTGGCATCTTCTAAACATAAAAAAATCAGACGACTAACCAAGCATTTTGGTCAAAGTTATTCTCTGTTTCATCATTGATTATGTCATTATGAGTTATTTTCATTAACCCTTTGTTTCATCATTGATTATGTCATGATACTTTTCTTCTACTAGACCACTGGTGGCTGGAGCTTTGACGGTCCACAATTTGAATCTTATATTCTAATATAATAGACCGTGCATATTTAATACCTTGTTGTACAAGAAAGGCCAGATCTCTGATCTACTTATTATGAAGAGGTTTCCCAGCTCGATTAAGTGAGTAATAATACTAGTTAAGGTTGCGATGTGTAGTGATTGTTTTTCATGGTAAGGCAATTTGGCATTACAAAATCTAGGGACAGACCCGGGTGGGGTCCAAGGGAGCCCGGACCCCAGGGTCTTTTTTTTTTTAGTTATAATTTTTTCTTTTTTGTAGTTAGACTCCCTTTTTCCACAATAAGTTTAACTAGCCTTACCTAAATAACAACCATCTAACCAAAAAATTTAATAAAAATAATAAAAATATTCACAATGGTGATTGTATTTTAGCAAAAAAAAAACTATTTTACCACCAAAGAACCAAAAATTCATGTGTTATTAAAAAAGTTAAATCTAAATTTTTTGCAACTACAGAAAACTTGTATAAATACTAATTGATTGTAGCAAGTTGTTAAACCAAAAATAAAATATTTTATTAAAATTATATCTCTTTCTTCAATTAAAAAAAACTCAAATTCTCTCGCTTCCTTTATTATTTTAATGAATTGATTATATTATTTTAAATGACATTATAAAAAAAAAGAACATTTGATATTGGGTGTATAGTAAAGCGAGGTAGTAAAATAGATAAAATAACTTTTTGAGGTACTAAAAGCTAACAATTTTAGCACCACTAATGTGAATGCACTAACTTCAACAAAAAAAGAAAAATCCTAGCTAGCCTAATATTAAAAAAAGACATTATTTTGTATATGTTTGTCTTTGTTGGTAAATGATTGCATTTTGCGCTCCGTTTGTTTTGATGTAAAATATTTTCAGAAAAATATTTTCCTATTTTACCATGTTTGTTTTACAGTAAAATATTTAGTCAAAAGTAAAATATTTTCAGTCAACCAAATCAACCTAGGCAAATTTGTGTAAAATATTTTACGCTTAAAATTTTGGTAAAACATTTTACATTTGCTCTCCTCCCTCTTACCCGATACTTTCACTTCCTCACAACTCAGTCCCTCTAAATTTTTGCTCTCCCTCTCTCACGACTACTATACCTTCTCACTCTCAAGTTCTCCCTTATCTTTCTTCTTTTCTCTCTGGCAATCCATTGGGACTCCTACTGGTGAGTGATGAGGCGGTTGACAGCATTGATGTCTCCGGCATTGAGGTTGCGGCAGTAAGTGCTGTGCCAATCGTCAATCTAGGTTGCTTTGTCTCTCTCTCCTCCCTTTTACACTCTTCCTCATGTTCCTAATATCTTTCAGGCTGCATCTCTCAAATATGGATAGGTGGGTTGTCAGTAGTGGGTTTGATTTTGAGTTTGGTAGGTGGGTTTAGTTTTGGGTTTTGGTGGCTGGGTTTTGTTTTGATTTGGCGGCTGGGTATGGTGTTGGGTGATCGATGGTTTGTCGTGGTGGTTGAATATGCTTTTGCTGGGTTTTGTTGAGTTTGGCGGTTGGGTATGGTTTTACTGGGGTTTGTTTTGAGTTTGGTGGTTGGGTGGTGTTGGGGGTGGGTTCCGGTGTTTATGATGGCCGGTTGGTGGTAGCGGCAATGATGGCCTTTTATTTTCCTTCTTCCCAATCTGGATTTGGTACTGTTGTTGGTGGTTTGTGCTTGCATCCAGTGGTGGTTGGTGGTGGCTGATTTGTGCTTGCAATTTCAAGTGTCTAGGACAATACAAACACTTGAAAATGTTTTACTGAAAATATTTTACTGAAATTTTTTTTACTTGTAAAATATTTTACGTTTGAAAATATTTTACTTCGAAACATACAGAGCCTTAATGTATTTAGAAATACCGATTTTGAGTATTTATAATTTTGGCGAAAATACACTTTTGGTCCCTATATTTTGGGCCAATTTTCATTTTGGTCCCTAAATTGATTTTGTTACTAATGTAGTACCTAAAAAAAAGAAAATCAATTCTATTTTGGTCCCTGCTATCAACCCACTAACGAAAAGCTTCTACGTGGCAGACGAAGTGCATAGGTGGCATATTAGATGTTGATATGGCTAATAAAATAATATAAAAAATAGCATGTCAGCATCCATGTCAGCATTTTAATAATACAAAAGGTTCCAATCATAGTCAAAATAAACCAACTACGTTTTCCCCATAGAGCTGAAACTTGAGAGCAAAAGCCCACTCAGCTAGGAAACATTCTCACAATTCTGAACTTTAAGGGTGGAGATATGGGTATATGGGAACTTTCCCTCTCTTCCTCAGATTTAGATCCTCTAAATTTCCTAGAGAACTCTACCATATAGATTTCCTTAAATCCTAACTATTTTTTAATGATTTAATGGTTTAGATTCTGCCATGTCAATATTCCACTAACAATATTCTTAATTGTTTTGTTTGCAATATTATTTTATTATTTTAAGAATATTGTTAGTGAAATGTTGACATGACAGAATCTAGATCATTAAATCATTAAAGAGTTGTTAGAATTTAAGGAAATTTATTGGTAGAGTATCCTAAGAAATCTAGAGGATCTGAATCCCTCTTCCTCACAACCTTTCTCAATTTCCTCTTTTCGCTGACTGTGGGTCTAAGTTTCAAATCTGTGTACTTTTTCTGCATTTTCTTGTATTTCAGTTATGGTGTTTTGATTTCTCTCTTGTTAAAGCATCATTAGCCTTTTTTTTTATTTTTTTATTATACATTTGGAATTTTGGGTTTAATTCTCCACAAATAAACATTTCTAAAGAACCTAAAGGGAAATTTGGGCTAATATCACATTTTTTGCCCTTGTCACAAAAACGTCTCCGACACTGAACATAAGAAAACGAGTTAATTTTAGATCGTTTTCCCTAAAAACAAAAGGATGGTATAGCAAGTGTACTCTAATCATGGCCCTTATGACCAATGAATATGCTTTTTTAGTGGCTTTCTTGAAAAAGTAAACACTTGGCATCATATTACAAGTGGCAACATGTGCAACTTTGATATTTAAAGGACTAATTGTAGAGATTTGCTGCAGTAGAAACTTTATCAAAGTAAATTTGTCACTCAAAAAGGTAAGTATCTTGTCAAATACTTTGTGATAAATCTCACCATTAGGATAGTCAAAGGAGTTATCAATAAAATAGAAGTTTTATTGATGCTTAATACACAAGGGCGGCTCCACGATAGAGCCAACCAGCCATTGAAAAAAATTTATTATATATAAAATTTGAAAACTTTATGTTTTTTTTCAATCCTTAAAAATATGTGTGACCACTCTTTAGGCCCAATATAATTAAACTTTGGACAAAGTTGGGGCTGTTTGGCAACAAACTTGGTTAAGACTACAACTTCACTCAATATTTTTTTTATTAGATATGAATTTTGACAAATCTACAGTTATATTACATTTTTTTTCCTTATATCCTTCATGCTTGCAAAACTTAAAGAAAATCAAATGTCAATAGCTTATGTCATCAATAAAATGTTTAAATTTTGAGTTTTTGTAGTCTAAAATAATACGCAAAAAATAAGTTTATGAATCAAATAATAAATAATATCCGATTGATATGAAATTTGACATGTGTTTTAAGAATATAAAAAACATAAAATTTAATGGTTAGATTTTCAAAATATGTAACTATGTTAATTTGTTTAGTGAAAATTGTAGTTTTAGGCTACAACTAAGTTTGTAGTCAAATTTTGTCCTTTAACTTTGGTCCTTCTAACAATATATTAGACTCTTACAAACAAAAAGAAAAATACAAGAAAAATTTTATTTAACTAAAATTTTGAAAGATGTGTACCTTGCAATATTGATAATGAGATTATCATGCAATAATTTAAAAAAAAAAATCGTAGAGGGAAATTATAAGATTTTATGTATTTGAGTGTTTTTTGTTGTTGTTGTTGTTGTCAATATATGATGTTATTTATTTTTTTTGAAGCCAATATATGATGTTATTTTTTTATTAGATTTTGTGTAATTTAAGTTTCTTAATAACAACATTGGGAAAAAATTTCCTCAAGATGCCACTGTTAATACATTACACACACTTTGCTACACATGCCACTCTCACTATTTCTCTCTTGCTATTTCCCTTACAATTTTTATTTTTATTTTTATTTTTATTTTTATTTTTATTTTTTGAGGAACCCTTACACTTGATGAATAATACTCTTTGTAGAAACAACATTTAATGGACTACAACACATTTCTTGGATAGCGAAAGGGCAACAGATAGCTATATCACTTCTTTCTTATTGGATGCCTTATTGTTATACAATATAAATTCCGTAGCTGACCTTATATAGATTACAAAAGAGACAAGAAAAGAAAGCATTAAATGCTACCCTAAAAACAAATCTATATCGCTGAAGTATAGCATTTAATGTTGCTTCGTTCACATTAAGCTACGTCAGCAACTATGTCATTCACATCCTCTTTCCTAAATTTATCCTACAATTTTAGAATAGTTTTTATCAATTTTAAAATACTAATAAAACTAAAATTATTTCCAGTCTATCTCCACCATAAAGCCCACTTTTTTTAAATTTAATTCCATTAGCCTACTTCTTCTAAATTTAATTCTAACTTAAAGTCCAAACCCAAGCCTTCTAAACTGAAAACCCTTAGAAAACCACAATTACAACCTGTGGATTTCCTTCCCTTTTGTTTCTCACGTGTTCCTTCCCTTTCCCACCTTCTAATGGCAGATTCCTCATGCAAACTATGTGACTTTCCCTTCCCCACATTCTAACCGCAGACTTCTTGCGCAAAATGTGTTCCTTAACCTTCCCCACCTTCTAGCGGCAGCCTCTCTGTCTTCCATACTCATTTCCTCACAGTATATAAATACTGACAGAAACTGGATGCTTCAATTTAGGTATCTCTAAATCCCAGTTTGTTTTTTGCTCTATTCTTTTTTCTTGATTGTTTGATGTTTTTCATTCCCTTCCTACATTTTGTTACTGCCTATTGCCTCTCAAGTGTTGTGATGTGACTCATATTAGTTCGTGTAGTCTGTGCAAAATAAGGCAATATTGTTGTAGTTGAAACAATTTTCTATGTATTTATTACAATGCCAAATATTGTAGCAGATCTCTTTTCTTTATGTATCAAATTTTCTACATGACTGATCCCCCCCTCCCCAATAAAAAAGGGAAGGCTTCACATGGTGTTAGGAATACCGAGAAAAAAAAAAGGTTACTTGTTGATAAGAGGAATGGTGTCTCTTAAGAATTGTTTTCTCTTAACTGGACATTTATTATTTTGATGTTCCATGTGTTACAGTCTACCATGTCTGACCCTGCCAAAGCATTTATCAGTAGTGGAAGCTCTGTTTGCTGGTTGAGATAAGAATTTTTTGACTAACACATGTTCAACTCCACCTTTCAGTGGTAACTTTATTATTTCTTAGTTTTAAAAACTAAGAATTATTAGATTAAGTCCAAACAAAAAAGATTTTGGTTATGGTTTTTTATTTTTTGTTGGCTATGTTACAGGATGTAACAATTCTTATATTTCAATTTGGGAAGCTTTTTAATTTGAAGTTTTCTTGATGTTAAATACCATCTTGGATCTATGAATGCTTTAGTTTTATTTTAGAATATTCCTTGGTGTGGCTTTGAGAAACAAACACTGAAACACACATGTCGTACTAGGTTGCAAAGTACAGTTAACTCTATGGTGTTAAAGTCTTCAAGTCACAAGCTAACTACGTGATCACTATTGTACAAGTGTATTCTGAGATAGTTAGTAACATATGAGCTGATAATGGATTTTTCTTTGCATGTTTCCCTCATTAGGCACATCTCTTAGGCCTGTTTAGTTGCACATGACTGATTAAAATTTTAGAATATTTAACTGAGTTGGGTTTTTAATTTTGATGATCTTCTATTTATTTATTACTTTTACCGTGCATTGAAACCAAGGTCATTCGATTATAGTTTTCAATATTGTAGCAGATCTCCTTTGTGATAGTGTGATGAGAAATCTGTGTATGTATTCCAATTTTTAAAAAAAGCTGTATCAAATATCTATGTCATTGTAGATTGATACTGAAGGTAATTCGATTGGAGTTTTGAATATTGTAGTAGTTTTCCTCTATAATTGTGGGATTAGAGTTTTGACTTTGTTGCTTGTCTCCACTTCTATCAAGTGTTTTGTGTTAGTGTAGATTGATACTCATGGTAATTGGATTAAAGTTTTTAAGTTGTTGTTTGACTCAACTTCTATCAAATGTTCTATCAACCCTATGTAGCTATATGTCTTTTTTTATTTATTTATTTATTTATATTTTATAAGTAAACCTTATTAAGCTCTTTATCAAAGTCCCTCAAATGGTGCCTTGAGCAGTAAACTGTCTGTCTTAGTTATTTTTAGCCTTGAGATGTATCCCAAATTATTTACTGAGCTGTTTGGGTTTAGGGAAATCAGATTTTTTTTTGGGAATTCATATCAAGTTCTATGATATTAAATATGCATAGAATTGGGTATGGTGAGGGAAAACTGGTAGGAATTAGGTATGGAGTGGTGTATATGGGTTTCTTGGGGATGGAAGAAGAACCACATTATGCAGATCAAAATTTTAGATCTTTCTGAAATGGAAAGAGGAAAGAATTATGTTATTTTGAAGGTGGACTTAATTATGTTATTTTGTAGTTGTTCATACTCCTTACCATATTTCTTCAAGGCCTAAAGGAGAGTCCTATTCTTTGTTAGATTGATAAGAAATTTCATACTTAAGAGGATAAAGACTTAGTATCTAGTTAGTCTTTTCAATATAATTATAGGAGTATAAGAACTAATCTTTGAGAGCTAAATATCGAAGCTTTAGAGCTAACTAGTCACTAACCAGTGTGATGCACAAGAAAATTCAAAAAAATGTTCAAGAAATTTATTTTTTTTTAAAATTCATCTTCCTCTAGATTGATGAAAGCTATAAGATTAATTCATATTATTCATGTACTTAAACAACAAGTTTAAATGGTTAAATGTTGCAAGTTTGATGAATCCATAATCATAACCTATAAAAATACTTCATTCCAAACTTACAAAAGTAGATTTATGAATCTTTACTCCTCCTTTAGCAAGCACAATTATTTTCTAATTAACTCTCCTTTCAAATAGCGTTTCTCAGTATTGGTACATTTTGTAGTTGGAAAAGAGATATGCAAGTCTAATGTTTAGTTCATATTGCAAAGTTACATGCTACTTATAATTTGTTTCTATTTGAAGATTGATATATTTAATGAGGCATGTTATATAAACTAATTCATTAAAAAAAAAATGTCAAATGTTTCTTGAAAATTCAATTGGTTGAAAACACAATCGGTGCTATCTAACAAATTTCCACTTTGAATTCATTAAATTTTATTAAAATGCAAAACCCCATTTAAGACTAACAGGTATTTGCTAAACTATCTAGCCATGCAACTATATAAGTTGATAGTGTATATATTGTGTGTGGGAATGTGGATATGCATACACAAAAACACACAAAATTAAAATACAAATCCTGTGTTCCTACTTCTCTATGAAATCTAAAAGGGAATAAAAACAACATCAAAGTTGAATAAAAGTTGTATCTGAAAGCATAATGTAAAAGAAATTTCTTATTAACTTATATCCCAAAATTTTAAGGAACATCTCAAGTAGTTTAGTAGCTAAACATAGCTTTTAGTAACTATGGCATTCAGCAAGAACTTTCAATATCTAGCCTAATTTCCAATTTTTTTTTCAATAAGTAACCTAATTTACATACATGATAGCTTAGCAACTGAGAGAAGACTTCCACTGAAACTTCTATGGCACCATCAAACCCCAAACTTGTCAACATGCGCTAATCCAAAATGGTTCCTCTTTCCTTTAGATTCAATTTTTCCACCACGTTCTATAATAAGTTACATACAATCATCAGAGAACTCCTAATCATAACTTGAGGCAAGTTTTCAAGAACTCCAGTTTATGGTTTTCTTCCACTCTATCTATGTGTGGGAGTGCACCATCAGGTACACAATTCAATGTAAACATTCGTCTCTAGTCTAGAAAAAAAAGGTAAGTAATCATCAGTTGAATTATTTCCATTTAAAACAGATTTTGGATGCATGTTTGATTCAATAACTCAGTAAAAAAATAATTAATAAGAGTTTCTTTGAATATATTATGTTGAACCTATGACTATAAATAGAATTTAGATAATATTTCAAAGAAACTATTACGCATTTATAGCTTAATATAAAGGAAAAACAAAAACCTTAAGATAGGAGACAGGTAGCTCATTATCTTCGTCTAAGTCCCCCCACATTACCATTCACATGCAGCAAATCAATACAAACTACAAAACACAAGCATAGAAAACTCATCAAATTTTCCCCACAAGTAAAACAATAGTACAAATACAAAATAAGTTTGTCACTGAATCCTTAACATTGAAACAGTAAGCAACAAAAATTAATAAATCAGAGAGAGCTTTAAAAAAGAGCATCAAGAACTCTCATTTACACCTTCATGTTTGTGTATTGAATTGATGTTAGTTGCATTGAAAACTATACATAAAATAAAAACCCATAGAAAATTTCATCTAGAATAAGAAAATTGTGTTATTTCAATTTCAACTAACAAATCAAACAACAAAGCTATATTAGGGGAAGGAAAAAAAATTGAAACAAAAACATGCCAACAAACTACCTGGATGTTCATGGCCTTCATGCTAGACTGAAGTTGTTCATGGCATTCTTGTTAGACTCAAGCTGGCTTCCTAGGCAGTAAAAGTTTATAAAATTTTCACACTATTACATTCCCCAAAATTCACCAAATTTGAAACAATATTCTAACTGCAAATTTTATGAGCTAAAACCCCAATAACATGCTCAAAATTTAAAAATTAACAAAATCAAAATTCTTTCATTTAAAAAAAAAAACTTTTTGGGTAAACTCTAAGAAATAAGCAAATTTAAGAGGAAGAGAGAGATTTATTGTGCACAAAATCCCTAAGAAACTCGAGCCCTGCGGAACATACAGCTAAAAATTATAAAAATTGAAACCCAAAAAAAAAAATAGAAGTAAAAATCTCATTTAACCAAGCATAACATAATACTTAACTTCTCCAACTAACGTACTACATATATAATAGTACATTCTTTTGGAGCAAACAAAAAAAAAAAAAAAACATAAGAAAGAATGAAGGAGAAAAAAACTTAAAATGCAGTAATTAAATTAAGCTTACTACCAAAAAAAAAAAGGAAAAAAAAAAACAATTAATAAAGAATCGTAGATAACCCCTGCTTAATGTTGTACATCTACAAACATGAAAAATAAAAAAAATGCAAGCATCTGCAATGAAAGAAGAAGTTATTAGGGTGTTCATCTCCTGTTTGAATAACTCTTGGCCATTTTTGTTAGTTTATCTATTAAGGTGTTCATCTCTTGTTTGAATAACTCTTGGCCTTTTCTGTTAGTTTATCTACTTTATTATCAATTTATCATAGCTGAATGTGGCAATACCTAATTACGTGACAATTAAATCAATTAGACATTTAAATACATCCAATCAATGCACAATCATCTATATAAAACAGGAAATTAGTATTATTGATTAAGGTATAGATAAAGGCTTCGGTACAATCCATAATGATCCTCCCACACAACTCAGCAAGTAGTAAAACTACCAAATTGACACAAAAGATAGACGTACATATAACAAAGTCACGAGTATTATGGCTACAATCTAAGGTTCAGATCATAAACTATCCACTATAGTGTGATGAGAATAATGTAAACCACATATGGAGATTGACCTGCAGGCTGCAGCTATTAAAAAACAATGAATCTTGATATGTTCATTCTTCACAATGCCAGTCTGCACAAGGAAGGTGGAAACATTCTTCCTTTGATCTCCCTGAAGTTGTATAACCTCAACTACATATAAGCCTAATAAAAATAATCACAGATTGGGGTAATTTTCCTTACCCTAATTACTGAGCTTTTCTTTACAGCCAACAGCAACAACTAAAAATACAAAAAATTGTAGACCATAAACTCAATACCCAAACAGGAAAACACAGAAGAATTAACCCTAAAAATTTTAAATATACATAGAAAATAAAATTTAAGTATACCTCAACATGATATACAGACCTTTTAGAGAATGTAGATATCGACGGCTCGTACAGAGGAGGTAGCTACAACTCCTTGCCATTAAAGTTGACGGTGGCCTTGAACCTGGGCTTGTGGTTGGAACAATTTGCCCCTCGCAAAAGGATACGGATAGAAAACGGAGTGTTAATTGAATTACTGAAATACAAAAGAGAGAGCAATGCGTCCAATAGTTGAAATTAGCAAAACCCACTACAGGGCTCCAAACCCATCACTCTAAGCAAATCATTCAGAAGAAACACTCCCAAATGAAACATGAACAAAGGTGAAATACCTGTAGTGAATCATCCACATTCTGTCAGAATTTTTGAGCTCTTCTTCAAATATGTTGTTTTCTGATTCAATTAAATGAGGAGTTTTGAAACCGTGAAAGATAGGAAGAGCAAAAGGAGTGATTCACCTAAATAAGGAGAGGAAGAGACGAAGGAGGGAAGAGAGAGGTTGGAGTTAGAAAGTCGAAGGTCTGAAGTATCTATTGAATCTGTCTTTGGAAGAGAGAGAGGTTGGCGTTAGTGATACTGAAGGTCTGAAGAAGAAGAAGAAGAAGAAGAAGAAAGGGCTGGCATTTAAAAGAATAAAGGGTTGGGTTTGGGCTTAATGGTGCAAAGCAACGTAATATTCATTTTTTGGGCTTTATGGTCACATAATTAAAGCTATACAGATTGGGCTTTGTGGTGGAGATATGGTTGGAAATAATTTTTTTTAAAAATAGTATTTTAAAATTAGGAAAAAATTTAGTAAAATTATTTTAAAATTATAGGAGAAATTTAAGAAAAAAAATAGAAATAACATGGCGGCTGATATGATTTAATGGGAGCGTAGTAACATTAAATGCTATGCTTCAGCTTTTACTAATATATAGATATAGATGTGGGCTTTAATCTTCAATATGTGTTGATTTGCATTTACATATCTATTGGACTTAAATGAGGCACCTGAGGAATGCAATGAAGGTGTACATCTTTCAGTATAGTAGGACAATATAACCTTGGTGAAAAGAAACTGAAGGACATTTGTCCTTTGTCTTTTGATATAGTTTATCTACAGAGCCCCCCCCCCCATACCCCTCCACCAAAAAAAGAAAAGAAAAAGAAATCAACTTGGGGGTAGTTGCAGCAACATAAAAAGAATAGATAACCCAAATGGTGAAAATGGCCAAATACTACCATTTTGCAAAATTTGTATAAAAAAGCACTGTTTCGGAACTTATTAGTAATCTACCACTTTTCTGGTACTAGAGCTCTACAAAATCGAGTTCCAAATAGTACTCGAGCACAGCAAACTTGAGTACCTAGAAGTCTTGCCACTGTGGCACCATCTGACATGGCATTTGGGCATTAAAAAATGCCACTTGGTACTCGAGTTTATTAGACTCGAGTACTGTATTAGTGTGGTACCCAAGTCCATTAAACTCGAGTATCAATCTGTATGTGAGGCCTCAATTCTTGAATGTAAAGAAAAATCATACAGATTGTACTTGAGTTTCATGGACTCAAGTACTGTGTTAGCACAACCCGAGTCCATTAAACTCGAGTATGGGGTTTGGCTTAATCTCACTCACCGTTCCACTCAGTAGCAATACTCACCGTTTCACTATCTCTTAATCTCCCTCACTTAGTCTTACTCTCTCAATCTCCCTCTCACTTTCTCAATCTTGCTCTCGCTCTCAGTCTCCCTAAATCTCTCAATCTCCCTCTTTCTCACTCAAACTTACTGTCTCAATCTCCCTCTTATTGTCTCAATTTGGCTCTCAGTCTTCCTTCAAAGTGACTCTGACCTCTCCTTTCAAAGTGTTCGTTCAAATCAAACTCTCTCTCTCTTAGCATTCCAGAGGCAGCACCGCTGTTCTCAAATTCGCCGCCGAAGAGTTCAAAGACCAGCGCTATCATCAACAACGGTACTTCTTTATCTCTCTCGCTCTCTCACTCTATCTAGGGTTTGTCTTGCATGTCGTTTCTGATCTTAATTTTCATTTTTTGTTTTTGTTTTTTTGGTATCTCATAATCCAATTGATCAATTAGATTGTAAAATTGACACAATATGCAAAACCCACTCACTACATACTTCATTATTTTTTAATCGGGTCATCACTACATTGTTGCCTATTTCTGATTACTTTTTATTTTAAAAAACATGATTGAATTGATGCACATCTTTTACTTCAAATTTGAGCATAAATATTTCCATGCAGCTAGGCTATTATCTATATAATGTCAATGATGGCAACTTCAGGCTCCTTTTGCACACTGGGGTTGTAGACTGTCATCTTAAGTGCATTGCTTCTACTTTGCAGTGTTGTAATGAACAACGTGCTTCATTTGCTTACTCATTGAATGGTGTTCTTGAATATTGAATGGTGATTTCATTTTTGTAATGAAAATGATTTAGCAAGTTTCTAGCTTTCTTTGGATAATGCCTTATGAGTGTAAAGTTTAACTATGAGCTCTCCGATATTGGCATTTGAAACTTGTGGCTATCTCATATATTTATTTAGGGGTGAAAATGTTTTATCTTGTATGCTGATGTATTCTATTTCTATTAGCTGAATATGTTGTAATCTACTTAACATTCTAAAGTTTAATTCAATTTTTTTTTATATGAAATCAGTGAAGGCTGCATTAGATATATATTATTGCCATTTTCAGTCAAATATGCTTATAATTAAAAATAAATAAATAAAAAGAAGAAGAAGAAGAAGAAGAAGAAGAAGAAGAAGAAGAAGAAAGTTTATGTTAGTCTGTACCCGAGTTTCTTTAACTCGAGTATGGCTTAGGTTAATTACTTCCACAATGCAGACTCAAACTTACTCCCACTCAGTTTTACTCTCTCATCTATATCAAAAAAATTGTTAAAAGAAGAATACTCTATTATGAAATTTTTATTGCACTCAATATCTCCTTTCAATCCTGTTGTTTCCATGTTTATCCTGTGTTTGGGTTGGCTTCTAGGATGCATATTGTTGTATTTGATTGCTTTTAAGTACAATGGGCCATTAATCACCTTTAATTTATGCCAGATATGGACCCACATGGAGCGGGACCCTCTGTCCAATCTTTGTTGACGAGGCAGGCTGTGCATCGTTCAAGTTTGCTTTGGGATGCTCCTTTGGCAGGTGAGGTATGCACTTGTCCAAAATCGTAGTGTAGTAGAAAGATTTTTCTTACTATGCACTTGTCCCTAGCATTGGCATTTAAGTTTGAAGCATATTTATTGTGTGCTTAGTAAATGCTATTATTAATACAATGCTGTTCCGTTTGTAGGAAGCGCCAGGTGTACTAACTTGTCGTCACTGATTTATAAGTGTGCCACAAGGTGGATTAGATCCACGGATTGCCGCTTATATCGCAAATACGGGGTTAGAGGGGCTACTTCGGGTCCCAAATATAGACATGGACCATGCATTGATCATGGCATTGGTGGAGAGATGGCAGCTGGAGACGCACTCATTCCACTTGCCCCACATTGAGATGACCATCACGCTACAAGATATGGAGGTTATAATGGGGGTACCTGTAGATGGCTTGCTGGTGGTGGGATATACCCATATGCAAGATTGGGGTGACACTGGTCTGTGCCAAATTGCTAGGGCATATGCTGCCGAACAGACCAATCGGTGCTGGTAAGAACACTGGAGTGATGGAAGGGCCGAGGGTAAAAGCCAAATGGCTCGAGGAGCGGTTTAGCAACCCTCTCCCAGCTGACGCCACTGAGGTGCTTGTGCAGTAGTATGCTTGGTTTTACATACTGGGGATGTTGGGTGGTATGTTGTTTATGGACAAGTTTGGCGAACGGCTCTCAATTATGTATCTGCAATTTTGCAATCCAATCAGCAATGGAAAGAATTATAGTTGGGGTAGTGCAGCACTAAGTTGGCTATATAGACACCTTTGTAAGGCATCAAAGAAGACAGCCCAGTAGATTGGCGGTGCACTGCTATTGGTGCAGTTGTGGGCATGGGTAAGGTTTCCACACATATGTCCTATGATGAGGCATCCATACCAGGCACTACCCCCAGGTCCACTTGCTATTAGGTATGTAGGATCTTAGATAGTTACCGTTTTACATTTCTGCATTAACTTTTTCTCATGGGAATTATGTAAGTAACTAATATGAATGTTATGTTTGTGTTGTTTGTTAGATGGAAAAGGGTGAAGATAACAACTGAATTTCCAATGCACGTCCTATGTGCCTATCATGTGTCGCTTGCTTCGCTATGGCCAAATCAGGTATCGTGCCATACAAGTGGGAACTGCTTTGGCATTTAGTTGTTGTACTTACAATTTGCATTGGAATAAATAAACATTTTTTTATTTCAGAGTTAAACATTGTTGCCAAGTATTGTTCACATTCGTTATACATTTTTTCTAATTATATTGTTAATATGGTTGTTTGCATCTATTGGATCATTGCAGATTGTCTGGGAGCCATACATAAATTATTTGAGTTCCTTGCTCGCATATTGTACAGTCGGCCAACACATATGGAGGTCTATCGTGCCGCTTATACATTTTTGGGTGGTTGAAGGCCATCACCCCGAACGTGTTCTTCGACAGTTTGGGATGAAGCAAGGCATACCCGTCGATGTCGATACTTCAATTGAACTTCACAAGGCACTCTAAGGCAAGTAGGAAAAAAACTGGGCTGAAGAACAAGCCACGCATATTGCTAGATGGGCTGCGCACGTCACAATTGCCGAAGCACTACCCTTTCATGGGGAGATAAGCTACAATGACAAGTATATGGTGTGGTTTCCTCCCCGCACTCTTTGCCATATTACAAAAGAGACCTCATACTGGGACATTTTGGTAAGTTTACAAAGACTGTTCTATTATAAATGTACCTTGTTTCGCATAGTTTAGTTCAACCTACTAACACTACTCTTGTATACTTGTGACAGGTTGAATCATAGTTGAGGATTATGGCGAAGTGCGAACCAGGGTCTGAGATCTACACCAACTGTATTAATGCCTTGCAATCTGTTGAAGAGATCGGTCGGTTGACCTTGGACGATGCACGCATTGCGAGCAACACAGATGAACCGGCTGTAGGGCGTGGTTGGCAAGCAAGTGGACGTCAAGGACATGGAGGCCGTCAATCTAGTCAGCGTCATACAATTAGTCGGCGTCACACATGGTATTCGCGACTAAATTGGCGGTGTGACATGCATTGACCTGGTACGCAGTGCGAGAGAATTTTAGCTTCAAAACTAAGCATTCAGACTCAGAGAGGCTTATGGTGAGTTGCGAGGATGATTCCAGCCCATGGTCAGTCTGTGTGATTTATTGCGAGAGAGAAAATGTCTGGAAGATCGCAAAATGCAAGGGCCCCCACACGTGCGACAAAATTCAGAATGCTCATGATGGTCGGATGATTGATTCTGCGTTCTTAGCATACATACTTGAGCGCTATATATGAGAAGACCCTGCGTATAAGATAAAGAACTTACACCACGTTGCTTTGGCAGACATAAGACACGAAGTATCTCACTACAAGGTATTCTTTAACTTGCATTCTTTTTTCAATACAATGTAGAGACATCAGTCTTCATGGAAGTATAAACATGATATTTTTTCCCAAAACCCACGAATACCTGATGTTATGAAAAATGAAATTGAAAAAAAAAGACAAGAAAAAGGAATAAAGAGAAAGAAATATTATCTTCATCTTATAGCCTTACAAGTCTTGATTTCTTTTCTTTAACTATAATTATTTAACTTGTATTCATTTCTAACGTAATCATTATGGTTCACATACAAGGTATGAGATGCTAAACAAAAGGCCGTTGCAGCTATATACGAGGATTTTAAGGAGTCTTATGCAGAGTTGCCGCGTTTTTTGGCAGGACTTAAGGATGCAAGTTCGGGTACAAAGTATAAGTTAATAGTGGACAATAATTATGAATTGGGAACCTATACATTCAAGTCCGTATTTTAGGCATTTCGTCCATGTATTGTTGGGTTCAAGCATTGTAGGCCCGTGATTAGCATTGATACAACCCACCTCTATGGAAAATATAAAGGGAAATTGATGATTGCAATGGCGACAGATGCTAATAATAAGATTTATTCACTAGCCTTCGCCGTTGTCGAGAGCGAGAGCACAAAGACTTGGGGTTGGTTCTTGGCTTGTATAAGAAGGTATGTTACCGACCAGAGCAAGCCGTGTGTCATATTTGACAGACACCCTGGGATACAAGTTGTCTTCAGAAACACTAATCGAGACTTTTTACAGCATCCCATGACAAAACATCGTTACTGCCTTCGTCATATATGCAGGAACGTCAACACTAGATGGAACAATGAAACTTTAAAGAATCTAGTATGGAGGATAGCAAGTGCTACCCAAGAGCAAAAGTTCAATGCCACCTTCAATTTAATTGAGAATGTCAACCGGGATGCGCACCAATATCTGAAGGATGTACCCAAAGAGAAATGGGCTCTAACTTTTGACGAGGGTTATCATTATGGGGCGATAACTACAAACGTCTTCGAGTGCTTCAATGGTGTTCTAAAGGGTGCTCGTAGCCTGCCCATTACGGCAATGGTGAAATACATATGGTTCAAACTGAATGCTTACTTCGATGATCGTTGCAATAAGAGCATAGCGTAGTTGAATTCGGGGAAAAAATGGTGTAAATACGCCTTGGATATCTTCTTGAGAAATAAGGCGAAGGTGGAGCATCACAGGGTGACGAGATTGAGCGCGCAACAACAATCGTATCAAGTAGATACATCGCATAATCCAGGGACTGCTGGACATGGGGATCACACTCATGAAGTTAATCTGCTGCAAAGAACTTGCACATGTCAAAAATGGAAATTGTACAAGTTACCATGTTCACATGTCATTGCAGTTTGTATTAGGTATCGACATGATGTGTACATTGACCCATGCTATAGCATGAATGCACTGTTTTGGAGCTATGCTCTCGTTTTCCTTGCGTTGAAAGATAGATTATCATGGCCGGATCCTAAAGAAACTCGAAGGGTCGTTCCTAACCCCCGATTGATTTGAAAGAAAGGTCACCCTGTCTCAACATGAATCAGGAATGAGATGGACGAGGGCGGGAAACGGCTGAGAACCACACCATGGAAGGAGGGGGGGGGGAGGAAGGTGCAATGCGGGTTGTGTGACCAAGAGGGGCATAATTGAAGAACATGCCCTAAGCGGAATGAGGTACCGATGAGTGGTGGTCTTGTAGACTAGGTACGCTAAGTTTGAATCATGGCATCATTCTAAATGCAACTTGAAACAAAGTGCATGATATATGCCATTAGATCAAAATGCATGCTATATGCCATTCAATTATGTATTTTTAAAACTTAAGAAAAATTGGATAAAATTTGAAGGACCAAATATGACATTTATACTATAAGCTACTTTCCCTATAGGATGCATACAAAAAGTCATTAACATTGCCATTTGGTTTGTCGCAAAAATTGCATACTAATTGGTTAATGTAATGTAATGTGTAATTGCCCTATGTGTTATGTAGTGTTTTTCATTTTTTTTCTTTCTTTGAAGGGTGTTAGGTCATTTGTGGGTTGGCCATGATTTCACTTTTCCACTTTTAACTTATTGGATCTTAGAAGTTTTCTCTGATTGCATATTTTACAATTGTGAAGGCACTCTCCTTAGCATGATCATCTTTAAGTACCCTGGCATTGCGGCGGTGTCAACTTTGACTTGGCCTATGTTAACATGATCATCTTCAAGTACCCTACCATTCAAGTACATTGCTAATTAATGGTGTCAAATTTTTATGCTCACAACCAATTAGTCAGTTTACTACTTCTATTATAATGATTTCTTTGCTTGTGAAGGTTTGATGCCTGGCTGATTCAGTAATGATGATATTAAAAACTAGTTGCCTAGAATTTGATACTGTGGTTGATGTTCTTGCTGTTTAAACATTAATGTGTATTACTGAAATAGGTTGAAGATATATTATTTTTTCAATATATGCACACATCTGTTGTCTACAATTTGATGTCATGGTTGATGTTTTTGCTGTTTAATGTGTATTACTGAAATAGGTTGAAGATTTATTTTTTCAATACAAGCTACCTAAAATAACTTGTGGGCTACATGAATACATGTGCACGGATTTACACATTTTAGATTATCCATCTTTTTAACTAATATTTTTGGACTGCTGATCCAACAGTAGTTTAGTAGTGAGTGTTCTTTTCTCCAATTTAAGATTAGATTGTTTTATGTTCTGTTTCATTTTTGTGTGCGTGTGTGTGTGGATAAGGTGAACTTTTATAAATATAAAAGCCTATGCTAGACTTTTGTTCGTTTTAGGGCTACTTCTAGTAGTAGCTAGGTAATGTTGGGCCATATCTAAATGTCTGCTCTGTGTGTGTTTTTGTGTGTGCATGTTTCTTTTTTATTATACCTAATCTATTTACCATGTACAACTTAGTTTTAAGAGAATATAGAATATAGGTTGGTTATCAAGTTGACTTGTTTAGAGACCAATTAGCACCATTCTATGCGTTGAAAGGAAGAATTGCTTTAACTATCTCCCTTAAAATGCTGGAAGGAAGCTATTATACGTTCTATTTGAAAGAACAAAGGCTCATAACACCTTTTTGTGGAGCAGTTCATATGATTTTGGCAAAGGGTTAAGAAGTCCATTTTGCTAAGATCTATTGTTGGAGGTCCATTGTTCTTACCTTAATCAACTTAATCTTTCTCTTTGCAATTTTATAGCAATGAAGGACTTTCATTCAGATGAGGACTGTTCTCAAAGTTGTGGACAACTCAGGGGCAAAAAAGGTGATGTGCATACAAGCTTTGAAGGAGCTTTGAAGGGGAAGAAATGTGCAAGATTTGGAGATACAATAGTTGCATCAGTCAAGGAAGCCCATCCAAATGGAAAAGTCAAGAAAGAAAAGGTTGTGTATGGTGTGGTTGTGCGTGCTGCTATGTAACGTGGTCGTTGCGATGGCAGGGAGGTGAAGTTTGATGATAATGCTGTGGCACCAGAGTTTTTGGGCCTGTCCCTCATGAGCTGAGGAAGAAAAAGCATGTCAAGATTCTTACTTTGGCTGAGCATATTGCATGAAGAATGGAGTACACTAGACTCCCAAGTGCAGGATTGTTAACATAGGCATAATTTTGGATAAATCTAGCATATTCTTTTGGTTGGACTCTTGAAATTTGCCTAAACTTATCTGCAATTATTAATGAGGAGAAAGGCTGATTTTGCATCCCATCAACTTTGGAGTAGTGAGTAAATATCCAAGAGACATATTCTTGTGTAGTGTATCATAAACAATCAATAATGGCTGATTCTGCATCCCATCAAAATGTGATTTCCAACTACATTAGGCTATGACTCTCTCAACTGATGACTAATTGTCAATATTTCGGTTCATCAATGGGTACAAATACAATGCTGGAACACCATGAAAATCACTATTTTTTTCTCATTTTTTGTTTTGTTTTGTTTTATTTCCCTACCTCCTTTAAATACAAGGACAACTTGAAATTAAACAGCTGTGTTGCAGTAGAAACATTTGTTTTTGCCAAACTTGAAGATGTATAATCTTCCATTCCTCAATCTGGTTAATCTTCCATTTCTTGAAACTTTGGTATTACAGGCAACCGATGTCAATGAAGCCTTCAAAGACGTTTCAAACTCTACTCTAAGAGCCTACCTATTATTAATTGGATCAAGAAGTCCCATTGTTGCAAGGAACTGCTTAGATACCAATTTGTGTACATTTGTACTTTGAGGTGCCAAAATGTTATCCAAAGTACAAAACATAATCTCCATATGTTATACTATACTAGCTGATTGCTGCCATTAGCCAGTCCCCAGTAGAGAAATAGTGAGAGAGCAATAGAATAAAACAACTAGGTAAAACAAAATGAAGAAGGCTTGAATGGGGCCTCCCATACAGATTGATACTCGAGTTTCATGGACTCGAGTATCAATTGACATGATTTTTCCACTCAAGAAATCGGGTCCTCACATATAGATTGATACTTGAGTTTAATGGACTCGGGTACTGTTAACACAGTACTCGAGTTTCATGGACTCGAGTATCAATCGACATGATTTTTGCACTTAAGAAATTGGGGTCTCACATACAGATTGATACTCGGGTTTAATGGACCCGGGTACCACATTAATACATTACTCGAGTCCAATAAACTCGAGTACCAAGTGGCATTTTTTAATGCCCAAATGCCATGTCAGATGGTGCCACAGTGGCAGGACTCGGGTTTGTAGAGCTCGAGTACCAGAAAAGTGGTAGATCACTAATAAGTTCCAAAACAGTGTTTTTTTGCTACAAATTTTGCAAAATGGTGGTATTTGGCCATTTTCACCTAACCCCAATAGCAAGCAAACTTTATAAGGCCAATCTTTTGCAAGCCATGTTCAAAATGTATATGCCAAAGGCCAATCCTCAAACTTATGCTTTATATCTAATTTTTAATTTTCAGCTTGCATTACTTTTGTAAATTACAGGGTTTAAGGGTTTATATGATTAAAATTTTATTGAATTATCTCTGATTCTAGAGATTATGCATATTGTAACTATTTAGTCAAAACCCTTTCTAACCATTGAGATTATAATAAGATTTGCTTCAATCTAGCACTTTGTTTTGTGGGTTAGTCTTGCTGAGTGATAAAAGCTCACACTATTGAGAAAGAGAAGCCACCATCGATGTTATGACTTAATTCCAGAGATAGTAGCTGAAACACTGCTTATCTGGATGAGGCAATCTTTTTTGTTGGGGTTATAATTGCTTTTGAGAGATTGTTCAAAAATTGGGTGTGAAGTGGATCTCTACTCTAGGTGGACTTTGTTCTCTTTAAGCATTTATTTGTTTTTTAGGAATGTTTCTTTTTCCCCTGGGATTTGTTATTTTTGAAAGGATATTTATGTTGTATTTGTCTGGTTTTGTTACTTTCCTCGAAAACTAGCCTATTTTCCACTGAATTAAACAAAATTTGTACTAGTCTATTAATGAATTCATTTTGGATTGGTAGAGGAATTATAATTATGGGTTTTGGTGATAAAAAAAGATATTTGGATGACCAGTTTAAACAACTTCAGAAACTACTACAAAATGAGAACAATCCAGATTTTGTGGTTGATTTTCTATTTTCTTTGATGATTTTGAGAAGCTCTCAAACAATATTTCTAGAGCTCTGTGAGTATTTGTTATCTATGTGGTTGATTTTGGAAAAAAATTTGCTTAATGATTTATTTTTTGTTTATGGGTAAAATGAAATACTTCACTAATAAGTAATATGTTTAAGAAGATAAGTATATGTCTTATGCTACGTAATTGTTCATAAGTCATTGTCAAGAAAATTTTAGCTTCACAGTTATGACATTGATTTAAGGGCATCTTTGTAAGTATGTGTTTCCACGTTCTTACCATGACAAATATTTTACAAGGTTTTTCATTCTCTGCTCACTTGCATCATGATTTCCAGCACTACAATTATTGATTCGAAAACAGAATGTAGCATTGCTTTTTAGTTATGAGAGATAAAATTTTTGTTTATTATGTTGTATATATAGGTATACACATGGATTGGTTGTAATAATGATGTTTGAGTTTGGAGAATATTGTTTCATAAAGTTAAACTTCAAGTTCTGGAATTTTCTAAGTGAAAATTCGAAATACAGCATTTTCGATCAATCGAAGCTTTGGCTTGATCGATCGAAATAGTAAAGAAAAAATCTTGGAGTCTATGGATGTCTTGATCGCTGCTCGATACTTGTTCAACCGATTGAAAAGAGCACTCGATCGATTGAAAGTAACTTTTGATCGATTGAAAATCGTGAAACAGGATTTTTCTGCAGATTTTTCTGGTGACTGTTCAGAGAGTTTGAAGGGGTTTCAAGCCTTGTGAATGGTTTTATGAAACATTTTAACTCTCCATATATGCCTTTTGATGAAATATAACCCTATGAGTATAAATAGAGGCTTATGTTCACTTGAAAAATAGTAAGTTAGAGAGAAACACAAGAAATCCTGTGGTCATTCTCTAGAATTGCTATCTATAGAACCCAACATCTTGGTTGTATCCTGGGGAAAAATTTGCGATAACCCTTTAACAATAATAGTGTGGGGGGGGGGGGGGGGGCAAATATTGTCTAAGGAAAATGATATTATGTCTCCAAGTTATCTATTTTCTATTTTTCTTTTGTGTTAACCTGGTTCTTCCATTATTATTTTGTATAATATCCCTAACATATTATAATGTAATGAATTACTTGGTGGGTGGATTTGCTTGTGTGGCCCCCTACCCATGATTGGTTGCCTAAAAAAACAGTATGTATCATGGTAAGTTTCTTATGAACATAGGTGCACTAGAATTTTCTTAACAGTAATTTATGAACATTATGTGTGATGTCAAGTTTATGTTGCACGTTACTTTCTAAAATATGCAAATTGATGATTGTGGTCATGTTAGATATACTTATAATGTAAGATTGTTGAAGTACTGTGTTAAGTGATTTTGAAGCAAACATCATATTCAAAGAAAGTCACTATCCAATAGATAATTGCATCATTGTCTTTTTCAATGAATCTCATGCATCACACGGGTTAACGACTAGTGAAAATAAAACTGCACTAAAAGTTAGAAAAATTGGCAAAATGAAAAGTCAAGAAAGGCAACACGTTTGCATCTTGAACTTCTCTTCACCTAGCCTTAAACTATTGTCCCTATTCCTAATATGCAAACACAACACAACAAATGGAAATATACTTCTCTTCATCTAGACTAACCTATTGTCCCTAGAGGACAATAGAGTACTAAGTCTATTCTCTATAACCTTATGAATCTTTCTTTTCCGTGCTCTCTCCATAGCACCCTTAATTCTTATCCTTTTCCCGAAAACATACACTGACATCTAGCTGATTTGCCTATCAGTAGTTGTCCAATAGCACCCTAGTTTTTTTCCTCTTTCTGTTGCTACCCTTTGCTTACACTTTACTCTGTCTTGCTTCGTCCTAGATTAGCCTACCTACCCTGGGTTTTGCCTCCTCGTGCTACAATAGAGGTCTCAGACCTCATTGCTCGGACTGAGAACATCACATGGATAGACGCCTGCCTAGAGCTCCCTCCAAACCAAGATAACAATAACACATCCTCATGGGCTTTACTAGGAAAGCTCATTACATATAAACCTGTAGGTTTATCCATAGGAATTTTTTTTCATTTAACATTAAATTGCTAAGAATTTCGTTAGTTGCCCAGTTTCAGAACAAAATGGAAAAGTAGCATCTCGAGTTTTAAAAACTCGAGTTCCGAGTAGAAATTGAGTTTCTAATACTCGAGATCCTAAACTACAAGCATCTGACATGGACTTTTTTCCACGTGGAGCCACGTTGAAATCGAGTTTCTAATACTCAATTTGTGATCATATTAGCCGTCCAGACTCCAGAACATGAGAACTCTCCTTCACACACAAACATACAAACCCCAAACCTAAGACAAGCGCATCTCACTTTACCGGAGACAAGCGCATCTCATCAGCGGTAGAAACCCATCGACAGACGCTTAAGTGTTCTGGAATATGATCACCTTACTCAGCTCTCTCACTGCAGATCGGCTCACCCAGATCGGCCCACCCAGATTTGTTCTTCCTCTATTCGTTCTTCCTCTGTTCTGACCCAGATCGTGCATCTTCCTCTGTTCTGACCCCGATCGTGCATCTTCCTCTATTCTTCAGAGCTCCAAATCGTGGATTGTTCTTCTCCAAAATCGAGTCTTAGAGACTTGGTTTGATGATGTTTTTCTTCTCTGGGTTTGTTGATGAATTCGTTGTTTGATGATGTTTTTTCTTCTCTGGGTTCTGTGATGATGTTTTTTCTCTAAGTTCCTTGTCTGGAATTTGCTTTAAAACCTCATCATCCGAAAGCTGTGTCAAAAATGTTTTTGCCTAAGAAAATCGAGGCTTAGAGACTCGATTTTGATTTGGTAAAACTCGAGTCCTCCTGACTCGAGATCTATGTGGCATTTTCTATCTAAGTCATCAAGTAAAAATCGAGTCTTTGAGACTCGAGTTTTAAATAGAACTCGAGTTTTAGAAACTCAAGATGCTAGTTTGCTGAAACATTTCAAACATGTGTTAACTTACTATATTGCCCCCCTTTACTATGCTAGAAGCCAAATATCCCCTTATCCATAGTATCATATGTGGTAAACAGAGCATGGAGACCAGTTTTTAAGATCCGAGTGAGTTGGCTTGAGAACAATGTTTTTATATTCCATTTCCAACATGAAGTGGACATGGCCAATGCCTTTCGCAGAAGATCCTGGTCTATCGGAGGAGGATATCTAGTTCTAAAGCAGTGGAATCCTTCCCTGACGCGGCAAGAGATCTCATTCTCTTCTTCTATGTTTTGGGTTCAGGTACATGGGTTCCCTGACTTTGGAGATCACCAAACAACCTCCGCTTGCTGGGTAAAAGAGCTGGAAAGGTCATCGAGGTGGACTTAGCCGGAAAAGGAGGTGGTGGCTAGAAAAGGTTCATACGTATCCAAATAGAAATTGACATACGACGACCTCTCGTACCAGGTATTTTCTTGCCTAGAAACAACCTTCCTCATCTCTGGATTAGTTTAAGATACGAAAAATTAGCAGACGTGTGTTACCGTTATGTGTTGATTGGTCATGAGACTCATTTTTGCCAAGGTAAAATTTTCTTAATTCGTAACCCGTTTGGTCATGGGCTCATTGCCTCAGGGCCATGGCTGAGAGCAGAAAACAATACCACTTCATCGGAGTTATTCCACAAACCTGACCACCTTGCTCAACCAGTAACCCCTACTGAAAATTTTCAAATGCGGTTGAGATCCCCACGGTTCAGCCAACTCATCAAGCCACGTCAACAAACCAGGTTGAGGCACACATTCCCTACCATAACAGTGTACCTCAGGAGCATAGTACCATCAGGATAGAGCTATACCAAACCACAAACCAAGAGGAAGCTACACCCGAGGGGTTCACATCGCACCAGCTGGCTGTCTCATCCATACATGTAAAAAAATCCTCCCTTATCCCCTCTGATCCATATACGGACCCAAAAGACCAATTTTTACCACCTGTCACTACCCACAGAGATGATCCAAGCCCAACTTTCCCCCCTAGTTTCGGCCCACAAGTGAGCAACCCAGAACCTACCTTACCACCCAACAGTGAAACACATCCTGATAACGAAGCCAATCTAATCCAGCTCTCATTCCAATCAACCTTATCCCAACCCCCATCGCCACAATCTCAAAGAAAGAACCCTAACACCTCTCTAACATCCCAAGCCATACTACCACAAAACACCCAGGAAGAAACCTCTAACCCGATTCCCACCCACAAAAGAAAAGTCTTAAAGCAAGAGCTTGATAAATTCGCCAAAAGAATCAAATTCATTGTTCACGCTCCTGAAGCGGATTGCTACGATCCTAAGATAGTCACCTTCACCCCCAATGCTAGAGTGGATCAATTAAGTCTAGAGGAAAGGCTTAATTCATTAATTCTAAGCAACTCTGTACCCCGAGGTGAGCTCATTTCATCAATTCAGTGCAACTCAGCACGCCAAGGTGAACCTTTTGAATTTGATATATCCCCACCTGATACTAACACCATTGCTAAATTATGCTCTGTTACTATTGTTATGGCTGAGGAGGTGGGCCTTATCAAGCCTAGACATGGCAAAGGAATGGGTCGGGTCGGGCCAAATGGGTTGCAGGTAAAAAATGGGTCAATTTAAGCGGGTTAAAAACGAGTTCGGGTCAATCAGATTACGGGTCAGGTTGACCCGTATTTTTCACATGAATTTTTTTTTTTATAAAGAAAACAACATGTATTTGCCATTTGGAAAGTTATGCAACAAATTACTTGATGTAAATTGCATTACTTTGAATTAACCACTTATATCAAGAATGAACTCAGTTAAACTTATTAATACTTATTCAATAATTTTAAAATTATACAAATCCTAACATTGCTATCTAAAACAAAATAATACAAGGATAAGTAAAACAAATACACAAGTTTTATTTCTACACAATATTAACATTCCAAAATATAAAATAAAATTACAAATGACTTATTGGATAACTCATTTGATAAAGAATAAAAACATATAAGAAATTTACAATCTTGAAAATTAATTTTATAATCTATTATCAATTGTAGTTGGCACTCTATTTCAATTTGAGATATACATTAAAGTTTGATTGTTTACTTATTTATACATGGTTTCTTTTATGAATATCATATCATTGTTAAGCAATACACACTCTAGGAAATATCATAATTTATTTTGAAAAGTCGTTTATTTTGGACATAAATTGTTAAAAAATAGGTCTAAGCATTCAGTATTTATACTAATTTGACACTTTGGCTTCACTATTTTCATACTTGTGAATGTTTCTCATATATGTCTATAATTTTAAATTTATGTTTTTAACTCTATTGTAACCAGATTATCTTGGCATTTACTTTACTATTTCATATCTAAAAATCTTTACTCACTCCAGAATGCTCAATCATTCATCTTTTAATTAATTTGCATGCAGCTATGTAAATGTACCAATTGTTTCCTTCAAGCTCACAACAAACAATTAAACCAATATTGTCTTAATTTTACTATTTTTTTACCACAAAAAAAAGTTAAAAAAAAAGTTCGGGTTTAGGTTGGATTGACTCGCAAAAAACATGGGTTGGGTCACGGGTCAACCCATTTTTACTTCGGGTCAAAAAATCAGGCTCGAGTCAGGTTGGGTCAGAAAATTCTGACCCATTTTTCCATGTCTAATCAAGCCTCCAACCTCCCCATGAAAATCCTAGGCTGGAACTATTGTGGCATTTGTAACGTTGCGACAGTAAAAGCCCTTAAGGCTCAAATAAAAGGGAATAGCCCAGATATTATTTTTCTTAGTGAAACCAAAGCCTCTGTTTCTAGGATGAAGGATGTGTTGAAATCAATAAAGTTTTCTGATATGTGTGTTGTTGAGGCTAAAGGTTCTGCAAGGTGGTATTTGTGTCATGTGGAAATCTGGTTTATCGATCCACCAAGTGGAATAAAATAAAAATCTTATTGCAATCAAAGTGTCTGATGCCTTTTGTGATTGGATTATGGTGGGTTTCTACGACCCTCCCTACCCAGTCAAGAAACAAAAAGCTTGGGAGAATCTTATGGCGCTCCTCAATTCCTGTCAATGTCCTTGGGTCTGCATTGGTGACTTCAAATTCACCAAGAATGATAAAGAGACACTTGGAGGTAAAAGATGCGGAGGCTCCTCGGCCACCAATTATCTCAAAGAGCTAATCTTCGAGTTTAGAGCTATTGACCTGGGTTTTTCTAGTAATTCTTTTACATGGGCTAGAGGTAGATGGGGAAGCTCCACTATCAAAAGAAGGTTGGATAGAGGCATTGCTAGCATATCATGGCGCCTAGCATTCCCTAAAGCTGATGTGACTCACTTGGGAGCCTTAAAATCAGACCACACCCCAATACTGTTAAATACCAATCCAAAAGATAGCTTTGCCCACAGACCGTTCAGGTTTGAAGCTGCTTGGATCAGGGACAATGGATGCAACTCAATAGTGGAAAAGGCATGGAATGAGGAAGCTAGAGGTCTAGCTTTTACAAAGCTATATAAAAGCAGGCCAACACTAGAAAAGCACTTTAGAAGTGGAATAAAGAGGTGTTTGGGCACTGCCAAGTTAGGATAAACCTTCTTATGGAAAAGATCACCGAAGTTCAAAATAGGCCGCCCTTGGAGAACAATGGTAGAATTGAGGAAGAACTCCAAATAGAGTTGTCAGAATGGCTATTTAGAAGCGAAATCATGTGGAAGCAAAAATCACATGAGCTCTGGCTGAAAGAAGGAGATAGAAACACAAAATTCTTCCATCTTTCTACCATTATAAGGAGAAGGAGGAACAATATCGATGCCATCAAGTCAGAGGAAGGCCACTAGATTATGAGCTCAAATCAAATTAGGCATCTCTTTGTCTCATCCTTCAAAAGCCTGTTCTCTGAGGAGAATGTGTCCTTTCCAGAAAAACTCGACAACCTTATGACCAGCTGTATCTCCGAGGAGGAAAACTCATTGCTGAAGAAAATCCCATCTTGAGAAGAGATTAAAGAAACTCTTTTCCTGATGCAGGACTTAAAAGCTCTCGGTCCCAACGGGTTCCCTGCCTTGTTCTATAAGGAATTTTGGCCCACGGTCGTGGATGCAATCACGAACGCGGTCTTGTCATTCTTCACAGATGGTTGTTTGCATAGAGAAGCTAATAGCTCTCTCATTGTTCTCATCCCAAAAACGACCAACCCAACATCAATGAATAGCTTTCGGCATATAAGCCTCTACAATGTAGTTTACAAAGTCATCTCCAAACTTCTTGTTGCAAAGCTAAGACCTCTCCTCCACAAGACCATCTCTCCTTGTCAATCGGCCTTTATACCGGGCAGATGGATTGCTGAAAACCAGGTTATTGTGCATGAGCTTTTGCATAGTTTTAAAACTAGGAAGGTCAAATCTAGATTCATGGCCATCAAGCTTGGTCTCCTGAAAGCATACGACCGATTTAATTGGAAGTTCATCCATGCTATTCTTAAAAACTTGGGGTTCAACTTTGTCCTCTTTAGTTGGATTTTGACCCACTCTCACCGTGCCTGTTTATTCTAGGACAAGAAGTTTTATCAAGGATGTTGGATATAGAGCTAAGCACTAGCAATATTAGCGGAGCTAAACCTTGTGCTAGAGGACCTACCCTCAAGCACGTCATGTATGCGGATGATATAGTCCTTTTCTCTAAAGCAACAAGAAATGATGCTTAAAGGATTTCTGACTGCCTGGAAAAATATTGTAGTTGGTCTGGATAGAGTATAAATAGAGGAAAATCTGGAATTTTCTTTTCAAAGCACACTGGACCGTGCAGTATAAGAGCCATAAAGCAAATCTTCCATATGAAGAGTCTTAAAAAAGATGCAATGTACCTTGGAGCACCAATGTTCTTGTCCAGATCACCATCCGAAGATTTCAAGTTTTTGTTAGACAAAGTGGAAGCAAAACTCTCAGGATGGAGAAGTAGATGCCTCTCCTGGGCAGGTAGATGCACTTTTATAAACTCTTTAACTCAGACCATTCCCAACTACCCTTTGTCCTCCTTTAGCATCCTTGCCAAACTTTGTGACAAACTTGATGCTTTCTCTAGAAGGTTCTGGTGGAAACCTAAATCGAAAGAAGGAAGATTTTCTTCCTGGAAAAAGTGGGACAAGTTGTGTAAACCCAAATGTGCAGGAGGTCTCGGCTTCAAAAAAACTAGAGAAGTTAATGCTACACTTCTAGCTAAGTTATCATGGATGGTTGCCTCTGGTAATCAAAGCATCTATATGGAGGTTTTGAGAGCGAAGTATAAAGTCAAAGAAGATTGGCTTAGAGCAAATTCGAGAAAATCATCCTCCCCCACCTGGAAAGCAATTGAAAGAGCTAAGATTTTGATTGAAAAGGGAGCATGTTTCCTTTTGGAAGATGGCAAATTTATCGATGTATGGGCTAATCCTTGGGTGCCTTGGATCGAAGACTTTAAACCAACGCCGAGAATTGAAGACTACTATCAGCTCCCCATCAAAGCTCATCATCTATTAGATCATACCTCAAATGCATGGAATGAAGATATGGTAAAAGAAGTCTTTGAATCAGTGGCTGCTCAAGCCATCCTTACCATACCTATCCCACACTCCCCTAGGCAAGACAAGCTCATTTGGTTGCCTGATTCTAAAGGAGCCTTCTTTGTTAGATCAGTTCATTGAGTGGCGTTCACCCATTCAAGTAGCAGCAATCAAGACATTTCCCACTGGAAAAATTGGTGGAAAGCTAGGCTCCTAGAGCGTCTTAAAGTGCTGTTATGGAGGATTAGAGCCAATGCCATTCCCACAAGAGAGAACATTCAGCGAAGAATCCAACATATTGATCCATCTTGCATTCTTTGTAATGTGGAAGTTGAGAGAAGCAGTATCCTATTCTTTGAGTGTCACTTCACCAGAGCCATATGGGCAACTTTTGGTTGGGGTCTAAGGATCAATTCTGACTTGCTAAATTCAAGAGAGGACATTCTGAAGATGATCTTAAATCCTCCAAATGCCCCTGTTCCAACAAATGAGCGATGGACCATATCCCTAAATATGGCCCTTATTATTGAGGAGATCTGGAAGGCAAGAAACCTTAAGCTTGTTCAACATTATCAACCCATTTTGTCCAAGGCCAAGATGAATGTTAATGCGAAGTTTCACGAGTTATCAAAGGTATACTCCCTTCTCATCCATCCCAATCTAGCAACAACAGACCCTCCCACTTGGATTCCTCCCCCTACAGATCACATCAAAAGTAATGTGGTTGCTGCTCTTGACTCTTCCAAATCTGCCTTAGCTGTGGTAGCTTGGAATTACAAGGGAGATGTGTTATTCATTTGGGGCAAAGTCCACCATCTCTGTCCCCCATTGCAAGCAGAGGCATCAGCCTTACTGTGGGCAGTCCAACTCGTAACCCAACAACATTGGAGATCAGTCATTTTTGAGAGAGACGCAAAAACGCACTTCGATGCGTTGAACCATCCTGAGCGGGCCTCTAATTGGATTCTAGACACTCTCAACAGCAATATTCGTAACTTGTCTTCTTTTTTTCGTCTTGTACCTTTTGCTGGGTTAAGAAACAGCAATTCTGCAGCCCATGAAGCTGCAAGATTCGCTTTGAAATCATCCCACCCATTTTGTTTTTCTAATGGTAATCTCCCACCTTCCATTGAGTCAATTTGTAAGGGAGATGTCGCCTCTTGTTTTTCTCTTTAGTTTCTTTGAATGAATATGTCGTTTATCAAAAAAAAAAAAACCTATTGTCCCTAATATGCAAACACATAACACATGAAAAATATTTCACCGTCCAAACTAAAGTTGGTGATGATGAATTTGAAGAAATTTTCAATAACAAGACTGATTTAACAAATCAAGAAAACATTACTAGCAATGAAGGCAAGATTGTATTTGTTAGGTTCTATGTACTTAGGAACTAATGTATTAGAACTCTAATGTGTATTGTTGGCAAACCATGATCAAAACAGGTGTTTAGTCTTGTTTTAGACTTGTTCAAAGTATGTCATTCATGTAAAGTTGGAATCGAGTTAACTGCAGAAGTTACTGTGCATTTCTGCTTGGCTCGATCGATCGAGAATTAGACTCGACCGATCAAAAGTCGTGCATATTGTTTTTTCTACAGAATTTCCAACTCAGCCCTAAGCCTATATGATGTGTAGGGTTTTATGTTTTGCCCTAGATATAAAAGGCAAACTCTAGCCACGTTTTTGAGGTTGCTAATATTGCTGTTTATGTGAATCTCTTGTGAGATCTGAGAGGTGCTTGCCTTCACACAAGCTTAGGATTATCAAGAAGGAGATTTCTTCAAGAACTTGATGATCATTCAGTTTCTGCCATAAGAGCTTAACGATACACAAGCGGGAGTACTTATACTTGCTGGAGAATCCAAGAAAGAAGGAATCCGTAGTCTCGGAGCTTGCACGTGGTCGTGTCAGTAAGTTTTCTACTGGTGGGTAGCAATAGGATGTTAGTGGTCTAAGTCGCTATTGTACAAACTTTGATTCTTTCATAGTGGATTCGGTTTTACCTTGAGGATAGCTAGGTTAAATCCTCCCCAGGTTTTTACCGGTTTGGTTTTCCTGGGTCATCATATCTTTGTGTTTTTATATTCCGCACTTTACATTGATATGATTATATGATTGTGTTAACCTAGATCTGCATAATTTGAACTGGTAATAACTTGGCTTGTTAACTAGGTTAATCTAATTGTGTGTTTAAGGGGTCTAAATAACTCTACAGTATCTAAGAAACTTAAAGATAGAAAGTGTGAGAAAGTGATAGAAAGTAAGAGAAAAGAAAGGAAAGGAGAGAAACGAAGAGAGAAAGATTGAGAGAAAAAACTTGTACTAACTATCTGAAATTCTTCTCAAAATAACAATTGAGCTTGATGCTCTGTATTTATAGTATACAATAATCATAACTACTTAATTAATCTTCCACATTATACGGATCTAAGCCCATAAATCTAGGGAATTCTATTCAGTGGCTTTAACTGAATTTCGCGCCAACCACTTGCTCTTTGAATTGAGTAAAACGACCCGTTTCACTACTAACGCTCCTTTTAATGAAACGATGCGTTTATAGCAATACCTTTCCTTTTAATGAAACGATGTGTTTAGTGCAATACTAAACACTGTCGTTTTGATCCTCAGAAATCTTCAACCTCTATCGTGGCCTCTATACAAGTTTGTCTTCAACATCCCCCCTCAAACTGATGGGAGAGGAATCAACCAAAAGTTTGGCACGATGAAATTGAAAAAAAGAGGAGCAGGAAGAGACTTGGTGAAAATATTAGCAAAATTATCCTTGCAGAGATAAACCCAATTTTCAATTGCTTGAGTAGGACCTTCTCACAAGTGAAATGGTAATCAACCTTAAGATGTTTGGTGCGAGAGTGGAAAACAGGATTTGCAGACAAAGCATCTTGAGATTGATTACCATTTCACTCGTGAGAAGGTCCTGCGCAAGCAATTGAAAATTGTGTTTATCTCTAGCGAAGATAATTTTGTTGATATTTTCACCAAGTCTCTTCCTGCTCCTTTTTTTTTTTTTTTTTTCCAGTTTCATCATGCCAAACTTCTGGTTGATTCCTCTCCAATCAGTTTGAGGGGGAATGTTGAAGAAAGGCCTGTACAGAGGCCACGACAGAGGTTGAAGATGAAGCAAAGGTTGAAGATTGAAGCTGCCATTGTTGAAGTTTGAGCAACAGCAGTGGATGGCTCTAATACCATGAAGAAATTTTCAATAACAAGACCGATTTAACAAATCAAGAAAACGTTACTAGCAGAGAAGGCAGGATTGTATCTGAGAAACTTAAAGATAGAAAGTGAGAGAAAGTAAGAGAAAATAAAGGAAAGGAGAGAAACAAAGAGAGAAAGATTGAGAGAGAAAACTTGTACTAACTATTTGAAATTCTTCTCATAATAACAACTGAGCTTGATGCTCTGTATTTATAGTACACAATAATCATAACTACTTAATTAATCTTCCACATTATACAGATCTAAACCCATAAATCTAGGGAATTCTGTTCAGTGGCTTTAACTAAATTTCGCGCCAACCAACTGCTCTTTGAACTGAGTAAAATGACCTGTTTCACTACTAATGCTCCTTTTAATGAAACTGCGTTTAGCGCAATACCTTTCCTTTTAATGAGACGATGCATTAAGCACAATACTAAACACTTTCGTTTTGATTCTCAGAAATCTTCAACCTTTGCTTCATCTTCAACCTCTGTCATGGCCTCTTGATAGGTCTGTCTTCAACAGAATCCTACACTAAATTCATTAAAGTTTGTTCCTTGTCATTATTTTGTGATCACAAACTTGTCAGGTCTCACACATGGGATCTAATTGTTTTGTTTTATTTGGAAGCCTACTGTAAGATACAAGTAGGTGCATCACATCAAGATTCTCTTTGACGAATTTGTTATAGGGCCCAGCTTGTTACTAAACAGTTCTCAAGAGTATAACATTGACTATGAGGAGACCATTATTCTTGTTGCACACCTCTATTATGTGGCACACTCATCTCAATCATGCTTGGTAGCTAAGGTTTTGTTAGCTCTAGTCAATTCTAAATCATTTGATTGTATTTTATGTCAACAAGGAGAACAATTAAACGATTGATGAACAATGGCTTAGAGGCGCACATTGACGTTGTCCTTAAATAATATTTGCTCCTGCACAAATATTGCTACAAGGTTACTTTTCTCAAGATACAACTTGTAAGGGTCATATTTTTATGTAATTCGTATGTCCTATGACAAAACACACTATGCTTGCAGTGGGGTAATTTCTAACTGGTTTCAAGAAAAACATAACAAGTAGTATTGTTGAGGACATGAAGATTACTCAAGCTACAGTGCAAAAAAGAGAAAACAGAAAGACTCAATACCTATCTCGACACTTTTGACCTATGGAGATTTAATGAACCTTGACACCTTTGATCTATCAAGATTTAATAAACCTCGATACCTATCTCGATCTATTGTGTTGAGAGATTTCTAATATGGCATGCAACGTATTCTAATTGGCTATTTGTTTATGGGTTTGTGTAAACCTAATAGGAATAAGAGAGCCCATTTAAAATGTCAATTATGCACATATTTAAACAAGGCAGTAGAGAAAGAGAACACTAACCAAAATGCTTCATAAGGTTTTTTTTGTTGAAACCCTAGCCTCCACCTTTTGAACCTGTGAGTTCAGAAAACAGAAGAAAGAGATCTTGCTGCGACCATTGTGTGCCTTTACCACTCACTTTTACTTTTTTATCTCCTCACTACTCTATATCTTGACGTTACAATTCCATCAACCCCCTTCATCTTCCTTTTATTCTGAATCTTCTTCTCCCACACAAAATGGTCACAACTACCTTCCTAGTTCAATGATAAAAAAATGCCTCTAAGAAGTCCATGAAATTTTTTTGTAATGCTACTCCTTTTGAATTGCTAGCAGCACTCTTTGGGTTACTTACTACATGTTAAAATACACATCAATATCAATAATTGATATATATATATATATATATATATATATATATATATATATATATATATATATATATATAAGTAGAGATCTTACGTAGGAGAGGCATTAGGTTATGTAGCGCACTCATTGAAATTATATTTAAAATCTAAATAAATAAATAAAAGTGAGAAACAAACTGCCAACATATTTATTAGAGCACGACATAGAGCAACCACATCGGTGCCATTCTAAGAAAGATTACATAATACTGTTGTCTGAGTTTGCAGTGTGAATGAAATAGCAGGTTATTAGTATATATCTGGCCATTCATTTCACAAAACACTGAGCATTATTCAATTGACGTGGACATCATCCATGTGTAAAGGATAATTAATTTTTTGGAGGAGTGTTGCCATACTGCCATCGAAGATGATCCATGTTTTGAATGCTTATACCACCAGCTACCTCTTCTATTGGTACAGCATCAGATATCTCTTTGAGGTCTTCTTCTGTAAGTTTCACCTTCAAAGAGCCAATATTGTTATCCAGGTTCCTGATCTTAGTTGTCCCTATAAAAGTTCAACGCAAATGAATGAACGATATAAGAGATTTGACCCATTGGAAAATAAAATCTTGCAAAACAGTTCCAAAGTTATCTGAAATCAGACCCAACTGTATATGAGCATATTAGTGAACACTGATTCATGATTTTATTATTCCACGAAACCAAAATACCACTCTTTTAAGCATTTAGCAACTAGACAGATCTACAGCCAATGATGCCATAAGACGCAATCACAAACCTTAACCCATAAGAAAATCTTATTTAGTTATGACAGCAAGCTAACACATTGTTTATGAATATGTTGACATTAACTAAAATCTGAGTCAACTTAATTTCAATTTGCAGCACATAAGAGAAAATAGTATTAGTAGCATTAAATAGAACTTCAGCCACTTTTCTGACTCTCTTTTGTGAGGAAAACTTAAAAATATTTTTGAAAGATGAGGAAAAATGAATTATGTAGCACATTTACACTAATGCAATTAATCAGGACCAAAAAAAGAAAAGAAAAAGAAAGCCAATTACCAGGTATGGGTACAATATCATCTCCTTGTTGGAGAACCCATGCAAGTGAAAGTTGAGCAGGAGTGCATTGGTGCTTTCTAGCAAGTCCTTCTATTCGATTAAAAATGGCCTTGTTCTTGACCAAATTTTCTCCTTGAAACCGAGGGTGCATGTTCTTATAGAAGAAAGAGCAGGCAGTCAGTTTAGTTAAAGCATTTTCAACGTTATTATTACTAATATTAATAATATTAAAGAGAAAGGCCAAAATTCTTGAAATTCTTATATAAGATGGTTCTAAAGTATTTTTTTTAGAGCCTTATTCCCCAAAACTCTGGGGTCAGGTATGGACCCTCAACAAACTAATTAGGAATTTGGGATTGGCCAGGTGTATTTATCTTTGATATTCTTTCATATCCAAAATCATATTCTTTGTTGCGTTTTTAATTAATATGCCTTTTTTCTATTACTTCTACTAATGTTATTTTAGACCTCCTCCTTTTTTTTTTTTTCCCCTTGACCATAATCAAATTGCTCGTCCTCATCAATGCAATAATCACTCTCTTTTGCAATTGACTAAACCATCTCAAGCAACTCTCCCTTATCTTATTATCAGTAAGATCATTATATTTAAATGGGTTTCTTCACTTTGTACCCTATTTTTCCTTGTATAATAACTTAAAAAATGAGATAAATAATGCATCTGCATGAAAAATTGTTTAGGGAAGATTCTTTTAAGAAAACATTTTCAATAGTAGATGTTACAATGTAAAATTCTTTCAAATCTCCAACAAAATAAACATCAGCGAAGATCCAACCCTTTAAGAAATAAAGTGTGGAGTATTAACATAGTTCATCCAAGTCATGACATGTTAACTATTTCACATGAAATGTCATCTATGGTGTTAGTGAGGTTGATGAAAAAGTTTCATTACATATTTTCAAAATTTCAGGGACTTGGTTGCAAATTTTCAAATATTAGAGATGAAATTGAAACTTGAAAACTTGAAGGACTAATATAGTGTTTGCCCTTGTAGGAATTTTTCATTCAATGAACCTGAAGAATGCATTGTTCAAAGAAAAATATCATTTTTTGCCTGAAAAATCATTCAGGCGATTTAAGAGTCGAACAAATAAATGACACAAAGTATTGGTGAAATTGGTACCAAAAAGCTATTTGCAGCCAAACTTTCCACAACTCCTTTGCCAGCGAAAAAACCACGACCAAGAGGACTGTATGGAACTAGTCCAATGCCAAGCTCCCTACAGGCACAAATTATTAAGACTCAAGAGAGCATTCTCATGCTTCAGGATAAGATAAAAATTTCATTATTGTAGCAGTCATTCAAAAGAGATAATAGTATTGGAAACACAAGAAAGAATAGGAAAAAAAAGGAGAGATTTTTAGGATAGATGCAATCTGATCAGTTAATTAGAAAACATCATCCGTGAACAGAACAAACCTGCAAAGTGGAATTATTTCATCTTCAATATCACGAGTCCAGAGAGACCACTCCATTTGCAAAGCTGTGATGGGATGCACAGCATGTGCCCTCCTTATTGTATCTGGGCTGGGTTCAGATAGACCAATATACTTGATTTTTCCCTCTTCTACCAGTTTCTTAAGTTCACCGACCTACATTCAAATAAGATGTATCTAAAATTTGCCACCAAAATCCCACCATCACTACAATGAAATAATAAATTTGCAGAGAAATTGACAATTTTAAATTACAAACAAGAAATAATTCAAAAAGACCAACCATTACAGGCTTGCGATTGAAAGGGCATGAGAATCACTTACAGTTTCTTCAATGGGCACTTTTGTGTCTACCCGATGCTGATAATACAGATCAATGTATTCCACATCAAGACGCTTCAAGCTAGCCTCACAGCTTGAGCGAACATACTCAGGGCTACCATTTACTTTTACATTAGGATATTCCCGTGTTTGGATGCCAAATTTGGTGGCTATTTGAATTTTTTCTCTTGGCAACTGCTTCAAGGCCTAAAAGATATAAACTTCTTTCAGATAATTACACAGAATTTTAACCTGGTCCTCAATTATTAATCAATGCTCTAGCAGATGATATAGAAAATAGTATCACAAAGATATTTCTACATCAGTGACCATTTTTAGATTTACTACCAGATAGGAACTAAAACATTTAACTTCTTGAGCTAGTAGAATTAAAATTGGTGTTAATTACCTTCCCAAACAGAATTTCATTAATATGGGGTCCATAAATATCAGCTGAATCAAAGAAAGTGATCCCCTTACTGAAAGCATGCTTTATAACTGCAATTCCATCTTCCTCGGAGAGAGGAGAGGTGTAGGCTCCAGTCAGGCTCATACATCCAAACCCCAACTTTGAGACCTGAGAAAAAAGAGTCAAGATTTCAAAGAAATGAACAACAAAAATTGACAAATATGTTGTAGAATGAAAGTAAAGCACAATGAAATATTTTAGTAGAGAAAACTATTCCTTAAAACCTTTAGAACCTGTGCATCTTGAACAGTGGGAAAGATCAACTGCTAGTTTGAAAACAATTTGAAGACTTTATAGCTTTATTGCCCGTTTGGATCCAGCGTTTTGCTGGCAGTGTTTTCTTTTTTTTTTTCTTTTTTCGTTTCTGCTGCGGCCTGCAGAGACAAAATGCTCAGTGTGTGCACTGTGCGCGCACTGTTCACGCACTTTTTTAGCAATTTTTTATTTAAAATGGGTCTCACAATACTATTCACACATTTAAAAATTATTTTGTTACAGTGTTTTTAGTTTTCAATTTTCAGCAATAAGTTCTATCCAAACAGACCCTTAGTTAAATGCATTACTAAATTTTCATGGTTATAGGTTATCAATGCAGGTTCAACCTTATGTCGTGAGTCTTTGTAGAAGAAAGGAACAAGACTACATATGGTCTGAAGTCTCCATCATTTCTATCATTTTTAATTCCTCTGAAGCCTCCCACATGACAAGATATGAAGCACACAAGATTAAGGAGGATTTTGTTGATGATGAAGGAGGATTTTGTTGATTCCTTAATCTTGTTGTAGTCTCTATTATATAGTGTAGATGATTACCCAATATAAAAATATAAAAATGACATTAAAACTCAACTTCCCCCTATCTACAAAATCAAATTGGTGTATTTGTATCAATTATATGAAAATTTCTTAGTATACTAGGCAAGAGAATTCTAACTATTCTTTAAGTTTAACAGACAGCATCTGTCAGACTGTCACACTGCTGTCTTCAGAAAATTAAACAAATCTCTTTGGATTTAAACTTTACCTTAACAGTTTGCTAATCACCTTAATCTGTTCAGTTCATCATGTTGAGCTTGGTTTTTCGGTATACAGATGGGTGCATTGGTGTCATAAAACAGAGTTTCAAGGGCATCATAACATCAAAACACATTTCAATTATAAGAATCCAAAAACTCTTGTTTCAGCATTCCCATTTAAACTTGCTGCCAAGAATTGTTTCTCACTATGCCAATGCTTATAGATTGCCCATTATTAAATCATTCCTCTTTTTAGAGGTTGAACCAATTAAAACAATAACCTACAGAACCGCTGCCATTAACTGCTTATGCTTTGATTTAAGAATTGTGTTTCTTAGCAGTGACACAATTCCTGCTGCAGTAGGAAGTTCTTGTTGAAGAGTGCGAAATGAATATAGAAGATATAATAATTGCAGCCACATCTTAAGATTGGTAAAGTTAAGCACTTCTCTACAAACTCATTCTCAATCTAGCATGTGACTAACTAAATAGCTTCATACAAATTGTTTCAAATTTATGATGCACCGTTCCTGTTCCTTGTCTCTAACTAACATACTGAACTTGTCCCCATGATATTCTTACAAAATATACTGTACATACACGCTACCATGTGCAATAGGATTATTTTCATATAATTGCAGCTTAAAGCTTCTGATCCCACAAAAGGTTACTTGGCGACTCCCGAAATTGGTCTTAATTTTCTTCTAATCTTTCCTTTATTAAAACAAGTCTGTAACTTGCATTGCGGGTACATTCTTTTTATATATATATTTTTTAACAGTCTTTTAGTGGTTTGGTTTTTCTTAGAGTTAAACTCATCCAACAATCTTATAGGGGAGTAGTGGTAGCACTTGGACCTTTTTTTTATTAAATAGTTGGGAAGTAAATCTTTTAAGAACTCTTTTATTTATTGGCTGAAAAAAAAGTTAATATATCTTGGGTTCAAATAAAAAAGGTTAATTTATCCTAGAATTTATCATATCTCCTCAACCTATCTAGTGCATTGCAACTTAAATTGATGCGATAGTCTTGATTCTAGGAGTTCTAATTTCCTTTTGGATTGATGTCATGCAGTTGATTAACTACAGGGGAATTTTTTATTTTTTTAATGATATGAAACAAACTTTTATTATTATTTTTAATCATTGTCCGAATTACATGTTGGACCAATTTTCTGTTTCCAACCCCTTAAAATTACTGGTTCCAAAAGAATAATAGTATCCAACGTGTCATTAGTTATGTTAATATAACATATAAGACTCTTTAATAGTATTAATATAACATATAAGATGCCACTTATCTTAAAAGCTTAACATATGGGTTTAAGCCTAGTTATGTTATATTAATTGCTTATTTTTGTCATTAGTATCCAAAGTGTGACTTCACTACTCCAACTTTATACATTTCTTACACATGAATATTCCAACAATAATAGATAATAAATATGCAATATTGGAGACTCAAACTAGTAATTAATGAGCATTGAGTTACTGTAGATGGATTATTGCAACTTTAAAAATTCGAAATAGATTAAATTATGCAGTGGGTTTTCAAAGAAATGTGACTTGAACATATACAAAGTGGAAGTTCCTTTCAAAGAAGAAATTTGAAAAGGTATTCTAGGAATGGCATTGGATTTTACCTCAAGTCCTTGATTGCCCAGTTTCACCCTTGGAATTTGGAATTCGTTCCCTTCAGCCATCTTTCAAATTGTTTGTTTTTCTTAGCAAGATTTTCGATGTCTGAATCTGTTTCTGGGATGATTTCCCTTTCCATTTCTCATTAAAGGCTCAGAGATATATATAGTAACAGATCGAGTAGAGGTAAAGACCACTGGGAACTAGCTGCTTTAAGTGTGAGATGGCTATGCCTATAATAATAAGTAATGTTGGACTATTTCAAACAGAGCTCAAAAGTCTTCAAAAAAAAAAAAAAAAAAAAACAGAGCTGAAAACGTCATTAGTGATGGCAACTAGAGAATTCTAACGAATAAGCATTGCTCTTTTCTAAATATGATCAAATAATAACATGATTAACATTTTTTGTTTAAAATATTTTGTAAGACATTGATTGTAATAGTAACAAATAATTTTTATTTATTTTTATAAATTCCATTTCATAGAAACATCAATATAACACACTTTATTATAATTACTCAAATTTATATTTAAAATTTAAATCTATATTGAATAAAAAATTACTTTCATTTATATAGACTAAATAGGTTCAATTTCAAATGGGTTATCCCATCACGACACAAAAAATAAACCGAATCATTTTGGATTGATTGTAGATAAAAGTAGGTCATCACAAATTAATTAATTATCCATTATGTTATGATAGGAACCTCATCTACGTACTAAGACTAACTTAAAAAAAAATTAGTGTTGTGCAGTGTCAAAGTGGCATCTTCTAAACATTAAAAAAAAAAAAAAAAAAAAAAATCAGACTACTTATACCAAACATTTTGGTCAAAGTTATCCTTTGTTTCATCATTGATTATGTCATTATGAGTTATATTCATTAACCCTTTGTTTGAACATTGATTATGTCATGACACTTTTCTTCTACCAGACCACTGGACGCTGGTGCTTTGTCGGTATACAATTTGATTATTATATTCTAATATAACATACCGTGAATATTTAATACCTTGTTGTACAAGAAAGACCAGATTTCTGATCTACTTATTATGAACAGGTTTCCTAGCTCGATTAATGACTTATTTGGTTAGCATTACACAAAAAGAATAGAAACATTGAGGCAAACTTGTCAACAAAATTGAACTTCAACAGAAAAAATAAACTTCGTTGAAAAAGAGAATGATGGGAAATAAGGCATTATCCCAACTGTTACCACTGGTTGACATCTCCTTTATGCTAACTGGACCTCACCAAAGTATTGGAAATATCTGCCCCGTAAAATGCCTGATATTCTTTTTTAATTCTTGAAGAATCCATCAGTGCACAATAATGTTTAGCTGCAATGACACATGTTCTTCACATATTTTTTTTTTTGATAAGTAAGAATGATATATATACGAAAGGCTACTCTATGCCTGAAAAACACAGAGCAACCCAGAAATTACAAGAAGAAGAAAACAAAGAGAATCAAAAGAGAAAACCAAACAACAAAGAAATTACAATAGGAAAAGGGAGCAAAGAAAAGAAGGGAGGGAATCACTAGACGTGAGTCTCCACGCTCGAGACCAATCAAAAAGAGTTCCACTAAAAGAAGCAAGCAACTGATCACTAGAGCTATCCAAATCCTCAAAAGTCCTCTGATTCCGTTCCTTCCAAATACACCATAGGATGCACAACGGGACTAAATTCCAGATCTGAGACGAATGCTTCCCCAGACAATTCCACCATCCAAAAAGCAAGTCTGGAATCAATCTAGGCATAACCCAAGCCAAGCCAAAAGTTATAAAAACAAAGCTCCATAATCGACAGGCCACCTCACAATGAAGAAGTAAGTGATCTACTGTCTCTCCACAATGACAGCACATAATACACCAATCCACAAAATCCAATCTCCTCAATCTCAGATTGTCTCCCGTTAGGATCTTATTCCAAGCTACACACCAAACAAAAAAAGAAACTCGCCTAGGGGTCTTTACTCTCCAAATAGCTTTCCAAGGAAAGGTAGTTGAAGGAGAATTTCTTAATTTGTAATAGTACGACCGGATGTCAAAAGCCCCATTAGGCTTCAATTTACATCTCATCCGGTCTCCAACATCCATAAGAGGGGTTATAGCACCCAATATACAAAGAAACTGCAGCCATTCATCCATCTCCCAATCATTAAAAAATCTGCTAAAACGAACATTTCAAAATCTTCTATCCTTCGCCCCCTGCCTATGCAAAGAAGTTTCAACAGAAGCCTCCTTATCAATGGCAATGCCATACAGTCTTGGAAAAGCCAATTGAAAAGGATGATCCCCATACCACCCATCTTGCCAAAACCTCACCCTATTCCCCAACCCAACCACAAACTGACAATTTTTGCTGAAATCCTCCCAACTCATGCGGATACTTCTCCACAAACCACACCCATGAGCTCCCCTACCCAGCTTAGAGGTCCATCCCCCCAATTTTCCCAATATTTTGAAGCTACTACCCGCCTCCATAACCAACCCTCTTCCTTTCCAAACCGCCACAACCATTTTCCCAATAAAGCCTTATTAAAGGTAGTGAGTTTCCTTATCCCTAAGCCACCATTGGCTATAGGCGCACAAACTTTGTCCATCCTACCAAATGAATCTTGCTATCTCCCCATAGGAAATCCCTTTGCAACTTTTCAATTTTATTAGCCACATGAGTAGGAATTGTGAATAACGATAGAAAGTAAGTCGGAAGACTAGAAAGCATACTCTTGAGTAACATCAATCGACCCCCCTTAGACAGGTACAACTTCTTCCACCCAGATAATTTCCGCTTAATATTTTCCAAAATTGTATTCCAAATTGAAGGGGAATTGTGAGAAGCCCCCAGCGGCATGCCAAGATACAACATAGGTAAAGATCCAACTTTGCAGCCCAAGATATCAGCCAGAGCATGCACATCACCAACCTCCCTTATAGGAACCATTTCGCTCTTATGCACATTGACCTTCAAACCTGTTACCGCCTGAAAACTAAGGAGCAACAACCGAATATGAAGAATTTGCTCCACATCTGCATCACAAAAGAGGATAGTATCATTTGCAAATAATAGATGTGAAACACGTTCCCCACCATCCCTTCTACCCTCAAGATTAAAACCACGAATCAAGCTAGCTCCCTCCAGTCTTCTCAACATCCTACTAAACACCTCTATCAAGATCAAAAACAGCATAGGAGATAGCGGATCTCCTTGTTTTAAACCCCTTGAGCTACCAAAGAAATCAACTGGAGACCCATTAATCAAAACAAAAAACTGAATTGTGGATATACAAGAACGAATCCACTTGCACCACTTCACTCCAAAACCCATCCTATTCAGCAGATACAACAAAGCCTCCCAATTCACATGATCGTAGGCTTTCTCCATATCGAGCTTACAAATGACTCCAGGAACCCTACTCTTCCCACAACTATCCACACACTCATTCGCAATGAGAACCAAGTCAAGGATTTGTCTCCCCACCCACAAAGCTATTCTGATTCTCAGAAATCAATTGATCTAAAACCACTCTCAAGCGATTTGCCAAGACCTTAGCCAAGATTTTATACACACTCCCCACCAAACCAATAGGTCGAAAATCTCTAATATTGGAGGCATAATTCTTTTTAGGAATTAAAGCAATGAAGGTCGCATTAAGGGATTTTTCAAACTTGCAATGATGGAAAAACTCTTCAAAGACCACTAGGACATCTTTCTCCACTACCTTCCAACAATGATGATAGAACGCCATTGTAAACCCATCCGGACCTGGAGCTTTGTCCCCTTCCAAATCCCTAACAACTGGAAGAATCTCCTTTCTCTCAAACTTCCTTTCAAGCCAAACCCTCTCCATATTCTCAATACGATCAAATTCCAAACCCTCCACAAAAGGCCTCCACTCCTCAGTCTCCTTGTACAAATTTTTATAAAATTGCACAACTTGATAAGTTACCTCGGAGGCCTCCTCAAAAACCACCCCATCCACCTCCAAGGTCCTTAGATGATTAGACCTTCTATGAGAGTTAGCCATTTTGTGAAAAAACTTGGTGTTATTATCCCCTTCTTTGATACATAACATCCTAGATTTTTGTCTCCAGAAAATTTCTTCTAAAGAAAGAAGATGCTCCACCTGGGACCTCAAACCAGCCCTATGAACTTTCTACCCATCGAAGAGACCAAAATCCCCCTCCTTAGCGTCTAATGTTATCAACTCCTTCCGTAATTGCTTCTTTTGACACGCTACATTACCAAACTCTCGGTGATTCCATTGCACAATGTCCTGTTTCAGAGCCTTTAATTTTTTCGCAAGCACAAAACTAGGTGTACCAACAAAGGAATGTCGATTCCACCAGGTTTGAACTCTATTCACAAATCCCTCCGACTTCAACCACATATTTTCAAATCTGAATGGGCTTTTCCCCCTTGCCATTCCCCCTGCTTCCAAGAGAATTGGACTGTGGTCTGAGACAGTTCGGGGTAAAATCCTTTGAGTAACATCTGGGAAATGATCCTCCCAATCTGGAGTGACCAAAGCTCTATCAATCCTAGACATCATTGGTTGATCAGAACCGCTGGACCAAGTAAAGCTACCTCCTTCCAAAGGCAAATCAACCAAGTTAAGATCCTCAACAAATTCAGAAAATTTTTCCATAGCCGTGGACAAACGGGTCTCCCCCCTATGCTCGCTAGGAAAGCGAACTACATTAAAGTCCCCAAAGTAGCACCACGAAATCCTCCAGCACTGTTGAACTCCCACTAACTCATCCCACATGAGACCCCTCTCAACACTCTCATTTGGGCCATAAACGCCTGAGCAAGTCCAAATAAACCCATCCCCCACCCCTTTCCACTTTACCGACACTGAGAATATACCAACCATAATCTCCACCTTATCCAAAACCCTTTTGTCCCACATAAGCAAAATACCACCAGCAGTCTGATCAGCCTCCAAGACAGCCCAGTCCACATATGGACAGCCCCACAAACTACAAACCAGCTGTCTATTCATGCTAGCAATTTTTGTCTCTTGTAAACAAACAACATCACACTTCCACTCCCGCAACAAGTTCTTCACCATAAGACGTTTCCGAGGATCATTTAAACCTCTAACATTCCACGAAACCATTTTTATCTTCATAAACACTAAAATATCCCCAACTACAGACACCATCACAAGACCACCCTCTATCTTCTGTCATAATTCACCGAAGACATCAAGTTTTGCAGCTCTCTGCATCCCTTATTTTTGGACTTAGCCACCTTTTTGCTGCCCATTACTATCCTGTGTAACACATTGGCTGCCTCCATCTCTGATTCAAGCCTCTGTAAGAGAGCAATGCACAATTTCTCATGTCGAGTCATAGATAACCCAACCAATTTACTAAAACCAGGAATTCTGTGTTTCACCCACCTAGAAATATCTATATTAGTCTCAATACTTAAAACCTCATCAACCTCCTCCAACTCTGCCAAGGTTGTCGACGCACTCGGATCAAAGATTTGCAGAGGAAAGGCAACTGACAAATTTGTTTCACCAACCCCCGCAGAAAAAACAGCTGCTTCCTCCACAAGCATAACCTCCCCAGGAAGGCAGAGTTCCTTACTATAAGAAGAATTAACCTCCTGACCCACTACCCCCAAGCCCCTTGGTCCAGCTCGCACCAACTCCAGAAAGAGGTCAGTGAGAAAAGGTCCTAACGACCGTGGCACTAAGTTGAGACCCTTCTCGTTATGGAACCGAAATGGAACCTCCTGTCCTTTTACCTTCAGAAAACAACCCACCCGATAGCGAAATGGAACCGAAAATGTTGTTCTGGTCAGAGCTCAGCCTGAAAACCATCACCGGAGGGGACTCGGTACACCCCGCCACTCCTACTGGTGACGCGCAACGCCGATGAGGCGAACCCACCAAATCCCCGGTGCGACGCGTCACCTGTAACGGCAAAACAGGGCTCGTTGGAGGCACCGGAGACACCGAAAGGCACGAGCCACCCTTATCGGCTTGAACCCGTACCTTCGGTGACCACACAAGACCTCCGGCCACCTGCGACGGCATCACAAAGCTCGTCGGACTCGCCCATGGACACTCCCTAGACTTCTCGTGATTATCAGCTGAGGGTAAGGGCTCAACACACTTAACGGAACATTCCCCAGGCTCAAAGGATATTGGGCTTGTGAGCTGTGGGCCTAAACAAGACTCACTAACTGTCATTTGGGCTACCAACTTGTTAGGGCCCAAACCCAGACCCAACTTACCCTGATGCATTTCCTTACTAGCCCGTGAAACCCATCTATGCTTTTGATCTCTCCCTTTCTTCCTATCCCAGGAAACCTGCCTCCTCCCCATCACGTCAACCTCCACAATAAGACCTCTCCCTGTCCAGCATGGTCTCCTTACATCACTCCTTTTCCTATTGTCATAGGCTTTTGCATTCAAACTGAAACTTGCAAAACGTATCCTACTTTCTGCCACTGACTCCTCATTAATGCACTTCTCCCTCCTATCTCCTCCTCCCACCACCATCTTATCAGGCTTGCCTACCAGAAAAACTCCCACCTTAGCACCTGTGAGACTCCGATTCATCTCCATCTTCTCCCCTCCTATATGAGTCTTCTTCCCCTTGACAATGGAACCTACCTGCTTTAGCTGCTTTCTATCCTCCACTCTTCCATGAATGCCTTGCACAGCTTTAGCAAAAGTTCTAGAGTGTTGAGTCTCCAAATATTGCTTATGCACCTGAGGAATAAAAGTTGGAAGACCATTTCCACCCACTGCATATTGGGAGGGATACAACATCTTTCTTAGTTCAAGGCCAAAAGCCCTCCAACCATATTTCTCTTTGCCTTCAGGGATAATGATCGACCTCCTACACTCACCAGCTTTTAGTTCAGTCAGAAGTAAAAACTGACCAAAAGAATTGGTGCTACGTTGGAGAGTATAAGCAGTGTCACCGTCCCTGAATGTAAAGAACTGTTTGGAGCTTGCCCCAACAACAGTGTGTTCAATATTTTTCATCAGCCATTGTGCTGCATTCTTACCCATGAAGACTGATCTCATAAAATATTTGCCCCTCTCATAAATCCGTAACAAGAAATAACGTCCCCCTTCCTCTACAACTACTTCTTAAGAGTAGTCATTTTGCAAGAAGTCCACGTAGGCTGGAAGCATTTCCAACAGTCTCCAACAAGTCTGCTTGGTCCTACAGGGAGCTATATGGTCTTTTGGTTTATCATAATCTGCCTAGAGGGGACTCAAGGGCGTGATCATCGACCAACCAAAGGCCAAAGTCATGGAAGCGCTTTATCTCTTTCTCAAAACCTGTGATATAATTATTATGGATTATAACATGCATTCCCTTGGTCTCTTGCATCCATGTCTTGTTCTTGAAGTATAATCCTCCTGTTGGGAATGCAGCTTGGGGAAGCAAGTAGAGATCCACCTGCACAAAAAACTTCGACATCTAAATATCTCAAGATTCCAACCAATACGAATTGTGAAGACAATGTTAGAAATTTCAGAAGCTCAAAAATCCACTAGTTATCACTGTAGGCTGCATACATTTGTTCTCATACTATTGAAGTATATCTTACAGAAGAGTTGAAGGAAGACCTTCATAAGGAATAGCTCTGAAACACATAAAAATCCACCTAGAACATATTCAGTACAACTCAGGCTGTGTTTGGGATCTCTAGAGAGGATACATTTCACAGCTCTCTAAGCAAAAAAGAAAAAGAAAAAAAAAAAAAAGAAGCCTCTTTTGGTATGCAATTTTGGGTTCCAAGGAATGCACTTTATTGAGAATGCATTTTCCGTTTCTCATTTTATGAAGCAAAAGAAGAATCCTCAAATTCTCATTTGCATTTCATCCTCAAACCATTCCCTCCCTGGGCTTTCCTAGTATCTACTCATTGTCATTAAACTTTCTCAATATTAAAGGATTTATAACAATAACAACAACAAAGCCTTAGTCACAAATTTTTTGGGGTCGGCTTAAAGGATTCATAACAAGGCAAGAAAAAATTATATTTGTGTTACAAGCCAATATCAATACAATAAGTGTGTCTCAGGGAGGATTGATTGTGACAGTGCCCTGTGATTGTCTTCTATGAAGAGTACCAGTAGAGAGAGAGGCTGATAAGTCGTCCTTGTTACAAGATTGAAGTATCTAGTGTTAAAAATCAACACTAACTCTCTTGTCTCTAGAAATTTCTAGAGTTCCACTCAATTTGCTTCTCTCTGGAATTCTCTAGAAATTTCTAGAACTTCTCACACAATCTCTTTCTCTAGAAATATCTAGAGTTTATCTCAACCTCTCTCTCATTCTCTAGAACATTCTCTTGCATTCCGGATTTCTTTATGAGATGTCCTAGAAACTTCTATGTAGAAGTGAAATTCAGCCACATGTTTATAGAATAGTCTAGAAGGTTGGAGAATGACATTAATTTAATGCCAATAAAAAGGAAGATCTAGAAGCTTCAAGTTGGTTCCCCAACCAACATACACCTAGTATAAATAGATGTGGTGATGTGTGAAGTAAGGTGAAGCAGAGTGTAAGGTGAAGTAGAGTGTGTGAGACTCCTAGCGGTGTGAAGTGAGTGAGGGTCATAAAGCACCAAGTGAGAGGTGTGAAGTTGTATGTAAGGTCAAGTGTGAGGTGAAGTAAATAGGTGTCTAGAGAGTTGGTGTGTGTCTTGTAAAAGCATTAGTGCTTGTAAAGTGTTGTAATTCAAAGAGTTAAGTTTTAATAAAAGCTCTCTTGTTCAGTCTTTTGTTCAACAATCTAGTGTCAGAGCTTCCGCTAACTCAACATCTAGCATGACAAATTTAAGGGAAAAAAGGAATTACTGAAATTTTGACATGTGTCTTGGAATTAGGTTTTTTTGTTTGTATTTTGTTTTTACTCCATGACTCAATTGTTGTTTTTGTCCTGCATTCTTTTCTCCTTAATTGGTGTCCAGCCTTCTTATTTTGGGCTAATTATCACATTCTTTTGTTATTTTGAAGATCTTGTTGACATACCATCCATTGATTATTTGACAGTGCTTGAGATTGATCTAAATTCAAAAGGATTGTGATTCTTTGGGTTCTTGATTTGACAGGTACAGCATGTTAACACAACATTATTTGTTAATTCTTTCTGGTATTGTTTTATCAATTTAAAGATAATGCATATAGCATGATATGTTTTTAAAACAACTATCATGAATAGTTCATAATTTATATGTGCAGGTCATGATACGTTTTTAAAACAACTACCAGTCATTTTGGGACATGTATAGCAACTTTGGACACATGCACACATGATGCAAGTACATCATATTTAGAAACCTGTAAGGGACAGCAAGGGTGGACTATATGTTGTTGTTGTGCCATTAGAATTTCACTGGCATTATGTTGTTATTATTATTTCTATTACTTATGGTGATTGTATTTAAGTAGATATTTCCAATTTTATGCACTGAATTTTACATGTTTAATGTTGGAATTTTATGTAATGGATGTCAATAAAAATGCATGAAATCTTTTATGTGTAAAATTTATAATTGTTAAAAAGATGTTACTATTGCCATCCTATTAAAATTTGGTTTAAATGGGAAAAAAAAATGCATTCTGCACTTCTTAAAACCAAACGCAATTTCATTTAGTATAATTACTTTTAGAGTTTCAGCATAATACCAAACACAATTTTTCAGGAAATAAAGAAAAAAAAAAAATTGTCAGAATACTGAAGAAGAATCCATTTTGCTCCTAAAGTAGAGTTACCAGATGCAACCTAAATCAACCAGATTATGCAGACAACTCCAATATATCAAGATTTCCAGATTATTTATTTCCTACACCAAATTACCAAATTGCAATACTTTCAGCAGAAGCATAAAATCCCCACAGGCCTTTTGAGACTTTGCTTTAAAGGGAATATTAAGATAACTAAGCTTTCCTAAACATGAAAATTTACTAGGGAATTCTGGGCTATGAAATAAACTAGGAAGGCAAATAGAAAAAAAACCTCTCCAGCAGTTTTATTCAATGCCCAGTTAAAACCAGGTTGGTCATTTGCTTTCTTTGCTTTGGACCATGGTTGTGATTGAAGTTCCGCAATCCACTTCTTCATAACCAGTTTTGCTCCACTAGTAGGGCGAAGGAAAATCATGCAGCTACATATGTAAGTGATGATAGTTACAACGAAATATGTGAGTGATTCAGTGGTTTAACCTAGTCAGTCAAAAAGAAGAAATTATTGATGATAGTTACAATGAAACAAAATTACATTTACATCTAGTTTAAGATAATGATGCAAGTTCAAGATAAATTTACATTCAAGAAGCCTCAAAGCCAGAACATTCAGATCTACTTTACTTGTTAGATCCATGGCAATGCCAGAGGCATTGAATGACTGAGTTCTGAGAACATCATCATATTGACTCAGCTTAAATCCACAAATAACTTTCACTAGCACTCCTCCACTCAACGCCTCCCACCCCCACCCCCGCCCCCCTCCTCTTTGGGGCAGTGATCTAGATTGCTTTTAAAATTCAAGGCTGACATGTCATTTGTTTTTCAGTTTTTCTTTCTCCTCTTTTATGAGCCAAAATAGAAAATTTTGACAAAGGGACACAAAAGCAGCAGTTCAGTTAGAATTGGAAGGCATCCAAAACATCTCAAGAAATCAACATTCTGAGGCAGGCTCAAGTAGAACAGAACTTGGGTGTGTTCACTGATGTGATGTTCTTATGTTGCAAGACAAACAGAATAAAAAAAATTGAAAAAAAATTGAAAAAAAATTTCAACTAGTAACTGAGAAGATCATGATTTGTCCCTCTATTTCCCAATTTATGGCCATCAAATGATAGACAAATATAAATGGTTATGAGGAAACAAACAGCCAGCATATTTAGATTTTGTTACAAATTGAGTTTGTATAGAATATAATGTTTTTGGTAGCTTATATGCAACACTTGGCACTATTTTCCATAAATGGCACACAGCAAAGGCAAGAAGCAAAGTAGGTGTACGTACTGCTGCCATATCATCTGTGAAATACACATCATGACTCCCTTGCAAATAAGGAAATGGATCAGCCAACCAGACCATATCAACATCATTGTACATTACATTATATCCAAGTTCCACAATATGGAGTAGGTGACGTGGCCTCCGGGATGTAAAATTGAAGAATCCCTGTACATATGAAACCAACTAGGATTGCTTCCAAATTGCAATGAAGTCAACAAAAAAATGGAGATAAACATTTCCAAGCATTGTATACTAACTGGCAGGAAAACAAGGAAATATTCAAGCAAAATGACACTGTAGTTTATACTACCAAGGAACATCAGAAGGACAACAAATTAGTAAAGCAAACATCTAAATTCCAAACTCCTTGTTGCACTGATGCAAACAAAAAATACAACATGATTGATGTGATAAAAAGGATTTATATGTGTTTTTTTTTTTTTTTTTTTTCATGATATAGGCAATGACATTGGCATAACAACTTGGTCGTAGCAAGAAAGTAGTTTTCAATTCAACAAACCAATTCAATTTTCACAAAAAGCGGTTAGGATCAATACACGTTACATAACTGCAAATGTAGCACAAAAGCCTAAGTTCTAGAAGAACTAACAAAAAAGATATGTATAAACAGTTAAGCACAACAAATGCTGCTTACAATCACAAAGACTTCAGATTGACAAATTTTAACATAAAAATACCACCTTTAAACTCTCACATAAAAAAAGAAAATTTAAAGCCAAAATACATTGTTAGTCCCTAAACTTTTAACTGATGAGCGATATAATCCCTGAAGTTCAAGTTGTGATCATTGTTAATCCCTAACAAACTTAAAGTGATTGCATTTAGTCCCTAAAAAGCTTAAGGTGATCAATTTTAGTCTCTAATAAACTTAAATTAATTGGATTTTGTCCAACATGTCTAACAGAGTGATGACATGGTAATTTTTAAGAAACTAAATAAAGCAATCACATTAAAAGAACTAAATTGCTCATGGGCTTAAGTTGCAAGCTAAACTATAAAATAACTTAGGTTAGGATCAATACACATATTACATAACTATACATGTAGCACAACTTGCAACAATATATAAGCAGTTTAGCACAACTTGCAATTCCAATTTACAATGACTTTAGATTGCCAACCTTTTAACTTAAAAACACAGCATTTGAACTCTCATATAAAATAACAAATGCTTCAATACATTGTTGTTCCTGAAAATTTAGACCGTTAGCGATTTTAGTCTATGATGTTTAAAACTAAAATCAACCAATATAAGTTTGTAAGGTAAGGAACTAAAATGGATCACTTTAAGTTTGTTAAAGTTTAGGAACGTACGTACAGTTTGGGCAAAAATAAAATATAAATGAAGCCCAGATGTTAAAAAATACAATACATACCTTAGAACCAAACTTATGGGCAGTTTGAGAATCAGGGGCAGGCGGGACGAGCACGGCGTGGCCAGGCCAACGCTGATTAACCTTAAAAACTTATGGGCAGTTTAGGAACGTACTTACAGCGCAGACGATCACTGTACCGTTCTTGGCCACAAATGATGCCGCTTGGGCCAGCGTGTAATCACGCCATTTGGAGTGGGCCAGGGAAGAAGCGTTAGAGTGACTGGAGAAGAGGAAGTCGGGCATGCCATTGCCAGCCCAGGGCAAGAAGACACCGAGAATGATGAGAAGAGATAATAAGAGAAGAAGAAGAAGAAGAGCAGTTGGGGTGATGATGAAGGGTCTTGAGGAGGAGGAGGAGGAGGAGCGTCGGAATAATAATGGGTTTGGACCTGAAAACGAAAACGGGTTGTCAATTGGTCTTTGGTGTAAAAAAAATGCCGACATTTTTATTTTATTTTATAGATTTCTAGGACTAGGAGAGGAATTTCTTGAAGAGTTTGGAAAGGGATTTACTGAGAGATCTTTGAAGATCGGATCTGGCTGCTTGCCAGCCCAGGTGGCAGATCATGAGATGACTATGAGAGTATGTTTGGATTTTAATCATTTATGCAGTATTGCAATTTTCATCTTAACAACATGCCTTAAAAAAAAAAAAAAAAAAAAAGAAAAAAAGAAAAAAAGAAAAGAATACTGTTATAATGATTAACTATAATAACTAAAATGGTTATAAATTTTTAATACTTATTATTTTTTCTAGTAGGTGTAATAATTTTTAAATAAACAAACTTTATATATATATATATAAATAAATAACAATTATAAAAATAAAAAATTATAAAAAATACTATAACTCATCTCTCTCTCAAAGATAAAAAGCAAGATTTTGGTGGAGGGGAATCATTTTTATCCTTAGAATAATAGACATAATTCTATATCTTTCTCTCTCGACATTTTCACACAAAAAGAAGCGATGATCAGCACTTCTGTTCACATCACTTTTACACAAAAACAAAAGTGCCAATTGCACCATTGGCACTTAAGTGCCACTAAACAACATAACAAAATCAATTCTCTCCATTTCTTTACTTTTCAAAGTAAATTTACTCACACATATTACAAGTATATACTAATATATACAACAACCCCCCACTAGGTTGTGATATTTGTTGAGTTAAACATGTGAACAAGCACTTTTATATTCAAAATTGGACTATTTAAGCTACAAAACTTAACAAACACTAATACTTGACTCACATACACTAACACTAGTGCATTGCACACACGACACTTAAAACACCTACTAACACTTTAATTTGCTTCACTCGTACTTAAGACACCTACTAACACTTTAATTTACTTCACTCTACTCATCACTCTACACACTTGCTGCCTATGACACACACTACACCTTACTTCACATCGCTTCACATCACTTCACATTAGTTGGTGCTTTATTACACACTTCACTTCACACCACTTTACTTCATACACTTGACACTTGCTTCCTATTTATACATAGGATAAAGTTGGTTAACTCACCAACTGACCTTGAATTCTTCAGCACAGTCCATTATTATCTTTTCGTAACAGTAAAAACATATTTCTTTCACTGATCTTCTAGACAAGTTAAGAATATGTGACTGATATTAAATAATATAGGGAAACTCTCACTACAAGAAAATAGTCTTATTGCAATGAAAATTTTTTGTTGCAATAAACTTTATTTAGTCGCAATAAACCTCTATTGCAACAAAAATTTTTCGTTGCCCACTATTGCAATAAAGTTTGCGGCAATAAACTATCGCAACAAAAATTTCGTTGCAATAAAATATTTTTATTATTATTAAAAATACTTTACTATAACAAAAAATATTGTTGCTATAATTTATTGCAACAAAATTTTTGTCGTGATAGGTTACTACAACAGTAATTTTTGTTGCAATAAAGTACCTTTGGAAATTTATTGCAACAAATCTTTTTGTTGAGATAAGTCAGTAAAGTATTTGTGAAACTTATTGCAACAAATCTTTTTGTTGCGATAGGTTAGTAAAGTACTTGTGAAACTTATTGCAACAAAATTTTTGTTGCAATAAGTTACCACAACAATAATTTTTGTTGCAATAAATTTTATACATATTTTTAAATCTATTTTTTTCCACTAAAAAAATCATATTGTAAGGACACAATTCGAGCTCCAGACCCATAGTCAGAAGGGAAAGGGTTTCAAAGGCTTTTTTACAATAAATTTGTAGAGAGTGGACTTGCAATCTAGATTTCAAAGGTGGTTTAGACAACAAAGAAAAAATGGGCTCTGGGCCCAATGGCACAAATAGGGAGTTGTCTATAAGAATATCAATGAAAATTCCTCCTCAGACACAATTCGAGGATAGTTTATAATACTGCTTCTCAAGATAGATTACAATTGTGGACAGTCAGATTTATCATATACTATTCTTTCTTTTTTCTCCAAAGAAAAGCCCTCCTTCTTCTGAAGGTCACTTCTCTTATTTATACTTCCTCTTCCTCCCCTTCTCATCTTCCACCTCATGGTTATAACGCTGGTTTAGATACTTGTCCCATCCAATTTCCCTGAAGTCTTCTAAAGTCAGGGGCCAAGTTCCAAACCTCATGCTCAGGTCCCATTTCTCCATTAATGCAGCCAGCATATCAATTGCAGAGTCTTTAATGCGGGGGCGGTGGTAGCAGTTTTATCTTAGATACTCCACCGTCCTTTCTATTATCCTCCACGTGTACCGTGTCTTCCCGGAACCACAGAAATTTTTATAACATAGCCTAGGGATATTAAACCTTCCCTTCTATTACCTCAGCTTCATTATCCGAGGACACAGTCTTCCTCGGACATATTTATTCATACACTATCACTTCTTTACCTAGTATTTTCTTTATGAGGTACATTCACACATCCTTAGATCACTTAATGTCCTCGGATTGGTCTTTTAGCCCAAAAGATATTCTTGGGCCATCCTTCATAAATTACTGGGCCCAATGTCCCTACAATAGCTCCTCGAGATTCTTATTTCTCCAATTCGAGATGAAAGGAGGATCTCGACATCTGTCTCCTTTTGTCCTGCGGATATTTGGCAATATTGCTGACAGGGATGATGATTTTTGAACTGCCCATCGCATGTTCCCGATGTTTCGGCATGCTAAGCGTCCTTAAATTAAATTCTGGCGTCTTTATGTTCCCCACGTTCAACGATGTGACACACATTCAACGGTTGAGAATGGCCCTTGGGCAGGGGCGAGAATTCTCCCGCTTCATAATTCCTAATGATATATAAATACTAATTTCTTTCAAATCCTCTCACACATCACAATGCTCCTATAACGTACCTGCCACATTTGCCATCTACACGTGCTTTCTCTTTTCATCAAATACCCTGTCCGAGGTGATTGTGCCTTCTTTTTTTTATTGAAGTAAGTTCTCTCATACTCTCTCCATTTCTTATCAGCTCTTTTTCTTTTTGTTTTTCTTCCTTCCCCTTTCTTTTTCTTTGTACTCCTTTATCCTCGGCTAGTCTAATTTCTTAGTTTCCCTAACATACCTACACCCTTTTTTTTTCTTTTTCTTTTTTTTCTTTTTCAAAAAATGGGTAGATTTGCATCCCTAGTGGATTCAAATGAAAAAATAGAGCAATTTAAGGCCAAATACCAAATTCCCTCGAGGATATCTATTAGGTACTGTACAGAAGAGGAGTATTTCGTAAAAAGAAAAATGGGAGAGGTAGTAATCCCGATGATTGCATTCATCGAAGGAGGGATGAGAATTCCCATGGGGACTGTAACTAGGGATTATCTTAGGGCTTTTAGACTAGCTCCTACCCAGTGCCCCAAATGTTTTTAGGATCCTGGGTTCCATAAATGCCCTAAATGAGAAAATGAACCTAGGGCTCACTCATCACGACGTGAATTGGGTTTATAACCTCCACTACCTAACGAAAAAAGATAAATATTACTTAAAATCTAGGCATCCAGAAGTTAGGTTAATTCAGTGTCTGCCCGAATCCAATAAGGGTCTAAAAAATGACTTCCCGATCATATCAGGAGATTGGCACGACGGCTTACCCTGTCCGACAAGGGAGGGGACCCCAGGTGAAGTTTTGGATCTATCTAAAACCCTTAAAAACCATTTCTTTTATCTTTTTATCTATTCTTACCTTGTTTTTCTTTCTTTTGGACAATTCTGCAGACCCACACGCCGCGGATCGTCACCCTCTCCTCGTTGATTTTGGGAGATTGGACAGAATTTTACAAGCCGAAGTTTTTATGCATACAGACGGCCAACTCCGAGCGGCTTATTTAATCCTCGGCTACGATCCCATTTCCAAAGCTTTTCAGGTGCCAAAGTGTGTGATCAAAGCCAAGGACCCACGTCTTCCCCGGATCAGCGTTGCCGTTAAAGGTTTTCTGCTACCCGAGGGGGCTCCTATTCCTCAAGGTACCTTAGTTACCCAACCCGTACAACCCCCACAACCCATTCCGGTAGGGATTCCCCTAATCCCTCTTTCAACACAACATATACTTGGTGAAGCAACCTCTTCCCAACCCAGCATAAAGGGAGAAGAAGAGATTGTTGAAGTATCCGATTCCGAGGACGAGTTCGAGGTTTTTAATCAACCTCACTCCCCCGAAGACCAAGTTTCTATCCTCGGCACATCCTCTCAAATCTTACAAGACATCATCCAACAACCTGATCCCATGGGTATCCAGCGCAAGCCAAAGCCGAGTCTCAAAGATGTACTGGAAGCTCAAGCAGGAACTCAAGAGCTTCCTAAGGAACCTCGCACTAGGGTCCAAGATAAAGGCGCTGAAAAAGGCGCTGAATCCAGGCTCCCTCCTCCTCCCCCTCCTTCCCAATCTCAGCGTATCAACCAGGCTGACCATAAAAGAAAACGGGACCAGCAAAAAGGGAAAGAAGTGATGGAGGTAGGAAAGGGCTCTCTTCCTAAGGAGCCTAAGATCGAAAAAGGAGGAAAACAGGCCCGCACCGTGTAGACGAGGTCAGATAGACGGACTGAATCTCACGTGGCTGTACATGCTCCAATCTGGCTCCCTGATATGACTATGGATGACCACGCAGTCACTGTTGACGCATCCATTAGGAACTCCGATGAGGGAACAGCTGCTTGCGTAGCAGACGCATTGGAGCAAGCTTTGCTGTTACCCGAGGATATGGGTGAGCTCAGAAAAAAGAGAGACCAAAATGTCTTCATGATTCTGAAGAAGGAGCTTGCCATGGTAAGCATCTATTCTAAACCTTGTCCATTTCTATTCCTGTTATTTTTATAAAACTTATAACTTTGTCTTTATTGTATTGTTGTCTTCCATTCATAGGCTGTTCAGTCTGCTCATAGGGCAGAAGAGATCGCCATTAGCTCGTATAAGTCTTTGAAGGCCGAAGAATCAAGGCGCGAAAACGCCAAAAGGATCTCGGACCTAAAAAAGAAAAAACTACAAGAGGTCTCAGATAATCTGGTTAAGGTAGAGAGTGAGAAGTCTAGCTTGGATGTTGCTCTTAAAACAACTGCAAAACAAACCGAGGACCAATGACTGCTGCTTAGGCAAACTGATGAGAACCTTGCTGCAGCGAGAAAACTAATTGAGGACCTTAAAAAAGATTTGAAGGAGTCTGAGAGGGTAAAAGAGGAGGCCATCAAGAGTAAAGAGAAGGCCCTTCAAGAAAAAGAAGAGGCTGAAAAGGCAAGAGAAGAGGCTGAGAATGTAAAAGACCGAGCTGAACAGGAAGGTTATGAGGTCGGCGTGAAGGAGATCATAGAAACCTTCAAGGCTCAGGTCCCCGAGGTATACATGCATTACTGCCTCCAAGTGTGGAATGAGGTACTTTCCCGAGCTGGGGTTGAGGCTTCTTCTACTCTTTGGAAAGCAGAGAGTGTCTACTACCCTCCAGCCATTCGAGCCTCTGACCTTCCTTAAGTTGATGATGATGCTGACCTACCACTATCTGAGGATAAGGAAGGTGAGCTGGCTGAAGACTCTGCCTCTGCTGAAGGTCAACTCCCAAAGCAAGCTGATCCAATAGAAGGAAAGGCACTAGAGGACACACAGCCCTCAAGTGACCCCAAAGACTCTTCCAAGGACAAGCAGGGTGATCAAGCAAATCTGACAACCTTGAAGGATGATCCAAAAGGCAAAGGAATAGCTATTGAGTCTTCGGCACAGCCTCAACTTCCTCAAGACCCTAAAGGCCCTTTGAAGATAAAGTTGAAGCAGTGACTGTTCTCCTCTCGCCTTTAGCCTTTCCTTTATTTCTTCATAGTGTAATTTTGATAATTTCGCAAGCACTTTGTAATTCCAAAGAATTTTGAATTTAATGAAAACATAAGTTCTACCTCCTTTGTTTGATGTTTTTGCTTTTGTTTTGCCTTGATCATACTACTTCATACTTGTTTTGCTATATTTAGAACAGTAATCCTTTTACCCTTATTAGTTTACTAAAGCTAAAGCAGCAACCTGGATTGAATTTAGGCAATAAACATGTTCAACATGTCTGTAAATGCATTAAGTGATGCTCATGGATTTCTATCCATTTATCACTATCTCAGGGAGACTTTAAGATATACGATTTGAACGTAGTTGAATTTCATTTAGATAGGGCACGTCTAAGGACCAAAACATTATTAGGTTCTGTTCAACACTTAGTGAGATATCCATTTAGATAGGGAATATGGTTTAATGATCTAGGCATACCAAGCTTCAACTTGATACTTAGTGCAAAGAATTGAGATGTTAATTTCCCCAAAGTAGATGATCCAAGGACCAGACATAACTAAGGTTCTGTGTAACATTTGATAAAAAATATCAATTTAGACGAGGTACGTGGTCTGAGGATCCAGACATACCAACTTCAGTTTGATACTTAGTGAAAAGAATTGAAATGTTAATTTCCTCAAAGTAGATGATCCGAGGACTAGACATAACTAAGGTTCTGTCTAACACTTGATAAAAAATATCAATTTAGACGAGGTACGTGGTCCGAGGATCCAGACATACCAAGCTTCAATTTGATACTTAGTGAAAAGAATTGAAATGTTAATTTCTCCAAAGTAGATGATCCGAGGACCAGACATAACTAAGGTTCTGTCTAACACTTGATAAAAAATATCAATTTAGATGAGGTACGTGTTCCGAGGATCTAGGCATACCAAGCTTCAGTTTGATACTTAGTGAAAAGAATTGAAATGTTAATTTTTCCAAAGTAGATGATTCGAGGACCAGACATAACTAAGGTTCTGTCTAACACTTGATAGAAAATATCAATTTAGACAAGGTACGTGGTCCGAGGATCCAGGTATACCAAGTTTCAGTTTGATACTTAGTGAAAAGAATTGAAATGTTAATTTTTCTAAAGTAGATGATCCGAGGACCAGACATAACTAAGGTTCTGTCTAACACTTGATAAAAATATCAATTTAGATGAGGTACGTGGTCCGAGGATCCAGGCATACCAAGCTTCAGTTTGATACTTAAATAAAGATAATGAACGCAATATAGTGTTAGTAAAAATGGCCGAAATGCCTTACATTTAATAATAGTACCTTCGTAGGTTATTTACATTCTAGGAGCGTTGTACAACATATTCATCTAGATCTTCAAGATTATAAGCCCCTATGCCTGCAACCAAAGTAATACGATAAGGTCCTTCCCAGTTAGGCCCTAGTTTTCCCCATGCTGGGTTCTTTGTTGTACCCAAAACTTTCCTCAGTACCAAGTCCCTAGGTGCAAGAGGCCGTAGCTTTACATGAGAATCGTACCCTTGCTTGAGTTTGTGTTGATAATAAGCTAGTTGAACCATGACATTCTCTCGTCGTTCTTCAACTAAGTCTAGACTTCTCTCTAATAGATTATCATTGCTGTCTGGAGTGAATGAGTTTTTCCTTAGTGTTGGGAACCCAGTTTCTAGAGGCATTACTGCCTCGGCTCCATAAGTCATGAAGAAGGGTGTTTCTTCTATGGACCTTCGTGGTGTAGTTCGATATGTCCACAAGACGTGTGGCAGTTCTTCCACCCATCTTTCCTTAGCATCACCCAACCTTTTCTTAAGCTCATTAACTATCACTTTATTGAAGGCCTCGGCTTGCCCATTCCCTTGAGGGTATGCTGAAGTGGAATATCTATTCGTGATGCCTAGATCACAACAGTATTTCTTAAAGGCCTTACTATCAAATTGTAGACCGTTATCTGAAATGAAAGTATGAGGGATTTCAAACCTGGTGACAATGTTCTTCCACACAAACTTTTTTGCTTCCATGTCTCTGATATTTGATAATGGCTCAACTTCAACCTATTTGGTGAAATAATCCGTTCCGACGAGGAGCCACCGCCTGTTCCCTGCTGCTTTTGGGAAAAGTCCAACAATGTCCAAGCCCCATTGAGCAAAAGGCCAAGGACTAGATAGAGGATTAAGAACAACTCTTGGTTGATGTATGTTAAGAGCGAATCTTTGACATTGGTCACATTTCTTCGCATAATCCTGTGCTTCTCTCTGCATATTGGGCCACCAATAACCCTGAGTAAGAGCTCTATGAGCTAAAGACCTCCCTCCAGTGTGGCTTCCGCAAATCGCTTCATGCAACTCTTCCAAAAGTAACTCCGTTGCTTCTAGGTGCAAACATAACAAATATGGTCTTGAAAAAGAGCGCTTGTATAATTTCTGATCCTCGGACAGCCAGAACCGAGGTGATTTCCTACGAACCTTATCTATTTCAGACTTCTCTTTAGGCAAGATATCATCTTTGAGAAATATCACAATTGGATCCATCCAACTAGGTCCTGTCCTAATTTGAAGAATTCGAGTGGCGTTATTACTCGTCCCAGTGGGTTTCCACAGATCTTCAACAAGGATGACCCGTGGTAGGCTTTGCGCCGAGGATGTTGCGAGTGTGGCCAAGGAGATAGCATGAGTATTCCCACACCTGGACACATGTAATAAAGAAAAGGACTCAAATTTGGATTGTATATAACTGACCTAGGTTAGGTATCCTTGCATTCTTGAATCTCTTGCCTCTAACTTCCCTTCCACTTGGCCTACCACCAATAGTGAATCCGAGAATATTTGTACTATCTTCCCACCCATCTTATAAACCATGTTCATTCTGCTTCATATTCTGCTTCATTGTTGGTGGCTGAGAACTCCAATCTCAAAGATTTCTCAAAAGTAATTCCCTCAGGGGATACTAAAACTAGCCCCACACCAGATCCTCTTTGATTTGCTGCTCCATCAACATATACTTTCCACAACAGAGGCTCTTTGTATGAAATCATGCCAACTGATTTTTTATCCATGCCTGATCCTTTAATATACTCTTCTAATGAGGGCTCAGCAAACTCTGCCACAAGATCCGCAATAACTTGCCCCTTTATAGAGGTGCGAGGCATATACTTGATATCGAAAGCCCCTAGGATAGTTTTCCATTTTGCAATTCTTCCCGTATAATCCGCACTCCGAAGTATAGACTTAAGAGGGAGTTGTGTTAGGACAACAACTGTATGAGACTAGAAGTAATGGGGAAGCCTTCGCGTAGCATGCACCACAGCCAGGATTGCTTTCTCCAGCGGTAAATAATTCACCTCGGCTTCATGCAGAGACTTGCTCATGTAATAAACTGGCCTTTGTACATTATCATCATATCGTATAAGAACCAGACTAACTGCATGATTAGCTACCGCAATATATGCGAACAGAACTTCATCAATTTCTGGTCAAGACATAACGGGTGGTTGTGAGAGATATTATTTAAGCTGTTGAAAAGCCACCACACATTCCCAGCTGTGGCTTAAACATCCTAGTCATCGTCCTTTGATAGGTAGCTCCTGCGCTCTTCAAACCAAAGGGCATTACCTTATAATGATAATTTCTTGTAGGAGTGACAAATGCGTCTTTTCTTGGTCCTCCACAGCTAAAGGTATTTGGTGATAACCTTGGAAAGCATCAAGAAAACTCATCCGAGGATGCCCAACAGTAGCATTCACTAGCTGATCAATCCGAGGCATTGGGAAAGAATCCTTGGGACAAGCTTTGTTTAAATTTGTGAAATCCACACAAACTCACCACTTCCCATTCTTCTTCTTTACCACCACTGTATGAGCTAACCATTTAGGATAAAAAAACTTCTTTGATAGTACCCGCCTTTTTGAGTTTGAGCACCTCCTCCTTAACAGCCTCAGAATGTTCTTTGGAGGATCGCCGAGGTGGTTGCCTCCTCGGTACCACAGCTGGATTGACATTTAAATGATGACAAATAAAACTCGAATCAACCCCAGGGGCCTCGTAAGCATTCCACGCAAATACATCCATATTTTTCTTTAAGAACAAGATTAGCTTTGTCTTCTCCTCCTGTGGCAATTGAACCCCCACCTGAAAGAATTTTTCAGGGTCATCGTCTATAAGAACCTTTTCCAGTTCTTCACATGCAGGTTCTTCTACCGAGGGTACCTCGGTTATGGCCAGAGTCTTTGATTGCTACGACTTTCCGCTAGCTGAGGCTGAGGACTCCAGTTCAGGCTGACGTAGAATTGCAGTCGTGACACATTGTCGAGCCACAGACTGACTCCTAAGCAACTCCACCACCTAATCTCTAGAAGGAAATTTAACATTGACATGGAAGGTTGAGGAAACGGCACCCAAAGCATGCAACCAAGGTCTTGCCACAATAGCTGTATAGGGAGAATAGGAGTCTACCACAATGAAATCTACATTTACCACTTCTGGGCTCGATTGTATAGGCAACCTAATTTGTCCCTTTGGTATGACAGCCTTTCCCTTAAAGCTTATCAAGGGTGAGTCATAAGCTGTAAGATCTTCGAGCTTTAAATTTAATCCTTTAAACAGGTCAGGGTACATGATGTCTACGCCACTGCCTTGATCGACCATCATCCTCCTCACATCGTAATTCCCTATCCTTGGATAGTCTCGATTTTGTCCTCTTCCGAGAAACCTAAAACTGGTAGGACATTCGCCTTAATCCTCTTCGGCTGATCCCTTGATTTCTCGGCCAAGGTCTGAGCTACAGACATCACCCTGAAAGGAGTTGAGCCAGTCCTTCCAGGTGCAACGAAGATAACATTGATTGTACCTAGAGGAGGCCTTGACGAAGGGCCACCGTGGTTTGCCGCCCCTGGGTGGTTTCCTTGCCCATTAGGCTGATACAAGAATTGCTTTAACTTTCCTTCTTTAACCAATTGCTCCAAATGGTTCCACAGAGTTTGACAATCCTCAGTGGTATGACTTCTCTCCTGGTGATAATGGCAATGGAGATTTTGGTTGCGTCTTAAAAGGTCTCCTGCCATCTTATTGGGCCATTTGAAATATGAATCATGCCTGATTTTCTCCAATAGATGTTGCACTGGTTCCTTGAAAACGGTGTTGACCACCTGTGGGGTGGTAGGACCAGCTTGTCTAGAAAAATCCCTTCCAGGCCTGTTGTTGTTGTATCTGTTCGGCTTGAAATCCCTCCTCTCCTGAGGGATAACCTTCGCCTTACCCTTTCCTTGCTGCTGATCTTCCTCAACCCTTTTGTACTCATCGATGCGATCCATAAGCCGACGCACGTTCCTGACAGGCTTTTTCGTCAAAGATTTCCTCAAGTCATGCTCCGTAGGTAGGCCGACCTTGAAGGTCCTTATCGCCACATCATCGAAGTCTCCGTCAATTTCATTGAACATCTCCCAATACCTGTCCAAATACGTTCTCAGGGTTTCCCCTTCCCTCATGGCCATGGATAATAATGAATCTAAAGGCCGAGGAACTCTACTGCATGTGATGAAACGAGAGCCAAATGCCCTAGTAAGTTCTTTGAAAGAATTGATAGATCCTGCCCTTAAGCCATTAAACCATCTCATGGCCACGAGTCCCAAGCTAGAGGGAAAAATCTTGCATATCAAAGTCTCATTCTTGGAATGTATTGCCATCCTTTGGCTGAAATGGCTCACATGCTCCACATGATCCATTCGGCCATTATAAATAGTGAAGGCTGGTTATGTGAAGCGCTGAGGAAGTCTCCCTTCTTCCAACTTGCGTGTGAAAGGTGACTTGGAGATTTGATGCAACGCCCTACCTATAGCATCATTTCCTAAGCCCCTAGAGGAATAGTCTCGTAAGAGAAAGATTCATCTAGGGGAGTCTTGGATCTCTGCCTGTAATTGTCATCCCTGGAACCCTCCGAAAAGGGATCGGAGACAGAAGGAGTTCGCCTTCGCCTTTCGTGACGCAATTTCCTTTTTAGGCTGTCAATTTCTTTCTGCATGGCTTTGGTATTTTCCTCGTGAGGAACTCTGCTTCCCCCTTGTGAATGACTCCTACTTCTGGTAGTGTGCGTAGTATGCACACTACCCTCCCGGTTCTTTTCGTGCTCAAGATGCAAGGAGTGATCCTCATGCTGGGACCCCACAGACTCCGTACAGTGTTGTGGTCCTGTGCCCACCATGATGTTAAACCTCTTAAAAGACTAGAATTTCCACAAACGACACCAATTGTAAGAACACAATTTGAGCTCCAGACCCACAGTCAGAAGGGAAAGGGCTTGAAAGGCTTTTTTACAATAAATTTGTAGAGAGTGGGCTTGCAATCTAGATTTCAAAGGTGGTTTAGACAACAAAGAAAAAATGGGCTTTGGGTCCAATGGCACAAATAGGGAGTTGTCTATAAGAATATCAATGAAAATTCCTCCTCGAACACAATTCGAGGATAGTTTATAATACTGCTTCTCAAGATAGATTACAATTGTGGACAGTCAAATTTATCATATACTATTCTTTCTTTTTTCTCCAAAGAAAAGCCCTCCTTCTTCCGAAGGTCACTTCGCTTATTTATACTTCCTCTTCCTCCCCTTCTCATCTTCCACCTCATGGTTATAACGCTAGTTTAGATACTTGTCCCATCCAATTTCCCTGAAATCTTCTGAAATCAGGGGCCAAGTTTCAAACCTCATGCTCAGGTCCCATTTCTCCATTAATGCAGCCAGCATATCAATCGCAGAGTCTTTAATGTGGGCGCAGTGGTAGCAGCTTTATCTTAGATACTCCACTGCCCTTTCTATTATCCTCCACACGTACCATGTCTTCTCGAAACCATAGGAATTTCTATAACATAGCATAGGGATATTAAACCTTCCTTTCTATTACCTCGACTTCATTTTTTGAGGACACAATTTTCCTTGAACATATTTATTCATACACTATCGCTTCTTTACCTAGTATTTTCTTTATGAGGTACATTCACACACCCTTAGATCACTTGATGTCCTTGGATTGAGCTTTTAGCCCAAAAGATATTATTGGGCCATCCTTCATAAATTACTGGGCCCAATGTCCCTACACATATTTAACTTGTTAACAATATAAAAATTTCTTCACAAAAAAAAAAAAAATCTATAAAGATGCAAACCATCAATACTTGTTAAAAAATTGCGGTAATGAAAATTTGGGGATTTTTATAAGGCATTGATTTTTCTATTGCAACAAAATTATTACAAGTTATTGCAATAAAAAAGCTTTACAAAGTAAATTAGTTCTTATTGCCACTAAAATTCCTTTTTGTTGCAATATAGGTTTTTTCTTGTAATGTCTAGAGAATTCCGGAAAGAAAGAGATTAAGAGAATCTCTAGAAATTTCTACAGACAAGAGAATTAATGTTGATTTTTAACAATATTCATATCCAATTTAGTTGACTCTTTATCATGCATAAAGAAACTTGTCTTTCAACTTAAACAACCCTTTAAAGTAATAAACTTAAAATATATAAATTTTTTGGCACCATTATGCACAAAGTGATACAAATCCATGGGTAGAATTCACCATTGTAAGTCGGTTTTCATTTGTTATTAGAGCCAACCACCATGTCTAGTAAACGAACATAGCTCATTGACTATATGATCAAATGAGTTGCATTTTTGTGGTCGGATCTTGGAGGGAGCTACCTAGAGGCTAGATTAAAATGTCTTACTAAGTCATTGAATAACTGATAGATAAGTGGAGTCGCCAAAAAAGAGAAAATGAGACCATCAGGTCAGTGTCGATAGAACGAGCCATTGTGGCTGTTGGCTGCGAAGCGTGGAAGTATGTTTTAATCCTGTGTCCCATGTGACTGAAGTGTAAGCTTAAACATATATATATAAGCTCTTCGATACTCTCCCCTTGCAAGCTAGTTTTCAAAGGCGAGTTTTACCCATGACTTTACGGAGTTAATTTCTCATGTTGTTGCTTTGGTGCTTCTTTCGAATGACAGACTCTCTTAGTCAAAATGGCCACAACCACAATCAAATTTTCCAATTCAGTGATCAAACAATGCCTCTTAAGCATCCAGGAAAATTGTCCTTATGCATGCCACTCCTTTTGAATTGCTAGCAGCACTCTTTTGGTCACGTATCACACCTTTGAAAGGTCCTAAAAGCTACACAACACATTTCCTCTCAGTTTGTATAGACTCTTGGAGGCTATTGCTAGCTCCACTCCCAATTGGGTATTTTGGCAATGCATGGCATATTTCACAACTATCATTAAAGGGAGAAGAGATAGGCCACTGTGAGTTAGGACATGTGGGGTTGGTGAACAGCCATGTGTTTGGTACAAAGGAGGAAGAGTTTTGGTCAGTTATAAATTGGTTTGAAACACAAAATGGAGAGGGAGGGAAGTTTGCACCACCCTTTAGAATGTATGGCCCTGAACTAACATGTATAAGCTTGGAACACATGCTTGTACCAACAAGGTGGCCGGGAGCCCCAATATGTCATCGCTGAAGTATGCGGCAACATTTGACAAAGATGTAAAGCCAGTTCATGTGTTGTATCAGGTAGGGAATGTGGAGGGAAAAGGGTTGATTGTGGTAATGCTTTCAATTGGAGAAGGGCTTGCAACGTCAGCGCTGGTGACTTTGCCTGAGAAGGAACGGGCTGAGCTATGCGAGGACCAAGCTATATTGCGCCTAGAATCAATAATGCTCCTTATATGTTAATTCTCCCATGTTTTGGCCAAAAATTATAATAATAAAAACAAAGAAGGCCTTATTTCACAAGATTAATAAAAAAAAAAAGTGAAGAACAAACTCCCAAAAATTAAAAAAAGAAGTGAGGAACAAACTGCCAATATATCTAATAGAGTGTGACATAGGGCAACCACATTGGTGCCATTCTAACAAAGTTTACATAATAATGTTGCTGATTTTGCAGTGTGAATGACTTAGCTAGTTAATTAGCATAAATCTGGCCATTCATTTCACCAGAAGCAGAACATGGCATTATTTAAGTAAAATGGACGTCATCCATTTGTAAAAAGAGAATTAATTTTTTGGAGGAGTGTTGCCAAACTTCCAGAGAAAATGATCTGTGTTTTGAAAGCTTCTACCGCCAGCTACCTCTTCCGTTGGTACTGCTTCAGATATCTCTTTGAGGTCTTCTTCTGTAAGTTTCACCTTCAATGAGCCAATATTGTTCTCCAGGTTCTTGATCTTGGTTGTCCCTGTAAACGTTCCAAGGAAAATGAACGAAAAAAATAAGATATTTGTCACATTGGAAAATAAAATCTTGCAAAACTGTGATAGAACATGAACATATTAGTGAACATTCATTCATGATTTTATTATTCCACAAAACCAAACTATCACTCTCTTAAAAATTTAGCCACTCGCCAGCTGTACGGCCAATGATGCCATGAAGACATTGTGATCAAAAACCTGAACCATGATAAAATCTTATCTACTTATGACAGCGACCTAACACTTTGTTTATGAGTATGTTGACACTAACTAAATATGAGTTCTTCTAAGGCTCTTATGACATTATAGTAGGCATTATTGATGTAATTTCCGGCCATGAAATGGATTGTTGTTTATTTATATGCCAAACTTTGAAATTTGAGGCATTAAATCCTTATGGAAATTGGATTCGGATACTTTAGACGTTTTTGCTTGATGTTTGTCTCTATAAGATGCAGGTGATCTTGATTCTACATGTTGCAGCTTATAGGGGAAGAGCATTATACACTTGGAATTAAATTTATTTCAACTTGTAGCACACATAAGAAAATAGTATTAATAACAGTGAATAGAAGTTCAGCCAATTATTTTTGTGAGGAAAATTTAAAGATGTAGCACGTTAACACTAATGCAATTAATCAGGGAATAAAGAAGGAAAAAGAAAGCCAATTACCAGGTATGGCTACAATGTCATCTCCTTGTCGGAGAACCCATGCAAGTGCAAGCTGAGCAGGAGTGCATTGGTGCTTTCTAGCAAGTCTTTCTATTCGACTAAAAATGGTCTTGTTCTTGTCCAAATTTTCTCCTTGGTAGCGAGGGTGAGAGTCCTTATAGAATAAAGAGCAGGCTGTGAGTTTAGTTAAAGCATAGAGTTCCTTGTTTCCCTTAGACTAGCCTTTTGATCTTTGTCCTATTGTGTTCATCTTCATGAACTCAATGTTTTTAATATTTTTTATCATGAATTCTATTAAGTAAAAATTTCAATAGTAGATGTTACAATGCATAATTCTTTTAAAGCCCCAACCAAATAAACACCATTGAAGATCAAACTCTTTAAGAAATAAAGCATGTAAAATAGTTCATCTCAATTATTTCATGTAAGCTAATTAACATGAAATGATGGAAAAGCTTAATTGCTATATTTTAAAATTTCAGGGATGGTTGTAATTTTTCAAATATTAGAAATGAATTGGAACTTCTTGTAAACTGCAAGGACTAAAATAGTGTTTGCCCTTGTAGGTATTTTTTATTCAATGAACTTGGAGAATCATTGCTCAAAAAGAAAAATATCATTGTAGCCCGAAAAATTATGCAAGCAATGAAAGTCTAACAAATAAATGACACAATAGATTGGTGAAATTTGTACCAATATGCTATTTGCAGCCAAATTTTCCACTACTCCTTTTCCAGCCTAAAAACCACGACCAAGAGGACTGTATGGAACTATTCCAATTCCAAGCTCCCTACAGGCACAATAGCGTCAAGATTCAAGAGAGCATACTCATGCTTCTGAATAAGATAATTTCAATATATCAAAATCAAAGCTACACAAAATGGACAATTTTCCTTATTGTAGCAGTCATTCAAAAACGATAGTAGTATTGGGATCCCAAGAAAGAATAGAAGGAAAAAATGGAGAGATTTAATTTTAGGATACATGCAATCTATCTCTCAATTAAAATGTTCACATTGTCACATCAAGAACTGATGAACATGTCAGTGGTGTATTCTTCGAAGGTTTCTTAAACATGGAAACAATCAAGAGACCAAAATTTATAAAAAACATCATCCCTGAACTGAACATACCTGCAAAGTGGAATTTTCTCTTCTTCAATATCATGAGTCCATAGAGACCACTCCATTTGTAAAGCTGTAATGGGATGCACAGCATGAGCCCTCCTTATTGTGTCTGGGCTAGCTTCTGATAGACCAATATACTTGACCTTTCCCTCTTCTACCAGTTTCTTAAGTTCACCAACCTACATTCCAATGAGATGTATCTAATGAAATTTGCAGAGAATTTGACAATTTCAAATTACAAACAAGAAAAAATTCAAAATGGTCAACCATTGCAGTCTTGTGATTGAAGGGGCATGATCACTTACAGTTACTTCTATGGGTACTTTTGTGTCTACCCGATGCTGATAATACAGATCAATGTATTCCACATCAAGACGCTTCAAGCTAGCCTCACAGCATGAGCGAACGTACTCAGGCCTACTGTTCACTTCCATCTGAGGATATCCTATTCTTTGGATACCAAATTTGGTGGCTATTTGAATTTTCTCTCTTGGCAACTGCTTCAAGGCCTGAAAGATATAAACTTCTTTCAGTTAATATTACATAGTTTTAACATGGTACCTGATTATAAATCAATTCGCTAACAACAGAACTTATAGAAAATGGTATCACGGAGATATTTCCACATCAGTGACCATCTTTAGTATCACAAAGATAAAAATCAATTCACTAACAACAAAAATATTTGATTTTTTGAGCTAGTAAAATTGTCATTTACCTTTCCAAGCAGAATTTCATTAGTATGGGGTCCATAAATGTCAGATGAATCAAAGAAAGTGATTCCCTTACTGAAAGCATACTTTATTACTGCAATTCCATCCTCCTCAGGGAGAGGAGAATTGTAGACTCCTGTCAGGCTCATACATCCAAACCCCAACTTTGAGACCTGAGAAAGCAAAATCAACAATTACAAAGAACAGAACAACAAAAAGACAATGCAATTATAAGTATCTGAATTTCTCTGAACTCTTGTTTTTTCATTTCCACTTAAACTTGCTTCCAATAGCAGTTTCTCACTATGCCAATGCTCATAGATTGCCTCCTATTAAATTATACCTCTTTTTTTGAGGTTGATTCAATTAAAAAGTACCTACAGAACCGCAGCCATGAGCTGCTTGTGCTTTGATTATAGAATTGCGTTCCTTAGGGATGAGACAATTCCTGCTGCACTGGGAAGGTGTTGTTGAAGGGTGATAAATGAATATAGAAGACATCAAAATTGCAACGAAATCTCAAGACAGGTAAAGTTTAGCACTCTCTACAGACTCATTCTCAATGTAGCATGTGACTAAACTAAATAGCTTCATACAAATTGTTTCAAATTTATAATTGCATCTTAATTCTTCTGATCACAAAATGGTTACTTTGCAACTCCCAAAATTGGTTTAATTTTCTTCTAATCTTCCCATAATTCAAACCAGCCTGCAACCGACACTGCGGGGTACATTATTTTTACTATTTATAAAAAAGAAAAAAAAGTCTTTTAGTGGTTTGATATTTTTTAGAATAAAAACTCATCCAACAACCTTATAAGGGACTTGTGGTAGCACTTGGACCTTTTTTCTAAAAAACAATTGTTGAGAAGTAAACTTTTAAGCAATCTTTTATTTATTGGGCTTGGCTTAAAAAAATAGAAAAGTTAATTCAATATAGAATGAATACAGCTTTTTAAAAGTTGTGGTAGCATTTGTTAAAAGTTTTCTCTCTGTTTTTTATTGACCTATGGTCCAAACGAATGTTACATGTTAGACCATTATTTTTTGTTTCCAACCGCTTAAGATTCCTAGTTCCAATAGGATAATGGATTTCTAAATGGCTGAATCTTAAAAAAGTTTACATGGGGGATTGAACACTTGCCGAATGTGTAGTTAATATAACATATAGAGATATTACTTAACTTAAAAGCTTAAATCTATGGGTATGAGCCTAGTTATGTTTTGTTTAACACTCATTTTTATTAGCATCCAATGTGTGACTTCACTACTCAAACATTTTTTTGAGGGGTTTCACTACTCAACAGAACTACATTGCTTACCCATGAATATTCTTACAATAATAGATAATAAATATGCATGATTTGAGACTCAAAGTAATGGTTAATGAATATTGAGTTAGTGTAGATGGATACTTGTAACTTTAAAAATCTCGAAATAGATCAAATTATGCAGATGGGTTTTCAAAGAAATTGTGAATTGAACATATACAAAGTGGAAGTTTCTTGAATATATATATATATATATATTGAAATGGGCATTCAAGGAATGCCATTGGGTTTTACCTCAAGGCCTTGATTGCCCAGTTTCACCCTTGGAATTTGGAGTTTCTTCCCTTCTGCCGTCTTTCGAATTTTGTGTTTTTCTGAATCTTTTTCTGGGATGATTTCCTTTTCCATTTATCATTAAAGTCTCAGATATATATGGTAATATAGTAGAGGTAAAGATCACTGGGAGCAAGCTACTGTGAGGTCACTAGGCAAAGAAAAGTATATGGACGTTTTGAAACAAAGCTCAAAACGTCATCACTGATGGCATTGGCAAGTTTGAAGGATTATAGTGACATGTATTGATTCAATTTTTCATGTGGACTAAATAAATTTATTTCAAAATAAGTTATTCTGTAATGGCACAAATAATAAACCGAGTCATTTTGAGCAGATTGCAGATTAAGCGGATCATCACAAAATTAATTAATTCTTAATTTTGCTTGGATGGGAACTAGTTTACACTAAATACTAACTTTAGCAAAATAGTGTTATTTGTAGATTCATGTTATCCCAACTAATAAAATTTCTTATTGTTAAATGAGAAATCTAGGATTCAAACCTCGTTTATACCAGAAATCAATTGGTTTATTGGCCTGATGATAAAGACAAAACATCATGAAGCAAACACCGTAAATTGAAATTCTATTTTATCTAAAAAAAGAAAAAAGCTTTCATTGATTATGTCATTATGCATCATTTTCATTAACCCTTATTTTTAGGATTCAGATCCTCTAGAGTTTCTAGGGTACTCTACCAAGTAGAATTAATTAAATTCTAACCACTCTTTAATGATTTAATGGTCTAGATTCTGCCATGTCAGCATTTCATTAACAATCATCTTAATTGTTTTGTTTACAATATTATTTTATTATTTTAAGAATATTATTAATGAAATGCTGACATGGCAGAATTTAATGAACTCTACTTGGTAGAGTTCCTAGGAACTCTAGAGGATCTGAATCCTTATTTTTAGGCATGCATTTTCATGTTCTAATGTTCTTCGGATGTATTGAAAAAGTTTAGGGACTTGGTTTTTACTTGCCAGTCTCTCTTCGTCATTGCTTATGTCATGGCACTAATCTGCTACTAGAACACTGGTGTCTCGTGCTTTGATGGTCTACAATTTTGATTAATTAACGTTATCTTGCGACTCAAATATTTACTGAAACTGACGTTTCATTTGTTTATGAATATCAGAATATGTTAATTTGCCCACGTTTTGACCAAAAATTATTATAATAACAACAAAGAAGGCCTTGTTTCAAAAAATTAATTAATTAATTATATATATATAATTATATATATATATATATATATATATATATAAAAAGCCAAAACATCATTTTGGTTCCTACATTTTGAAGCTACAATCAATTTAGTTCTTAAAATTTGGTAACAGTCAATTTGATCCCTACTAAATTGTTACCAGTCATTAATGACTGTTTAAATTAACTTTTTCCATATTTAGACCAAATTTTCCATTGAACAAGTTATGCATATCTTTCCATGCTTGTTTCTTGTATTTATTACGGATCTTATTGCATTTTTTAAGTTGGTCCAGAAAAAGCCTGGCAAAATATTGGTCCATGGCTGGTGTCCATTCTGTTTTGAACACTCTTTACATGTTGGTACAAGGCTTTTGTTGCAACACCTAATCAGCAAAAGTATTTTTATTCATTTAAAATAGATTATACTTCTTGAAATACATATTAAATATATAATTTCAATCAATCTTACTGCATCTAGTTCCTAGCTACTAAATGAAGATATAAAATAAATTACAATCACTTCCTGAAAACTAAACATCAGGACCAGTCCAATCAAGTGTTCACAAAGCCAAGTGAACGATGTGCTCATTTTTTTGTGTGGATGGGAGTAAAGGTGCTTATTTCTCCTATAATCTGGACAAGTTTGCAAAGCAGCAGCATGTCTTATCATTAGGTTCAGAATCAGCTGTAAGCACATTACTCATTCTTGTGGAAACAGACAATAATTGACTGCCCAGAGATTGGCTATAAGCAAGATTAAGTATTCAAATTTTGAAGATAGTAAAAGGCCATTTTCACTTAAAAAATTATTGCATTCTATGGGGTATAGAGTCCATCTATCTCTGGATATACTCGTAAGAAAAAGGGGGGTGGGGGGATTGTTGCTTATGGCTCTTTCTTGTTTTATGCATACTCTCTGGAATAAAAATAGTAGTAATAAAATAATTAAAGAACTAGATAGCAAAACGAAATCATTCACTATGCAAAACAGGTTTAATTTAAGGAAAAAAACCAATAGCATACATTCCAATGACAATGACAAATGCATCATTTCGGCTGATCCATGACAGGATATAAAAACACACCCATATTCACTCCTTGAATGTCATCATCAAAGTCTATATCATGACTTGATAGGCTGTATCTTCCATCTGCTGTTGTATGTGCATAGATGAAGCACAAATCATTGAAGTTCATCAATGCTTTTTTTCCCTAGAATTGTTCCTCGGGATGAGCCTGCATGTATATTATGTCAAGTCACTACTCCCTGTAACACAGTGGTGGCTCCAAGCATATTTTTCAAGGTGGTCATTAAGAAACTTAAATTATACAAAATTTAATAAAAAATAGAACTTCATATATTGACCATAAAAAATAAAAAATAAACACATATACACACAAAGAAAGAAGTCTTACAATTTCTTTTTTGAATTTTCTTATTTTGAAATCTTTGCATGATAGTCTCATTATCAATGTTACAAATTATATCTTCTTCAAAATTTTTGTTTCATAAAAATTTTCTTGGGCTTTTGTTACAACTCTCACTAAAAAAATTAACATGGTTACATATTTTGAAAATTTAAATGTTAAATTGCATGTTCTTTATATTCTTAAAACATATATCAAATTTGATGCCAATCAGAAGTTATTTACTATTTAGTTTATAAACTTATTTTTTATGTATAATTTTAGACAACAAAAATTTGAAATTTAAAAATTTGAGTGATGACATAGCTATTGATATTTGATCTTTTTCAAATTTTGCAAGTATGGAGGATTTAAGAAAAAATGCAATCCAATAGTGGATTATTTGACAAAATTCACATTCAATAAAACAAATTTGAGTGGAGTTGTAGTCTTAATCTACAACTAAGTTTGTTGCTAAATTTTGTCTAAAATATAATTATGTTGAGCTTAAAAAAATTTAGGGTGGTCCCAAATATTTTTTAAGGATTAAAAATTATAAAATTTTTAAAATTTACATATAATAATAATTTTTTTTTTTCCAAGTTAGGGTGGTCTTGTGACCACCCTGCACTTTACGTGGAGCTGCCAGTGCTGTAACACCGAAGGTAGAGATCAAATCAAAACATTAGCAAAAACTAATGCACCTTGATGTAGACATCCCAAACATGATGACTGGCAACCACCATTGGTATAGTATTGTAAATTTGTGATTTACAACTATTTTGTGTTGACTTTAATTCCGTGTCAAATTTGATTGTAATTTCTTCAATCATTTTTCCTTGTATATATGTGGTTTTTAATGTAAGGGATGAGTGTGAGAGATTGTAAAGACTCAAGCTTAAAAGGATGAACAAGGTGTCTCGCGAGAAGCTTACACACGAAAGAGCCACGTGTAGAATACATGACTGGAAGATGAAGAGTCATACTAGGCTGGAGGTTTTCATGAGTGTCTCGTAGGTAAGGCCAACCTGCGAAGAACTTGCAAAACTCTCTTTTTGGCAAAAAGTTATGTATTGCTTTACCAATTCTTTACCCACACTATATGTACCCTCATTACCCACAAATTGTAAGAAATACTTTTCAGAGAGAAAACCCTAGAAAATATACTTAAGAGTTAGAGATTGTTATACCTACAATCATCTACACATTTCCTTATGGTTTTCCTCAACTCCTGCCTCTCCATCTCTATATCCTTGAGAGGTTGATAGCCCAAACACTTACTACACCCATTCTGAGTGTAAAGTGAGATTTTGGTGTTGTTGGGAAGTATTGGAAGGAGCCATTCATTGGTAGATGCAATCAGGTTGAATTGCGGGATTTGAAAAGTTAGGAAAGACAAGGTTCTGAAAAGTTAGTTAGTAGCAAGAGCTTGGAGGACTCAAGTACATGGGGTAGACTAGGCTTGGAGGGTCTTTTGTTATTCGTGTCGATTTCGACTTGAAGGGTCGTGAAGAGGTTTTTCGTCAAGTTCTTCGGTTTTCTCTTTAATAACACGTCTTGGTGTTATCTTGTATTTGCATCTCTTTTCCCTACTCTTAAGCTTTCTTTTTATTGTTGATAATGGATGAATATAGCTTAGGGTAGTGATAACAGTTGTATGCGCTTCTTTACTCTTGTTCCGCACTTAGTATAAGTTAAAGTAAAAACTATCTAGCCGTAATTTTAATTTGGGGGTCTAAACAAGCTCTTGTGTATTTAAAAAAATTAGAGCAGGTACACTTATCAGATTTCATTATCCTAGTGTGATCCTAGACCCCTTGTCTTGATTTGGATATAGTTATGGCAAAGGCCAACATGAAGTGTAGTTCATGTGTTTGTGATAATGATTTTATGAGCATATTTGGAGATTGTCCTGGCAATGAGCTTCTAGAGTTATTCAAGTCTAAGAAACATGCTAGAATTTTCGTACACATGCTGAAATGTTTAGAGCATAGAAATCATGAGCTACATAATAGCTTGTGTGAGTCTAATTCCTTAATTGCAAAATATAAGAGAAGAAATAAACATTTGGTAATAAAATTGATGGTTTGAAAAGAAAGCTTCACCATCCATGAATAGTGTAAAGGAAGATGAGTCTTGCTTTGATAATCAAGAACGTTTGTCTCATGCTTGTCTTTTTATTCATATCGCATTAAAAGTGTTTAATTCATGTTTGTGGTATCTTGACAATGGGTGTTCAAGGTACATGACCGGAGATAAATCACTCTTTAAAAGTCTTAAGGAGAAGGAGGATGGTTATGTGATGCTTGGAGATGGTAGCCACTCACAAGTCCTAGGAAAGGGAACTATTGATATTCCAAGACTTCCTTTGTTGACTGATGTTCTTTATATCAAAGGACTGAAAGCAAACTTGTTGAGTATCACCCAAATATGTGATGAAGACTTTCTAGTTCAATTTTCAAAGAAAGGGTGTCTAATTCTCAGTGAAAGGTGTGCAAGTCTTGAAGGGACTTAGGACCACTGCCAATTGCTATGGCGTAGTTCCCAAGCCAAATGTATCATGCCGGAGTGCACAAGTAAATCTGTTGGAGTAATGGCACCAATGTTTTGGACATGCAAATTACAAGCAAGTGGCAAAATTTTCAAAGCTTGAAGCCATGATTGGTTTGCCGAAATTTGGAAAGATCGAGAAAAATGTTTGTGGCCCATGTCAATTGGAAAAACAAACAAAATCAACCCATCCCAAAGTAAATGTTGTTGCTACATCTCGTCCGTTGGAGTTGCTTCATGTGGATCTAATTGGTCCAATGAGAACGGAAAACATGGGTGGGAAAAGATACATCATGGTTGTGGTTGATGATTTCTCAAGGTTCTCTTGGGTGGAATTCCTTAGAGAAAAGTCGGAGGCAAGCGACAAAATGGAAAGACTATGCAAAAAGCTCCAAAATGAAAAAGGAGTTCCCATAGTCAAAATTAGAAGTGACCATGGGAAGGAGTTTGAGAATGCCAAGGTGAAATACTTCCGAGTATTTGGAAGTAAATGCTCCATTCTCAATGATAGGGAGAATCTTGAGAAATTTATGGCCAAGAGTGACGAAGGGATTTTCCTAGGATACTCCGTAAATAGCCGGGCATATAGAGTGTACAACAAGTGCACAAAGACGGTGATGGAATCGATAAATGTGGTCATAGATGACACCATTCCGGAAAAGAGTGTCGGTGAGGATGGAGAAGTTCCAAGCCTTAAGAAGAATGATGGTGATGGTAACATGTCTCAAAGTGATGATGGTGAGAGATAATCACCAGAAAAGGAGTCTACTCTTATTGCATTGAGAAGGGAGACTAGATCAACTCAAGGGTCATTAAGTCCACTCACTTCTTTGGAAGTTCAGCTTCCAATCTCTCGTGATGAAGAACCCTCCACTTCTAAGAAACCTTCATCAAGAGTGACTCTCAATCATCCCAAAAGCTATAAAACCTTAAAGTAAACTAAAAACCACCAAAATAAAACCAATGTATATTAAGATATGCTAAACTGTGCTCCCCCTCAAGCTCTACTTCCCCTCAAACTACTCCCCCTTTTTGACAGGAATGGCCAAAGAGACTAGAATGCCTCGGACTCCAACATTGAATTATGCTCTTGGTTCCTCATCATGTCATCAATCTGAGATGAGAGGGCAGTGATTTGGCCTTCAAGGTAGGTGAATTGAGATTTGGAGTGGTCGATATGGGAAGCTAACATTGCATGCAACTCTTCAACCCTTCTGATTATATGATTAAGGTGATCGAGTGCTCTTACACGCGCTTGGGAAGAGGGTTGCGCAGTGTCCTCCGGAACTGAAGTGAAATGCTCAATTTCTTCTTTAGTGTCTCCACCTTCTTCATCCCTTGGAATTTGAGAGACACCAACAGATGGTCCGGGGATATGAGCCTTACTTCGGATCATGGTTTGCGCACTTTTTGGATCTTCTCTTTGCATCACTTGAAGTCCACTTGGAATCTTCACTCTTGCCCTTGTGATAAGAGACATGACAAGGCTTGGGAATGGTAGAGTTAGCCTTGAATTCCTTTTTGTGATGCTTTTGGTGAAGAGGTGGTAGATGTGTCTGCAAATGTCGATCTCCTTATGTGTGAAGAGATCAAATAGGAATATGGACCTTGGTGCTGACAAGTTCGTCAAGTTCCTCACTGGGTAGAGGTTGAAGATCATGATATAGGCCAAGGTTTGCATCTCCAGGGTGAACGTAATGGTGTGCAAGGCCTTCTTGTTGATTTGTCCACCAAAGATTTCCACATAAGGTTCTAGTTTATCCTTTCTCTCATCATATTGAAGAGATGTGTGTGGAGTTGTTGGACGAACCTCCAAGATCTCTTGAATTGACTCCCTTGTGATTAAGAACTCTCTCCCTTTCGGCTAGCAATTGATACGATCCCCTTCCACAATGGCATTGGCATAGAATTCTCGAATGACATCTTCATATGCATTGCCCGTCAGATTTAGCAACTTCGTCCATGTCCTTTCTTTGAACACTTCGGGAATGAAAGTTCCCTTTAAGGACTCTAAGTCCACAGTCCTCTCTAAGATGATCGGGGCCCTTTTGTAGTGATCATTAAAGGCCATATCAGCATCATCGGTTCGGAACGAATCCGAGGAGGTGCGGGGATGCTTTGAAGACTTCTTTGCAGCTGATTTCTTAATAAGAGACATCTACAAAACAAACACAAACACAAAGAAACAAGGACAAATACGAACAAGGAAACAAACTTGATTAGATACAAGTTAATCCATAAAAAAAAGAACAAAATCCCTAAAAAGAACATAAAAACAAACAAACAAAGTCACAAGATCATGTTTTAAGTGCTAAACATGTAACAATACTTATTTAGCATGAGTGAAATACAAAACATGTCAAGTGATCAAGTGTGTGCATCAAGTGTGCATGTGGTGTGCATGTGAGATGCATGAGCAATGCATGACAAAGAACTCATGGGGGAAAAGGGTGTAAAACACACAACCAATGTTTAAAACATGTTAAGAATGTAAAAACATAGTAAGTCCCAAAATTTGGTACTCAACGGAGTCCAAAACAATGAAAAAATGTCATTTGAGCATTTCATCAAACACTTAGAGTGCATGCAAACTACTAACATGTAAAACAATAAATGAACATGGTGAAATCTTGCCTAAATACATGTTAAAATGCCACTTGGGGCCAATACAAACACAAACAAACACAATGGGACACATCCCAATCAAGAGATTTGCAAGAAACACAAGTTTTTCCCAACCCTTTAAAAAATAACCCAACCCAATAAATCTTAGAATCTAAGGCTTAATCTAAGGAAACAAGAGTGAAAACATACCTTAGATGGATATTTACAATGCTTTCATTGAATGCTTTCGTTTAAAGCTTTCAAGTACTTTAGTTTAAAACTTAGTTTTCTTTAATATTGTTTTTGTATCTTGGTTTTTATAGCCATTTTGATGCTTGTTGCTTTCTATTGCTCTTAGCTTTAGTTTCCTTAATGCATCATGCTTGTTGGACATGCAATTGATTTTAGCATTGCTCTTATTTGCATTGCGTGTCTGGATGATCATTTACTTGATAAATGTTCATTGTAGTTATTTCTTAATGACTATTCATGTTTAATCAAATTATGCTACATAGCTTACATTTCATTTTGGTATCTTGATTGCATTTTACTTGTTCCTATACGTACCTTGTATTCTACTTGTCGTGAGCTAAATGAAAGTTTGTTATATGTGCAAGTGTTTTAAGATACATGTGTATATGGTACAAGTGCTTCACAGCTTCTAGAATTAGGTGTGAGTGAGTTTTCCTATATTTTCAAACTCACGTTTAAGTCTAGTCGTGCCAGATTGGAGGTTTTTGCGAGTGTCTCACGGGTAAGGCCAACCCACGAAGGACTCGCGTAATTCTTTGTTTGGCAAAAAGTTATGTTTTGCTTTACCAAGTCTTTACCACACTATATATACTCTCATTACCCACAAATTGTAAGGAGTGCTTTTCAGAGAGAAAACCCTAGAAAATACACTTGAGAGTTAGAGATTGTTATGCACACAATGATCTACATATTTCCTTACGATTTTCCTCAACTCCTACCTCTCCATCTCTATATCTTTGAGAGGTTGATAGCCCAAACACTTACCACACCCATTCTGAGTGTAAAGTGAGATTTTGGTGCTGTTGGGAAGTACTGGAAGGAGCCATTCATTGGCGGATGCAATTGGACTGAATTGCGGGATCCGAAAAGCTAGAAAAGACAAGGCTCCGAGAAGTTAATTGGTAGCAGGAGCTTGGAGGGCTCAAGTACATGGGGTAGACTAGGCTTGGAGGATCTTTTGTTATTCATGTACTCCAACTTTATTCTCTAATGGATCGATTTTGACTTGGAGGGTTGCAGAGAGGTTTTTCGCCGACTTCTTCGGTTTTCTCTTCGATAACATGTCTCAATGTTATCTTGTGTCTACATCTCTCTTCCCTACTCTTAAGCTTTCCTTTTATTGTTGATAATGGATGAATATGGCTTAGGGTAGTGATAACTGTTGTATGCACTTCTTTACTCTTGGCCCGCGCTTAGTATAAGTTAGAGTAAAAGCTATCCAGCCGTAATTTTAATTTGGGGGTCTAAATAAGCTCTTATGTATTTACACAAATCCGAGCTTTCAAGTATCATCCCATGAAAATCCATTCTGATCAAGCAGACTCTTTACATCGTTGATTTGAGTCCACAAATTAGTGTAATGACCTTCCAAGATCTTTTCATTATATGGGGATCCAAAATAGGCATCGAACATGCTCAGCATATCAGTCCAAGCTTCTTGTTGAATATGTTGCCCATCCTATGCTTCCTATGCTCCTTATCTAACAAAAGATCAATACAATAGCACTTCATTGCTGGTGTCCAGTTTGTCCTTGTGCGATCACTACTTGCAGGCATTTAGGTGCCCATTTCTCCCCTACAACATTGGGACTATCATTCTAGTAAGAGTCCTTCACAGGTTATCATAGTGTCATGCTATGCTTCCAAGATATAAACAATAAGTCAACCCAGTCCTTAGTTATAGACGTGGCAAATCCATTCAAATTCAACAAAAATATCTAAACCCACTAAAAAGAATAGCACACCTTTTCCAATTTGTTTAACAATTTAAACTCAAACAGAAGCAAATACAATGCATATACCAATCTGAGATATAGTTCTACGGATTGTTTGAGATTCGCTTAATTTGCTGAAATTGAAAACTTTTTGCTGAAAGTACCGTAGATAAAAGTAAAAGTTAGCTGAAATAATAAAGTGAGATCTATGAATAGTATCAAACAGTGCAGTGGAGCTCATGAATAGTAGCAAAAATAAGCTGAATAGTAAAATAAGTTGGCTTTTTAATTTTTACAAAACACACGCTAAATGTTAGCCTTTGTTTAGTTGCTGAGAAAGTTGAAGAGAAAAGAATTAAAGCTTTTGAGTCCTACATATTATAAAATTTTTTAGGGTCTCTCAGAAAATGAAAACCCAAGAATTCATTAACAAAGCATGTGCACTTTTTTCTTATTTATTTCTAAATTAAATTTTATATAATTTCAAAATAAAAATTCAAATGCAAATCAGTAAATAGAAGTGAAGCTAATAAAGCGGACGTGTACAATGGCGGCTCAAATTCTACATACTAACACCCTGTTTCCCAAGAAAAACGATAGAAAAGAAAGGGGAAAATATTCAATTATACACTGTTTGGGTTTTCATAAAAATCAAAATTTTATGACATCAAAATGAAACGTCCTCTTTTTTAAAGTTCCTTTTCAGTGTCGGCATTTCCTACTATTTCTCAGTAAGCAAATAGAACAACCTATACTCTTTTCCCTAGAAAACCCCGTGGAGGCTGTTTGGATGTTTTGAATGCCATACTTTTCAATGAATAGTGTTAGGACATATGTGGAACATATTATGAACATATGTCATTTAGAATTGGCTAATCCTTTGACAAAACGCACTTTACTTGTAATTGGGTAAATCTAGAATGTGTTTAATACTTCAAGAAACATGTTGTTCAAGCCAAGTATTAAAGCCATAAAGATTGGACCAAGAAACAAGTGAAGAAAAGCTGTTCATTAAAGCTGTACAGAAGCTGGACAGATTCTCGACAGATAGCTCGACAAATAATATCTATCGAGGTTTAATGAAGAAAGCTCAACAAAATCACGACAGAAGCTCGATAGAAGCTTGATAGAAATATCTATCGAGATCTACGAAATCAGAATTTTCAGATCTGATTTTCGGCCTATGCTGACATGTATGTGTAGAGTTTCTTTTCTCACAACCCTAGACATATATAAGGTTTATTTTAAAGGCTGTCACACAAGAGAATACAAGGAGAACACATGCAAAAAGTGACCGCGTACCTTATTCTCTCTGAAAGAAGCTACTGCGTTTTTGTGCCTTATAGTTTTGTAAACAAGTGCTTCTTAATCTACATTGTTGATGTAGTGAAGAACTTTGCAGCCAACAGTCTTCCTCAAGTTGGTGTGTTAGTCACGTATTGGGATTCTTGCATCAAAAGGGTGACGTTCATATATTGAAGAGTTCAGAGGTTTTGAAGCGATAGAAGGTTTCTGTTATAAGTTCATCTAAAGGGATTGTAGAGTTTAGGGACAAAGGTTTTGTACAAAGGTTTTGTACAAAGGTTTTGTACTAGATCTGAAACTTCTCTTTACTATAGTGAATTGCTTTCTAGGAAAGTTTTCCCTCAGGTTTTTTACTGTGAAACTAGTTTGTTTCATTGGTTTTCTTGGGACATCATATCTTGTCTTATTTACTTTTCCGCTATGCATGATATTGATGTTAGTTTGTTTTAACAAGGTTTATTCATAATAAATCTAATTAACAACTTGGGTTTAAAACTTGTTAATTCTATCAACTGGAGTCTAAATTTCCCAACAAATAGGAATAACTTGCACTAGTTCAGGAATTTATCAGCACTTTTTGTTTTGTTTTTTTAATTCAGTTGTTACAACAAGTGGAAGAGAGGTATTCAAATCCTAATTCTACTCATAAAAGAGACCAGCTAATATCACTATAAGGCTCTTAGAAAATATATTAGTTCTTTTAAGTTTGAAATTTGGGAGATCTTGTTCTTTGTGTTGGTCTGCAATTGCTATCATTTTTGTCAATGTGTCCTATGGAGTTGTATATTCCCAGCTACATTCACTCAAGCTAGCTATATCAAACTAATCCCATTTTTCCCATTAAATATGCTCAACTAAAAATCCAATAATTCTAGTTTAGTCAAGTAATCTTTTAAGTATGATCAATGGGATGTTGATCTTGTTGGTCTAAAACATTATATGTAGTGAGGTTTGTAAGTAGGTTTGTGTTTGTGTTTGTGACAAGTTTTGTTTGAATTTGTGTTTGTGAGTAGTTGTAATCCATATTGTCCATGAGGCTTGGAACTAGCCAAACAAAATTAAATATTTTTTCCTTAGGTAATTGTTTTATTTTATTGCTCCACTATTCCAAATCTCAACATTTGCCTTTTCCCTTTACTAGTCCTTTAACTTGTACAACTTAATTCTTCTTTCTTGAAAAAATTTGAGAAATTTTTTACCATGAAAAGAAATTGAAATCAGCAACAGATCAAATGACCAAATTGTAGTTTTAATTCTGCTTTTTATTTGCATTACTATGTTTTCAAATTGGGTTATTCCCCCACGTGAATGAGCCTATTAATATAGAGAAAGAGAGATAGAGAAGTGACATACTCTGGCATTCAACAATGCAAAACAAACCTCAAGGGTTTGGCTTAGTGGTTTCCATGATATCCATGAGATTCTGGGTTCGAAACCTCTTGCTGATACCTAGGGCTCAAGGGATTCTTTCCTGTAATAACCATTGTGCGTAGAACGGGGAAACTGCACATGCCAAGGAGAATAGTCAGACACTCAAAGAGGTTTGGATACTATGTTTAAAAACAAATGCAAAAGAACTCAAATCATGAAGACGAGGGAAGATCCACTAAATACATGGAATTCGATTAAGAAGTTCTCTTTTTCACTAATAGTGGATATGGATGGAAGTCAAAGTCATCGTTTACCAAGGGAAGATCCACTAAATACATACCCATATCATGCTTCTCACCAAGTAGAGTCTAAATTTGAGTCCAGTCCCACTACTTCAAATTTCACGAACTCGCACATTTTGATGATAGGAGGTAATTTTGTGCTTTCACTAGTCCAACAAGAGATTCTACATAAAACCGTAACAAAATTCCCGAAACCTAGATCCAAGTCTTTGAATAGCTGCTTCAATGAGCTTTGAGGTATATAATAAAACCACAGATGATCAATTTTCATTTCTTCAAAGAGTTGCACTTTGAGCTCTCGTTTGAAACCATTGATGGAAATGTGGACATCACAATCATAACTGTAAGTATTTCCCATTGGCAGATCAAAAGCAAGGCAGAGAGCAAGTGTTTGAAATTCTGATCCGATCCAAAATATTATGGAACCTCCACTCTAATATTGGAATGACAATGGAATCATATTTCCTAGTACAACAATTTCATAGCCACATCTAGTGTCTTCAAGATTAGAATTCAAGTATTTAGTTTCATGTTTATGGAACTCTGTCAAATGTACAGAGAAGTCAGAGGAGGAGAGCCATAATCCGTTACACTCATCTTCATCAGAATTCAAGTATGCTTTTTCAAATTCAATATACTCGGTAACATCTATTGGGAAGCTGTACCAGCGAACTCCGTTGAACATTTTGTACCCTACCATTTCTCCAAACTGCATGAAAATTAGTGAGTTTTTAAGAAAATTGCAGTTGGTAATGAAATTTGTTTCTTCATAGCTTGAGAGAGAGAGAGAGAGAGACCTGATTCGATAATTCACTTGATGACTTTGAATCCAAGGCTAAACAGTTTGATGCATGTACTTTTGTTATGCTTTGTGGAAGCCTTGGAATTTTTTGAAGCAATTTTGTTAGGTTCTAAAGATTTAGAATTAAATATTTAGAATTATTATTGTTTTGTGTTGGCAAACCGAGAACAAACATGTCTAGTCTACATGTTTAGGCAATGCTTAAATAAGGATGTTTCAAGTTTTGAAGTCCAGCTGATTGCAAAAAAGAAAAATGAAGTTCTGCCTTTCTTGACCGATCGAGAATTAGGCTCGACCGATCGAAAATCGCAGGCACAATTTTTGCAGAATTTTTAAACAGGCCCAAAGCCTACAAAAACATTTAGAGTTTCACTTAAACTTCTCTACATATAAAAGAAAAACCCTAGCCACGTTTTGAGGGTGTTGAAGAAGACTTGTGTGTTACTCTTTGTGAGGTTTTGTACCTTCTAATTACACAAGAATCTACCGGAGCCAAAACTACAATCAAGCATTGGTAGAACTAGTTGCTGCATCAAGATCAACAAGTGAAGGTGATCTGAAACCTTTGAGTTGGATCTAAAAGTCACAAGCAAGGCAGCTGTAAATCCAAGAAGAGAAAGAATTCGTGGATTCGGAGCTTGCACGTGGTTGTGTTAGTAAGTTACTACATGAGGTAGCATTAGATTTAGGGTTAATTTTTTTGTAAAAACTTCAATTCTCTTATAGTGAATTTGGTTTACCTTGAGGATAGCTAGGTTAAATCCTCCCTGGGTTTTTACCTTGAAACGGTTAGTTTCATTGGTTTTCCTGGGTCATCATATCGTGGTGTTATTTATTTTCCGCTGCTTTGCATGATATGATATATTTGTGTTTAACCTAGATCTGAAAATTAATCTAAGTAATCACTTGGATAATAAATTAGGTTAAACAATTTGTTTAAAGGGTCTAAACGAACTTACAAATTTGCACCCCTCAATATGAAGCGTATGTAATCTGGTAAAATCGATAATTCTTTTTGGGAGGGTAACAACATTGCTATTGTATATGTATAAATATTTCAATGTGTGGGTGCAACACAGTCAAAATAAAATCTACTTCTGAACGAATTTCAAAAAAGCTTAGTGTTAGTTTGATCAAGCTTGGAAATATATATCTGAAATCCTTTGGAAATATGACAGTGCCATAAAGACCAAGATCAGAAAGATGTTGCAATTCATAGATGCTACTTGGAAGATGTAACATATGGTCATCGGAACCGAAGAGTATGGTCCTAAGCAGAGTGAGATTCCCAAATGATGGTGGCAACACTAGTATAGTAGTCTCTCCCATTTCTAAATACTTTAAACTTTTCATCTCTGGATGAATGTTAGGGAATTTCTTAAGCTTTGAGCCTTGTAAAACATTAAAATATTCAAGAAATGTCATCACGAGGCAATTTGGAAGAAGTTGAAGTTCAGAGCAACCCTTGAGGCCCCATACTACAAGCTAATCTAGACATCCAACAGATTGATGAACCTCCACTAAATTATTACAATTAGAAAGAACCAATTCTTTTAGGTTTGGGGTGGACATTGATAAGTCAGGTAATTTCGTAATGTATTTACAAGAACGAAAATCCATATATTTCAGGGTTATGGATTGTAAGCTCTGTAAAAAATAAAAATAAAAACAAATTCAGCTTCAAAAATTTTTAAGATATAGTTTTAAAAAATACCATGTTATAAATACACATGATCAATCATACCTTGAGAAGCTTGTCCAATCCAATGTTGCACTGTGGCATCTTAAGTGCAATGATTTTTGAGGACAAAAAGTGGATGGTAAGGAAGATGAAGGATATTCACTCCAATCAATAAACCTTAATGCGTTAGGAAGATATTCAAGATCTCCACAAATGTGCACATTGCGAACTATAAGCAACCTGAGATTTTTAGAATATCCAACTTTGAATTGCTTCTTTATTGGTTCAGGCGAGCACAACATTATGCCTTGAATTTCATTCGATCCCTAGTTGGACAAAGCTAAGTGAATCACATCTTACAATAGAATTGATGAAATTTGTAATAATTATTAATTTTAGACCAAAAAAAAAAAATCATACTACTAAACTTAAATTTTCATCCACAATTAAAAAATTTTAAAAATATTGAAGATGAAAATTCATTGCATCTACCATGTATTAAAAAAAGGAAAAATTGATTCAAAATTACTTATACCTCATCTTCAGTTAGCATGCTAACAACATCCTCATGACACCATATCCTACTACGTTTTTTCAGTTTTTTTTGGTGATTCTTGTCAAACGATTTCCTAGCCCATTTGTTCTATTAAGCCATGCATCATCAATTTGTTAAATCGATCAACAATTATAAGACACTTATCTATAAGTTTTTGAATACCATAAACTAGGTATAAATTGCAACCTTCTAGTATATCTACAACATAATCCTTATCGAGTCCCTTATAGAAACATGCAATATCAAGGAAAATATCTTGTTCAGTTTCGCCCAATCCATCATAACTTCTTTTGAGTTTTTTTTTTAATGTCTTTGTTAGGAATTTCTTTATTTTGATCTAATGCACTTTTCTATTCACATTTAGGTCTTCCACATATATCAGCACCCATTATTTTTAAAACTAAAGAAAGACCTTTGCCATAGCGTATAAATTGGTCAGCAAGTTCCCAATAACCTGCCTTAGGTTTATTTCTATGGAAGGAATAAATACTAAAGAGTTTGAGAGCTTCATCATTATTTAGTTCTTGAACCTTGTGGGTTAAATGGCCTTTTCCAAAACTAGATAGCAATTGTTTGTCTCTTGTTGTTATGATGATTTTACTCCTATAAGCAGACCAATCAAATTCTCCAAACAAATTTTCTATTTGTTCCAAATTTTCTTTATAACATTGATTCCACTATATTTGTTGTCCACCTTCAAATTTCTATCCCCCAAGATCTCAAAAAGAAGTGTCTCATGTAGTTTGATCATGCCATCATTTGTCATTGACTTTTCTCTGACATTCTCTAGATAGTTAAATCCTTCAAAATGATCATAAATTCTATTAAAAATAGCTTTTGTGATTGTGGTCTTACCTATTCCACCAGGGCCACAGAGATCCCTACCATATGAACATCATTCGACTCAATATCTAAAAGCATGGTTTTTACACGATAATTTATTCCAACTGGATATTTAACAACAAATAATGGCGAGCAATTGAATCTAGCATTTGAGATTTCTTTGACAATGTCTTGAATAAAATGGGATTCAGGGTAGCTGCCAAGTAAATTCAAGAGGTTCAGTTTGTGCATTAAATTTGAAGTACTATCAATGAAAGCATATGGCATGAACTAATTCATAAGTTTGATAAATATCAGTATGTTAGCATTTTCATTTTCATTTTGGCAAGAAAAATTAGTTTTAGGTTACATTTGCACTTTTTTCTTTTTGGGAATATATTTTGGGTAGGTACAATTCTTTAGGTGTATATTGATTTTTTTTTTTGTTGATACATCGATAGTTGGGGGTGAGAGGATTTAAACCCTAAAATGTCACCATTAGAAACAGCAAGAGGTGTCAACCAATTGAGCTACAAGACTCTTGACACTATATTGGATTTAATTGTCATTAGAAAAGATAACATTTTTTTTTTTTGCTTTATTGGTCAATAAAACCATGTGTTTGAATTTTATTGAGGAACCTAATGTACTTTACTTAATTTTTGTCCAGATAGTTTTAGCCCTCTATAATGATTTGGATGGAAAATCCAGTTAGGTGATAACTTATATTTACTAGAACGAAAATTTAGAAATCATCAAGATATTTTGGGTACAAGTTTTTTAAATAAGTAATAAGGGGAGAAACTTCCATGAAATTGGTAAAATAAGTATTGAGATAGGCTTGGGTCTAATGTATCCTGGACCCAAGTACTTCAAAATTCTTCCATTTTTACCATTGGTTGCTAACTTCCGTAGTTAAAATAAGAAGCCAAAAGAAATATAATAATAATAATAATAATAATATTCATAATAATAATTTAGCCAAAAAAAAAAACTAGTCCTAAAAAATTTGCGGAAGCTTTTCTTTAATTGTAAAATTAATGAGCATAACAAGCTACTTACGCTCTATTTCTTTTTTTTGTAAAATACTTTTAGGAAAATATTTCACATTTTATCATGTTTGTTTTGTAGTAAAATAATGGGTTAAATGTAAAATATTTTCAGTCAAAAGAAAAATCAAACGCAAAAACTGTAAAATATTTTAAACTTAAAAAATCAGTAAAACATTTTACACTTTCTTCTCCTCTCTCACTCTTGACACTTTTTTAGCTTCTCCCACTCTCATAACTTTCTCAGTTGATCCCTCTCTCCATCTCTTAGCTCTCTCACTCACAAGGCCACAACCCTCTCATCCCCATCCATCTCACACAACCCATCTCACACTGTTGCCCACCCACTAACCAATGCCACTAATCCACTAACCAATACCATTGACTGATGCCACAACCCTCTCTTCTCTTCTCTCTTGCATAGCCTTGGGTCCGACGACAGTCTTGAGTTTTTGGTGGCTACCTGATCTTGCCTCGGCTAGGGTTAGATTTTTAGATTATGTTCTTTGTTTCTTGGGTTTTTGATTTGGGTTCGTGGAGGTTTTTCTTGTTTGATGGTGGTTGTCTTTTGGGTGGTTTTTCCCATTTGGGTTTTTTTTTTTTTTTTTTTTTGGGTTTTTCTGATATGGATTTTTGGTTGGTGGTGGTTGTCTTTTGAGTGGTCAGTGGCGGTTGGTGGCGATTTTGGTGGTTGTTTTTTGACTGGTTGGCGGTGGTTTAGTGGCTGGTTTTGTTTTGGTGGCTATCTTTTCTTTTGATGTGGAGTCTTGGGAGGTGGGTGGTGGTGGTTAGTGCACCTATTGAGTTTTGAGAAATATGAAAAAGGTTTCATTTTACAATGAAACATACAATTGAAAAATGATTTCCATTGTATTTTCATGTTGACAATCAAACATTGTAAAATGAAACTGTTTTATAGAAAATATTTTACATTTGCAAATATTTTACTTCGAAACAAACAGAGCGTAAAAGTAAAACTCATGGAAGCACAAGTGTTGGCTTTAAATCCAATGATCTTTAAAAAAAAAAAAAAAAAAAAAAAAAAAAAAAAAACCATATAAATCACATAAAATTGGTGATCATAACACACCCCTCCCATTTTAATCAAAATTTAGGACAAGTGACATTTAAATTTAAAAAAAATCTATTGATGATTTTCTTAATTTAAAAAAGTCATATAATTAAACCACACAAAATTGAATAAATGCCATTAATCTCATGTGTGGCTAAAATTGGAGTGGATATTATCTTTTTGTTAACCACATACCATTGCTCGTAGTTCCAACCAGATATATTTGCCGCTTCATGTAGAGCTTCTCTCCTCCTTTGAATCTTCTTATTATCCTTAAATTTTTCTCCATGTTTAGTAAGGGCTTCCCTAAATTTTCCCTTTTGGTTACGTACATCTAATGGATCCACGTTGTAAAAAACTGGTCGCACCACCATCTGGTCATTCTTCTTGCACTCGATAATCTTGATAAGTTTATCCAAACACTAGGTGGAAAAGGCATAGTTTTCAAATAATACAATTATTGAAATCATTGAGTTTTCAATAATCTTGAGAAGTTTCTCAGAAATGTTTTCTCCCCTTTGGAGTTTATCATCAATGAAGGTATTAAAACCACTATAATCCAAAGCCTAATACAAATAATCCATTAAACCAAGGCGGGTATCTTCACCTCTAAAACTTAAGAAGACTTCAAAGTTCTTGCGTTGGTGGGTGACTCTTTTGTTGGTCATAAGAGCCATTAGGATTTTTGAGCAAATAGTTGGGAAGAGCTAAAAGAAAGAAAGAAAGAAAGAAATATAGATGAGATAAAAATTTGGAGGAAATCGATGAAGGTTGAGGAAAAAATTTGGACGCAGATAACTCCTGGACGCAAATGATGCATTGACCTGCATTGTCAATAAATGACTCAGTAAAGTGACCGACAACTTCAGAAGAGCATTAGATGTACAGTTTCTTTTGGAAGAGAAACCATATCCTTCTTTATCAGTAATATTTAGTGAAGTCTTGACATTCATATACGTGTTGATGCTTTGGCAGAGAGAGACAGGGGAGTGGGTTCACTTTTCACACTTTGTAGCACGTGGTGGTATACCATGCATCAGATTCATGTTTCCTCCCTCTCATATAGAGATGGACCCCACATGGATACATGTGTTCTCACTCTCGCATGAAGGTGGATCCAAGGGCGGAGCCAAGGGGGGGGGGGCAAGAGGGGGCAGCTACCCCCCTGACTTGTCCCAAAAAAATCCTTTAGGTACTTCTATTCTTAAGAAATTCACCTACCTAATATGGTGAAAAAACAAAATAAAAACTCCCTTCCAAGAGATAGGCCCTGACACCAACATAACTTAGGAAAAGCAACCTCCCTCACATTAAAGGATTCAGAGCATATGACTTTTTACCTACTTCACTATTCTTTTGAAGTAGCTTATATCTTGTGACAAGATCCTTGTCCCATGTTTTCACCCATTTCACCAGTGTTTTGTTTTGCCTTTTTTTTTTTTTTTTTAATCTATTCATTATTCATATAACTTTTCTTGTTAAGTAATGCTAAGAATATTACAAATTTTACTACATTAGTCTTATAAGATGATGTATCACCATCACCGAATATCAATTAATATAATTATTTATTATTTTTTCTAGTGGCACTAATCATGTTGTTACCACATCAATTTGCTAATTTTTTGTAGCAAAATTTGTAGTAGTTTTAATATTTGTTTTCTCATAGAAATTCATTATAAACACACAAAAAAAAATTCTTAAAAAAATATTTAATGTTCTTGTGCTGTACAAAAACCTTAATGCATCCACTACTTTTTTTAAAAAAAACATTCTAATTTATATCTTGACCTTTTCAATGTTTTAAACTCTATGTTTTCATATTTCTTCACAATTGTTTAATTGTTTCTATTATTATTATCAATTAATATTTTTTTAGATTAATTTTAATTTTATTGTTGACTTTTGAATTTTGATCTTGCCTTCCTAGACTAAAATCCTGATTCTACCACTGTGGCACTAAACCCCACGTATGCATGTTGTATACAAGTGTTACGATTATGCATTTCCAAATTCCAAGAATTTTCCATTGCACAATCTGGCAAAAGAATCAAAATAGAAACAGAGAGACCCACGCGGTTTGGAAAGATAAATTCCAATAATATTTAGAGAAATGCTAATAAATATACTTAGGCATTGTTTAATAATCCATTTAAAGAAAATTTTTATGGAGAAAAAAAACAATTAATGTTTTGCCAGTTATTTTTCATTTCTCATAAAAGTGGTGTCAAAAATTTTCTAAAATAGATTGTTAACCAATGCCCTAAGGGCACTCTTTAGCATAACCCAATATTTAATACAGTCCTTCAAAGTCAAACAATGAGGTCCCACACGTTTTGATTTTTTCTAAGAATAAGTTTATAAAATAAAAATAAAAAACAAGAAAAAAAGGCTAATATATGAAAAGTTACCTTTGTTTTTTTCCCCCAACTTCCAAAAGTAAGAAAAGTCTTAGTTTCATATAGTAGAGCAAAATTTTACTTCAACAAATCTATAACAAATATAGAACTATAGCGCCCATAAAATGATCTATACTCATTTTGGAACAAATGACAAAAGATTCTAATCCCATGGAATACTCTAGTATCTACCAACTAATCAGTAATCACCACACCAATATCTGTAGATCAATTAATAGGTTGGTGCAGTGCACAAATTTTGGTAATTAGTTCAATTATTTATTTTATGTAGTTTTTTGTCGTGTGCGGCAGTTTCAATCTTCGGCTTTGTTACTGCTTAGCCGCTGAGTTTTTTTTTTTATAATTTTATAATTTTTATTTTTTTATGCATGCATATGCTGCAAGATAAGGACAAAATTATTTTTTAAAGGGCTAGGTTCAGAAGTTGTTTGTTTTGAGTGAAATTGGGTTTAATATTTTTTATTTTTACTATTGGTATTTTTTTGGGCTTGTATATTTAGATTTAAATTTTAGATCTATAACTTTTTTTATATCCTTTAGAATGAGGAAAAATGCTAGACTTATACACTTTTTTAAAAAATTACTAATGAGATAAGTGGTTATTGGTAAATAAAAAAGTTATGTATGTGGTGGCCCCAGATGTGAACCACTAAGAATTTTCTATCTCAATGATTTGTAAAACAATTGTAGAAAACTTTGTGACTATAGCATTATTTTTAAAAGAATTAATGATATTTTTAAAGGGGGCAAAGTTTAACTTTATAGAACAAAAATTGTTAAAATTAGTACTACATATTTACTAATATTTTATAAAAAAATATTGTGGCTCTGTCCCAGCTTACATTAGTCGCAAACCTATGTAATGCATAGAAATAGATAATGATTTTGTAATTGTGGTAAAATATATAATTTGTTCTCTAAAAGTTTTTGAAGATAATTTGTTTTCCCTAAAAATTAAACAATCTTTAAAGTTATTTTCCATCTTTCTATCTCTACCAATATATCTATAGGGACATTGGGCCCAGTAATTTATGAAAGATAGCCCAAGAATATCTTTTGGGCTAAAAGCCCAATCCGAGGACATCAAGTGATCTAAGAGTGTGTGAATGTACCTCATAAAGAAAATACTAGGTAAAGAAGCGATAGTGTATGAATAAATATGTCCGAGGAAGACTGTGTCCTCGGATAATGAAGCCGAGGTAATAGAAGGGAAGGTTTAATATCCCTAGGCTATGTTATAGAAATTCCTATGGTTTCGGGAAGACACGGTACATATGGAGGATAATAGAAAGGACGGTGGAGTATCTAAGATAAAACTGCTACCACAGACCCCCCATTAAAACACTGCAATTGATATGCTGACTGCATTAATGGAGAAATGAGACCTGAGCATGAGGTTTGGAACTTGACCCCTGACTCTAGAAGACTTCAGGGAAATTGGATGGGACAAGTATCTAAACCAGCGTTATAACCATGAGGTGGAAGATGAGAAGGGGAGGAAGAGGAAGTATAAATAAGAGAAGTGACCTTCGGAAGAATGAGGACTTTTCTTTGGAGATAAAAAAAAGAATAGTATATGATAAATCTGACTGTCCACAATTGTAATCTATCTTGAGAAGCAGTATTATAAACTATCCTCGGATTGTGTCCGAGGATGAATTTTCATTGATATTCTTATAGACAACTCTCTATTTGTGCCATTGGGCCCAAAATCCATTTTTTCTTTGTTGTCTAAACCACCTTTGAAATCTAGATTGCAAGCTCACTCTCTACAAATTTATTGTAAAAAGGCCTTTCATGCCCTTTCCCTTCTAACTGTGGGTCGGGAGCTCAAATTGTGTCCTTACAATATCATTTCACAGGTATAATTACTTGTGGGGTTGAGGGACAAGTGCCGAGATTCAAGTCTTTAAGAGAGAGTTTCACATACATGCACTTAGATTAGGCTATAATAAGATTATCTTAGATAAAAAAATTTTAAAAAAAGTTCTAGTTCTTATATAGTTTGAAGTTTAGGTGAACACTTTACACTTTAGTTGTAATTCTTTTTTCCATTGAAATTTGATAAGAGATACACATACAAATGAATATAATAAATAATTTTTATATAATACTTTCGAACATTATTAATTATTTTCATTGTTATCTTTCCATTGTAGAATTTCATTATCTTCTAAGTCTTTTTGATGAATTGCTCTTTGATTTGTGAGATTTTATATCAATTTTCTATGATATATTTTTAAGTTCCTAGTAATAACTTTATCAAGAAATCTTATTTGAAAATATGTTTTTTTTACTCCTCTCTTTTTTTCCTCAAGATTTTTGTATCCAGATTTGTATTTTTTTTTAGTAAGTTTTTATTGTTAAAATATATTTACAAATAAAAGAAACATCATCTATAATAGAAAACTATTTTATGACAAGAATAAAATAAAATTAAGGGGTAGCACAAACTAAGGAAGAACTCCTTCACTCCAGACAGCAACGATAATCTATTGGAGAGAGGTCTAGACTTAGTTGAAGAACGACGAGAGAATGTCATGGTTCAACTAGCTTATTATCAACACAAACTCAAGCAGGGGTACGATTCTCATGTAAAGCTATGGCCTCTTGCACTTGGGGACTTGGTACTGAGGAAAGTTTTGGGTACAACAAAGAACCCAGCATGGGGAAAACTGGGGCCCAACTAGGAAGGACCTTATCGTATTATCTCGGTTGCAGGCATAGGGGCTTATAATCTTGAAGATCTAGATGAATATGTTGTACGACGCTCCTGGAATGTAAATAACCTACGAAGGTACTATTATTAAATGTAAGGCACTTCGGCCATTTTTATAGACACTATATTGCGTTAATTATCTTCGTTTGTCTAAGTATCAAACTGAAGCTTGGTATGCCTAGATCCTCGGACCACATACCTCGTCTAAATTGATATTTTTATCAAGTGTTGGACAGAACCTTAGTTATGTCTGATCCTCGGATCATCTACTTTGGGAAAATTAACATTTCAATTATTTTCACTAAGTATCAAACTGAAGCTTGGTATGCCTAGATCCTCGGACCACGTACCTCGTCTAAATTGATATTTTTTTATCAAGTGTTAGACAAAACCTTAGTTATGTCTGGTCCTCAGATCATTTACTTTGGGGAAATTAACATTTCAATTCTTTTCACTAAGTATCAAACTGAAGCTTGGTATGCCTGGATCCTCGGACCACGTACCTCGTCTAAATTGATATTTTTTATCAAGTGTTAGACAGAACCTTAGTTATGTCTGGTCCTCGAATCATCTACTTTGGGGAAATTAACATTTCAATTCTTTTCACTAAGTATCAAACTGAAGCTTGGTATGCCTGGATCCTCGGACCACGTACCTTATTTAAATTGATATTTTTTATCAAATGTTACACAAAACCTTAGTTATGTCTGGTCCTCGGATCATCTACTTTGGGAAAATTAACATCTCAATTCTTTGCACTAAGTATCAAGTTGAAGCTTGGTATGCCTAGATCATTAAACCATATGCCCTATCTAAATGGATATCTCACTAAGTGCTGAACAGAGCCTAATAACGTTTTGGTCCTTAGATGTGCCCCATCTAAATGAAATTCAACTACGTTCAAACCGTATATCTTAAAGTCTCCCTGAGATAGTGCTAAATGGATAGAAATCCATGAGCATCACTTAATGCATTTACAGACATGTTGAACATGTTTATTGCCTAAATTCAATCCAGGTTGTTGCTTTAGCTTTAGTAAACTAATAAGGGTAAAAGGATTACTATTCTAAATATAGCAAAACAAGTATGAAGTAGTATGATCAAGGCAAAACAAAAACAAAAACATCAAACAAAGGAGGTAGAACTTATGTTTTCATTAAATTCAAAATTCTTTGGAATTACAAAGTACTTGCGAAATTATCAAAATTACACTAGGAAGAAATAAAGGAAAGGCTAAAGGCGAGAGGAGAACAGTCACTGCTTCAACTTTATCTTCAAAGGGCCTTTAGGGTCTTGAGGAAGTTGAGGCTGCGCCGAAGACACAACAGCTATTCCTTTGCCTTTTGGATCATCCTTCAAGGTTGACGGATTTGCTTGATCACCCTGCTTGTCCTTGGAAAAGTCTTTGGGGTCACTTGAGGGCTGTGTGTCCTCTAGTGCCTTTCCTTCTATTGGATCAACTTGCTTTGGGAGTTAACCTTCAGGAAAGGCAAAGTCTTCAGCCAGCTCACCTTCCTTATCCTCAGATAGTGGTAGGTCAGCATCATCATCAACTTGAGGAAGGTCAGAGGCTCGAATGGCTGGAGGGTAGTAGACACTCTCTGCTTTCCAAAGAGTAGAAGAAGCCTCAACCCCAGCTCGGGAAAGTGCCTCGTTCCACATTTGGAGGCAGTAATGTCTGCATACCTCGAGGACCTGAGCCTTGAAGGTTTCTGTGATCTCCTTCACGCCGACCTCATAACCTTCCTGTTCAGCTCGGTCTTTTGCATTCTCAGCCTCTTCTCTTGCCTTCTCAGCCTCTTCTTTTTCTTGAAGGGCCTTCTCTTTGCTCTTGATGGCCTCCTCTTTTACCCTCTCAGACTCCTTCAAATCTTTTTTAAGTTCCTTAATTAGCTTTCTCACTGCAGCAAGGTTCTCGTCAGTTTGCCTAAGCAGCAGTCATTGGTCCTTGGTTTGTTTTGCAGTTGTTTTAAGAGCAGCATCCAAGCTGGACTTCTCACTCTCTGCCTTAACCAGTTTATCTGAGAACTCTTGTAGTTTTTTCTTTTGTAGGTCCGAGATCCTTTGGGCGATTTCGCGCCTAGATTCTTCTGCCTTCAAAGACTTATATGAGCTAATGGCGATCTCTTCTGCCCTATAAGCAGACTGAATAGCCTATGAATGGAAGACAACAATACAAAAAAGACAAAGTTATAAATTTTATAAAAATAACAAGAATAGAAATGGACAAGGTTTAGAAGAGATGCTTACCATGGCAAGCACCTTCCTCAAAATCATGAAGACATTTTGGTCTTTCTTTTTTCTGAGCTCACCCATATCCTCGGTTAACAGCAAAGCTTACTCCAATGCGTCTGCTACGCAAGCAGCTGTTCCCTCATCAGAGTTCCTAATGGATGCATCAACAGTGACTGCGTGGTCATCCATAGTCATATCAGGGAGCCAGAGCGGAGCGTGTACGGCCACGTGAGATTCGGTCCATCTATCTGACCTTGTCTACACAGTGTGGGCCTGTTTTCCTCCTTTTTCGATCTCAGGCTCCTTAGGAAGAGAGTCCTTTCCTACCTTTATCACTTCTTTCCCTTTTTGCTGGTTCTGTTTTCTTTTGTGGTCAGCCGGGTTGATACGCTGAGATTGGGAAGGAGGGGGAGGAGGAGGGAGCCTGGATTCAGGGCCTTTATCTTGGACCCTAGTGCGAGGTTCCTTAGGAAGCTCTTGAGTCCCTGCTTGAGCTTCCAGTACATCTTTGAGACTCGGCTTTGGCTTGCGCTGGATACTCATGGGATCAGGTTGTTGGATGATGTCTTGTAAGATTTGAGAGTATGTGTCGAGGATAGAAACTTGGTCTTCGGGGGAGTGAGGTTGATTAAAAACCTCAAACTTGTCCTTGGAATCGGATACTTCAACAATCTCTTCTTCTTCCTTTATGCTGGGTTGGGAAGAGGTTGCTTCACCAAGTATATATTGTGTTGAAAGAAAGATTAGGGGAATCCCTACCGAAATGGGTTGTGGGGGTTGTACGGGTTGGGTAACTAAGGTACCCTAAGGAATAGGAGCCCCCTCGGGTAGCAGAAAACCTTTAACGGCAACGCTGATCCGGGAAAGACGTGGGTTCTTGGCTTTGATCACACACTTTGGCGCCTGAAAATTTTTGAAAATGGGATCGTAGCCGAGGATTAAATGAGCCGCTCGAAGTTGGCCGTCTGTATGCACAAAAACTTTGGCTTGTAAAATTCTGTCCAATCTCCCAAAATCAACGAGGAGAGGGTGACGATCCGCGGCATGTGGGTCTGCAGAATTGTCCAAAAGAAAGAAAAACAAGGTAAGAATAGATAAAAAGATAGAAGAAATGGTTTTTAAGGGTTTTAGATAGATCCAAAACTTCACCTGGGGTCCCCTCTCTTGTCGGACAGGGTAAGCCGTCGTGCCAATCTCCTGATATGATCAGGAAGTCGTTTTTTAGACCCTTATTGGATTCGGGTAGACACTGAATTAATCTAACTGCTGGATGCCTAGATTTTAAGTAATATTCATCTTTTTTCGTTAGGTAGTGGAGGTTAAAAACCCAATTCACGTCGTGATGAGTGAGCCCTAGGTTCATCTTCTCATTTAGGGCATCTATGGAACCTAGGATCCTAAAAACAATTGGGGCACACTGGGTAGGAGCTAGTCTAAAAGCCCTAAGATAATCTCTAATTACAGTCCTTATGGGGATTCTCATCCCTACTTCGATGAATGCAATCATTGGGATTACTACCTCTCCTATTTTTCTTTTTACGAAATACTCCTCTTCTGTACAGTACCTAATAGATACCCTCGAGGGAATTTGGTATTTAGCCTTAAATTGCTCTATTTTTTCATTTGAATCCACTAGGGATGCAAATCTACCCATTTTTTGAAAAAAAAGGGGGGGGGGTGTAGGTATGTTAGGGAAACTAAGAAAATAGACTAGCCGAGGATAAAGGAGTACAGAGAAAAAGAAAGGGGAAGGAAGAAAAAGAAAAAGAAAAAGAGCTGATAAGAAATGGAGAGAGTATGGGAGAACTTACTTCAATAAAAAAAAGAAGGCACGGTCACCTCGGACAGGGTATTTGATAAAAAGAGAAAGCACGTGTAGATGGCAAATGTGGCAAGTACGTTATAGGAGCGTTGTGATGTGTGAGGGGATTTGAAAGAAATTAGTATTTATATATCATTAGAAATTATGAAGCGGGAGAATTCCCACCCCTGCCCAAGGGCCATTCTCAACCGTTGGATGTGTGTCACATCGCTGAACGTGGGGAACATAAAGACACCAGAATTCAATTTAAGGACGCTTCGCATGCCGAAACGTCAGGAACATGCGATGGGCAGTTCAAAAATCATCATCCCTGTCAGCAATATTGCCAAATATCTGCAGGACAAAAGGAGACAGATGTCGAGATCCTCCTTTCATCCCAAATTGGAGAAATAAGAATCTCAAGGGGCTATTGTAGGGACATTGGGCCCAGTAATTTATGAAGGATGGCCCAAGAATATCTTTTGGGCTAAAAGCCCAATCCGAGGACATCAAGTGATCTAAGGGTGTGTGAATGTACCTCATAAAGAAAATACTAGGTAAAGAAGCGATAGTGTATGAATAAATATGTCCGAGGAAGACTGTGTCCTCGGATAATGAAGCCGAGGTAATAGAAGGGAAGGTTTAATAGCCCTAGGCTATGTTATAGAAATTCCTATGGTTTCGGGAAGACACGGTACACGTGGAGGATAATAGAAAGGACGGTGGAGTATCTAAGATAAAGCTGCTACCACCGCCCCCGCATTAAAGACACTGCAATTGATATGCTGGCTGCATTAATGGAGAAATGAGACCTGAGCATGAGGTTTGGAACTTGGCCCCTGACTCCAGAAGATTTCAGGGAAATTGGATGGGACAAGTATCTAAACCAGCGTTATAACCATGAGGTGGAAGATGAGAAGGGGAGGAAGAGAAAGTATAAATAAGAGAAGTGACATTCGGAAGAAGGAGGGCTTTTCTTTGGAGATAAAAGAAAGAATAGTATATGATAAATCTGACTGTCCACAATTGTAATCTATCTTGAGAAGCAGTATTATAAACTATCCTCGGATTGTGTTCGAGGAGGAATTTTCATTGATATTCTTATAGACAACTCTCTATTTGTGCCATTGGGCCCAAAGCCCATTTTTTCTTTGTTGTTTAAATCACCTTTGAAATCTAGATTGCAAGCTCACTCTCTACAAATTTATTGTAAAAAGACCTTTCAAGCCCTTTCCCTTCTGACTGTGGGTCGGTAGCTCAAATTGTGTCCTTACAATATCATTTCACAGGTATAATTACTTGTGAGGTTGAGGGACAAGTGCTGAGATTCAAGTCTTTAAGAGATAGTTTCACATACATGTACTTAGATTAGGCTATAATAAGATTATCTTAGATAAAAGAATTTTTTAAAAAAGTTCTAGTTCTTATATAGTTTGAAGTTTAGGTGAACACTTTACACTTTAGTTGTAATTCTTTTTTCCATTGAAATTTGATAAGAGATACACATACAAATGAATATAATAAATAATTTTTATATAATACTTTCGAACATTATTAATTATTTTCATTGTTATCTTTCCATTGTAGAATTTCATTATCTTCTAAGTCTTTTTGATGAATTGCTCTTTGATTTGTGAGATTTTATATTAATTTTCTATGATATATTTTTAAGTTCCTAGTAATAACTTTATCAAGAAATCTTATTTGAAAATATGTTTTTTTTACTCCTCTCTTTTTTTCCTTAAGATTTTTGTATCCAAATTTGTATTTTTTTTTAGTAAGTTTTTATTGTTAAAATATATTTACAAATAAAAGAAACATCATCTATAATAGAAAACTATAATATGACAAGAATAAAATAAAATTAAGGGGTAGCACAATAGAATCTAAGTAGCAAACTCACTACTAAAAAAAAAAAAGGATTTAACACATAATTTGATGTATTAATACTGACTACACAAGAATTTATTTTATATGTAGAAAATCAAATATCATGATTCAGGCACAAAATTTAACCAAAAAATATTGTGAAAACTTATTATTTTTTAAACAAGAATTTTAATTTATCTAGGTAAGACAATGCATAATGAAAAGAAAGCTAAAATCAAAATCAAAATTTCAATTTTGATTCTATTGTTGAGAGAAGGAGGAGGAAAAAAGGATTGTTTAGTGTAGGATTGTTTGGTGTATGGTCATATAAGAGATTAGATTACTAAAGTTGACAATCTATTGTACAAAAGAGTTACTTACAAATGTCCATCTATCCTGCCAAAAATTACAAATGACCCTACCTCAGTATATTTTTAAGAAATTTCATAAAGTTGATTATCATTTTTTTTTTTTTTTTGGATGGGTCATTCATTTTTCAAAATTCCAGAGCTTTACCATATGCAAGAATTTCATGTTGAGTTTTATCACGCATCAAACATGACCCAATGTTGCCTTATTTATTTATTTTTAAAGAATAAGTCTTTATTTTTACGTCTAATTGATTTGATATCTAGCCTTGGGTTAAGAGCATGTGAGATATCCTATCCTAAATTAGGCAATGAAACATTAACGAACCAATGAAATAGGTTTGGGGTTCATGTTTACCATGTTTAATTTTCCTTAAAGAAAGTCAATGTCTACAATATTTTTATAACATTTTTACAACAAATCATAAGTGACAGGTTGTTAGTTGTTGTTATGAGTGGGTAAAAAAGTAATTTAAGTTGCGAATTTAAATTAAAACTAATAACAACTTACCACCTATGATTTGTTTTAAAAATATTATGAAAATGGTATGAATGTAGCACCTTTCTTTTACTTATCCTCTATAAGTCTAACAATTCACAAGACAATCTATTATTAAAAAAGTATGGTAAGGTGTGATGGGATCAGTTACAAAGCAATATCATGCTCCTATCATTTTGGTCTATTATTGGGCTTACTATAGTATTGAATAGTAGTGTGCTTTGATTGGACTCATGGAAGCTACCTGGCCCCGCTACAATATTTCCTAGGATCTTGGAGGATTTTTTGGGTCATTTGGATGTTCCAGGTTCCAAGAGTATTTTGGGTGTATTTTAGTGATCTATGTGCGTTCTTGGGGGCATTTTGGTACTTTGGGTGTTTTGAGGGTATTCAAGCTATTTCGATAAGATATGGAGAGGGGGCCATTGTAAATGTTTAAATTTATGGGGGATTTATGTAGCTATTGTAAGTTGTATGGGCATTTATGTAATTGTCTATAGTTAAGGGGTGTTCGTGTAGTTGTTGGGATTTTGAGGTTGTCAATGTAAATATGTAAAGTTGGGAGTTGGGCTTGGGTTTAGGTTATTGACTCAGTGCAACTGAGTTGGGCTTAAGAATTTTGACGGGTTTTGCTATGTAGATGATTGGACTTAGATTTGTAGTGAGGCTGGCCTTGGGCTTGTTAGAGAAATAAACTGGGCTAGGTGGTTTTAAATAAATTGGGCCAAGTTTAGGCCGTTTTGAAAAAGATGTGGTTGGACCTATTTGGGTTAACCCACCTTAACTAGATCTCATTAACATCTTATCCACCAGTGACATTTCAAATTTTCAATGATTTCATGCAATGCCCATCTTATCTCTCTATCTCTTTTTGATGAACAGTAAATATTTAGGGGAAAAAAAAAATCTCATCTCTCTATCTCAAACTAGGATTTCTTTGGATCAGTGATATGCTGTTTGTGGATTACTAAATAAATTTAATCAAAGAACACAATACAACTAAAAGAAAAGCTATATATTGAGTTAAACAACCAAATACTAGAAAATTATGATTGACTTCTTCAATGAAGTTACATAAATTTTTATTATAATTTTATTTTGTAGTAATTAGTTGTATTTTTATTTTTTATTTTTTTATGTTTCCTTTTACACGAAACTTAATTTTTTGTTGATAACATATAGCAACAAGCAAATTTAGAAGGTAAAATATTATTTTAAGAAAATAAAAAGGAGTAGATGTTTCCAAGTACTACTTCTATAGCTTTTATCAAAGTAAAAGTTCTACTTTGATGAGAGAGATTTTTTTGTTTATGTTTGTGGCAAAAACGAGCCATGAGCAGTGAGCACACTCATGAAGAAATTTTTTTTTTATTGAGTGATATTAGAGATATTACAATTTTTTTTTTTGAGAGGAAGATATATTACAAATTTGATTACATACAACTTATAAATTAATGTGTCGCAAATCATAATAAAAAAAAAATTCAAATATGCAATTATTAGATTATTGAAGTTCACAAATCTCATTTATTGCCACATTAGTTTCTATGCTTTTTGCAGTAAAATTTATAACAGTTTTTGCATTTTCTTTTTTACTTTTTCTGTTTTTTATTTGATAAATTTTTTTTAATCCATTGACTAGTACTTGAGGCTCAATTGGTTAAGGTTTGGGGATATTCTTGGACTTAGTCCTTGTAATCCCACTTTGAAAGAAAGTGAAAAAGTGTTATAATCTCTTTCGTATAGTTAGAGTCAAAGAAACAATAAAAAATTAATCAAGTGACAAAGCAAGATCATTGAAGTTGGCATGAAATTAGGGTCGACACAAGTGTCAGGCAAGAATTGGGTTGATCGAGATGAGAGGTGAGTCTCTCTGTGGCTCTATGTCTGAAATTTGCTCAATTGAGATACCGAGTAAGTGAGGGGTGAACTTTTTGGACTTGAGATTTTGCATAATTCGCTCAAGCGAGTGTCATGCAAGATTATGCAAAAATGGGGGGTGTTTACCCTTTAATGGCCAAACACTGTACCATTTGATATGATATTTAAACATTTGTGAGCATTGGAAAAAAATTTCTAACTATTTTCTAACAGTTATAACACATTGGAAAAAATTATTATAATAATAACAAAGAAGGCTTATGTGATAAGATTAATCTATATCTATATCTATATAATACTAAAAGCTGAAGTGTAGCATTTAATGTTGCTATACTCACGTTGAGCCACGTCAACAGTCATGTCATTTCCATCCTATTTTCTAAATTTGTCCTATAATTTAAAATATTTTTTATCAATTTTAAACTACTAATAAAATTAAAATAATTTCCAGCCTATCTCCACTATAAAACCCACTTCTTATAAATTTAATTCCACCATAAAGCCCAAACCCAAGCCTTTTCAATGGAAAACCCTCTGAAAATCATAGTTACAACTTTCTGTATTTCCACGGAAAACCCTTTGAAAATCACGGTTACAACTTTATGTATTTCCTTGCCTTTTGTTGCACGGTTTGAAATTCTAATCTCCCCACATTTTGTTTCACTGTGTCAGATTTAGTTCATTCCCCTTCTCCACCTTCTAACGACAACCTCTCTGTCTTCCTTCCTCCTCTCCTCATAATATATAAATACTGACAGAAGTTGGATAATTCAGTTAAGGTATCTCTTAATCCGAGTTTGTTTTGTGCTTTATTCTTTTGATTGATGTTTTTTATTCCCTTTTTACATTTTGTTACCGCCTCTTTCGTGCTGTGGTATGGATAGTTTTTAATTGGAGCTCTACCTCTTTATGGTCTATTCATCTTGAGTCTTTGGAATGGGTCTGAATTTTTGATTGCTGGGTTTTTTAATTGTATTGCTGAAGGAGGTTGCCCGTTAGCTTTGCAGCTCCCATTGTTTTTCTACATCATCAATATTTTATTTTATTTTTTAACCTTTTATTTTTAAAAGCCAAATTTAGATTTACACTGTATGCAAAACGTATCCCCTCTCTCATTCAAAATCTATATATATCTAAAAGTTGAAGCGTAGCATTTATAGTTGCTACGCTTTGGTTAATCTACCTCATCCTCCATGTCATTGCCACATCATTATTTTTCATATTTATTTTCTACCTTTGATTTTTTTTTTTGACAATATCAAAAAAGAAAAAAGATTTACAAATTCATCTCTATTTTTTTCTCCTTTGTACTCTTCGTTTTTTTTTTAAATTAAGAAAAAAGAGTTACAATCATTATGTATAAAGCTATAACCAACACTTTTGTTTGGAAATAGTGACATATTTCTATTGTGTTACTTCAAAGCCTTATTAAAAATTTTGAATTTGATTATGCATCAGATATTTGGCTTGATCACATCACATTTGATATATTTTACATATTCGGGAGAAGGAGTTTGACTTTGACGTGGGTTTTATTTTTCCATTCTCTTTTCTATTTGAATTGTAGTTTTGTTGAATTTTATTATTATTTTTTGATACATTTCTCAGTATTTTGATTGTAAGGTAAAAAAAATAGGGTTTGAAAAAGTTTGATTAAAGCTAAAAAAATAATATCCAAATTTTATATTCTTTTTAATGATACCCAAAATGTTACAAATAATTTTTATTAAAAAATTAATATTTTTGCTACATTTTGAATTCTTGAGAAAAATTGTATTGTTTTCATATTGGTATGACAAAAATTATATATATTACATTTGAGATTGTCCCTATAATCCTTCCAAAAAAACAAAAAGACAGACTGTCCCTATAATAAATGTAAATATGATTATGAAATACATTACTATTTATTAAATTAGTACAAATTCAAAAAATAAATTTAATGAGACCACCTTAAAAATATTATCACACGCAACACGTCTAAAATGAAGATCCCACTACTTTAATTGTTTGATTGTTTTGGTGATCTCTCAGCGGTGAAGACCAAAAAATAGAACTATTTCTGTGGCTTCTGCATTTGCTTCTCACCAAGAAGGTACCAAAAAAATAAGACTAATAGCATTCTTTTACTTTGATTTGTGCTAAAGTTTGAGTTTCAATAATTCCATTCACTCAAATTCTCTTTTTTGTGTCCAAATTTTACATGGGTCATTATCAAAGTTATGGCACTCATATATTGTGGCTATTGAAGTATTTGGTAGTGGGGTCGTGGGGGTTGTATTGAAGAGCCTCTCAGACCTCAAGATCTTAAGCAACTTGGAGACAACAATCCTACAGCTTTTACTTTAATGTTCTTTGCTTTCATGTGTTTAAGTTTCAAGATCTTCTTTTTTTGCTATCTAGGTGTTTTTTAGCAAATTTGGTTTAGCTTAGCTTAATTGCCTATTTAATTGTATTTTTATAATTGTTTAGGTATGTGTAAATGAAGATTTTTTATTATTATAAGTATGAGTTTATTAAATCTGAAAAAACACAGAGTTTAGGAAAACAAAAAGAGAAAGCTATTAATTCAATAAACAATTCTCTTTAGTATTGTTTTATATACCCACTACAAAAAAATGGGGTTATCCCAGCGTTTTCAAAACCGCTGGGATAGGGTCAAAATTCCTATCCCGGCATTTTTTTTCCCAGCGCTTCAAACTGCCGCGCAGTGATAGTCGGTATAGAGTCGCTAGACCTATACCAGCGTTTTTCAAAAGCGCCAGGAAAGGCATACGCCCTATCCCAGCGCTTTTGAAAACGCTGGTATAGGCCTTTTAAATTATATGCATTCAAGACCTATACCAGCGCTTTTGGGAGCGCTGGAATAGGTACTACCTATGTCAGCGCTTTCAAAAGCGCTGGTATAGGCCATGAATGAATATAATTTAAAATACCTATACCAGCGCTTTTGTAGGATGGATAGTGTGCCTATTCCGGCGTTCCCAAAAGCAGGATAGGTCTTGAATGACCAAAATTTAAAAAGGACCTATGCTAGCGCTGGTATAGGTCATTTTAAAAAAAAAAAAAAAAAATTTAGCACCTGTAGTGTACTTAAAATACATATTTTCCAATACCTATTTTATAGCAGCTGTAATGAGCCACAATTCATATTTTCCAATAGAAAATACCATACCACATTAAACCAAGAAACTAAATATATTTAATTACACCATATCAATAATTACATCCCAAATGTCTAAAATATTATACATAAAATAATACATCCCAAATGTCTAGAATGTTATGAGGCGCACCTACACTATGATTTCACCATTGCACATTGAGTTTCAAAAATGTAAGTCACAAAACAAACAACACTCCTAATAGAAAATACTCCACCTTTTCTCTCCATGCAAGCCACCCGCTTGCTCCATAACAACAACCCACCACGACAGTAATGTAGACACATTATTTAACAATTTAAGGGAATTAAGAAGCAGATCTTACTCACCCTTTAGCAATCCTAGTGTTTGACCACGGAAAGAATAAGGTAAACTTCAAACAAGCTACCACTCCTGCAAAAGCAAACTAACCATTACTCACTACTATGATAGGTGACCATTACATAAAAATGAAATCTTTGGTGATTAAACATCAACAATGGTAGGTGTAGTTTATTATATATCAAAGGTTCAAAAGTGATGAATCATACTTGGGGATGATCAAAACTAATAGTTTTAAGTGGGTGTATTTATTATTCCTAGTTCTCTCTATTTTTCTTTTTCTTGGTTGTTTATTCTATATGCAAATTCTTAGTGACTTACCTCAATATGTTTGAAATGATCTCAATAATATTAGATTTTATGGAGAACTAGAATACCCACAGGAACACACAAGTAGTATACAAAGCCTTAGAGCGAGAGAATAAGACGAGTGACTTTTGTCTTTTAGATATCTCCTAAGTTGATGGGACTTCATGTATAAGTATTTTACTTATTATTTTCCCCTAGTAAGCACAACTTTTCTAAAGAAGGAAAGGGCAGTGAATAAGATCCTTTTTTTTTTCTTTTTTTTTTACTGACTTCCCTTATAAATCTTACCAAGAGAATCTATAGGGATCTTCATGCGAGAAAAATCCCACTTTCAATCGAAATTCTAGACCCAAAAGAGAAAATAACAAGAAGAACAAATGACAAATAAGAAAATGGAAAGAAATATGTGAACAACTCGAGTTAGGTAAGTTGTTGATGCCTTTCTCTAAGTACATTTGAGACTATCGGAACTATCAACTATCAACTATGGGAGATTCATCTGTATCCCATTTTATAATCACTTGTAAATAGTAAACATGTCTTAATAAAATAATGACATTAAAATCATTTGACAGTCTCTTCCAAGATTTGGTTTGCAAATTTTCTCCTCTTCTATTTATTTTAAGCCTACTTGTGACTGCCATTTGCATGTGCAATTAGGAAATAAAGTACTTAAAAACTATGTGTTAAAAGTTAATTGTCCCATTGAAAGAAAGTAGAAGGGATTAAGTTGATTAGGCAAAGACAGTAAGAAATATGGAGGCCTTTTTGTTTGGGGGCTAAGTTTACAACTAGATTAGCATTATATCTATATTTTAATATGAAATGTCTAACTAGGATAATCTTAAGGTCGCGTAATTTATTAAAGAAAACCGCTACTAGATTAAATCAGGACAAAGCAGAATGATGGCATACCCACTTTACAATATTCACAACACATACATTGGTTACTGTCTAGTCAAATTTGCATTAATTGGCCTTATATCTCCATGCAAGCCACCCGCTTGCTCCAAATCAACAACCCACCACAGTAGAATATTTGAATTTACTAGTAGTTGATAAAATAAATTCACACATAGTTGAACAATAATATCACAACATTCACAAGACAATCAACACTCCCAATAATGAAAAGTAGACCACCTTATATCACCATGCAAGCCACCCGCTTGCTCCAAATAACAATCCACCACAACGAGAATTTTGAACATATAATTATAGACTAGTAGGGTATTATGAAGCAAACTTTACTCACCCTTTCGCAATTCAACTGGTTTGCTCACGGAAAGAGGAAGTCAAACTTAAAGCAAAATTTGCTAATCCAGGCAAAATCTAAGTCTAAATTATAGACTATTAAGATAACTTAAAGACGAAAATTAGGTGACTTCATGTCCAAAATCATGTAAAGGAGAAGACACTACTAAGCGAGCACACTTGAGAGAACAAACTATAAATTAAAATAGGGAGAGGTGTGCAAAGATATACAAACCAAAAGAAATCACACATCTTGACATGCATACATACGGAAGATAAACTAGTACATGAACAAAGCACAACGTGAGAACATAATAACTTACAAAGAAAATAATCAAAACTTATAATCCCAAACCACTTAATCAACATCATATGTGTTGCCATAACCCCATAGCATAAAAAAAAAAAACCCCTTTCATCTAATCTACCTCCCTCAAAAGCCATTATTACAATATTTTTCTATCATATGTGCTCCCCAAAGTTGTCTCATGCCTTACCGATCATAAGGAAATTTTATTAGGGATCATGAGAAAAATCACCCGGGGAATATAAAATATTGCCCGGTTAAAATAAATCTTCCTAGAAATTGATACCATCCACTTATCAAAATGACTAAATGCGCACTTGACACTTGTACCATGTGGGATAGGGTTTATACGTGTACAAAAGTGAAGTCATGCTATCTATGATTTTTTTCCTCGAGATAAAGGGAAGAGTCTTTGAGAAATGAAAGCTTCTACATTCTCTCTTAACGAGTTAATCATCTATTTTACGATGGTGGTCAAAATTACATGGTGCGATATTGGCTTGTACTTTAAAACAATCCAATACTAGAAAATGTAAATTAAGCAAGCTGCCTAGGTGTACATTCCTCCCTATGTGTGCATACGAGAACATAAGTTTACTAAGCTTAAATTCATATGAGAAAGGAGTAGCTAGAGATTTTAAACAAACACAACTGCGAAGGACAACAATTTTTGTTTTTTTTATATAAGGAAAAGTTTTATTAAAATGCGAGAAAAAGGAAGATTATCATACAAACGAGAATCCAATGCCCACAGGGACATGCCAACCCGGATATCAGGTCCAAGACATGCATAACAATTATACCACTCATAGTGTAACTTGTTACGTTTGAAATTGTTCTAAGATGCATATTAGTATATTACTATTGCTAAGGATGAACCATATTAGATTTAGTCTAGTCCAATTTGATTTCAAACACAGGGTTTACAATCATATTGGGGATGAAAATGAAAGGGTAATAGAAAAAGATGTAATTTCCTTTCTTTCTTTTTTTTGATAAGTTAAAAGAATTGATTTATTTTACAATAATTGTAAACATCTTAGACAATAATAGTACATGTGATAAACTTAGCTACTTCATAGATAAGCATTTGAAGTTTTGAACTGACATTTCTTGCTTTCATTTACTACTTTTAAATATAAAAACAAAAGAAGTGTCAGTCAATGTTTCTACATGTTTCTTCATCTCATTAACCATCTACAAAATTATTTTATTTTAAGCAAACCAACATTCATCTCTAAACTTTGAAATTACGGACATGCCAACCAGTTGGTCTTGGGGTAATAATTTAGGGACATACAATATCAAAATTGGTAAATTGCAGAGCTTGTGAAGCTAATGCGCGCGCACACACACACACAAGTACAAATAGCAATCACTGATGAGATAAAATATACACAACCTGCACTACTGCTATGTGATTCACAAATGAATCTCACCACTTGCAAAAAGGAGATACAAATATGTACAAATGATAAAACACAGAGAAAATGAATGAAAGAGCTATTTTTAGTATAGCCAAGCAATTCAAAACATGAGCACAAATTAGGGGACCTTAGAAGTCTACCTTCCTATATGGCCACCTATCTAGACCATTTTCACGACAAAGTTTCTTTAGTTAGAAATTTGTAAACCAAATAATTGGAAATTAGCAACCATATATATCACAATGTGCATGATAAAATTTACAATGAGCACATCTAATCAATTACAACTTACAACTACACATAATCACAAAATTCTCGAAACCACTCTGGTAGAAAAATAAAAATAAAAATACAACCACTATGGCTTTGAATTCTCATATAATACTTTAAGGAAGGCCTCCATTTCAGTTGGAGGTGTAATATAGTTATAAATTTTACGAAAGCTTAGACTTAAACAAGATAAAAAGGTATATAGTTTGAGCATGAACATACACATTCTTATCCCACATTCAAATCCATGTCTCTTGATTCAACCATATGAAAGTCTTATCCAATCCCCAAAAAATATAGACAAACTAATCCCCAATCAAACCCAAGAAGAATTTTTAAAGTCATTGTCCTGTTTTTTAAATAATTCAAAAGGTTCAGAGTTCAGACCAAGAACTAGAAAAATTTAGTATAAGGTCTAAGTGTCCAACTTTCATATCTCTTTTTTACTATTCTTGTTTAATTTCTCAACAACCAAGCATAGTTCAACAGAAAATTATTATAAAAAGTGATTGAACCTGACTGGAAGGAACTGTGAAACCATTGACAAAGATGGAAACCCCATAAAAAATTATTACTTCACTCATACCCATATTTGGCAAAGTCATTTAAAATGCAAAAAATAAATTCCAAAAATCAACTCATATCAACATATGCAACAACAAGACCCATAGAGTTGATCTAGCAAACCAACCTTCAAATACCCATTAGGAAACTAATCAACCAAAACCTTTTATCAAAGCAAAAACTCTTCAAATGATATGAAATTTTCGGATTTTAACAAAGCCATTGGTACCCAAATCATCTTAACCCTCTAATCTAACATTATTCACTAAAACCCATCAAGTATTTACTATAATAATCATTAAATAGCAAAACCCAAAGGATTTCATAAAAGAAATTGAGCAAAAAGCTTAGATTTTTACCTTCAAATCTTGTTGGGAAAAGGCACAAATGAAGGAGTATATGGAGGGTAGAGGGATGATCTAACGGTGGCTGTTTATGAGAGATGAAGAGGGAGTAAGATTTGGGTGAGAGGAAGGGAGAGGCTGCAGCACAAGAAAAACAAGAGAGAGAGAGAGAGAGAGACCAACATGAAAATGAGGAAGAAAAGGGTGGGTTAGAGGGAAATGTCTGAAGGAAAGAAGTGGGAGACCAAAAATGAGAGGCCAAAGTGGTGCCAAGCTAAAAAAAATAAAAGGGAAGTTTGAAATTTTTTCAGTGGTACGAAGGACCTATTGCAGCGTTTTTTGACCCTATCCCAGCGCTTCAAAAAGCGCTGGGATAGGCCTCTCTCCATTCCCTTGTGGAGGGACCCTATCCCAACGCTTTTTGAAGCGCTGGAATAGGGTGACCCTATTCCAGCGCTTCAAAAAGCGCTGGGATAGGCCTTTTTCCATTTCCTTATGGGGTGACCCTATCCCAACGCTTTTTGAAGCACTGGAATAGGGTTACCCTATTCCAGCGCTTTTCAAGCCCCGAGATAGGATAATTTCAAATATTAAATTAATTAAAAAAAAAATTACCCTAACCTATAGCGGCGGTTATAAAACGCTGCAATAGGGCATCCTATACCAGCGTTTTTAAAAACCGCCGCTATAGGTTTCCTATTGCAGCGATTTATAAAGCGCCGGTTTTGAGCTGCCGTAATAGGGTTTCCTATACCAGCGCTGGTACAGACTTATCTATTACGGCGTTTTTTAAAAGCGCCGGGAAAAAAACGCTGAGACAGAACGATTTTTTTGTAGTGACCTGCCCTTGGTTCTTGTATTGTAAAAGAATTCTGTTACCATTAATTTTTTCTCTTTTCTTATTTGTTTAATAACAGGCATACGTTGATTTTGAAATATTAAAGGATGAGTTTGAAAGGACTAGAGGGCTTTATGAAAGACTTTTGGACAGATTAAAGCACCTAAAGGAATGTATATAAGCTATACAAAGTTAGAATATGGTGTTTAAACTTCAGAATTGTTTCGTACAGTTTTTATTTTGCTGGGTTTTATGGTTTTTGTTGCTTGCTAGGGTGGTTTTATTTGATTACTATTCTTTGTTGAGAAAAATAGTTGATGGGCTGATTACAATTTGTTATTTTTGATGCTTTTTTTTTTTTTTTGGTGTTAGCATTTGAACCAACAATAGTATATTAGCCAGGTAGTTGACCAAATGGCCAAATCACTAATACACTAGCACTAGACTAGGTGTAGAGCAGCAACCTATGAATAGTGCAGCAACATAGCAACAAGGGAACCACACATATGATCGACTCTATAACACACTAAAAATAGCTTTTATATGAAACCTTAAAGTGTCTAACCCTTTTACCCAAACAAAGAAAAATATAGCACAATGGAATTCAATCATGTGTGTGTGTGTGGACTAAATGGTTCAAAATGGGTCATCCATTTGACATAAATAATGAACCAAATCATTTTGGGTTGATTGTGACTTATGCATGTCAACACAAAGTTAGATCATTTATTAATTGTTCTTTGATACAAACTCAATTACACTAAATATTAACTTCAAAATATAGATTCTTAATTTTAAAAAAAAACCTTAAAAAAATATGTTGTGCTCGTGAGTTGTGTCAGAATATTGGCACCCTCTAAACATTAAAAAACAGACCACTAATCATGCATTTGAGACAATTTTTTTTTATACAAGATATAAATTTTACTCTAGCACAATCTAAGTGTAGATGTGTGTGAAACTCCCTCCTAAAGACTTGAACCTCAACCCTTGCCTCTCCACATCCCACATCTCACAAGGCACTTAATACTTGTGGAGTGACCATCACATAAAGTTATTGCTGCCTTTGTTTGTTTGTTTTTTTTTTTTTTTTGGAAAAATAACGATGCATTAAAAGGCCAAACAAGACGGGTACTAAACACCCCCGAATTATCCATTACAAAAATACCCCTAATAGAGTCTGGGGGATAAAAAGGTAACAAAATCCTCATCTTGATTCTTGAATTTGCCCCAAGCTAGCCAAAGCATCAGCATTTATGTTAGCTTCTCTGAACGCATGATGGACTTGGCCATTAGGTAAGCTTCGCAACAGCAACCTGCAGTTATTAACCAAAGCCCACAATTTAGGGTGAATTTTTGAAGAGGATGACAAAAAGGACACTACCACTTTAGCGTCTAGCTCAACAATCACATGAGACAGATTCAAAGAACAAGTAGCAGCTCCAATGTTCTGGGCAAAACCTCTTATCCATGCTCTGTTAGAATCCCTAATGATTTCGCCACCTCTTGCTCTCCCTGGATTGCTGCCTTTGTTTCATCATCGATTGTGTCATGAATATGTTCATGTTCTCATTTTTCCCTGGTAGATTGAAAAGGTTTTGAAACATATATGGTTTCTACTAACCAGCCTCTCTTCATCATTGATTATGTCATGCCACTAATGGCACTATTCTGCCGGCTGGTGCTTTGACTACAATTTGAATCTTATGTGCTAATACAGCACACCGTTGATATATATTTGATACATTTTAGTACATGTTTTTTATCTACTTTTTTTTTTTTTTTGAGAAACATGTTCTTGATCTAATATTTGTGAAAAGATTCCCAGCACGATTAAGTGACTAATAATAAAACTCAAACCAATTGTTTTTCCACTATCTATTTGTTTTTGCGAAAATGTTTTCTAAAAAATTAGTCATTTTTCAAAAAGTATTTTCTATAAAACTATCTCATTATTTTTATGTTTGGTAGGAACTTTAAATGAGTTGAAAAATAATCTTCTAACTTCCTTTATTTAGTTTGTTGTGAGATAGAGTTGTTTCTCAAAAAAATTTAGTGGAAAACAATCATTAAAAATAAGCCATACTTTTTCCATTAACCAAATATAATTTTTCATTGACTCATTTTTTCTGATACTACCCATCACTGAAATACATGTTATACTATCTTTATACAAGTTTAATTTTTTGTGTAAATTCCAAATTTGTAGTATGTTTCCAATTTAAGCCTCATAAAATAGCCCAAAAATGAAACCTATTTGGAATTTTTCCTTTTTGTTCATAGAATTATATATTTGGAATGACAAGAAATATTAATGATTTATCTGCAAGCCAAAAAAAAAAAAAAAAGTTTTCTAACTTATTTTTAGAATCACAACTGAACACAGAAAAACATATTTGTTTCCCAAAAAAAAGTTTTTTTATAGCACAAACAGATCATAAAGTGAGTGTCTCTACTCATGGCCATCATGACTAATGCAGTAGCTTTGTTGAAAAAAAAAAAAATCTAGGCATCATACTACAAGTAGTGAGCATCTGCAGCTTTGTTATTTAAATGACTACTTTTATTAAATTTTCTTCATTATCATTTTATTGTGGAATTCGTCCTTTTTGTGTTTAGATTCATAGCACATTTCTTGGTTTTTAGGCATTATTTTGTAATCATAAACTTGTCAAATCATGGGATCTCAATCAAGTAGATTTTTTCTTTTTTTCTTTTTGGGCTGAGCTTGTGTCCAATGGCCAATTCTACTGCACACACTAGAATACAGACACGTGTCCGTATCCTAGTGTGTCCAGTAGAACTAGCCACTGGACACAAGCCTCATCCTTTCTTTTTTTCCAAGAAAGCTTGTTGTAAGATGCAAGTGGGTGTATAAGATCAAGATTCTCTCTGATGATTTTGTTAAGTGCTACTAGGCCCACCTTCTTGTTAAAAAGTTCTCAAGAATATGACTTGACTTTGAGGAGACTTTTGCCCTACTTGCACACTTCTACTCTATTGCACTTTGCATCTCGATAATAATGTTTCCTTGTGTAGTATTTAGGGGCAGTTTAAATTGAGGGAGGAAGGAGGAGGAGTAAAGGAGAGTAGAACAGAGTTGGCTAAAAATAGGCTTATTTTGGGCCAATTATACTCTACTCCTCTTCCCTCACCCTCAATCCAAACGGACCATTAGTCTTTAGTAGCTAGGGTTTGTTAGGTTGAATCAACTCTATATCATTTGATTGTATTTTATGTTAACAACACAAAAAACATGCCTTACCATTTAATACAAGTGAGTCTTTTCCTTTGCTCTTTTCAACTTCATTCATTTTTGAAAGCTCGGATTTGTGTGACTACACAAGAGCTTGTTTAGATCCCTAATTAAAAGTTACGACTCGGTTGCTTTTACTCTAACTTAAACTAAGTGTGGAATAAGAGTAAATGCATGCAAACAACCGATAAAACTACTCTAAGCCATATTCATCAAATATCAACAATAAAATAAAAACTAAAAGAGTAGGGACGAAGGATGAAAACACAAGATAACACCGAGATGTGTTATCAAAAAGAAAACCGAAGAACTTGGCGAAAAACCTCTCCACCGCCCTCCAAGCGTTAAATCGATCCACTAGAGAATAAGTTGGAATACACGAATAATAAAAGACCCTCCAAGCCTAGTCTACCCCATGTACTTAAGCCCTCCAAACTCCTGCTACCAACTGGCTTCACGGAACCTTGTCTTCTCTAGCTTTCTCGAATCTCGCAATTCAGCCCGATTGCATCCGCCAATGATTGGCTTCTTCCAATGCTTCCCAGCAGCACCAAAACTTCACTTTACACTCAGATTGAGTGTGGTAAGTGTTTGGACTATCAACTTCTCAAGGATTTGGATATGAAGAGATAGGAGTAGAGGAAAACCACAAGGAAATGTGTAGATGATTGTGTGTATGACAATCTCTAACTTTCAAAGGTAATTTCTAGGGTTTTCTCTTTAAAAATCACTCCTTACAATATGTAGGTAATGAGGGTATATATAGTGTGGGTAAAGACTTGGTAAAGCAAACATGACAAAATAGCAAAACAGAATGTTTCGCAAGTATTTCGCGGGAAGACCTTACCTGCGAGACACTTGCGAAAACTCAAGGCTGTCATGACTCTTCACATCCCAGTCATGTGCTCTACACGTGGCTACTTTGCGGGATAACTTCTCGCGAGCTTCTCGCGAAATCCACATGTTCTTCACTTTGAGCTTGAGTCTTCATGCTATCTCACACACAACCCTTACAATACAAATCCCACATAAATATAGGGGAAAATGATTGAATAAAATTACAATAAAATTTGGCACGGAATTAAAGTCAACACAAAATAATTGTAAATAACAACTTTACAATTTTGATGTGTTGGGTCCATCACTTATTCCTACTATGGGGTAGAAATGTCACATTACTATATGACATTTATTTTCACATTTTGCCCTAACACATCTCAGTTTAAGAGTCTAGCCAAGCAAAAACTTCACTATTTCAGGATTATGCTATATTCATCCTTCTAGCTTCTGTTCCTAACTCTTTTAAAGGAGAAGCATCTCTCATTGCCATTCATTCTACCATCACCTTTAAGATTTCAGGTGTGTGCTTCATTCTTTTTTAACCTAGTGAGCACAGTAATGACAAATGCACTCTCAACTGTTTTACTTCCTAGGGTATGGTCTTACACAAGAGGGTTATCATCTTATCGATGCTACAATCCTACCACGAACTGAGTCAGAGTCTCCTATCATGTTGTCATTTGATGGTTCTATTGAGTGCAACCAGGCTGACGTTGTAGCAAATAGGTTCACACAAGAGCACACCATTGACTACCTAGGAGACATTTGGCTTTTGGCCCTTTTGCATACCTCTCCTCACGTTGCATTATCATTGTAGTCATTGCCTCTAAAGATTGACAATTTCTTCAGATGGACATGAAGAATGTCTTTCTCAACAAAAAATTAACTCAAAAATAGGTTTAGATGATGCATCCTCTAGGCTTGCCTCATTCTTCTATAAAGTGTCTACTTCATCTTATCCTGTAAAGATCAAACATGGTTTACAAAATTCAGCATCCTTATAAGACATCTTGGTTACTTTATCAATTAATATGACGCAATGTTATTTATTAGATGCATCGACTACGGTACCACGCAATGTTACTTTATATTGATGATACGATTATTACTAGAGATAACTTGCAAGTTCTCAATCAACTTTTAATTCTGTAGTTTTTGATGAGGTAACAAAAGAAGCAAATGGCTACAATCACTAATGTATGTGACAACAATTGACAAGGATGCTATATGTGTGTGCGTGTGTGAGAGAGAGAGGAACAAACTAAAATAAAATCTAAATAAGAAAAGTCAAATCTATATCTATATATATTATTACTAAAAGTTGAAGCGTAGCGTTTAATGCTGCTGTGCTCATGTTGAGCGATGTCGACGTCTACGTCATTATGTTTTTACTTTCCATTTTCTTATAATTATTTTTTTTGTTTACACTTCTCCAACCTTTCTCCGTCCCTTACTTTTTCATCTCCCCACTACTACTTCAACATTTTTCCTTCCCTCACCTTCTCATCTCCCCATTACCCTCTACATTAATATCATTCTTCATCTTCCTCTATTTTTGTCTCTTCTTATTCACACCCTCTTACTATAAATTTGCCACTATTTCTTTCATTCTATGAATAGTTTCCCCTTTAAAAAAAAAGAAAAAGGGTTCTCTCTCTCTCTCTCTCTCTCACACACACACACACACAATTTTTGGGTGGATTTTTATTTTTTATTTTTTATTTTTCTTGCAGCTTCGTTTTAGGTTGATAATTTTTTATATTCCTTAATCTACTTTAGGTTAATGCGATTTAGTTTTGTTTTTTTTAATTGTTGTGTTTTTTTTTTTTTGATTGTTAAATGTTATTCTATATTGCGTTATAAAGGATTAAATATAAAAATATAATATTGCGTTTAATGTTGTTGCGCTCACGTTGAGTCACGTCAGCGTCCACGTCATTATTTTTTTTTCTTTCCATTTTCTTATAATTATTTTAATATTTTTTTTATCTCATATTTACACTTCTCCAACCTTTCTCCTTCTCATCTCCCCACTACCCTCTACATTAATATCATTCTTCATCTTTCCCTTTATCTTCCTCTATTTTGTCTCTTCTTATTCACACTCTCTTACTATAAATTTATTACTATCTCTTTCATTCTATGCATAGTTTTCCCTTACAAAAAAAATAAGGTTCTCTCTCTCTCTCTCTCTCTCTCTCTCTCTCTCACACACACACAATTTTTGGGTGGATTTTTATTTTTTATTTTTTATTTTTCTTGCATCTTTGCTTTAGGTTGATAATTTTTTATATTCTTTAATCTACTTTTGGTTAATGCGATTCAGTTTTTTTTTAATTGTTGTGTTTTTTTCTCTCTCTTTGATTGTTAAATGTTATCCTATATTGCGTTATAAGGGATTAAATATAAAAATATAATATTATTCTACTACATAACATGATTTGGATAATTTAATTTGGTAGTTATTGTAATTTGATAGCATAATTTTTATAGTGCTCAATTTAGATGTTAAACTATGAGACTTTAATCATTCTTTTTTATTATTTTTTAATCATTTGTGGTGGACAAAGTACTCTTAATAATTGTATTAGAAGTACTCTATAATGCCATTTATTTAGAGAAAAGCAAAGATTGACTAAACAAAAATTATTAGATGAGAGACAAATAGTATCTTTCGCAATTTTACTTTTTATTATTATTATTTTTTTTTTATAACAATGCATATATAGAAATTTAACTCTTAGATTTTTCTAATAATTTTTATTTGATAATATTTTTTGGGTGGAGGAGATTATAATTTCTGCAAAGAAAATAACCTTAGTAGATTATAAACAATAAATTATTTTCCAAATTGGTCCAATTAATCATAGTTAAGTTTTATTAATTTTTTTTAGTTACTTTTTTCAGTGTTTTGGATTGTAGGCATAAAAAATAAGTTTGAGAAAGTTTGTTTAAAATTAAAAGAATAATTTCCAAATTTTATATTCTTTTTAATGATTCACAAAATGTTATAAATAACTTTTATTAACAAATAAAATTTTAGTACAACAAAAATTATTAAATTTATGATTTATGATTATTCCTACATTACATTTATGATTATTCTTATAATAAATAAAAATATAATTACAAAATACATTACTCTTTATTGAATTAATTTAAATTGTATAAAAATAATTAATAAAACCATCATAAAAATAATTATCATGCGCAACGTGCAGGTTCGCGGCTAGTATATCTAAAAGTTGAGACGTAGAATTTAATGTTGCTGTACTCCTGTTGAGCCACCTCATCAGTCATGTCATACCTTTTTTTTTTTCCTTTATGATTTTTCTATTTTATTTTATATTTAAATATAGTTAATGGACAAACCTGTTGATGCTCTTCATTACTATTCAACATGTTACTATTCATTTGTTTTAAATACAAATATTTGACTATTCAGCTGCCCAAATTGATTTCAACTTTTCGTTCTCTTCTTTCTAATTTCAAGTAATTGTTAAAATCGAATAATTCATTATCATTTAGTGGATATATGCACATGTTTACTATTCATTACAAACATTACTATTCATTAGATGCAAATGTTTACCTATATTTATTTGTCCAAATTGATTTCAACTTTTCGTTTTCTTCTTTCTAATTTCAAGTAATTGAATATTTAAACTTTTCATCTTCCTATTCTAAAGGGGGGGGGGGGGGAAAGAACTCTTCTTCTCTTCCTTCAACCTTTCCCCTCCCTCTTAATTTGCCTCTTTATCTCCCTACTACTCTTTACTTTACCGTTAAATTTTCTTTATCATTTTCTCTTTTTTATATTTTAACTCTTCTTTTCACCATCTTATTTTGTATAAATTTGATATCATTTATTCGATTCAATCCATTTTTTTTCCACACAAAAACTGTGAGTACTCTCTCTCTCTCTCTCTCTCTCTCTCTCTCTCTCTCTATTTTTGTTCTTTCTTATAACTCTAATTTAGGTTGATGGTTTTTTTATTTAATTTTTTTGTTATATTTTTCAAATTTCCTATCACAAATCACTCTTATAGGTTTGGTTGAATTTTAGTTTGGGTTAATATGTAGTTTTTTTTTTTTAATAGAAATTTGAGTTTATATCAAAACAAAATATACATGGCTAAAAATTTGAATGTGCCTACCAATGGACTTCCACTAAACAGAGATATATTCACAATGTTTTTAGCTTCATATACTTCTTTGGTAATGTGAATTTGAGAAAGAGAAAAAGGTAGGCAAAGGATGTATGGTCTTTCATAATCCCCTATGTCTTAAAGAAAGTGGAGGGCCTATTAGTCTCCCTTATACTAGAATTTTGTATAGAAAGTCTTTTACTATAAGTTCCTGACTTTTTGTTATTTTGTAATCGCTCTATAGTCTATGCTTTGACAAAAAGTTAATAATTTTTTATTTATTTGTAGAGTATCAAAAAAGTAAAAGAAATATTCAGGATAGTAATTTTGTATTATTGCATCCCATGTGTTTGTTCAGGATAGTAATTTTGTATTATTGCATCTCATGTGTTTGGTAAATTTCTTTTAGAAATCTTATATGTTTTTCTCAAATCTATTTGTTATTTTTATTTTGGTCATTTTATTACAAATAATTAGCATCTCCACAATCAAATTTTTAGTTAATCTTTACTTTCTTGGTAAGCTTTTATTTTGCTTAGTTGATCATCTTTACTAAAAATGTCAAAAAGAGAATAAGATAAAATATAATTTACTTTATAGCATCATTGTGCTATTATAATGTTTTTATGTATAGATACTTAAGGAACTTTTTCTTTTTTCTTTTTGCATTTTATTTTATATTTCCACATTATTATATATGATTTATTGATAATAATCTATTGGATAGTTATCCTTATTTACTTTTTCACTTAGTTTCAATTGTGAGAAAGAAGGAGATGTGGATCTATATTTTTTAGAAAAATATATCTATAAGAGTTAAATCGCATACATCTGTATAGTAATAAACAAATTTTATGTAGTTACAACTTGATCTAATAGCTCTCACACTATCAATATTTTTTAAATAAAATTATTGCATTGTGTTTTCATACATATCTCACTATATATAATACCTAACTACAAAATATATTTTGTTACACTACAAAAAATTTCTAATTTAAAACATAATTTCAAATAACACATATTGAATATTTAATAATATACAATATAATATATTAATTCCATAATTATCCGATAAAAAATAATCATACCATATTTTCCCGCGTATCGCGCGGGTCAGCGACTAGTTATATTTAAAACCCAATATTTAGAGGTGGTTTAATATTGTAACTTGAAATTTATGACTATTACAAATTAAACCTTATAGTTTCATTAATTTCAAATTGAACCTGAACTTTTAAACTCATATCATTACCATATAGTTCCATTAGTTTCAAATATTTACCCTGCACTTTTAAAATCATATCAATTTAAACCCCCTAATCAAACCTAAAAAGTTCAATGTTTAAAATGATATCATTTTAAAAGTTCAGGCTTCAATTTGAAACTAGCAAAATTATAATGTTTAATTTGTAACAATCTTAAAAATAGAAAAAAAAAAAATTGAAGTCTTAAACTACAAGATTTTCCGCTCCTAAAGAATATGGTCTAGCAAGTAATTTACCCTAAAACAAATTGAGGAACAAAATATCCAATAGAACATGACATATAAGCAAACACATTGCTTATCATTCTCAAAAAGTTTACAAAATAGTGTTGCTAATTTTGTGGTGTGAATGACATAGCTAGTTTTTAACATAAATCTGGCCATTCATTTCACAAAAACATAGCATTATTCAAGCGAAATAAACAATATCCATGAAAGTGTAAAATGGAGAATTAGTTTTGTGGAGGAGTGTTAGCAAACTTCCATGAAAAATGATCCATGCTTTGATGGCTTCTACCACCAGCTACTTCTTCCATTGGTACAGCATCAGTTATCTTCTCCAGGTCATCTTCTGTAAGTTTCACATTCAAAGAGCCAATATTGTCATCCAAGTTTTTGATCTTAGTTGTCCCTGTTAAAGTTCAAGGAAAGTCACAACTTGCCTCAACTTTTAAAATCTACAGTTCCAAAAGGCTCTGATACAAAAGCAACTGTTTATACTAAATAAATATGATTGAAAATGAGAACATTAGTGAACTTTCCTGCCTAAAGAGAAAGGAAGATATATACACACAATCATCCTTAAACTATGTACGGAACTAGCAGTCCTCTCTTCCTAATTATCAAATTTCAAGTTTCCTGCCTGTGGGAGGTACAAAAGGGTGCACGGGACATAATAAAATTCCACTCTGCTTCATCATCATCATTCATGTAACACTTCCAATGAAAAGTAAATAACTCAGCTAAACCTTGATCAATGTCGTTAGATTTTTTCTTAATACAGTTCCCTATATATTTAGCATACCTGCTTATATTTTTTAGCAATTTTAATATAAAAAACACACAATTGACTCATGATCTTATTATTCCTCAAAATCAAAACACCACTCCTGCAAAATGTCACTAACTAGCCAGCCGTATGGTCAATGATACCTTCAAGACATTGTGATCACAAACCGTAACCCATAATAAAATCTGATTTAGTTATGATCACAGCCTAGGACTATGCTTATGAATATGTTAACAGGAAATTAAAATCTGAATTTTTTTAACGCTGTTATGACATCAGAGCGGGCAATATCTATGTAATTTCCAGCCATGAAGTGGGTTGATATCCATTTATATGCTAAACTTTGAAACTTGAGGCAGGAAATCGTTACGTAACTTGGATTGGGATAATTCTGATATATTTCCTTAACTTCTATATCAAGTTTGTCCACTATAAGATACAGGAAATCTATATTTTACTTGTTTCAGCTTAAGTGGGGAAAAGAGCACACTGGGAGTGAAGTTAATTTCAATTTGAAGCACACAAAAGATAATAGTGTTCATAACAAGAAATAGAATCTTCAGCGCCTTTCTTTCTCTTTTTGAAAACTTAAATACATAGCACATTTTTGAGAAGTAATTAATCAGGACAAAAAACAAAAAATGAAACCCAATTACCAGGTATGGGTGCAATGTCGTCTCCTTGTTTAAAAACCCATGCAAGTGCTAGCTGAGCAGGAGTGCATTGGTGCTTTCTAGCAAGTCTTTCTATTCAAGTATAAATGGCCTTGTTCTTCTCCAAATTTTCTCCAAGGAACCGACGGTGCATGGTCTTGTCGAAAATAAAAATTAAAAAAATAAAGAAGCTGGTTGTCAGTTTCATTTGAAGAATTTTTATTGTTGTTATTACTATTTTATTATGGAGAAAGCACAAATTCTTGAATTCCTTTCTATAAGATGGTTCTTATAGTACAACAACAAAGTCTTAATCCCTAGCTTTTGGGGTTGGCTAGATTTTGAACAAAGTAAAAACGCAGAAAGTGCGAAGAAAAGTTCATTTTAATTTAGTCTTATGAATTTTGAGTCAATTGTACTTTCATTAGACAATTGGATTTTATTTTAGGACTCATGAGTGAATAAGGTTATTAGTAGTTTATTTAAATTTCCTTTAGTCAAAAGTACTTTTGTTATTCAATACATGACTCTCCTAAGTTGTTGCTGCATCCATTTTGGTTTGTTCTATGTCAACTAATCGGAGTCAGCCATATGTATTCTTCTTCACCACTATTGTATCCATTCAAAAATCATACTTTGTCACCTCCTTAATCAATATATCTTTTTTTACTACTAATGTTATTTTAAGTCCTCCGCTATTTTCTTTTGTGGATATATTTGAGATGATTTAGTTTATAAAAGAGATCGAAGGAACATAGAGATAAGAGATCTAGGGAACAAAAAGATGGATATATTGACAAAATACCCATTTGTTTCTTCAATACTTTTGTATAATTTCTCATCAATACAGTTGATTTATTTATAGAAAAATGAGGGGAAAATAACTAATTTGGTTCCTGAAGCTTACAAGAAGTTATATTTTCTCCCTAACATTAGGGAGGTCAACGAGTTGAGTCAGTTTGGGTTTGGTATCAACCTGCTACCTGACTAACTTCTTTTTGGGTTGGGAACTTTCCTGCATGTTGTTTACTAGATTATGGGTTGAAGTGGATAACACCCCAGTTTTGGGTGAGCGGTTGGGGTTGTTTGGTGGGAAAGGAGAAGAGCAGAAGTGAGTGGAGAGGGTCAGTGATGAGCAGTAATGAGTAGATAACATAAGTACTAACTAATGCCAACAGATGACGTGGCACAACTTAGTGATGATTTGGAAATTGGAAACATATACTGACCTTTTTGTTCTTTTCACTTTTCTGTGAATAGTTATTACTCTTCTTCCTCATCTTCCTATCATTCTAGGTGGACTTCCAATTGGCAAATCATCATCTAAGTCATGTCAGGTTAGTTATTTAACGTGACATGTCATCTATTGTATTTGTGAGGCAGATAGAAAAGCTTAATTGAAAAACGTTAAGAATGTCAGCAACTTGTATGCAAATTTTCAAATATTAGAGACAAAATTGGAACTTCTTGTAAACTGCAAGAACTAAAATAGGTGTTTTCCCTTGTAGGAATTTTTCACTCGATAAACTTGAAGTATGCGTTGCTCAAAACGAAAACAATTACTGCCTGAAGAATTGTGCAGAAAATTTGAAAGTCCAGAAATAAATGAGAAACATTATTGGTGAAATATGTACCAGGTGGCTATTTGCATTCAATTTTTCCACAACTCCTTTGCCAGCAAAAAAACCACGGCCAAGAGGACTGTATGGAACTATACCAATGCCAAGCTCCCTACATGAACAGAGGCATCAAGAGAGCATTCTCATGCTTTTGGATAAGATAATTACATATAATGAAATCAAAGCTGCCTACACAAAATTAAAATCCAATTAAATTTTCCTTATAGTGGCAGTCTTTCAAAGAAGATAATGGTCTTTGAAACCTAAGGGAAGACACAATGAGCAATGAACAAGCAGCTCTAAATTTAAGTCCACATCTAGAACAGATGAAAATGTGCAATCTTCTTATATGTGGAAGCACTCATGAGGCCAAAATTATTAAAAAAAACATCATCTGTGAACAAAATAAACCTGCAAAGTGGAATTATCTCCTCCTCGATATCACGAGTCCAGAGTGACCACTCCATTTGTACAGCTGAGATGGGATGCACAGCATGTGCCCTCCTTATTGTGTCTGGGCTGGCTTCAGATAGACCAATATATTTGACTTTTCCCTCATCTACGAGTTTCTTAAGTTCACCAACCTACATTCCAATAAGATGTATTTAATCATATCTGCCGCTTAGATCCCACCATCTACATTGAAATAATGAATTTGCAGAGAATTTAATAATTTTAAATTACAAAAAAGCAAGAGAAAATTCTTAAAATCACCCATTGCAAGCATCTAGTTGAAAGAGCAAGAGAATCACTTACAGTTTCTTCTATGGGTACTTTTGTGTCAACCCGATGCTGATAATACAGATCAATATATTGCACATCAAGACGCTGCAAGCTAGCCTCACAGCTTGAGCGAACATACTCGGGGCTACCATTCACCTGCACCTGAGGAAATCCTGATCCTTGGATGCCAAATTTGGTGGCTATTTGAATTTTCTCTCTTGGCAACTGTTTCAAGGCCTGAAAGATATAAACTTCTTTCAGTTAAATAGCACAGAATTTTAACGTGGTCCTCGATCAATTAACTAACAGATAATGTAGAAAGTATTAACAAAATTTTCACATCTGTGACCATCTTCAGATTTACTACCAGATAGGAACAAAAACATTTGACTTCTTGAGCTAGTAAAAGTAAATATTAGTGTCTTTTACCTTTCCAATCAGAATTTCATTAGAATGGGGTCCATAAATATCAGATGTATCAAAGAAAGTGATTCCCTTATTGAATGCATACTTTACTATTGAGATTCCATCCTCCTCAGAGAGAGGAGAATTGTAGGCTCCCGTCAGGGACATACATCCAAACCCCAACGTTGAGACCTGGGGGGAAAAAAGAAGAGTTTAGAATTACAAAGAAATGAGAAACAAAAAGTAAGAATAAATGTAGTAGAATGATAATAGAGTGTGTTGGAATATTCATGCATGAGTATTGTAGTTAGTTAAGTAGTGAGTTTCCACATTGGATAATGATGGCAATAGTGAATGGTTCATATGACATAATTAGGCTCTAATTCATAGGCTTAAGCTTTTGGGTCAAATGTTGTCTATATATGTTATATTTACTCAACTCGAATCTCCCCAAGTTGTTATGCCCCCAACAGAGCGCAACAAAATATTTTAGTACAAAAACTATTCCTTAAATCCTTAGAACCTATGCATCTTGAACATTGGGAAAGATTAACCAGAGGATTTCATGGTTATAGATTATTTATGCAGAATCAACCTTATGTTGGGACTCTTGATGGAAGAAAGAAATGGGACTACTAAGGTTTAAAGTCTCCATACTTTCTATCAATTTTAATTTCTCCAAAGCCTCCCACATGACAACATATGAAGCACAAGATTGAAGGACTTTAAAACATGCAAATCTTAAGTTCTGAAAATGGAAAAGATGAAGGAGCATGAGTTTGTTAATTCCAGAAACTCTCCATGACCGTAGTCTCAATTATATAGTGTTAATCATTACCCTACAAATACATTTTAAAATGGCACTTAACTTCAGAATCTCCCCACCAAATCAAATTGGTGTATGCGTATCTATGTATGTTCTCAGTATACTTGGCAAAAGAATAGTAACGACTCTTTAAGAGATGGCATCTATAGTGTCGATACAAATCTCATGTCTTCACAAGAAAACAACAAATCCCTGTGGACTTAAAATTCATCTTAAAGTTTAACAATCAGCTCAATCTGTTTAGTTCATCATGTTGACTTGGTTATGAGGTAATACAAATGGCTGCTTTAGTGTAGTGTCATAACAGAGCTCCAAGGGCATCATAACCTCAAAACACAATTGAATTATGAGAGTCTCAAGGGATCATAACCTCAAAACACAATTCAATCATAACTAGTATAATCAAATTGCTCTAAACTCTTGCTCTGTCATTCGTGTTTAAACTTGCAGCCACAATAGTTGTTCATTATTCCAAACCTTATAGATTATCTCCTATCTATCTATATATTACTAAAAGTTGGAACGTAACATTTATTGCTGTTGAGCTCCTGTTGCGCCACCTCATTGCCACATCATTTGCCACATAATTATTTTTATTTTTTTATTCTTTGTTTTTACAAAAAAAATATATAAATAAATTATTAATTTTACATATTCATTTTTGTCGGTTTTAAAATATATATGTATTTCCTTTTTATTTCCAATTTTCCTATAATTTTTTTTGACATTCACTTTTTTTTTTCAATCTTTCTTCTTTCCTTACCTTTTCATCTTCTCACTACCCTCTACTTTAATATCATTATTCATCTTTCCCTTCATCTTCATTTATTTGTCTCTTCTTATTCACTTCCTCTTACCATAAATTTGTCATTCTCTCTTCCATTCTTTGCATAGTTATCTCTCACAAAAAGGGTTATCTCTCTCTCTCTCAATGTTTTGGAGGATTTTTATTTTTATTGCATCTCCGCTTAAGTTGATAAATTTTTGTGTTTTTTAGAACTCTAATTTAGTTATAATATCACTCTTCCTCTTTCCTTTTATCTTTCTTTTTTTGTTTCTTTTTTTTTTATCATTCTCTTAGTATAAATTTGCCATTCACTCCTCTATTCTTTACATAATTTTCTCTCACAAAAAATGGGTTATTTCCCACTCTTTCTCCCTCAATTTTTTGGTGGATTTTATTTTTATTTTTCTTACATCTCTATTTTAGCTTGATAAAGTGTTGTATTCTTTAGAATTCTATTTTGGTTGATGAAATTGAGTTTCGTGTTTTAAGTTTTTAATTTTCTATTTTTTATCACTTTGATTGTTAAATGTTATCATATTGCATTATAAAGAATTAAAGATAGTATACAAGAATATACTATTATTATATTACATAGAATGATTTGGATAAGTTAGTGTTTACTGTTATATATTTTATTTTTACTTTTTTTCTCATATAATTTTATTCAACATTTAAATTCAGCCACATCCCTCATATATATCATTAAATTATTTATATTTCCTCTCCTTTTTAATTTTAAAAAATTTAAAATATAATATTTTGCCTAAATTAAATAAATAAAATTGTCCTTATTAAGTGAAGTAATGCTAGGGAAACAAATTCTCGCACCCAATGCATAAAAGGAAAAATGAAATACAAAACAAATCAAGTTAGAAACACTAAATTTAAAATAAAAAAAACTAATAATGCATATTTAATGTCATAGAATCATCATCAAATTTGGATAACGATAGGTTGCCAATGGAGAGAGAGAGAGAGAGAGAGAGAGAGAGAGAGAGAGAGAGAGAGAGAGAGAGAGAGAGAGAGAGAGAGAGAGAGAGAGAGATGGTAAAGAAAAAAAAAACAATACAAAGTAATAAAGAGTCGATAAAGAAAAAAAAATCAAACGTCAATTAGTAACCGTTGATCGGAAAACAAAGAGGTTGTAAGGATAAGTAAAAAATAAAATAGAAATTATCGTGTGGAGAATATTAAAAACTTTACAGTGTAGTAAAATAAACTGTTAAATTCAATTAAAAAATTAAATCAATAACTAAATACAATCATAGTACTAAATTTAAATTTAAAACTAATCAAACTCTAACTATGGAAACCATATTAATCATAACAAAAAAAAATGTTCTCTGATAGTAGTAGAAATTACATAAGAAATAAAGTTAGAAAATTTTAAAATTTCTTTTTTGACCTTTCATTTAACCTTATTTATAATATATATATATATATATATATATATATATATATATATATATATATATATATATATATAATTTTCGTACACTATTACTTTTGGAAATCTAATGAACAATGCTACCTCTCATTTAATGTTTTTGTTATGCAAATCATCAGTTAGTAAATATACAATAATGGTAAGAAGCGTTGCAAATGAGATGACTAATATATATATATATATATATATATATATAATTAACCAGCCACTATCATTATGGAGTAGTGGTCTATAATTTTACGCATCCAAAGAAATGGAATATATAGAGTTTTCTTAAAGGTATACGTAAAGATTCACATTATATATATATATATATATGTGTGTGTGTGTGTGTGTGTGTGTGTGTGTGTGTGTAAAGGTAAAAAAAAAAGGAATATTTGCGGTTTATATTAACTTAAAAATTAATGAAAAACCAATGGTTAATAACTAAAATTATAGTATTAATAAAATATTTAATGAGATCATCTTAAAAAAATTATCACGCACAACGTGTGGGTTTGCGACTAGTTAAATCATAAAATTATGTGGTTAAATAATTAAATTTACTATATTCTAATTGTTAGAGATATATTAGCCGATTAGCATAAGCCCAAGCTTAATTCTACTTTGTGTGCAAGCCAAGTTTCTTACTTGTACTAGAAGTCTATTCGTTTAGGGTTTAGTCTACTATATATACACATATTATGGTTCATTGTAACACATGATTTGTTCTACACTCTAATATATTATTGATGTAGCCTTTTAGGGTTTCCTCTGTGGATATAGGCCGTTAGGCTGAACCACGTAATCCTCTTGCGTTATTGTGTTCTATACTTTATGCTTTCGCTTCCGCATCTATAATAGCATATTCAACATGGTGTATCAATGCTAATATTTAACACTAATAATTTAAGCTTTTGAGACTATCTGTAATTTAGCATGATACCAGAGCATGAGATCCTGAGTTCAAACTTTGTCTCCTCCACTCTACTTCTCATTTAAAATCCCAACTCACTAGTGATGGGAAGTGTTAAAAGTATGTAGTTAAATGACTACAAAACCGAAGCCATTAACTGCTTATGACTTGAATATAGAATTGTGTTTCTTAGGGATGACTTTCAATTCCTTCTGTGGTAGTAAGTTCTCGTTGAAGGGCGACAAATGAATGTAGAAAACATCATTTTTGCAGCAACGTCTCAAGATAGGTACAGTTTAACACTTCTCTACAAACTTATTCTCAATTTATAGCATGTGACTAAACTAAACAGCTTCGTAGATTTCATTTCAAATATATGATGCACTGTTCCTTGTCTCTAACTAACACACTAGTTAACTTTGTCCCCACCATACTTTTAACATACAGGGTACTATAGGCAAGAGGATTATTTTCATAATGATAACACTTCACAGCTTATGATCACAAAAAGGTAACTTGGCAACACTCATCATCAGTTTTCAACTATTTATGATTTGAGTTTGAGACTCAAACTTAATAGTCAATCAGTGTTGAGTTACTGTGGGTGGGATTTCAAAGAAATGTGACTTGAACATATACAAATTATAAAGTGGAAGTTTCTTAAAAAAGAAAAAAAAAAAAATTGAAATGGGTATTCAAGGAGTGGCGTTGAAATTTACCTCAAGGCCTTGATTGCCCAGTTTCAGCCTTGGAATCTGGACTTTGTTCCCTTGCGCCATCTTCCAAATTTTGTGTTTTTCTTTTCAATGTCTGTGTGTATATGTTGCTAAGATGATTTAGGGCTGGTTTGGTACATGTGTTTAACACATGTTTTTAGTTTTTAAACATTATATTTATTTTGAACCAAAAAAAAAAGTGTTAGATATAGTAAAACACTAATTTTGAACCCAAAAAAAAGAAAAAGAAAAAAGTAAAACACTAATGATAGTTACATAACGGTGTAAGGTACACATAATGCCACCGCAACTAATACAGGATTTTAGATAAAATATGTGTTAAATATATTTTCATAACCAATTTTAAATAGTAGACTGTTGACCTAATCCAATTTCACCCCACACACACACACACACACACACACACACACATTTATATATATATATATATATATATATCTAATAATAACAATTTGTCACATAAAACTTGTAAAAATATTTTAAATTTAACATTTTTCACTAAACATAATTTCACTATTTTACAATTATAATTAAAACCGTGACACGATTTTAAAAGAGTAAGCACAATTTAAAAGAAATGTTTCAAAACATCGTCACTGATATATGACTTCAAAGAATTCTAAAGTTTCTAAACAAATGAATTGGATGTGCCTAAAGGGTTGAGTTTTTTACTTTTTATTTTAAAGAAAACCGTAGGGGTTCAATTTTAGGTGCATTAATGCCCGTTAATGGCTGCGGATTTATTTATTTATTGATAATTTTGAGTGTGCATTTATTAATTGATTATTTTAAAAAATAAAATTATAACACTAATCACTATCATGGTAAATATTAAAAAAATGGTTAAAAAATCAATTTTTTATTTTTTCTGTAAAATACATTAAAAAAAATATTTTCTAAATCATTGTGGTGAAGACATTAGTTAACTTTTCTGTTTTAAATTAGGCATTAACTATTTGACACTACCCCCACACACACTTGTGAGCTTTGCCATATGTTAAAAAAAGCTATTAAATTTTTTCCATTCAATTATTCTAACTAGCATGTAATCCATGCAAACACATGAATACATTTAAATTAAATACAATTTTTATTATAAAAATATAAATAATTAGTCAAATTATTATTTAAAAAAATGGCATGTAACACATGCATACATATAGATACATTTAAAATTAAACACAATATTTATCATAAAAATATAAATAATTAGTCAAATTATTTATAAAAAATAAACATAATTAGTCACATATTAAAATTCTTACCTACATTTAATACTACTTCTGATAATTTTTTCCTAATTTTTAATAGAATAAAACGTGTGGTGATCTTTATTGTGTGGTGATATTTATTGAGTACATATGATTTTTTTTTAATTGTTAGGGATATATTTGATGTAATTGGCTAATCCTTTGGCGAAACGCACTTTACTTGTAATTGGATAGATGTAGGATGGTTTAAGACTTCAAGAAACATGTTGTTCAAGTCAAGTGTTAAAACCATACAAATCTATCCAAGAAACAAGTTAAGAAGTACTACTCATTAAAGCTTGATAGATGTCTCGACAGAAACCTATCTATCGAGATTTAATGTTGAAGCTCGACAGAAGCTCAACGGAAGATGTATCTGTTGAGAATTACGAAATCAAAATTTCCAGATTTGATTACATGCATATCTTTGAATATTTGTGTAAAGTTTCTTTTCTCACAACCCTAAGCATATATAAGGATTATTTTAAGGGCTGTCTCAAGGTTTTTGGGATCCTACATGCATATTGTAACCGAAGACATAAATTGCCCTAGTTCATCATTCTCTCTGTAGAAGCTACTGCGTCTTTACGCCAAGGGTTTTGTGACTAAGGAACTTCTTGATATTTATATTGATGAATTGAAGAACTTTGCAGCCAACATCTTTCTCAAGTTGGTGTGTTAGTCACGTACTGAGATCCGTGCATCATTAGTTAGTCACGTACTAGAATTCGTGCATTGAAAGGAGAGATTGCCCCTACAATACAAGTCCAATTGGGTATTGGGTAAGGGTTCAACTGTAGGTTGGTATTAGGTATTAGAATTCTTTTTACTTGTAACTGCTTGTTTTGATAATAATGGATTCTCAAGAGTGGTGATTTGTTTGTGCTACCACGCTATTGCATGTTAAATTGACATAATTAATTAATTTGCTAAAGGAGTCAATACATTTTTGGCCTATCAAAAATAGTTCATTAATATTAGATTTTTAGTATTTTTCACTCATTAATTTTACTTGGAACAAGATTAAAAAATTTAAGTAGACGCATGGCACAAATTTAAGTTAATAATTATGGCGTGGTCCTCACATAAATTTAGACACATAACACAAAATTGGATTTTAATTTCAAATTCTAATATTTACCTATTAATATATATTACATTTTCCTTATGTTTTAGTCTTGTATTTTTTTTAATATAAGCAATAGATTTGCTTATATTTGCGTCATTTTTAAGTCATTTAAGATATATAAAGGATGAACAATTTGTAAGAACCACTGGAAACAAATTCTAACCACATATTATATTAATTATTTACAAAATATTTTGGCTTATATAATAATTGAATGTAAAATGCATTATACTTCCTTGAACAAAAAAATAAACTAAATTTAAAACACTTTCAAATAAAAAATATTGATAGTTTAATTTAGAAAATCTTACATATTGTATCAACTATCAACTATACTTTGTTAGAAAATAATCTCGTCTTGTCCCTATTTGAAAACCCATGCAAGTGCTAGCTGAGCAGGAGAGCATTGGTGCTTTCTAGCAAGGTTTTCTGTGCGACTATAAATGGTCTTGTTCTTGTCCAAATTTTCTCCTTGGAAACGAGGGTTCAACGCCTACTAAGAAAAAAAGAAGAAGAGCTGGATGTCAATTTCATTTAAAACATTTTTTTTATTGTTACTATTACTACTGTTAATATTATAAGGGGAAATGCCAAATTCTTGAAATCCTTTATATAAGATGGTTCTAAAGTTTAACAACAAAGTCTCAATCCCAAAACTTTGGAGTCGGCTATAAATTCTCAACCAAAAAATAATGCAGGAAGTGTGAAGAAAATTTTATATTCTTATTTAATTTATTGGTCAATTGGATTTTATTTTAAGTCTTATTAGCAAGTTACGTTATTAGTACTTTACTCATAGGATATCTATCTTTTTATTTTTTTGGTTCTTCAATTGTTTTGCTGCATCCATTCTGCATTCGTCCTATGTTAAAGAACTTGGTCAACCATGTGTATTCTTAGCCATATATACTCTTCTATGCCATTCTATCCTTACAAAATCATACTCTATCACCTCCATAGTTAATATGTCTTTTCTTACTACTTTTATTTAGGTTTTTTAAGGTCTTCGTCTATTTCTTTTTGTTCTCTTGGCTTGAATTAAATCATTCATTCTCATTGGTGTATTAATCACTTTCTTTTGTAAATGACCAACTGTCTTAAGCAACTCTTTCTTATCTTTGCATCAATAGAAGCCACCAATCTTTAAAGGGATATCTTCATTTTGTACACTTTCTTCTTCCTCTTCTTTTCCCAACTTATCTATAACATTCTTATTTTAGTTAAGCTTATTTTATTATCATGTTGATTCTTAATGGCTCAAAACTCAATACGATAGATCATAGCTAGTCTTAAGCCACAAAACATAATATTGCCAAAAAAGAGCAATTATGATAACTTCAAAATAAAATAAATGCTGCATTTACGTGAAAATTTGATGCGGGATGCAGAAGCATCAAGAAGTAGAACACGTCTACCTCTGGAAAACAAGAAACAAAACACGTTTGCTTTTAAAAAAAAAAGCTCAAATCCACTAGAGTTCCTTAAGTCCACAAGGGTCCTTGAATCCACAAGGAAAAAGGGTCTAGAATCCACCAGAAAATAAAAAGACAAATAGTCTGAATTTTATTGATCGAATAATTCTCCAAAAAACGTGTATAGACTTAGGAGCCTATTTAAGGGCTCCATAAAACTTGACAGACAAGAAAATATATTCTAAAATAACTCCTAATTGATACCTAACCATAACAGGAACCAAATTTGACCTAAAACGCATTAAAAGCACATAAAAACAAGGAAATAAATCACCTAAACCTAAAATAACGTTTTTTACATAAAAATACCAAAATTTAAATAATTACAAAAATTAAATTGTAGGTTTTTTCCTACATCAGACTCTTCCACTTGAAACAAACTCGTCCTCGAGTTCATCTTTGAAATCTGGAATCTTCCAAGCCAAGAGAACAAATACATTGAATAATTCATCTTCCTTCTCTTCTTGCCAAACTTGAAAGTCATCAATTGAGCAACTTGAACTTCTTGTCCCTTGATCTTCATGCAATTAACAATATTCACCAAATAAGAGTCAATAATCACATCAAATCTTTCCACTCCAATAAAATCAATAAACTTTGTTTCAGTGTCTCCCACCAAAATAATAGATGCTTGAATGTTGCAATCATCTAACTTGACTTCATCGAGATCGTTGACAACTTCCTCTATAATTTCTTCTTTAATGGTTTCTACTATCTCGCCTTCAATATTTTTCTCTATAATAGGATCTTCATTAATCTTCTCGACAATCTTGATTTTAGGTTCTTCTTCTATAACAAGGCATTCATTAATTTCCTCAAAAATCTCTATATTTTTTTCTCTAACTTCCACATAATCTTCAAGATCAATATTTACTTCAACATGCAATTCTTCCTTTAATGGTGGAATATATGGCTCTTCAAAATAATTTATGTGTGAAATTCTTAGCCAATAATAATCTTGTATTGTATACGACAAGATTTCTTCACAATCCAAAGGATAAAATTTGATAGCAAGCATCTTTTTCATCATTGGCCATGAACGAATTTTGTCTTTACCTTGTCAGATTCTATCAGATTGTACTCGTTCCCACCAACGTAAGGCATACTTACTAAGTTTATACAAAGCAAGTCCAACTTTTCTCTCATAACAAATATTCTCTTAGTCAAATAAATCTTATAAATCAAGTAACCAATCAAGAAAATCTTTTTTTTTAAAATAACCATTAAAACTTGCAATTCTCTTATAAGGCCTATATGAAATTTGCTTACCAATAGATTGCCCGTGAGTTATGTCTCCGCGATAGTTATCCCTATTGTTTCCATACTCCATCAACAACATCCTAGCAAAGATATTTGTGAGTGCTAGTTGTACATCACGTAATACTTGGTAAGTTTTTTGTCACCAAAATTGCTTCCTTCTCATACGTCAGCCACAAGACCAGGATAAGTCAAAGCTCTGATACCAACTGATGCGGGATGCGGAAACGTCAAGAAGCAGAACACATCTATCTCTGAAAAACAAGAAACAAAAAATGTTTGCTTTTAAAAATGACCCCGAATTCACGAGGGTTCGTTGAGTCCACTAGGGTCCTTGAATCCACAAGGAGAAAGGGTCTGGAATCTACTAGAAAATAAAAAGTTTGAATTTTATTGATTGAATAATTCTCCAAAAAAAGTGTACAGATTTAGGGGTCTATTTAAGGGCTCTGAAAAACTTGCAAACAAGAAAATATATTCTAAAATAACTCCTAATTGATACCTAATCATAACAGGAACCAAATTTGAACTAAAAAACATTAAAAGCACATAAAAACAAGGAAATAAATCACCTAAACCTAAAATAACGTTTTTTACATAAAAATACCAAAATTTAAATAATTACAAAAATTAAATTGTAGATTTTGTCCTACATCAAAATTCTTCAGTGGAGATTGCTTTAGGAAAAAAATATACATATTAGATGTTACAATGTATAATTCTTTTAAAGCCAACTAAATAAACAGTGGCTAAGGTCTAACTCTTTAAGAAATATAGCATAGAATATAGTTCCATAATGTGTAATGTGGCAAGTATGGAAGGATAGGAAAAAGAGGACCTTTGAGGCATAGGAGTTATCTACAGACATGATAAAGTTAAAGTCTTGATAAATTCTACTCTATATGATTTCATGGATTCGTTGTACTTTTGACTTTTCAGGGGAATTGTTAGATGTATTGGAAAAATACCCCAAGTTTCTTATGTACTTGTATAGCTTTTCATTAATAAAATTGATTTACTTATAAAAAAATAAAAAATAAAAAAGCGAATACAACTATTTTGGTTCCTGAAGTTTACTAGAAGTTCTAATTTGCTCCCTAACATTAGGGGTGTCTTTAAGTTACCCGCCACCCAACTGCCTCCTTTTTTATTCAATAAACTTGAAGTATGCATTAATCAAAGAATGCGGGCAATTTGACAGTCAATGGATAAATGAGAAAAAACGTGTGGTGATCTTTGTTGTGTGGTGATTTTTATTGAGTATATGTGATTGTTTTTTTTTAAAAATAGTTCATTAATATTATATTTTTAGTATTTTGCACTCATTAACTCACTTGGCACAAAGATTAAAAAATTTATGTGGACACATGGCATAAACTCAAGTGGATAATTATGGTGTGGTCCCAACATAAATTTAGATACATGTCACAAAATTATATTATAATTTCAAATTCTAATTGAACGTTCTTTGAGCTTTACCTATATATATATATATATATATATATATATATATATATATATATATATATATATATATATATATTCCACCCAACCATTCTCCCTATTATCTGTTGACACCCCATTTTGCAACCTGCATTTAACCTCACATGGAGGGTAAAAGGGTAATTTTACCTTGGAAATATGCATCTTGATTCTGGTGATTAGATCCTTAATCTCATTTCGCCAAAATGATCTTGATGTTGTAACGATCAAATCGACTGGTCATAAGCCCTAATCGGACCACCAGATTGAAAATTATCATCAAATCAAGTTTTAATGGCTAAAATGCACTATCACAAATTGAGTCCAACTATATTTGATTATGAACAATTGATTTCAATTGGTTATAAGTATAATCAATTTGAGATCAATGATGTGTCATAATTTGATTGGTTAGGACTACATTTTATGGTAGGGTTGCACACACCTAATTAATTAGATAGTCAGACATTAATTATTCAATGAGTAATTCGTGCAATTATCTTTTAATTAGAGTAAATTTTGAATCAATTAAGTCTGAAATAGGAGTGATCGGAGCCATTTAATGTTAATTGGGAGTTAATTTGGGACCTATTAAAGTTAATTGTGCTGAAACCATTTTTTAACAAATGACTTCTGCTCACTATTTCATCGATATCTCTCAGAATATTTTGAATCTGTGAATGAGGTTAATTTTTCCAGAAACTAGACATCTGGGGCTTCAATTTAAGCACAAGAACGAGATAATTCCCATCAGAATTGAGTCAGATATGATTTTTCGAAGTTGGCTCTATAGACTGTTACAGCAGCTACGGGAAAACCGAATTTTGGTTTGCTCCTCACTCCCACCAATCTCTACATTTAATACTCCAGATTTTCCCCAAGGCTAAAATGAGGTCTAGGTTCATGATTTTTTATCAACCCTCATTAATGGCCTTCTATTCATATTTCCTCCACCACTACTACATAAACCCCCCTCTTCTTCATTCCAAAGGACACAAAAACCCCCTCTCTTCTCCTCTCTTGAGTTCTAGGAAATTGAGTAGTCTTGTCATATCTTGGTCTTCTTGAGACTCAAGGTATTGAGTGAAACTCACTCTTCCTCTCCTAACTCTTCTTTTCCTCCACCCTTAGAACCTCCCTCAAGAGTCTCCTCATCCACCATATGGATCTTGCATGAAAGTATAATCTCTTTTCCTAATTATTTTTTTGTGTTTCCATGATGAGAGTTTAAGATTAAAGCATGATAGTAATTATTTAAATTCTCTTGAATATGTTTGAATGTTCTTATGTGTTATTCATATGTTCTTGGTTGTTCATCACATGTTCATGCATAAACACTAGTTTTGATCTTAAACCCACATAAAAAATATAAAAAAAACATGTTTGTTTAATAATTCTTTCAAATCCTTGAATCTAGGATATTACCATCCACACACATTCACTAGAATTTATTTTTCAAATCCAAATGCAATGCTTAATAAATTGAATTAGGGTTTATCACATTCACACACATTAAATTCAACATGCAAATTGATTGATAACATATTGGATGATGTGATATGAATGTTGGCTACCATAGTCTAGAAGACCGGTTTTACCGGGCAAGGTAGGTGCCTAACACCTTCCCACCTTGTAACATAGCCTCTGAGCTTAGGTCAAGGGTTGATAGATCAATGCTTATCCATGTAATTTTCAATTTTTAGATTGTAACTAGTAAACAAAACCATGTAGTTTATCTTAAATTGTATCTAGGACCAAAACCATGTAATTTTCCTATGATCAATGTAAATTCAATAGAAAATTAATAAAATGAGGATTTTTTTAATTTTAATTTTCTTATTTTTCCAATAATTAAATAAGTGGCGACTCCATTGTAAAACCCTTAATCTAAAGGGGAAAATATAACTAGTTGAACTTCCATTTTGAGAGGCAATAACACGACTCCACCCATTCACGTGGGTTTGGCCCAACACTCAATAAAAAACGAGCTGGGGGTGTGGTATTTCACAGTGGTAACTCCACTGGGTATATTGAGGGCTAAGTTTCAATTAGGTTATGGTGGCCAACCATGCCATTGTTTGTTAATTGCTTTTTGCATATAATATGTCTAGTATGTCATTTTATTGCATGTCATGCATCATTTGCTTGAATGAAATTTATTTTATTTGTGTGCTAGCCCCGGAAGCCTGGTAGTATTAGCCGTGGATTGTGGTCTTTCTGAGACTCACATACCCAGCGGTGAACCTACCACCCACCGTGACAAGGATCATCATGGTTATGCCATGGTGGTTCATAGGGACAAACTGTACTGTTTGGACCAACGCGGCGCTCCTGGCGCCACAAGTTGGGAGGTACGACGTCCTAGCTTGTGGGAACCTTTAACCTACCTTCTACCCATTTTTTAAAGGCCCATAGAACCTACCTTTAGGTCGGTCCATGTAAATTGCATTGCATTATGCATGTGTTTGGCCGTTGTTTGAACCATGATGTGCCCAAGTCCAACGCTTGAGCCCATCATAATTGTTTGAACCTTGTATGTTATGAATGAACTGAAGCCCAAAAGCCTATGATTGAATTCTACTTGGCATGGAAGCCCAAAATCGTTTCTTGAATGAGTCTAAGCCCAACATTTGAGCCCGTTGAAGGTGTTTAGACATGGTCAACATCAAAGGCCAAAAGCTCACAAGGTTCAAGCCTTCCAAGTGCAAGCCCAAGCCATTTCATCATAATTAAGGTTCAAGCATACAAAGTCTCAAGCATCCTAAATGGACCAAGAAGAAGCAAGCGGCCCAACTTTGCCTCACTACACATCTGGTTTGCAACATCATAGTTAAGCTTAAAGTATTCCATGTTTCTATATTTCTTTGAATTCTAAAAATCCATTTGATGTACTTTGTTCATGTATATATATATATATATATATATTTTTTTTTTTTTTTTTAAATCCAAAAAAAAAAATCAAGATTCCCAAATCTTTCCAAAAAAGAAGAAAAAGAAAAAGTTTCAAATGAGAAAGTGTTTGGACTAGGGGCATTAGGCCTTTGAGTCATTTTTAAAAAAAAAAAAAATCTTTGAACTAGGGCCATTGAACTTCCTAGTGACTTTTTCAAAAAGATCCAATTTTTTTTTCCTTTCAAGATTAAAAAAAAAGTCTCTTTTTCAAAACGGTACATGAGGATCCCATGGACAAACCATTTTCTAAATCTTAATGTTTAAAGGCTTGAGCATTCTACTTGTACTAAGGAATGATTACTTTCATTTGATCCATGTAAAGACTTTTGCTACTTGACTTAGAATATAAGAAGAAATGGTCTTAAAAGGCAATCAAAAAGAATCCATCCATCAGAAAATCCCAATAATCCATGCACTCGATCCAATTTTCAAAGATCTTTTGTTTCACAACATTAGAGCATTCATACTTTTTCTTTTAAGATGAATTTATTAGAAGAGCTTAAGTCATTGTGCCTACAAGCAAGCATTACTAGGGATAGGAGGCCATTTTTGGTTAAACCAAATTATTTCCTATTTACCTAGAATGTTCATCATCCATTGCTAGCCCATTTAAGCCATCAAACATTTAGCCTCTTTTTCCCATGAACCCACTAAAATCTAAACCTAGGGTGGGAAAAATCAAGATATGCATACTTAAATCTCATGTTGAAGAGGACTCAACTTGGTAGCTTTAAAGCTAATTGATAAATCTCTCCTAGAAGACATGAAAGACAAGTGGAGAATTCTTTAGGCTAAAGACAAGAGATCATCAAAGAAAAAGGAGGTTCCACACAATCAAGGAAATAGAAATAAAATTCTAGTGTGCATCAAGTTTGAAGAGCCTAAAATTCATCGTGCCTAGAGGAATACAAGATTCATCTAAAAGAGGGTTCATCAAAAAAGGAAAAGAATCATCAAGCATAGAAAGGTGCAAGTGCATCAAGGCAAGAAAGAAGTCTAAAGAGTGCATCAAAATGACTTAAGCTAAGAAAACAAGGGAGGCAAAAGATCCCCAAAAAGTTCATTCAATCAAGAGATGAAAGACAAAAAAAAAAAAAAAAACAAAAACAAAAAAAAAAAAAAGAAAAGAAAAAGAAAAAGAAAAAAGTCCACTAGGCTGAAAACCCAAAAGGGCCGTCTAGGCAAAAGCTAGGGCCAAAAAAAAAAAAGAAGAAAAGAAGCCCGTTGGGCTGAAAACCCAAAAGGGCGGTCTAGACAAAAGTTATGGCCAAAGAAAAGAAGAAGAAAAGAAAAAATTGGAAAATTCTACCAAGTTGGAAACTTGAGGATGCAAACTAAAAAGGGAAGAATTTTACAAGATGAAAGTCTAGAGGTATGATTCAAGAGGAATGAGCATAAAAACAAATGTTGATACAAGTGACTAATAAAGACAAGTGAGAAGATGACAAAGAAAAAATGGGAAAACTCCTCCAATACTTTATTTTTGAGTAATGCATACTTGGGGGAAACATCATAGGGAATTTTGAGCCTTTTATACTTTCATTTCATAACCCAAACCCAGCCTACATTACAACCCATGAATAAGACCTCCTTGAAGTCTTGCTAATTGTAGGTGCATCTTAAACCTAATAATATTTTCTCTTGAATTAAAAAGGAAAAATGCTTAAAATTGTCAAACCCCACAGGATGATATGTCCGAGGAAAAAATTTCTCAAATTCTCAAATCCTCAAAATAACTCAAAAGAACTTCCAAACTTGGAGCACTCTCCTTGTTTGCACCCAACAATGTGATTCATAAATATTATCACATTTCATTTCATGATTGCCTTTGAAGACTCAATTTGACGATGTTTAAAAGGAAGAAGCAAATTTGATTACATGAGTTTAATGATCTTGATACTTCCTAATCAAAGAGATTTGTTTGATTCTTAAACAATTTGATTTGCCAAAATGGTTGTTCAAGGGATTGCCTCTTGTTCATAAAATAAAAGAATAAAAAAAAGAAAAAAAAAGAAAGAGAAATCTCATTTTCATATATATATAGAAAAAAAAAATCATTCTTTTTCAAAATCTAGTTCTTAAACTACGTCTAGACCTGATCCTCTATGAGAGAGGTACGTAGGCAGCCTTGCAGAGGCCTGATCCTAATCACCCAAACAACTTTGGAAAACAAAGTCAAAACAATGTGACGAAATTGTTTGGGTGCATGTTAGGTTAAGCCCATTTGTTTGCATTAAGCATGTTTAAATTTGGAGCATTGGCCTATTTATATTGTGTGCAAATATGTTCTTCTTGCATGGAAGTATGTTTTCATTTAAGGCATTAATCCATTTGTTTGCAAGCATGTCCACACTAAGGACATTAGCAAAAAATGTTTTCATGGTAATTGGTTTCTAACAAGCTAGAGAAAGAAAGTCTTTTTGCAGGAACCAAGGATGGCGGACCATGATCTTCTTTCATGTTCCCCAATGCTCACAACATCAAATGAATTCAACTTCAATTTAAGCATGGAATATGCCCCAAACTAGGGGCATTGGGTAAGTACTTCCAATTCATTTCAATGAATAAATCCATTGCTAATTGAAATTATCTTTTTGCAGGAATTAAGCAAGGATTTATCCAGCAATCCGCATCAACTTCCAGTCGAAGTTAATCTCATTCAAAGGATAGGTCTTCCAAAAAAAAAATCATCATGAATAAATCTTCATCAATTTTACTCCATCTTCATCTTCATCTTCTTTACTTTTTGATAATGAACAAATCCTCAAATCTCAAAAAATAAAATAATAATAAAAAAATAAAAAGATAAAATTTTCAAAAAAAAAAAATTCCATATCTTTCAAAAAAAAAAAAAGGAGAGAGAAGAAAAGAAAAGAATATTCAAAAAGCCTTGGGACTAAGGGCATTGGGCTCGTACTTCTTAGGTTGCTTTCAAAAAAAAAAAAAACATCATTCAAGATTTTCAATTCTTTCAAAAAAATTTAGGATTTCCAAATCTTTCAAAAAAAAAAATATATCAAAAGTCTCAAAAAAAAAAATCTTCACTAAATTCTTTTTCAAGGAACAGAAAGCTATGATCCTTTTCCATATTCTCTAGTGGTGCAACATCAAGTCAATTGTCCACCCTCAGCATTCATCGAAGCATGGAAGATAGCCCAAACTAGGGGCATTCGCCAGGAATGCCAAAGTCTTTTCAATGAATAACTCTGTTACTAATTGCAAATATTTATTTTGCAGGTACTAGGGTAAAAGGCCCACAAGTATCGGTATGAACAATGCCTTCCAAATTTCAATGGACCTCTGAGAAGCACGTCCAAAATTCAATCCATCGGACCTCTGGGAAGCACGTCCAAAATTCAATTCCATCGGACCTCTGGGAAGCATGTCCAAACTTCAATCCATCGGACCTCTGGGAAGCACGTCCAAAACTTCAATTCCATCGCACGTCCAAAATTCAATTCCATTGGACCTCTGGGAAGCACGTCCAAAACTCAATTCTATCGGACCTCTGGGAAGCACGTCTAAACTTCAATTTCATCGGACCTCTGGGAAGCACATCCAAAATTCAATTCTATCAGACCTCTGGGAAGCACGTCCAAACTTCAATCCATCGGACCTCTGAGAAGCACGTCCAAAATTCAATCGGACCTCTGGGAAGCACGTCCAAATTAAATTTCAATGGATCTCTGGGAAGCACGTCCAAATTTCAAATCCATCGGACCTCTAGGAAGCACGTCCAAATTTCAATTCCATCAGACCTCTAGGAAGCACGTCCAAACTTCAATCCATCGGACCTCAATCCATCGGACCTTTGGGAAGCACGTCCAAACTCAAATCCATCGGACCTCTGGGAAGCACGTCCAAATTCAATCCATCGGACCTCTGGGAAGCACGTCCAAAATTCAATTCCATCGGACCTCTGGGAAGCACGCCCAAACTTCAATCCATCGGACCTCTGGGAAGCACGTCCAAAATTCAATTCCATCGGACCTCTGGGAAGCACGTCCAAATTTCAATCCATCGGACCTCTGGGAAGCACGTCCAAACTTCAATCCATCGGACCTCTGGGAAGCACGTCCAAATTCAAATCCATTGGACCTCTGGGAAGCACGTCCAAAATTCAATTCCATCAGACCTCTGGGAAGCACATCCAAATTCAAATCCATCGGATCTCTAGGAAGCACGTCCAAAATTCAATCCATTGGACCTCTGGGAAGCACGTCTAAAACTTTAATTCCATCGGACCTATGGAAAACACGTCCAAATTCAAATCCATCGGACCTCTGGGAAGCACGTCTAAATTCAATTTCAATGGACCTCTGGGAAGCACGTCCAAATCCAATTTCAATGGACCTCTGGGAAGCACGTCCAAAATTCAATTTCATCGGACTTCTAGGAAGCACGTCCAAACTTCAATCCATCGGACCTCTGTCCAAAATTCAATCGAACCTCTAGAAAGCACATCCAAATTCAATTTCAATGGACCTCTGGGAAGCACGTCCAAATTTCAAATCCATCAGACCTCTAAGAAGCACGTCCAAATTTCAATTCCATCAGACCTCTGGGAAGCACGTCCAAACTTCAATCCATCGGACCTCTAGGAAGCACGTTCAAAATTCAATCCATCGGACCTCTGGGAAGCACGTCCAAACTCAAATCCATCGGACCTCTGTGAAGCACGTCCAAACTCAATTCCATTGGACCTCTAGGAAGCACGTCAAAATTCAATCCATCGGACCTCTGGGAAGCACGTCCAAAATTCAATTCCATTGAACCTCTGGGAAGCACGTTCAAAATTCAATCCATCGGACCTCTGGGAAGCAAGTCCAAAACTTCAATTCCATCAGACCTCTGGGAGGCACGTCCAAACTTCAATCCATCGGACCGCTGGGAAGCACGTCCAAAATTCAATTCCATCGGACCTCTAGGAAGCACGTCCAAACTTCAATCCATCGGACCTCTGGGAAGCACGTCCAAATTTCAATCCATCGGACCTCTGGGAAGCACGTCCAAACTTCAATTTCATCGGACCTCTGGGAAGCACGTCCAAACTTCAAATCCATCAGACCTCTGGGAAGCACGTCCAAAATTCAATCCATCGAACCTCTGGGAAGCACGTCCAAAATTCAATCCATCGAACCTCTGGGAAGAACGTCCAAACTTCAATTCCATCGGACCTCTGGGAAGAACGTCCAAACTTCAATCCATCGGACCTCTGGGAAGCATGTCCAAAATTCAAGATCACGAATGAAATCCTCATTTTGTCGTGACCACTGGTAAGCATGTCTTCTACTCATTTTTTTCAAAAAAACTAAAAAACAAAACAAAACAAAACAAAAAAACAAATAACAAAAAAAGGCAGCATGTATGAACTGCGTTTGGACCTGATCCTCTCACTAAGAGGTACATAGGCAATCTCCTCGGAGATTCGGTGCACATTTTGATCCACTACATGATGGTTTGCATTCTTATCTGCATGCATCATACATTCACCACGGTTAAATGCTGATTGCAAAGTTAGGTATCTCTTTCATACATTGACATTCACTTTTCTAGCTCTGCCAATGAGGGGCATTTTGTTGACACCTTATTTTGCAACCCACATTTAACCTCACATGGAGGGTAAAAGGGTAATTTTACCTTGAAAATATGCATCTTGATTCTGGTCATTAGATCCTTAATTTCATTTCACCAAAATGATCTTGATGTTGTAACGATCAAATCGACTGGTCATAAGCCCTAATCGGACCACCAGATTGAAAGTTATCATCAAATCAAGTTTTAATGGCTGAAATGCACTATCACAAATTGAGTCCAACTATATGTGATTATGAAAAATTGATTTCAATTGGTTATAAGTATAATCAATTTGAGATCAATGATGTATCATAATTTGATTGGTTAGGACTACATTTTATGGTAGGATTGCACACACCTAATTAATTAGATAGTTAGACATTAATTATTCAATGAGTAATTTGTGCAATTATATTTTAATTAGAGTAAATTTTGAACTAATTAAGTCTGAAATAGGAGTTATTGGAGCCATTTAATGTTAATTGGGAGTTAATTTGGGACCTATTAAAGTTAATTGTGCTGAAACCATTTTTTAACAAATGACCTCTGCTCACTATTTCATCGATATCTCTCAGAATATTTTGAATCTGTGAATGAGGTTAATTTTTCCAGAAACTAGACATCCGGGGCTTCAATTTACAAGAACGAGATGATTCCCATCAGAATTGAGTCAGATATGATTTTTCGAAGTTGGATCTACAGACTGTTACAGCAGCTACGGGAAAACCGAATTTTGGTTTGCTCCTCACTCCCACCAATCTCTACATTTAATACTCCAGATTTCCCCCAAGGCTAAAATGAGGTCTAGGTTCATGATTTTTTATCAACCCTCATTAATGGCCTTCTATTCATATTTCTTCCACCACTACTACATAAACCCCCCCTCTCCTTCATTCCAAAGGACACAAAACCCCCCTCTCTTCTCCTCTCTTGAGTTCTAGGAAGTTGAGTAGTCTTGTCATATCTTGGTCTTCTTGAGACTCAAGGTATTGAGTGAGACTCATTCTTCCTCTCCTAACTCTTCTTTTCCTCCACCCTTAGGACCTCCCTTAAGAGTCTCCTCATCGACCATATGGATCTTGCATGAAAGTATAATCCCTTTTTCTAATTGTTTTTTTGTGTTTCCATGATGAGAGTTTAAGATTAAAGCATGATAGTAATTATTTAAATTCTCTTGAATATGTTTGAATGTTCTTATGTGTTATTCATATGTTCTTGGTTGTTCATCACATGTTCATGCATAAACACTAGTTTTGATCTTAAACCCAAATAAAAAATATAAAAAAAAAACATGTTTGTTTAATAATTCTTTCAAATCTTTGAATCTAGGATATCACCATCCACACACATTCACTAGAATTTATTTTTCAAATCCAAATGCAATGCTTAATAAATTGAATTAGGGTTTATCACATTCACACACATTAAATTCAACATGCAAATTGATTGATAACATATTGGATGATGTGATATGAATGTTGGCCACCATAGTTTAGAAGACCAGTTTTACCGGGTAAGGTGGGTGCCTAACACCTTCCCACCTTGTAACATAGCCTCCGAGCTTAGGTCAAGGGTTGATAGATCAATGCTTATCCATGTAATTTTCAATTTTTAGATTGTAACTAGGAAACTAAACCATGTAGTTTATCTTAGATTGTATCTAGGACCAAACCCATGTAATTTTCCTATGATCAATGTAAATTCAATTGAAAATTAATAAAATGAGGATTTTTTTAATTTTGGTTTTCTTATTTTTCCAATAATTAAATAAGTAGCGACTCCATTGTAAAACCCTTAATCTAAAGGGGAAAATATAACTAGTTAAACCTCCATTTTGAGAGGCAATAACACGACTCCACCCATTCACATGGATTTGGCCCAACACTCTATAAAAAACGAGCCGGGGGCGCGGTCTCTCACATTATCCATGAAAAATTTATCCATGTACCAAACAAACAGTGGTTTCAGCTTCTAGCTTCCTTCTCCCTCTCCCCCAACTGTTGGCTGGCTAGAGTAGAGACTACTTACTAGAGGTCCAATTGGAATTGAAGTGGGTTCTATGGCTGTAGAATCTGTCATGGAAGCGTTTTCATTAGATAAAAAATACTTGTAGAAATCTTTTTAATAAATTGATAATGCTTGATGTAAGTGTTACTTTTTATATATTACACCTTATTATATAATATTTGTGTATATTCCCATGCATCGCGTGGGTCTACGACTAGTTAGATTAATGGTGTGGGTTTATTTGGTTTTGGAAATAACATTTAGCCATTTGGGTTTCATGTTGTTGGTTTATGACAAGAGTTTATTAACGAGTATGGTGCTTTGATTTTCAAAGTGATTTTAGATGTCCAAATATCCTTCGAATAACAAAATTATGGATGTTGATGTACACAAATCTCTTTGGAAGGTATGGATATCAAATATCCAAACCATCTTATGATATGCTAATTGTGTAAAACCTATGAAAATTGTGCACATAGATATTCAGTAAATTCGGATATTCAATCAATTTCGACCTAGTTTTGTCTATTCGATTCACTTCAATCCATTCAGTCCAATTTGTAGAGATTTGGACCCCTTAACACAGTATGATTAACCTAATATTATTCCAAGTTGATTAACAAGTATGTTAATTAACACTAGGTTGAACCACAATATGTAAAACAAATATAATGCGGAAATATAAAGAACATAAAGATCTGATGACCCAGGAAAACCAAACCGGTAAAAAACCTAAGGAGAATTTAACCTAGCTATCCTCAAGGTAAAACAGATCCACTATGAAAGAATTAAAGTTTCTACAATAAGACTTAAATCACTAACATCCTATTGCTACCTCGAGTAGAAAACTTACTACCACGACCACGTGACAGTTCCGAGTCCACGGACTACTTCTTTCCTTTGATCCACTGCAACCACAAGTTCTCCTACTTGTGAATCTTGATCTTCTTGAATGTTCTTTGTGCAGCAACTAAAACGATCACCAAGCTCTTGACATCAATCACGATCTTGATAACCCTAAGTGTGTATGAAGGTAAACACCTCTAGATCTCACAAGAGATTCAAACACACAGCATATCAAAAGCCTAAAAAAGTAGCTAGATTTTTTCTTTTTATATGAGACATAAAACATAAAACATAAAACCTTACACGTCAAACGAGCTTGAGCTGAGTTGGAAATTCTGTAGAAAAAACAAACTGCACGAATCTCAATCGATCGAGTCTAATTTTTGATTGATTAAGCCTTGCAGAATGTGACCAATAATTTCTGCAATCACTCGATTCCAACTTTACAACAAAACATTCTTTGAGCAAGCCAAAACCTTGACTCTATGTTTTGATCATGGTTTACTAACACAATACACAAATACACATTGAAGTTCTAACACATTAGTCCCTAAGGTCTTAGAACCTAACAATCTCCCCCTTTGGCAATTTGTGACAAAACACATCACAAATATGAAATGCTCAAAGTTACAAAACAGCCCATTTAAAATTAAAATGCCCTAAACATAATTCAACCTAACTACTATCTATTAGTTGCCAGTGTAGAGAGTAGCCACGACTGAATTAACCTGTATATTCCTGAAACACTTCAACAAACACATAAACGCATGTGTGGAAAATACATGTAAAACAAAATAAATTCTTGATTTCACAACACATAAAATAAAACACATATCATGAATAACCTCATAATATAAATCAACAACCAATGTATCATATGTGAAACAAGAAACAATAATAGAAAAATAAAACAAAGTATCTCCCTCTAACATATACAACTCATAAAGATAAATACATCATGAGCCAAATAAAAAGAAATACATCAAGGGAGCACCTAGATACAATCTAGCTCCAAAACAAAAACAACTCCCCCTATTAACAAAAACCCAAAACTCCCATACCAAATGCGTCAAATGCATATGTACTCCCCCTTTTTGTGACGAATTGCCAAAAGGCAATCAAGACTCATCATCAAAAGATGGAGGTGGAGAAGAATGTCTAGTACTCGCCAAATCTTCTTGCAAAGCCTGAAGCTTAATAAGCACATCCACCAAAATCTGTCCATGAGCCGCCTAAACGATCATCACCGTATCCAACAAACTCCGTATAGAAGCATCACTAGAAGAAGGTGGAGGATCAACAGTGGCGGTAGGAGCAACATACTCCTCAGCAGTGGGGTCGCTAGATGTAGGAGGTCGAGATTCACCTGTAGAAGACTCAACTCTAAGGAGTTTAGAGCTAGCTTTCATCTGAGCTGCTCTTTGCCAAAGAAAGGTGGCACCTATGGAAACTATGATATGTACTGGCTCGGACACTAGAAAATCCTATAAACCTAAGTCTAAAAGAATCCTAAGAATAAAAACAGGGAAGAAAAGACTATGAGATTTCGCACTACTCCTATGAACCTCAACAACAGATCAAATAAAAAGAGTAGGAAAAATCATAGTGGCATCAGTAACTAAGGCATACAAAAATGCACATCTCTAAATGGGAATGGTATGAAAATGAGAGATAGGCCAAATAGAATGACAAGCAATCCGGAAAAACAAATAACTGAGCTCAATAAGCTCATGAGAAGTGATACAAGGATCAGTACCCCAACTAATGGTGGTACCGATAATGAAAGACATGATGTCATCAAGAGGAGGGGACTCAGTGTATGGGTGCATGGGCTATTGTACCAAAGGTACACCAAGAGCAAAGGCCACTACATGGGGTGTAATGACATACTCCTCACCCCTTATCCAACTCCTCACATACTGAGTGTTGGAAGCATCAGAGTGGACAGAGATGTTCAAATAGAACTCTCTAATCAAAGCAGCCGGATGAGGATGTTCTACCTCTAAGAGTGGTAACCAGCCCCTACACTCAACGTTCCTATGTATCTCCGGAACTAACTCATCAACAACAACCTTACATTCAGCCCAAATTAACCTAAAAATGTTTAGTTTCTCATAGGTCTCTTGGTTTTTCTCAGTTTGAAACCTATCACTATCAAAAGCTGGGATAGAGGGGGTGGAGGTTTTCTTGTTGACCCTAGTTTTCCTAAGCATTGTGCTAAGAGAGTAGAAGAAAAAAAAAATCTATATGATGCATGTAAGGAATGCACATATGATGCATGCTCTAATGCATTAAAATTTGTTCAATTTAACTTCATAACACATCAATTGACTTGAACCCAAAGGTTTAGAGCAGAAACCCAAATTTTTGAAAAACCCATTTTCAAAAAGAACAACAAATTGATCAATTTATCATTACATTAGTTATATAACATCATATAATGACATAATTTACCAATAACAAAAGTCAATTTCATCAATTTTAGCCCAATTGAAAAAAAATCCCCAATTTCTTAAAGTTTCAAGCCTTAGAAATTCCAATTTTTCCGACATCACAAAATTAATCAAATTAAAACATGGGAACCAAGTGTAGATAATCTAGGAACAAAAACCTATTGTACAAATTTGATTAAAAACAATTGAAAACACAAAAATCCCAAATCTCTTAGGTTCAAAAATCCCAATGAAAAATGCATGAAAAATGTGATTTTAATGAAAAAGAAGGGGTAAAAAGGACTTGCACTTGGAGACAAAAGTACTTGAGAAAATTTAGAAAGAAAATAACAAAATAGGCTTGGATCATATCGATCAAGGAGGAATAGTGAAAGAAACTTTTGAAAAAGTCTGAAAAGTGTGATGAGCACAAAAGTCACCTTTTAAAAAACCTTCTGACCGAAATTCGATTGGTCGAAAATAAGCCTTGATCGATCGAAAAACATATTCGATCAATCCAGCATCAATCGAGTAGCGATCGAGCCAGGCAAATTCAAACCTTATTTTTTATCGCATTTTCAATCGGTTGAGAGACAGATTCAATCGGTCAAAAATCTTGAAAAATCAATTTTTTGAAAAACAAGGCATTTTAATGTAGAAACTTCTCAAAACTCAATGTTTCATGAATGGAATGCATGAGAATAAGATAAAAAGATTTTCAAAAATAGTTGATTTTAACCCAGATCTTCCACAAACGAAATTTGCACACACTTTGTCCTCAAAAACCAAACATCAAACATATTTTGCATTAATATCAAGGAACATATAATCTTGGATGGCCAAAACACATTCACACACAATATCACATACTAAGTTTAGCAAGGAACAACTTGTATAATGTGTGCAACTAGCAAAAGCATAAGATACATGTGAGGTGATAAGTAAATAGTAATCAATCACATTTTCTATAGAATTCATCACATGAATTTGAAAGTGACTATCACCTAAAGAGTTACATCATATAACTCCCACATCTCCTAGAAAACAAACTTGCAATCATGGAAGTTTCTTTTATTGCCTCATAATGTACACACCAATTTTATTTCATTGTTAAATTGATATTTAAGCCAGATAATATACACACCAATTTTATTTTATTTGAATTTATTATAACCGAGGCTACATCTTATGTTCTTTTTGTGCATATGCTACACTTTCTCGAGCACAAAATCTTATGATATGCACTAAGGTGTTCATGATTGGTTAGTAAACAGTAGTGAGATAGTTATTTATGTCTTTCTCTTAAGATTTTTTAGTCCTTATAATCAAAAGCATGTGACTTCAAAATTAAAATCATTTGACCAAAAACTATGAACAATTCCCACACAACATGCACTACACAACCAAAACTAGCAAAGTGCAGTAAAATTAAGCTCATCCATGCTAAACAAGGTACACAAGCATGTTATGTAAAAATACTATGACCAATCTTGATTACGAAATCCAAGATATATAAAGAAAAACACATTTTTCCCTTTTCTTTTTCTCTTTTTTTTTTAAAATTTTTTTTTAAAAAAAACCTAACATGAATGCATGAATATAATGCAATGCAATTCCTAAAGGCAAAAAGAAAACAAAACATTAAGAAAAAAATGGTCACAAGAAATTAATAGATGAAGCACAAGGACCATGTCAAAAGGGCTCAATGACTCAATTAGATTGAGCCTTTTACATCCAAAACTTTTTAGATGCAACTCTAGCATTGGAGTTATTATTCACATGAGAATTCTGAGCAAACTCCAGGATTGGTATAAAAGTTCAAAACCTTTACTAGTTCACCAATAAGTACCATAGGATCTTATGCTTGAGGCACATATACTTTTGGCTTATTTGCTCGCTTGGCAGCTTGCAACTTAAAACAATTTGGACGTATATGTCCAGTTTTTCCACAAAAATGACAAACTCACACCGGTTTATCATGCAACTTATCCTTAGGTAGATTAAGATTCTTAGGCTTGGTCTCTTTAAGATCAACTCTAATTTTCCTAGGTGGTATTATAACTTCTACTGGTATGATACTTTCACTCTTACGAGGCTCAGAAGAAGGAACAGAATTTGTGGAATGAGTTTCAGACATTAAGATGCTTTCTACAAAACCTACACCAATTTTTTCTAAAGGAGACTTCTGAACACTCAACATGTGATCAAGTTTAGAATTAGCAGACCTATTAGTTTGTTCTCTAGCAACAGATAATTCTAGTTCCAATTTCTTAATCTTTTTGTAACGACCCAAGGAAAAGCGCTAGCCACATCTGTGTTATACCTCAAAAGAACTAGTCACAATTGAGATTCCTTGTAATTGTTAATAAAGCCCAGATCTACCTAGTAAATACCCGATGTGGGACTCATCACACACCTACACACATCATACAATCAATCAAATTGAGGCATCACAATCTCCCCCACTTAAATCCCTAACGTCCTCGTTAGGGCTCACTTTGTGGAGTAGTGTCTCCGAGCCCACACAGGGTTACTGGGTCGGCTCTGATACCATATGTAACAACCCAAGAAAAAGTGCTAGTCACATCTGAGCTATACCTCAAAAGGATTAGTCACAATTGAGGCTCTTTGCAGTTGTTAATAAAGCCCAGTTCAACCTAGTAAATACCCGATATGGGACTCATCACACACCCACACACATCACGCAATCAATCAAATTGGGGCATCACAATCTCCCCCACTTAAATCTCTAACGTCCTTGTTAGGGCCCACTTTGTGCGGTAGTGTCTCCGAGCCCACACGGGGTTACTGGGCCGGCTCTGATACCATATGTAACAACCCAAGAAAAAGTGCTAGTCACATCTGCGTTATACCTTAAAAGGACTAGTCACAATTGAGGCTCCTTGCAGTTGTTAATAAAGCCCAGTTCAACCCAGTAAATACCCAATATAGGACTCATCACACACCCACACTTGATTGATTGTGTGATGTCTGTGGATGTGTGATGAGTCCCACATCGGGTATTTACTAGGTTGAACTAGGCTTTATTAATAACTGCAATGAGCCTCAATTGTGACTAGTCCTTTTGAGGTATAGCGCAGATGTGGCTAGCGCTTTTTCTTGGGTTGTTACATATGGTATCATAGCCGACCCGGTAACCCCGTGTGGACTCGGAAACACTACTCCACAAAGTGAGCCCTAACGAGGATGTTAGGGATTTAAGTGGGGGAGATTATGATGTTCCAATTTGATTGATTGTGTGATGTGTGTGGGTGTGTGATGAGTCCCACATCGGGTATTTACTAGGTAGATTTGGGCTTTATTAACAATTTCAAGGAATCTCAATTGTGACTAGTCCTTTTGAGGTATAGCGCAGATGTGGCTAGCACTTTTTCTTGGGTTGTTACATATGGTATCAAAGCCAGCCCAGTAACCCCATGTGGGCTCGGAGACACTACCGTAAAAAGTGAGCCCTAACGAGAACGTTAGGCATTTAAGTGGGGGAGATTGTGATGCCCCAATTTGATTGATTGTGTGATGTATATGGGTGTGTGATGAGTCCCACATCGGGTATTTACTGGATAGATCTGGGCTTTAATAACAATTACAAGGAATCTCAATTATGACTAGTTCTTTTGAGGTATAGCGCAGATGTGGCTAGCGCTTTTTCATGGGTTGTTACATATGGTATCAGAGCCGGCCCAGTAACCCCGTGTGGGCTTAGAGACACTACCCCACAAAGTGGGCCCTAACGAGGACGTTAGGGATTTAAGTAGGGGAGATTGTGATGCCCCAATTTGATTGATTGTGTGATGTGTGTGGGTGTGTGATGAGTCCCACATCGGGTATTTACTGGGTAGATCTGAGCTTTATTAACAATTACAAGGAATTTCAATTGTGACTAATCCTTTTGAGGTATAGCGCAGATGTGGCTAGCTCTTTTTCTTAGGTTGTTACACTTTTCAATCAACATCATGTTCTCAGTCTTCACTTTATCAATTAAAGTGTTAGTATCAAGCAATTTCAATAACAAATCTTTCTTATTAAGTTCAAGAGAAGCAATTTTCTTTAAACCTTTATCAACATTCGTTGCATCTTTTGCAGCAATTTTGCATAGCTTATTATAAGCTTCTTGCAAATCAGCACATTCAGAGAGTTCCCCATCAGAAGGGTTCTCTTCAACCACAACACTTTCATCAACTACAGCTGTAGCTGTGAAAGTAATGAAGTTTCCATCTTCATCACTACCAGATTTGTGATCAAAAACTTCATCATCACTGAGGGTTACAGCCATAGGCTTACCCTTTGATCTCAAGAATGTAGGACATTCTGATTTCACATGACCATACCCTTAACAAACAAAACATTGTTTTCCCAAAGAATTATTAGAGGGTTGATCTACTTTCTCTTTAGATTTATCAGTATTGTTCACTTTAGTGAGTTCATTCCTCTTAAAATTTCTAGAGTCAGCATTGTTTTTACCTCTTGTCCTTCTATTGTTTTTACCTAAAGTTTTTGGCAAGATATGCAATCTCTATAGAAGAGAGTTCATCATCATATCCATTACCATCAACATCATCAACTAACTTGAGAGTCATTGATTTGGATTTGTTTGTCTTGGATAGGTCTAACTCATAGGACTAGAGAGATCCTACAAGTTCATCAATAGGGATGGAGTCCACATCCTTACTTTCGATAATGGCAGTCACTTTAGGTCTAAAGTCCCCAATCAAGGATCTAAGGATCTTCCTAACAATCTTAGGTTGATCATAAATTTCACCAAAATTATAAGCAGAGTTAACAATGTCATTCAGTTTAGCATAGAATTCATCAAAACAGTCATCTTCAAACATTCTAATACTTTCAAATTTAGTAGCTAACAGCTGCAATTTATTTATCTTAACTGCATTTGGGCCTTCATGCACAGTTTGGAGAATATTCCATGCAGTATGAGCAACCTTAACATTAGAGGTTCTCTTTAATTCTTTCATAGAAACAGCATTAAAAGTAGCATTCATTTCTTTGCTATTAAAAGTGGCTGCTTCTTTTTGAGAAGTTGACCACTCTCTCATCGATGGATTTTAGGAATGCTTTCATCCTTACTTTCCAGTAGGCATAATTGTTTCCATCAAAGTGTGGTGGGATCACAAGAGAGTGACCGTGTTCCATGACAGCAAGGGTCAAGAATCAACTCTTAGATCAAAAGATCTAAAACACTAGAGCTAACTCGCTCTGATACCACTTGTAGAGATTTAGACCCCTTAACACAGTATGATTAACCTAATATTATTCCAAGTTGATTAAAAAGTTTGTTAATTAACACTAGGTTGAATCACAATATGTAAAACAAATATAATGCAAAAATATAAAGAACACAAAGATCTGATGATCTAGGAAAACCAAACCGGTAAAAAACCTGAGGAGGATTTAATCTAGCTATCCTCAAGGTAAAACAGATCCACTATGAAAGAATTGAAATTTATACAATAAGATTTAGACCACTAACATCCTATTACTACCTCGAGTAAAAAACTTACTACCACGACCACGTGATAGCTCCAAGTCCACAGACTACTTCTTTACTTTGATCCACTGCAACCACAAGTTCTCCTACTTGTGAATCTTGATATTCTTGAATGTTCTTTGTGTAGCAACTGAAATGATCACCAAGCTCTTGATATCAATCACGATCTTAATAACTTTAAGTGCGTATGAAGTTAAATACCTCTAGATCTCACAAGAGATTCAAACACACAGCATATCAAAAGCCTAAAAACGTAGCTATGGCTTTTCTTTTTATATGAGACATAAAACATAAAACCCTACATGTCAAACGAGCTTGGACTGAGTTGGAAATTCTGCAGAAAAAACAAATTGCATGAATCTCGATCAATCAAGTCTAATTGTCAATGAATCGAGCCTTGCAGAGTGTGACCAATAATTTCTACAATCACTTGATTTCAACTTTACAACAAAACATACTTTGAGCAAGCCTAAACTTTGACTCTATGTTTTGATCATGGTTTGCCAACACAATACACAAATACACATTAAAGTTCTAATACATTAGTCCGTAAGGTCTTAGAACCTAACACAATTCAATGATGCTTTAGGAGGAGAGGTTTGTGTAGAAAGAGAAGTTACTTCATTGACAATTATGTCATATTCTCAACATAATGTAGGTATGTTTTGAATAAAATTACATTTTTCTTATGTTTTAGTCTTGTATTTTTTTTTCAATATAATTAATGAATTTACTTTTATTTGCGTCCTTTTTAAGTCATTCAAGATATATTAAGGGTGAACAGTTTGTAAGAACCACTGGAAACAAATTCTAACCACGTATTATATTATTTAAAAAATATTTTGGCTTATATAATAATTGAATGTAAAATGCATTATGCTTCCTTGAAAAAAAACTAAATTTAAAACACTTTCAAATAACAAATATTGATAGCTTAATTTAGAAAATCTTACATATTGTATCAAGTATCAACTATACTTTGTTAGAAAATAATCACATCATTAAAAAAGGTTTAAGACAAAAGTTTACACGTTTCATCTACTATTTTTATTTTTCATTTAATATAAAAACAAAACAAATTGTCAAAATTTTCCACATATTGCACAAGTGCCGACTAGTAAATATATAAAAGGAGAGGAAAAAACTCCCAAAATATCAAAATAAGAAAAAAAGAAAATTAAATATCAAAACCTATACCTTAAGGGAAGTTTCAAATCTAATCTTAAAATTTAAGACTGGTACAATTAAAACCTTCTAGTTTCATTAGTTTTAAATTTAATCCTGCACTTTTAATACCATATTAATTTAAACCCCCTACTCAAACCTAAAGAGTTCAAGGTTTAAATTTGTAAAGTTTTGATTTAGAACTATGTTTTTGCTGGCTTTAATTTTGTGTCAAATTTGATTGTATTTTTGTTCAGTCATTTCCCTGTATGTTTGTTAATGTAAAGGTTGAGTGTGAGAGTTTGGTAAAGAATTGTGATGATAGTGAAGTTCGCTTTTTTGGATAAGAAAATTAGAATTTCTGTGTTGAACACTTTCCGAATGTGTAGTTAATATAACATATTTTGGATAAGAAAATTAGTGATTTCTGTGTTGAACACTTGCCGAATGTATAGTTAATATAACATATAGAGATATCACTTAACATAAAAGCTTAAATCTATGGGTATGAGCCTAGTTATGTTTTGTTAAACACTCATTTTAGTTGTTTGTATCCAATGTGTGACTTCACTACTCAACATAACTACATTGCTTACCCATGAATATTCTAACAATAGTAGATAATAGGCAAAAATGCAAAACTGACCCTCTAACTTTCTTCAGATTTCATTTTAGTTCTCTAACTTTGCTTTCGTTCATTTTAATCCTTCTAAGTTTCAGATTAATCAATTAAGACATTTTCATTAACTTTTGTTAAAAAATTTTGAAAAAAAATTCTGGAAAATATTTTCAATCAGTAATTGAATTTTTTTAATTTAAAAATTTGAAGAAAATTTTATAAAATTGAAAAATTAATCACAACATATAACAAAAGTTGATGGAAAATCCTTAATTGAATAAACTTAAAAGTTAGAGGACTAAAATGAACAAGAGCAAAGTTAAATGACTGAAATGAAATTTGAAGAAACTTAGATGGCCAGTTTTGCATTTTACCCTAGATAATAAATATGCATGATTTGAGACTCAAAGTAATGGTTAATGAATATTGAGTTAGTGTTGATGGATACTTGTAACTTTAAAATCTCGAAATAGATCAAATTTTGTAGATGGGTTTTCAAAGAATTGTGAATTGAATATCTACAAAATGGAAGTTTCTTGAAAAAAAAAAAATATTGAAATGGGATTCAAGGAATGCCATTGGGTTTTACCTCAAGGCCTTGATTGCCCAGTTTCACCGTTGGAATTTGAAGTTTGTTCCTGTTGGAGTTGATGCCCTAAAATTCAATTTATTGGCATGTCATAAATAATTAAATTGTTTAATTATATAAGACTATTTTTAAATAAACTAATGGGACATTATCATAGTCCATGAGATGCATTGTATGCGATTTATGTGATTTAGTCACAGAAGATGTAAATCACAAGTTCTTTGTAAACTCAAAATGTAGTTCGTAGTCAGTGATGAAATTGGGCGTTTCATCTGCGAAGACTATAACATACCAACTAAGATGATTTGTCTTGATCATGGAAGTGGAGACTTCTAGTTGGTATGTTGATATGTTTTAAGAGTTAAGACATATTGAACTGGACTGCTGTGAGATTTATTATTCTCCTAACAACTGTCAAATGAATAATAAATCTCACGACTTCTATTTACATCAACTCTAAATCCTGAGAGAATAATGGACCTGATTATGAGATGTAGGTTGCTTTGATATATCAGGAGTAAGATCTATTAGTCACAGTCAAAACCTCAGTATGTTGGGCAGCCGCATTTAGTGTTGATGGAACATATATTCTCAAGATGGAATTCATAATCTCTTAACAGAGATATAAAATATTTCCTTGATATAAGTTTAATGAATTTAGTTATTCAGAGAGTTGGGCCCAACCACTTTAGTAAGGAGTTACTAAAGTATATATTTATGAAATTAGATTTCATAAATATATGATGAATAACATAAAGGATTAAACCGGGTACTCAAGGATTAAAATGTAGTAATCTTCAAAGTGGCAGTATCTATTCATGACTTTGTATTACTACGAATATTTTAATGAAGGGGTTGCATGTATAATAAAGTCTTGGGATATAATTTATAGATAAGGCTTAGAGTACAACTATATTTATAAAGTGGTATTAAATATAGTTAATGGTAACTTTGGACTTGTTAAGAGTTGACAGAAAAACTCAAGGCTCATTAGAGCTAGTGTCTTATTGGTCCTTTGTGGTCCCACTCCAAGCCACATACTAGAACCCAATTGGAAAGGCTCAAAAGGCCAGCCAAATTAGATAATCAGTTACAAAGGGAGCAACATACAGAATTTTCTGTAGAGAATTGTAAGAACACTTTTGCGAAGTGGTGTATGTTAGTGTTAGACACTTTGACATTCTTCCTTAGTAAACTGATTGAGAGACCACACATCTTGGGCGTTAGTGGAATTGGAGTGAAGATTGAAAGTGTTCCAAAGTAATTTTGATCTTCAGTTTTGAAATTCACCGCTCCAAGATACACTCTCTTGTTCTTAAATTCTAAAACTTACATAGTGCATGTTATCGATTATGTATGAAGTAGATCCGCTAAATTTCCGCTGCGTATGTTTTGTATGCGATACAAACACCTAATTATCCAACAGTTCCCTCCTGCCATCTTTCAAATTCTGTGTTTTTCTGTTCAAGATTTTCGATGTCTGAATCTTTTTCTGGGATGGTTTCCCTTTCCGCTTATCATTAAAGTCTCAGATATATATAGTAATAGATTAGAGGTAAAGATCACTGGGAACAAGCTACTGTGAGGTCACTAGGCAAAGAAAAGTATATGGACGTTTTGAAACAAAGCTCAAAACGTCATCACTGATGGCAACTGGCAAGTTTGAAGAATTCTATTGACATGTATGGAGTTCAATTTTTCATGTGGACTAAATAAATTCATTTCAAAATAAGTTATCCTGCAATGGCACAAATAATCACCGGATCATTTTGGGTAGATTGCAGATTAAGGGTCCATTTGGATACAGCTAAAAACTGAAAACTGAAAACACTGTAGCAAAATAATTTTTAAATGTGTGAATAATGTTGTGGGTCCCATTTTTAATTAAAAAAAACTGAAAAGTACATGAACAGTGCACCACTGTGCGGTTACTGTTCACGCACAGTGGTGAACAGTGCATCATGTCTCCTGTTGAAATCTGTGCGCAGGAAAAAAAAAAAGGTTTGAAACATGAAACGCAGACGCCAACCTCCCTATCCAAACCCACCCTAAGCAGATCAACACAAAATTAATTAATTCTTAATTTTGCTTTGATAGGAACTAGTTTACACTAAATACTATAATATATATATATAGTGTTATTTGTAGGTTCATGTTATCCCAATTGGTAAAGTTTCTTTTAGTTGAATGAGAAATTTGGGGTTCAAATCCCGCCAATACCAAAAACCAATTGATTTCTTAGTCTAATAATAAAGAAAAAACATCATGAAGCAAACAACATAGATTGAATTTCTATCTTATCTAAAAAAGAAAAAAAGCTTCCATTGATTATGTCACTATGCATTATTTTCATTAACCCTTATTTTTAGGCATGCATGTTCATGTTCTAATGTTCTTCGGATAGATTGAAAAAGTTTAGGGACTTGGTTTTTACTTGCCAATCTCCCTTCGTCATTGATTATGTCATGGCACTAATCTGCTACTAGAACATTGGTGTCTCGTGCTTTGGCGGTCTACAATTTTGCCTTTAATGATTAATTAACGTTAAATTGCAACTTAGAAGTATAAAAGCTTGTGGGGTGTGAGGGTCAAGAGTCGGGGTTCAAGTCTCTAGGAGGGAGCTTCACACACATATACACTTAGATTAGGCAGGAGTAGAATTCTATCTTGTATAAAAAAAAAATTACTCTAAGTGACGTTTCATTTGTTTATAAATATGTTAATTTGCCCACGTTTTGACCAAAAATTATTAAAATAACAACAAAGAAGGCCTTATTTCACAAGATTAATTTTTTAGAAAAAAAAAAGTGAAGAACAAACTCCCAAAAAATCTAACAAAAAAAAGTGAGGAACAAACTGCCAAAATATCTAATAAAGCATGATATAGAGAAACCACATTGGTGCCAATCTCAAAAAGGTTTACATAATAATGTTGCTAATTTTGCAGCGTGAATGATTAGCCAGTTATTTAACATAAATCTGGCCATTCATTTCACCAAAACATTGTCTATATGAAATAGACATCATTCATGTGTAAATAGAGAATTAATTTTTTGGAGGAGTATTGGCAAACTTCCAATGAAAATGATCCGTGTTTTGAAAGCTTATACCACCAGCTACCACCTCTTCTATTGTTACAGCATCAGATATCTCCTTGAGGTCTTCTTCTGTAAGTTTCACCCTGAAAGAGTCAATATTGTTCTCTAGGTTCTTGATCTTAGTTGTACATGTAAAAGTCCAAGGAAAATGAACAAATAATATGTGCGATTTGAGTTGAATCATCACTCTTTCTCATTAATGCGTTAATCACTTACTTTTGCAAATGACTAACCATCTCAAGTGACTCTTCCTTATCAATAAATGAATTTCATTTTTGTACCCTAATTTTCCTTCTATAATAACTTAATAACAAGTGCATGAAAATTTGTTTAGGGAAGAATCTGTTAAGAAAAAATTCCAATATTTAATGTTTCAATGTATTATTCTTTTAAAGCCCCAACTGAATAAACATCAGTGAAGATCAAACTCTTTATGAAAGAAAGCATGAAATGTAGTTCATCTAAGTCATGTCATGTTAACTATTTAACATGAAATGTCATCTATGGTATTAGCGAGGCAGATGGAAAAGCTAAATTGCTAAATTTTTAAAATTTCAGGGACTTGGTTGCAAATTCTCAAATATTAGTGATGAAATTGGAGCTTGTAAATTGCAAGGACTTTTCCCTTGTAGGTATTTTTATTCAACGAACTTGAAGAATCATTGCTCAAAGAAAAATATCAATGTTGCCTGAGAAATTATGCAGGCAATTTGAAAGTCTAACAAATAAATGACACAAAATATTGGTGAAATATGTACCAATAATCACTACTCCTTTGCCAGCGAAAAAAAATCCAGGACCAAGGGGATTGAACTGAACTATTCCAATGCCAAGCTCCCTACATGCACAAAAGCATCAAGATTCAAAGAGAGCATACTCATGCTTCTGGATAGATAATTAAAATATATCGAAATAAAGCTACACAAAGTGAACAATTTTCTTTATTAATTGTAGCAGTCATTTAAAAAAGATAGTGTTATTAGAAACTCAAGAAAGAATAGAAGAAAAATAGGAGAGATATTTAGGATACATGCAATCCAATTTCTCAATCAAAATTTTCACATTGTCACATCAAGAACTGATAAAACATGTCTATGGTGTATTCTTTGAAGGTTTCTTAAACGTGGAAGCATTCAAGAGACAATTTTTTAAAAGCATCATATGTGAACTGAAAAAACCTGCAAAGTGGAATTATCTCCTCTTCGATATCACGAGTCCAGTCCGTGAGACCACTCCATTTGTAAAGCTGTGATGAGATGCACAACATGTGCTCTCCTTATTGTTTCTGGGCTGGGTTCTGAAAAAGCAATATGCTTGATTTTTCCCTCATCTACCAGTTTCTTAAGTTCACTGACCTACATTCAAATAAGTTGTATCTAATGAAATTTGGCAACAAAATCCCACCATCACTACCATGAAATAATTAATTTAGAGAGAATTTGATATTTTCAATTTACAAACAAGAAATAATTCAAAATGGATAAGCATTGCAGGCATGTGATTGCAAGGGCCCGAGAATCACTTACAGTTTCTTCTACGGGTACTTTTGTGTCTACCTGATGCTAATAATGCAGATCAATGTATTGCACATCAAGTGTCAAGACGCTTCATGCTAGCCCCACAGCATGAGTGAACATACTCAGGGCTAATGTTCAATTGTAATGAGGAAATTCTAGTTTATGGATGCCAAATTTGGTGGCTATTTTAAAATTTTCTCTTGGCAACTGCTTCAAGGCCTGAAAGGTATAATTCTTTCAGTTAAAATCATAGAGTTTTAACATGGTCCTCAATTATTAATCAATTCACTAATAGATAATATAGATTGCGCATTGTATGTACAACCAACCTTATTGCCTCTGTGCTACTGTTCTGACATAAGGACCATAATATAATGGACCACTTCCCTTGTCCAATTTATCCTCAAAGGATTATTATTAGCAGAGGATTTGTAATCCTCTTTACCTAGAACTTCAAAAATAGCTGTCATTACATTAGAGAATTTATTCTAGAGGCATATGGTACAAAAAAAAAAAAATGAAACAATAATGCAGTTTCATACTGTTTAAAAAAAATCAATAACTTCAAACCTTAATTTCAATGGGTAAATTTCATCCCAAGAAAATCCCTTAACCTCAAGCAGACTCTTCATTAATTTATTATCACTGTTTAAAAAACTTTTTCCATATTTAGAGCCAAATTTTCCATTGAACAAGGTATGCATATCTTTGACCTTTCCATGCTTGTTTCTTGAATGTATTACGGATCTTATTTTCTTTTTTAAGTTGGTCCAGCAAAAGCCTGACAATATATTGGTCCATGGCTGGTGTCCAATCTGTTTTTGAACACTCTTTACATGTTGGTACAAGGCTTTTGTTGCAATACCTAATCAGTAAAAGTATTTTTATTCATTAAAAACAGATTATACTTCTTGAAATACATATTAATATATAATTTCAATCAATCTTACTGTAAAGTTTTAGATTTAACCTAATTAATTTACCAAGTGAATACTTAGATTTATTATTCAGATCTAGGTTAAAACAAAATAATCATATCATGCAAAGTAGCGGAAAATATTAAGAACACAAAGATCTAATGACCCAGGAAAACCAAACCGGTAAAAAACCTAGGGGGATTTAACCTAACTATCCTCAAGGTAAAAAGCAAATCCACTATGAAAGAATTGAAGTTTGTACAATAAGACTTAGACCACTAACATCCTATTGCTACCTCGAGTAGAAAACTTACTACCATGACCCCATGATAGCTCCGAGTTTGCGAACTACTTCTTTCATTGATCTGCAGCAACCACAAGTTCTCCTACTTGTGACTTTGAGACTCTACTCAAAGGTTTAAGATCTTCTTGAAAGTTTTTTATGCAGCAACTGAAACAACCATCAAGTTCTTGATGTGAATCTTGATCTTGATAGTTCAAAGTGTGTGTATGAAGGTAAACACCTCTAGATAGTACAAAAGATTCAACACACAACTTATCAAAGACTCTAGAGAGCTTTTGGGTACAAAACCCTAGATCTACAAAAGAGGCACACTCTTCTCTCTCTAAAAAGCCTTTTAAAAAACGTGCTTAAGATTTCCTTTATATACTAGAAGAAATAGATCTGAAACCTTAATCTTTAATGGGCTTGAACTGCTATTTAGGCTGACTTAAAATTCTGCAGATACGTGTTTCGATCGGTCGAGCCTATCTTTTGATCGATCGAACCAGGCAGTTTTTGAACTTTTCTTTTTACAGCTTACTTATTCTTGAATCTTGACTTGAATTACCTTGAGTATTGTCTAATAATACCTATAGACTCTAGGATTTATATCTAAACAAGTTTGTGTTCACGATTTGCTAATTGTTCTAAACTTTTAGAACCTAACACTTACTGCATCTAGTTCCTAGCTACTAAATGAAGATATAAACTAAATTACAATCACTTCTTGAAAACTAACCATCAGGACCAGTCCAATCAAGTGTTCACAAAGCCAACCGAACGATGTGCTCATTTTTTGTGTGGGTGGGAGTAAAGGTGATTATTTCTCCTATAATCTGGACAAGTTTGCAAAGCAGCAGCAACATGTCTTATCATTAGGTTCAGAATCAGCTGTAAGCACATTACTCATTCTTGTGGAAACAGACAAGGGTTGACTGCCTAGAGATTGGCTATAAGTGAGATTCGGTATACAAATTTTGAAGACAGTATAGAGTCCATCTATCTTTGGATATACTCACAAGAGAAGGGGGGTGGGGGTGGTTGTTGCTTATGACTCTTTCTTGTTTTATGCATACTTTCTGGAATTAAAATAGTAGTGAAAAAATAATTAAAGAACTAGATAGCAAAACGAAATCATTCACTATGCAAAACAGGTTCAATTTAAGAAAAACACCAATAGCATTTTTTCCAATGACAATGACAAATGCATCATTTCTGCTGATCCATGACAGGATATAAAAACACACCCATATTCACTCCTTGAATGTCATCGTCAAAGTCTATATCATGACTTGATAGGCTGTATCCTCCATCTGCTGTTGTATGTGCATATATGAAGCACAAATCATTGAAGTTCATCAATGCTTTTTTTCCCTGGAAATGTTCCTCTGGATGAGCCTGCACATATTATTTCAAGTCACTACTCCCTGTAACACCAAAGGTAGAGTTTAAATCAAAACATTAGCAAAAACTAATGCACCTTGATGTAGACATCCCAAACATGATGACTGGCAACCACCATTTGTTTAGTATCATCCCATGAAAATCCATACTGATCAAGCAGACTCTTTACATCATTGATTTGAGTCCATAAATTAGGGTAATGACCTTCCAAGACCTTTTCGTTATATGGGGATCCAAAATAGGCTATGAACATGGTCAGAATATCAGTCCAAGCTTCTTGTTGAATATGTTGCCCATCCTATTCTTCCTATGCTCCTTATCTAACAAAAGATCAATACAATAGCACTCCATTGCTGGTGTCCGGTTTGTCCTTGTGCGATCACAACTTTCAGGTGTTTGGGTGCCCATTTCTCCCCTACAACATTGGGACTATCATTCTAGTAAGAGTCCTTTGCATCCTATCATAGTGTCATGCTAGCTTCCAAGATAAAAACAATAAGTCAACCCAGTCCTTAGTTATAGACGTGGCAAATCCATTCAAAATCAACAAAAATATCTGAAACCCATTAATAAGATTAGCACACCTTTTCCAATTCGTTTAACAATTTAAACTCAAACAGAAGCAAATACAATGCATATACCAATCTGAGCTAAAGTTCTACAGACTAAATATTAGCCTTTGTTTAGTTGCTGAGAAAGCTGAAGAGAAAAGAAATGAAGATACTGAGTCCTTCATATTATAAAATTTGTGGGGGTCTCTCAGAAAATGAAAACCCAAGGATTCATTAATAGAGCATGTGCACTTTTTGCTTATCTATTTCTAAACTAAAAATTATATAATTTCAAAATAAAAATTCAAATGCAAATCAGTAATCGAAGTGAAGCTAATAAAGAGGACATGCACAATAGCAGCTCAAATTCTACATATTAACACCCTGTTTCCCAAGAAGACCAATAGAAAAGGAAGGGGGAAATATTCAGTTATATGTTGTTTGGGTTTTCATAAAAATCAAAATCCTATGACATCAAAATGAAACGTCCTTTATATTAAAGTTCCTTTTTCAGTTTTGGCGTTTCCTACTATTTCTCAGTAAGCAAACAGAACAACGTCCTATACTCTTTTCCCTGGAAAACCTTGTGGAGCCTGTTTGGATGTTTTGAGTGCCATACTTTTCAATGAATAGGAATAACCTGCACCAGTTCAGGAATATATCAGCACTTTTTGGTTTTTTGTAATTCAGTTGTTACAACAAGTGGAAGAGAGGCATTCAAATCCTAATTCTTCTCATAAAAGAAACCAGCTAATATCACCATAAGGCTCTTAGAAAATATATTAGTTCTTTAAAGTTTGAAATTTGGGAAATCTTTTTCCATGTGTTGGTCTGCAATTGCTATCATATATGTCAATGTGTCCTATGGAGTTGTATATTCCCAGCTACATTCACTCAAGCTAGCTATATCAAACTAATCCCACTTTGCCCATTAAATATGCTCAACTAAAAATTCAATAATTCTAGTTTAGCCGAGTAATCTTTTTGAGTATGATCAATTAGATGTTGATCTTGTTGGTCTAAAACATTATATGTAGTGAGGTTTGTAAGTTAGTTTGCGTTTGTGACAGGTTTTGTTTGAATTTGTGTTTGTGAGTGGTTGTAATCCAAATTGTTCATGAGGCTTGGAATCAGCCAAACAAAATTAAATATTTTTGTCTTGGGTGAATGTTTTATTTTATTGTTCTGCTGCCCCAAATCACAACTTTTGCCTTTTCTCTTTACTAGTCCTTTAACTTGTACAACTTAATTCTTATTTCTTGAAAAAATTTGAGAAATTTTTGACCATGAAAAGAAATTGAAATCAGCAACAGATCAAATGACCAAATTGTAGCATTAATTCTGCTTTTTGTTTGCATTACTATGTTTTCAAATTGAGTTATTCCCCCACGTGAATGAGCCTATTAATACAGAGAAAGAGAAAGTGACAAAAAAAAAAGTACAGAGAAAGAGAGATAGAGAGATAGAGAAGTGACAAACACACCCAAAGACGCGAATAAAGCAAAGTAACTAAGGAGGGGGAGATACTCTGGCATTCAACAATGCAAAACAAACCTCAAGGGGTTGGCGTAGTGGTGCCCTAGGTCTCATGATATTCATGAGATCTTGGGTTTGAAACCTCTTGTCGACACCTAGAGATCACCTCAAGGAATTCTTCCACGTAATAACCCAGCGTGTATAGAATAGGAGAACTGCGCATGCCCAGGGGAATAGTCAGACACTCATCATTTATCGAGGGAAGATCCACTAAAGACATACCCTATCAAGCTCACCACCAAAATTGTCCTCTACTGCAACTGCAGATTACACGAACCCCGCACCTTCTAATGGTAGGAGGCAATTTTGTGCTTTCACTAGTCCAACAAGAGATTCTACATGAAACCCTAACAAAATTCCTGGAACCTAGATTCAAGTCTTTGAATAGCTGCTGCAATGAGCTTTGAGGTATATAATAAAACCACAGATGACCAATGTTCATTTCTTCAAAGAGTTGCGCTTTGAGCTCCCGTTTGAAACCATTGATGGAAATGTGGACATTACAAACATAACTGTAATTAATTCTCTTCGGCATACCAAAAGCAAAGCAGAGAGCAAGTGTGTGAAATTCTGATCCAATCCAAAATGATATGGAACCTCCACTCTGATGCTCGAACAACACTGGAATTATATTTCCTGGTGCAACAATTTCATAGCCACATCTAGTGTCTTCAAGATCAGAATTCAAGTATTTAGTTTCACGTTTATGGAATTCAGTTACAAGTACAGAGAAGTCAGAGGAGGATAACCATAATCCGTTACTCTCATCTTCATCAGAATTCAAATCCTCTTTTTTAAATTTAACATTCTCGAAAGCATATTCTTGGAAGATGTGCCTGCAGGTTTTCTTGAACCCTCCGAACCTTGAAAAACTTTCTGTTTGTGGTGGATGTCCTAAAATTTCTCCGAACTGCATTAAATTAGTAAGTTTTTAAGAAAATTGCAGTTAGTAATCATATTTGTTTCTTCATAGCTTGAGAGAGAGAGAGAGAGAGACCTGATTCGATAATTCGCTTGATGATTGTGAATCCAAGGATAAACAGTTTAATGCATGTACTTTTGTTATGCTTTGTGGAAGACTTGGAATATTCTGAAGCAATTCGCACCCCTCAATATGAAGCGTATGTAATCTGGTAAAATCGATAATTCTTTCTGGGAGGGTAACAACATTGCTATTGTATATGTATAAATATTTCAATGTGCGGGTGCAACACGAAGTCAAGATAAAATCTACTTCTGAACGAATTTCAAAAAAGCTTAGTGTTAGTTTGATCAAGCTTGGAAATATATATCTGAAATCCTTTGGAAATATGACAGTGCCATAAAGACCAAGATCGGAAAGATGTTGCAATTCATAGATGCTCCTTGGAAGATGTAACAAATGGTCATAGGAACCGAAGAGTATGGTCTTAAGCCGAGTGAGATTCCCAAATGATGGTGGCAACACACCAATACTAGTCTCTCCCATTTCTAAATACTTTAAACTTTTCATCTCTGGATGAATATTAGGGAACTTCTTAAGCTTTGAGCAGTATAAAACATTAAAATATTCAAGAGATTTCATCATGAGGCAATCTGGAAGAAGTTGAAGTTCAGAGCAACCCTTGAGGTCCCACACTACAAGCTTATCAAGACGTCCAACAAATTGATGAACCTCCACTAAATTATTACAATCACAAAGAACCAATTCTTTTAGGTTTGGGGTGGACATTGATAAGTCAAGTAATTTCGTAACGTATTCACAAGAGCGAAAATCCATATATTTCAGGGTTTTGGATTGTAAGCTCTGCAACAACAACAACAACAAAAAAAATTGAATTCAGCTTCAACAAATTTTAAAATATACTATGTTATAAATACAAATGATCATTCATACCTTGAGAAGCTTGTCCAATCTAATGTTGCTCTGTGGCATCTTAAGTGCAACGATTTTTTGAGGACAAAAGGAGGATGGCAAGAAAGATGAAGGATATTCACTCCAATCAAGCAAACTTAATGCATTAGGAAGATATTCAAAATCTCCATAAATGGGTACATTGCGAACTATAAGCAACCTGAGATTCTTCATCTTAGAAAATCCAATTTTGAATTGCTTCTTTATTGGTTCAGGCGAGCACAACATTATGCCTTGAATTTCATCCGATCCCTAGTTGGACAAAGCTAAGTGAATCACATCTTACAATAGAACTGATCAAAATTATAATAACTATTAATTTTAGACCAAAACAAAGCATACTACTAAACTTGAATTTTCATCCACAATAAAAAAAAAATTAAAAAACATTGAAGATGAAAATTCATTGCATCTACCATGTATTAAAAAAAAAAAAAAAAAAGAAGAAGAAGAAGAAGAAGAAGAAGGAAGAATTGATTCAAAATTACTTATACCTCATCTTCAATTAGCACGCTAACAGCATCCTCATAGCACCATATCCTACTACGTTTTTTGAGATTTTTTGGTGATTCTTGTCGAACAATTTCCCGGCCCATTTGTTGTATTAAGCCATGCATCATCAATTTGTTAAATTGATCAACAATTATAAGACACTTATCAATAAGTTTTTGAATACCATAAACTGGGTATAAATTGCAACCTTCTAGTATATCTACAACATAATCCTTATCGAGTCCCTTAAAGAAACATGCAGTGTCAAGGAAAATATCTTGTTCAGTTTCACCCAATCCATCATAACTTCTTTTGAGTTTTTTCTGAATTTCTTTGTTAGGAATTTCTTTATATTGATCTAATGCACTTTTCCATTCACATTTAGGTCTTCCACATAAATCAGCACCCATTATTTTTAGAACTAATGGAAGACCTTCGCCATAGTGTATAAATTGGTCAGCAAGTTCCCAATAACCTTCCTTAGGTTCATTTCTACAGAAGGCATACATACTAAAGAGTTCGAGAGCTTCATCATTATTTAGTTCCTGAACCTTGTGGATTGAATGATGTTTTCCAAAACTAGATAGCACTTGTTTGTCTCTTGTAGTTATAATGATTTTACTCCCATAAGCAAACCAATCAGATTCACCAAGCAAATTTTCTATTTGTTCCAAATTATCTACATCATCGATAACTAAAAGAATCCTCTTACAACATAGTCTTTTCTTTATAACATTGATTCCTCTATCTTTGTTGTCCACCTTCAAATTTCTATCCCCTGAGATCTCAAAAAGAAGTGTCTCTTGTAGTTTGATTATCCCATCATTTGTCATTGAGTTTTCTCTGACATTCTCTAGATAGCTAAATCCTTCAAAACGATCATAAATTCTGTTAAAAATAGCTTTTGTGACTGTGGTCTTACCTATTCCACTAGGGCCATAGATCCCTACCATGTGAACATCATTCGACTCAATATCTAAAAGCATGGCTTTTACACGAGAATTTATTCCAACTGGATATTTAGTAACAAATAATGGCGAGCAATTTAATCTAGCATTTGAGACTTCTTTGACAATGTCTTGAATAAAATGGGATTCGGGGTAGCTGCCAAGTAAATTCAAGAAGTTCAGTTTGTGCATTAAATTTGAAGTACTATCAATGAAAGCATATGGCATGAACTAATTCATAAGTTTGATAAATATCAGTATGTTAGCATTTTATTTTTCATTTTCGCAAGAAAATTTGGTTTTAGGCTTACATTTGCACTTTTTTCTTTTTGGGAATATAATTTGGGTAGATACAATTCCTTAGGTGTATATTGATTTTTTTTTTTTTTTATACATCGATAGTTGTGGGGGTGATGGGATTTGAACCCTAAATGTCATCATTAGAAATATCAAGAGGTGCCAACCAATTGAGCTACAAGGCTCTTGACACTATATTGAATTTAATTGTCATTACAAAAAATAACTTTTTTTTTTTTTTGCTTTATTGGTCAATAAAACCATGTGTTTGAATTTTGTTGAGGAGCCTAATGTACTTTACCTAATTTTTGTCCAAATAGTTTTAGCCATCTATAATGATTTGGATGGAAAATCCAGTTAGGTGATAGCTTATATTTACTAGAACGAAAATTTAGAAATTAATCATTAAGATATTTTGGGTACAAGTTTTTTAAATAAATAATAAGTGGGAGAAACTTCCATGTAATAGGTAAAACAAGGTCAAAATTCAGGTACAGTACCTTAAGTGTTGTTCCTTAAGTTCTTTTCTTAAGATTCAGTCATGTAGCTATTTAACCTAAAAATATACTTACATCCTATGAGAAAAAATTCATATGACAGAATCTGAGGAATCTAAGAAACATAACCTAAGTACTGTACCTAAGTCTTGATCATAAAATAAAGTATTGGGATAGACTTGGGTCTAATACATCCTGGACCCAAGTACTTTAAAATTCTTCCATTTATACCATTGGTTGCTAACTTCCTTAGTTAAAGTAAGAAGCCAAAAGAAATAATAAAAAAATAATAATAATAATAACAATAATAAAAATAATGTAGCCAAAAAAAACTAGACTAAAATATTAGTGGAAGCTGTTCTTTAACAGTAAAATTAATGAGCATAACAAGCCACTAAAAGTAAAACTCATGAAAGCACAAGTGTTGTCTTTAAATCCAATGATCTTAAAAAAAAATAAAAAATAAAAAATAAAAAAAACCATATAAATCACATAAAATTGGTGATCATAACACACCCCTCCCATTTTAATCAAAATATAGGACACATGACATTTAAATTTAAAAAAAAAAAAAAATCCATTAACGATTTTTTTTAATTTTAAAAAAGTCACATAATTAAACCACAAAATTGAATAAATGCCATTAATCTCATGTACGGCTAAAATTGGAGGGGATATAATCTTTTTGTTAATTAAACACATACCATTGATTGTAGTGCCAACCTGATATATTAGCTGTATCATGTAGAGCTTCTCTCCATCTCTGAATCTTCTTATTATCCTTAAATTTTTCTTGATGCTTATCTAGGGCTTCCCCAAATTTTCCCTTTTGGTTACGTACATCGGATGGATACACGTTGTAAAAAACTGGTCGCACCTCCATCTGGTCATTCTTCTTACACTCAATAATCTTGACAAGTTCATCCAAACACCAGGTGGAAAATGCATAATTTTCAGAGAATACAACTATTGAAATCATTGAATTTTCAATAATTTTGAGAAGTTCCTTAGAAATGTTTTCTCCCCTTGGGAGTTTATCATCAACAAAGGTTTTAATACCATTACGATCCAAAGCCTGATACAAATAACCCGTAAAACCAAGGCGGGTATCTTCACCTCTAAAACTTAAGAAGACTTCAAAGTTTTTGCGTTGGTGGGTGACTCTTTTGCTGGTTATAAGAGCCATTAGGATTTTTGAGTAGATAGTTGGGAAGAGCTGAAAGAAAGAAGGAAAGAAATATAGATGAGATGAAAATTTGGAAGAGATCGATGAAGGTTGAGGAAACAATTTGGACGCAGATAACTCCTGGATGCAAATGACGCATTGACTAGGATCATCAATATATGACTCAGTAAAGTGACCGACATTCATATACGTGTTGATGCTGGCAGAGAGAGACGGGAGGGAATTCACACTTTCACACTCTGTAGCACAAGTGAGACCCACGCGGTTTTGCATAGGATTCTAATCCTATGGAATACTCCAGTATCTACCAACTAATCAGTAATCACCACCAATATTTGTAGAGAAATTATTAGGATGGTGCACTGCACAAAATTTGGTAATTAATTCTATTATTTATTTTATGTGATTGTTTAAGTTCACTAAGTGTCTGATGCTACTTGGGATTAGGGAGCAGCTCCATTGCTAATCGTGTGCAGCAGTTTCGGTCTTTGGTGGTATCATTTATCTTATGCTGAAAGTAGTCATCTTTAAAACTACAGCACCAAGGGTGGAGATAGGAATTTTTGTTTGGAGAGAGAAATTGTATCACTAATATATCTATCAAGACAAGTTTCACACACATATATATGGCAAAATTTTTTAAATAACTATAAAAATCAAACTATATTATTAGTTAGCCAAGGTTTGAAACTAATTTGGTATATAACAAATCGAGTCCTTTGGACTCGATTTTCGAATGCTAAATCGACTACTTTGAAGTCGATTTCAACATTATTTGTAGCTGACGTGGAAAGGTGGTCCACGTAGACATAGAACTCGAGTCCATTGGACTCGAGTTCTGTCAAATAGAAATCGAGCCCTTAGGACTCAATTTCATTTTGTTCATCATCTTCTCCCTTCGTTCTTTTTTCTTTTCTTTTTTCTCCATTTCAGGTCCCGTTCTTTTCTTCCCTTCTTTCTCCATTTCAGGTCTTGTTCACATCTTCTTCCTTTCTGCCAAGCCTCCAAAAATCCCAAACCCATTTTTCTCAAAATCCCAAACCCATTTCTCAAAATCCAAACCCATTTCTGAAAATCCCAAACCCAAAACCCATGAACAAAACCAAATACAAAACCCAAAACAAATCAACGCATTCTTCTCCTCCACTGAGCGGCGGCGAGAAACCACGATCCAATTTCCATCGCATGAAGTTTTCACCGCTTGGGTTTGGTCAGAATCGGCGCCTGGGTTGTTGGGTACGTGTTCTTCTCCTCCACTAGAGCGGCGGCGGCGAGAAACCACACGCTCGATCTGATTTCCAACGACTGATTCGGCGCCCAATCCGATTTGCATTGTTGCTTCTTTCTTCTTCGTTGTTGATCTCTGTGTTTTGCTTTGGCGTTTTGATCTCTGGGTTTTGCTTCGGTGTTTTGATCTCTGGATTTCTTCTTCGGCGTTTTGATCTCTGGGTTTTGATCTCTGGTTCTTCAGCATTTTCTTCTTCAGCGTTTTGATTTCTCAATTTAGGTGGTACAAAATCGAGTCCGTAGGACTCGTTTTCTATTTCACAGAACTCGAGTCCACAGGACTCGATTTCTATGCTGACGTGGACCAGGTGTCCACATCAGCTACGAATGAGGTTGAAATCGAGTTTGGTGTACTCGATTTGTTATATACCAAATTTGTTTCAAACCTTGGCTAACTAATAATATAGTTTAGATTTTATAGTTATTTAAAAAAATTTGCCCATATATATACCTACCTGCTTTTTTATTATATATACACACCCTATTTTATTTGATAAGTTATATATATATATATACACACACACCCAACAAAAAGAAAAGCTTAGTATTTTCAATCAAAATTATGTTTAATGGTTATTTTTCATAATATAAAATTCAATTTTTTAATTTTCATTGTAAAATTCTTTAAAAAATCATTTTAAATACAAATTATCAAATTTTAAATAAATTAAGTAAAAAATCTTTCAATTCAACTATTGAAATTCTCAAAAACATAAATGATCCAAAACTTGGACGAATAAGTTAGGTTCTAAACATATTTGAAATTATCTCGTTCTAACCCATTATATGATAACTAAAGACACATTTCATTTATAGTTTTAGTGACAAAATTTTTCTAATAAATCAATGACTTGTTAATCGCCACATAACTGGTTGAAAAAGATAGATTCAAATATGTTTGATGTCAAACTTTATCAAATATTTAACAAATATAAGAGCAAATTTTACAATAAAAAATATAATTGTGAAGAATAAAGTTATATCCCTATAACTATTAAACCAATTTTTTTTTTTAGAGTATTATTGGACTAATTCAAATATTTGAGGGGCCAACTCTTATTTTTTCAGACTAAAATTTGAAAAACATTAACATAATTATATATATATATATATATATATATATATATATATATATATATATATATATATATATATATAATTCAAAATTTGTACATACCTCCGCAATAGCACCCATAAAATGATCTATAGTCATTTTCGAGCGATGAGAAAGGATAGTAATCCTGTGGAATACTCTAGCATCTACCAACTAATCACCACACCAATATTTGTAGATCAATAAATAGGTTGGTGCAGTGCACAAATTTTGGTAATTAATTCTATTATTTATTTATGTGGTTGTTAAAGTTTACCTGTGTTTGAATATCGCTTATTTTGTTGAAAACTGAAAATACAGTAGCAAAATAATGTTTAAATGTGCGAATAGTGTATTGGGACCCATTTTTAATGAAAGTTTTTTTGAAAAAAGAGGTTTGTGGGTTCCGTGAATAGTGCACGGGACCCACTGGACCCATTTTCTCATGTCTAAAACACGCTTCTCAAAAAAAAAATGAAAACGCAGAAGTAAACGCAGACGCAAACGCAGACGTAGACGCAAACGCAAACGCAAATGCAAATGCAGAATCAGCTGTATCCAAACAGGTACTTATTTAATAATAGATTGTCTTGTGAATTGTTAGACTTATAGAGGATAAGTAAAAGAGAGGTGCTCCATTCACACAATTTTCATAATATTTTCAATACAAATCATAGGTAGTAAGTTGTTATTGGTTTTAATTTGAATTTCCAACTTAAATTACTTTTTTGCTCACCCATAACAACAATCAACAACTTGCCACCTATGATTTGTATTGAAAATATTGTGGACATAACATTTCTCTAAGTAAAAATATGGTAAAAATGAACCTCCAAACCTATTTTATTGGTTTGTTAATGTTTCATTGCCTAATTTATTAGGATAAGAGACCTCACATGCTCTTATCCCCAAGGCTAGATATAAAATCAATTAGACGTAAAAATAAAGACTTATTCTTTAAAAAAAATTAATAAATACGGCAACATTGGTTCATGTTTGATGCGTGATCAAACTCAATATGAAATTCTTGCATATGGTGGAGCTCTAGAATTTTGAAAAACGAATGAACCATCCGAGAGAAAAAATGACAATCAACTTTATGAAATTTCTTAAAAAGATACTTAGGGAGGGTCATTTGCAATTTTCGGCAAGATAGATGGACATTTGTAAGTAACTCTTTTGTACAATAGATTGTCAACTTTAATAATCTAATCTCTCATATGACCACAAACCAAACAATCCTACACTAAACAATCCCTTTTTCCTCCTCCTTCTCTCAACAACATAATCAAAATTGAAAATTTGATTTTAGCTTTCTTTTCATTATGCATTGTCTTACCTAGATAAATTAAAATTCTTGTTTAAAAAATAAGAAATTTTCATAATATTTTTTTGATTAAATTTTATGCTTGAATCATAATATTTGATTTTCTACATATAAAATAATCTTGAGTAGTCAATATTAATTCATCAAATTATGTGTTAAATCCCACTTTTTTTTTTTTTTTTGTTGATTGATGGTGATGGGTGATTTAATGATTAAGTGAAGTCACAATAGTGAGTTTGCTACTTAGATTCTGTTGTGCTACATGTTAAATTTTATTTTATTCTTGTCATATTATAATTTTATATTGTAGATGATATTTCTTTTATTTGTAAATATCTTTAACAATAAAACCAAAAATAAAAATTTGGATATGAAAATCTTAAGGAAAAAAAGAGAGGAGTAAAAAAAACATATTTTCAAATAAGATTTCTTGATAAAGTTATTACTAGGAAATTAAAAATATATCATAGAAAATTAATATAAAATCTCATAAATCAAAGAGCAATTCATCAAAAAGACATGGTAGATAATGAAATTGTACAATGGAAAGATAACAATTAAAATAACTAATAATGTTCAAAAGTATTATATAAAAATGATTTATTATTTTCATTTGTATGTGTATCTCTTATCAAATTTTATTGAAAAAAAAAATTACAGCTAAAGTGTAAAGTGTTCACCTAACTTCAAACTATATAAGAACCGGAAGTTTTTTATTTTTTTTATTTTTTATTTAAGATAGAAATCTATTATACCTTAATCTAAGTGTATGTATATGAAACTCTCTTTTGGAAATTTGAATCTCGACACTTGTCCCCCAATTCAACAAGAACTTATACCTATAAAATGATATATTGGTAGAGATAGAAAGATAGAAAATAACTTTAAAGATTGTTTAATTTTTAGGGAGAACAAATTATCTTCAAAACATTTTAGAGAACAAATTATATATTTTACCACAATTAAAAAATAATTATCTATTTCTATGCATTACATAGGTTTGCAACTAGCATAAACTGGGATGAAGCCACTCATGGGCTTTGGGGGAGGTGGGGGGGAATGCCCCCTCCCCCACATTTTTTTTTTAAAATATTAGTAAATATGTAGTACAAATTTTAGCAATTTTTGTTCTATAAAATTAAACTTTGCCCCCTTTAAAAATACCATTAATTCTTTTAAGAGTATTGTTATTGTAAGTGCACAATTTGTACCCGGACCCAAACGAGTGATGGGCTCAGGCCCAAAGAGCCTTATACAATGAAATTTGTAGAGTATGAGTTTGAAACCTAGATTAGGGATATTGGAAAGTTTGATAAACAGGCTAGAATGCCGCAGTCTATGCAAGTAATAGATGAACGTAACAAAAAACCCTCCTCGGACGTAAGCCGAGGACAATTTGTATAGCCTTTCTTTCTCTAAGCAAAAGATTACAATATTTTAGCTTCCAAAAGAGAGGGCCTCCTTTTTTCTTTCCTCTCTCATCTTCTTACATCCTTCTTCTTCTTCCATGTTTCATCCACGTGTACCACAAATCTTTTTCCCAAATACTTGTCACATCCACCACCTTCTTAAAGTCTTCAAACGATAGGTGGAAGGCTGAATACTACTGTTCAGAGGTCATTTCTCCATTAATGCGGCCAGGGAGGTAGATGCAGGGCCTTTAATGCGGTGGTAGCAGCTTTTTCCTCAGATATTTCTCACTCATTCCTGCTTCTAACGGGTGCTTGCATTACACCTTTACCCAACAGATCTTTCAAAATTCTGTCTCTAAACCATTTAGCAAGTCCCATGGCCTTTACTGGGTCTGTCCGAGGAGATACTCCTCTGCGGACAACTCCTCGGACCATTATAGTGCGGACTGACCTGTGGGCCTAGAGGACTCTGATTGGACAGACTTGTATCAACTAACCAGGCCCACAACCCAAACGTTTTATTTAAGCATTTTTACCCCCCACAGTTATAGTCACAAATTTTACTTACCAATAACTACTTACCACATCAATAAATTTGTAAAAAAGTGTATAAGTCTAGCACTTTTCCTAATTTAAAAGGCCATAAAAAAAAAAGTTATAGATCTAAAATCTAAATATACAAGCCCCAAAAAATTTGCCTAACAAGAAAAAATTATCAATAGCAAAGCTAAAAAAAAAAAAACCCAATAAATCAATTTCACAAAAACAAACAACTTCTTAACCTAGCCCTTTAAATAAATCTATGGGGACTAAAAGGACCTAAGTAAGTATTTGGGCCTCGGGCTTTGTTGATGGACGCTAGTTTGTTTTAGACTAAAAGTCTCTTAGAACTGTAGCTTGGCCCATGAGTCGAGAGTCCAAAGATTCATCCGAGGACGAATAGCTCCTCGGACAGACCCACGATGACCCTGGGATTCGCCAAAAAGATCAAGGCAGAGTTCCGAAAAAACCGTTGGTTAAGAGGGGGGTTTAAGCACCCTCCAAACGCAACGATGTGAGGGAAATATCTTAGAAAAAGGCTACTACCTCCACATTAAAGACCCTGCACCTACCTCTCTGGCCGCATTAATGGGGGAGTGACCCCTGAATAGTAGATTTCAGTCTTCTTGCTATAATTTAAAGACATTCAGAGGGTGGTGGATGGGACAGGTGTCTAATAGGCTGATTTGTGTGACACGTGGATAAAGAGGGAAGAAGAAGAAGTATTTAAGGAGGAAAGAGGGCAAAGAAAAGGGGAGACAAATATTAAGAACTGTGATCTTTGAGGGAAAAAAGAGAAATAATATATAATTTGTCCTCGGCTAACGTCCGAGGAGGTTTATTTTGTCCCGTTTGTCTTTTATTTGCAAACACTATAATATTTTAGCCTGTTCATCGAGTTTCGAATATCACTAAACTAGATTGTGAGCCCACACTCTACAAATTTCATTGTTTAAGGCTCATTGGGCCTGAGCCCACGTGTGTTTTTGGGTCCAGGTGCAATTGTGCACTTACAATTGGCGCCGTTTGTGGGGAATCTAGCGTGGGAGAACTCGAACACCATGGCAGGCTTAGGCTCACACCATGCAGAATCTCAAGGATCGCAACCTGAGGACCTTTTCGAGCGTCTTGAGCGCTGGAGGGATCGAGAGGGTAGCGTTCACACCGAGTATCCTAGAACGAATCATACTCACAGTGGAGGGGACAGTACCGCCCATGAAGATGGTGCTAAAGCCATGCAGAAGGAGATTGATCACCTTAAGAAGAAGCTGCGTCACGTCAGGCGGAGGCGTGCTTCACCCTCATCCAGTACCTCTTCCGGGAAATCCCGGGGAAGTAGTTACAGTTCGAGATCATGGTCGCCCCCCAGCAGAACATCCTCTTGCGAAGAGGATGGCCTATCAGGTCATAAGAGCAGGAAGCTCCCCTCCAGGGGCTTGGGGAATGATGCCATGAGTCGGGCATTGCACCAGCTCTCCAAATCGCCATTCTCACGCAGAATTGAGAATGGGAGGCTCCCCAAGAGGTTCACCCAGCCCACCTTCACCATCTATAACGGCCGGACCGACCCGGTGGAACATGTGAGCCACTTTAACTAGAGAATGGCTATGCATTCTCACAATGAGACCTTGATGTGCAAAGTCTTCCCTTCTAGCTTGGGACCTGTTGCTATGAGGTGGTTCAACGGTCTCAAATCAGGGTCTATAGGTTCGTTCAGGGAACTGACTAGAGCATTCGCGTCACAGTTTATTATATGCAGTAGAGTTCCTCGACCGTTGGACTCGCTGTTGTCTATGGCTATGAAGGAGGGCGAGACGTTGAAAGCATACTCCGACAGGTATTGGGAGATGTTTAACGAGATAGACGGTGATTTTGATGAGGTGGCGATCAATACTTTTAAAGTAGGTCTTCCAACCGATCATGACTTGAGGAAGTCCCTGACCAAGAAACCCGTACGGAGTGTACGTCGCCTCATGGACCGTATTGACAAATACAAAAAGGTCGAGGAAGACCAACAGCAGGGGAAGGGTAAGGCGAAGGTTATCACGCAGGAGAGAAGGGATTTCAGGTCGGACAGATATCACAACAACAAGCCGAGAAGAGATTACTCCGGTCAGTCTGGCTCGACGGCACCTCAGACCGTTAATACTGTATTCCGAGAACCGGTGCACCAGCTACTAGAGAAGGTCCGTAAGGAACCCTACTTCAGATGGCCCAGTAAGATGGCGGGGGATCCTGCCAGAAGGAATCAGAATCTCTTTTGTTAGTACCATCAAGACGTGGGTCATACTACCGAGAACTGCCAAACCCTCTAGAACCACTTGGAGCAGCTCGTCAGCGAAGGAAAATTAAAGCAGCACCTGTACCAACCTAGCGGACAGGGCAGTCAGTCTGGCTCGAATAATCAGAGGAATAATTCATCTCGGCCTCCTTTGGGAACAATCAACGTTATCTTCGCTACGCCTGGCAGGACTGACTCATGTCCCACTAGGGTGATGGCAGTTTTACACTCCCAAGCCGAGGGGTGGGGCTCCAAGCCCAAGAGATCGAAGTTGAATGTGCCTGTCTTGGGATTTTCAGAGGAAGATAAGGCTGGAACCATCCAACCCCATGACGACGCCCTAGTGGTCACCCTGAGGATAGGGAATTATGATGTAAAAAGGGTGATGATTGATCAAGGCAGTGGCGCGAATATCATGTATCCTGACTTGTTCAAGGGGTTGAAGTTGAAATTAGAGGACCTCACCCCTTACGACTCACCGTTGATAAGTTTTGAGGGGAAGGCCGTTATACCAAAGGGACAGATTCGGTTGCCAGTGCAATCTGGCTCGGAGACGGTTGAGGTTGATTTTATTGTAGTCGATGCATACTCCCCATATACAACCATCCTTGCCCGGCCCTGGCTGCACGCTTTGGGGGCCGTTTCCTCCACCTTGCATGTTAAGGTGAAGTTCCCTTCGAGGGAGTGCATTGAAGAGATTCTCGGCAGCCAACTAATGCCCAGGCAATGCATATCGGCTGCAGTGTTGCATCAGACCGAAGCGCAGTCCTCGACCTCGGCTGTGAAAGACCTATAGCAATTAACGACTCTGGATGCGCCCGACGTGGTGACAGCAGAGGAGGCCGTATACGAAGACCTTGAGAAGTTTTTAATATCCGATGATCTCGAAAGGTTCTTCCAGGTTGGGATATGTTTACCACACCAGGAGAAGATGAAATTAGTGGAGTTTCTAAAGAACAACATCGATGTTTTTGCCTGGGACCCCTATGAGGCTCCGGGTGTTGACCCAATCTTCATTTGTCATCATTTGAACGTCAATCTTGCTATTCCTCCTAGAAGGCAGCCCCCTCGGCGTTCCTCGAAGGAGCATTCCGAAGTCGTTAAAGAGGAGGTGCTCAAGCTCAAGAAGGTTGGGGCTATCAAGGAAGTTTTTTATCCAGAGTGGTTGGCGCATACGGTCGTGGTCAAAAAGAAGAATCGAAAATGGCGAGTATGTGTAGCCTTCACAGATTTGAATAGAGCCTGCCCAAAGGACTCATTCCCGATGCCCTGCATTGACCAGCTAGTGGACGCCACAGTCGGACATCCTCGGATGAGTTTTTTGGATGCCTTCCAGGGTTATCACCAAATTCCACTAGCGGCAGAAGATCAGGAGAAAACTGCCTTTATTACTCTAACAGGGAATTATCACTATAAGGTGATGCCGTTCGGGTTGAAGAATGCCGGGGCTACTTACCAAAGGATGATGACCAGGATGTTTGAATTGCAACTCGGAAAGACCATTGAAATATATGTGGATGACATGGTAGTGAAGAGCAAGGCGATATCTGCGCACATGAAAGATTTGGACGACACTTTTCAAGTACTTAGAAAGTACAGGTTGCGTCTTAATGCCTCGAAGTGTTCTTTTGGTGTGAGTTCTGGGAAGTTCTTAGGTTATATGGTCACTCATAGAGGGATAGAGGTGAATCCGGCACAGGTCAGAGCCATTCAAACCTTACAGCCACCTCCGAATCCAAAGGAAGTTCAGAAATTAACCGGAATGATCGCCGCTCTCAGCCTGTTCATCTCCCGGTCAGCTAATCGATGCAGGCCTTTCTTCCAACTGTTGAATAAGTGGAAGGGGTTCCAATGGTCCGAAGAGTGCGTTGTAGCCTTCCAACAACTTAAGGAATATCTTTCCCGGCCACCCATTATGTCTCGGCCTGAGGTAGATGAGGTCCTATTTGCGTATCTGGCAATAGCAGTCCATGCGGTCAGCCTGGTCCTCATAAGGAACGATGGTGGGGTGCAAAGACCGGTCTACTACGTCAGCAAGACGCTGAATGATGCCGAGGTGCGTTATCTGCTTTTGGAGAAAGCACTTCTAGCCGTAGTTCATGCCACGCAGAGGCTTCCTCATTATTTCCAGTCCCACACCGTTGTAGTTTTGACCCAACTGCCTCTTAAGTCAGTGTTGCGTAGTGCCGACTACTCTGGAAGGGTGGCTAAATGGGGAACTATTTTGGGAGCCTTTGACATCAAATACAGGCCACGTACCTCGGTAAAGGGCCAGGTTCTTGCAGATTTGGTGGCAAAGTTTATTGAACCATTGTTGGAAGAAACTTTGAAGGAATCACACATGGATGAGAAATCAGTTGGCATGATTACAAACGAAAGACCTTTGACTTGGAACGTATTCGTTGATAGGGCAGCTAACCAGAGAGGGTTTGGCATCGGACTCGTCCTAATATCCCCCGAAGGGATTGTCTTCGAAAAATCCTTAAGGTTGGCGTTCTCGGCTACTAATAATGAGGCTGAGTACGAAGCAGTCTTGGTCGGCATGAACATGGTACATAGGATGGGCGGAAAGGAAGTTCACATGCTCTCGGATTCTCAATTAGTGGTCGGCCAGGTGACAGGGACCATGGAGGCTAGGGACCCCAGGATGCAAGAATACTTGACTGAGGTCAAACGTTTACAATCCAAATTTGATTCCTTTATCTTGTCTCACGTTTCTAGAAGTGGGAATACACATGCAGACTCTTTAGCTACCTTAGCGACATCCTCGGCTCAGGGTTTGCCTAGGATTATCCTTGTCGAAGATTTGCTAGCGCTAGCTCTTACCACTGTTGGGGCAGCCCGGATCCATTTGATAAGGCCTGGACCTAATTGGATTGATTCTATGATATCTTTTCTGAAAAACAACATTCTTCCCGATGACAAGTCTGAAGCAGACAAGATCCGTCGAAAGGCACCGCGTTTCTGGTTGTCCAAGGATCAGAAATTGTATAAACGGTCCTTCTCCGGACCATATTTGTTATGCGTGCACCCCCGATCAACGGAGGCACTTTTGGAAGAACTGCATGAGGGAATTTGTGGGAGCCATACTGGGGGAAGGTCCCTAGCTCACAGGGCACTAACTCAAGGATATTGGTGGCCCAATATAGAGGGAAGCTCAGGACTATGCAAGAAAGTGTGACCAATGCCAGAGGTTCGCTCCTAACATCCATCAACCTGGAGGAGTCCTTAACCTTCTCTCCAGTCCTTGGCCTTTCGCTCAATGAGGATTGGACATAGTAGGACCATTCCCGAGGGCTGTGGGAAACAAAAGGTGGTTGCTTGTGGGAACCGACTACTTCACCAAATGGGTAGAGGCTGAGGCCTTGGCAAATATTAGGGATATCGATTCCAAGAAGTTCATCTGAAAAAACATCATCACTAGATTTGGTGTACCACATACACTCATTTCGGACAATGGCGTTCAATTTGATAGTAGAGCTTTTAGGAAATATTGTGGTGACATGGGCATCATAAATAGATACTCCACTCCAGCTTATCCTCAGGGAAACGGGCAAGCCGAGGCCGTTAACAAGGTTATAGTTAGTGGACTCAAGAAAAGGCTGGACGATGCGAAGGGCAAATGGGTAGAAGAACTACCACACGTTCTATGGACGTATCGAACTACGCCGCGCAGATCCACAGGAGAAACGCCATTCTCTATGACTTATGGGGCCGAGGCGGTGATACCTTTAGAGTTTGGCTTCCCCACATTGAGGACGAGTACTTTTAGCCCAGAAAATAACAACGGCCTCCTGGAGAAGAGCCTAGATTTAGTTGAGGAACGGCGAGAGACAGCTATGGTCCAAATGGCTTATTATCAGCAGAAGCTTAAACGAGGGTATGATGCCCATGTGAAGCTCAGACCACTCACGCCTGGGGATCTGGTTCTGAGAAAGGTTGTAGGTACTGCAAGAAACCCAGCTTGAGGAAAACTAGGACCGACTAGCTGATTTAGATGAAAAAGTTGTACAACGCCCATGGAATGTAAACAACCTTCGAAGGTATTATTATTAATAAAAGGCACTTTTGTCATTTGTGGTTAAAATTATAAATGTATATGGACTTATCAATTACAACTCTCGAAATGTCAAACAGAAACTTGGTTATGTATGGTCCTCGGACTACATACCTAGTGGAAATTGATATCTTATTATTTGTTAAACAGAACCTTAGTTATGCCGGGTCCTCGAGTCTTCTACTTTGGGGAAATTAACATCTTAAGTTACTATTCTGAAATGTCAAACAAAAACTTGGTTATGTATGGTCCTCGGACTACATACCTAGTGGAAATTGATATCTTATTATTTGTTAAACAGAACCTTAGTTATGCCGGGTCCTCGGGCCTTCTACTTTGGGAAAATTAACATCTTAAGTTACTGTTCTGAAATGTCAAACAGAAACTTGGTTATGTATGGTCCTCGGACTACATACCTAGTGGAAATTGATATCTTATTATTTGTTAAACAGAACCTTAGTTATGCCGGGTCCTCGGGCCTTCTACTTTGGGGAAATTAACATCTTAAGTTATTGTTCTGGAATGTCAAACAGAAACATGGTTATGTATGGTCCTCGGACTACATACCTAGTGGAAATTGATATCTTATTATTTGTTAAACAGAACCTTAGTTATGCCGGGTCCTCGGGCCTTCTACTTTGGAAAAATTAACATCTTAAGTTACTGTTCTGAAATGTCAAACAGAAACTTGGTTATGTATGGTCATCGGACTACATACCTAGTGGAAATTGATATCTTATTATTTGTTAAACAGAACATTAGTTATGCCGGGTCCTCGGGCCTTCTACTTTGGGGAAATTAACATCTTAAGTTACTGTTCTGAAATGTCAAATAGAAACTTGGTTATGTATGGTCCTCGGACTACATACCTAGTGGAAATTGATATCTTATTATTTGTTAAATAGAACCTTAGTTATGCCGGGTCCTCGGGCCTTCTACTTTGGGAAAATTAACATCTTAAGTTACTGTTCTGGAATGTCAAACAGAAACTTGGTTATGTATGGTCCTCGGACTACATATCTAGTGGAAATTGATATCTTATTATTTGTTAAACAGAACCTTAGTTATGCCGGGTCCTCGGACTTTCTACTTTGGGGGAATTAACATCTTAAGTTACTGTTCTAAAATGTTAAACAGAAACTTGGTTATGCATGGTCCTCGGATCACATACTTAGTGGAAATTGATATATTACTAAATATCAAACAGAAACTTGGTTAAGTATGGTCCTTGGACCCCACACCTTGTTAAGATTGATATCTGATTGTTTGTTGAATAAAATCGTGGTTAAAATGGAGTCTTAAGTTATATATCTTTAAATGTCAGGCAGAAATTTGATAAGGTAGGATCCTTGGACCCCACACTTTACTAAAATTAGCATTTCAGATTACAAGTCCTAAGTATCACATGGGTTTGCAAAATAAGGCTCTGCTTACCAGCTAAACCAGGTTAGTCTTTGTTAGGTTCTTGAACGCTTTACTTCACAAGGCAAATATGTGTATTGCTGTTTAAAGTTTTAATTGTTTAACTACTAAAAGTGGACTTATTTATCTCAGTCTTTCTTTCGCTGTGTGCTAATAAGAACTTTTATGGTAAGCATAAAGATGAAAAGATGAAATAAACACAACTCAGATCAAAATCAAATAAAACTGTCTTTCATTAATTATGTCGATATACATCATTACATGGAAAATTCTAAGTACAGAGAAAAAGAAGTCCTATGCATGACCCTAAGCTTGAGGAGGAGGATCTTGCTGAGAAGTGCTGGTAGCCTCAGCGTCTTTTAATTCCAACTCAAAGGAAGACAGAACTTGTTTTCCTTTGTCTGTTGTAGTGGTTGGAGGGATGATAGGTTCCACACTTTGGCTTAGGCCCTTCTCGGCACCCCCACTCCCTTCCTTCTCTTTATTGGAACCTGAAGGTTCTGTAAGATCCGGAATGAGCGCTGGGATCACAGGAGGAAGAGCAGGAGGAACTGCCTCAAGGGCAAGAGCAGCAGCAGGAGCCTCTTCTATCTCCTATATGTCCAAGGGAAGCCAAATGTTCTCGGACTTCCTCAGCTCGAAGGCTGAAGGAACTCCTGCTACGTTTAGGGCTTCCCCCCAGACCTGCTGACAGTATTCTCGGCACACGGCCTCGAAAGCCTCTGTCAGCTGGTCTTCCGTTGCAGCTACCCCTTCCTTGTAACTTGCCTACTTCGCAGCCTCTAAAGAATGCTTAAAGGTGCTAGCTTCCTCCTTCATTCGCGCAAGCTCCTTCTCCAAGTCCGAGCGTTCCTTCTGGGCTTAGGAGAGCTCATCATCCTTTTGATGAAGAAGCTTGCGCTGCCCCTCCACTTGAGTCCTCATCGTTCTCAGATTGGCCTCGGCGCCGTCTCTTTCTCTTTTTAAGTTGGCCAACTAAGAGGAGAGTCTTTCGTTTTCTGTTAGGGCCTGGCCTAAGGACTTCTCAGTCTCCAGACGAATCTCCTGCTCCATTCCAGCCCTCTTCCGAGAATCCTCCACGAACTTCTCAGCAGCAAAGACCTCTTGAACGGCCTGTGACAAAGTATTAAAGGGTTAGGAGTAGTAAAACATTTACAAATAGCCAGATATTATAAAGAACGAAGTATACGCACGGAGAGAAACATACCAGGGCTAAGTCCCTTTTTAAAGAAAGGAACAACTGAGGCTAGCTCATCTTTTCCAAGGCATCCATATCCTTGGGCAGCAGAAGGGGACGTTCCAACGCCTCGGCCAGATGGTGGGTGTGGCCTTGCTAGAGTGCCCTAATGCTGGACTGGCAAGAGATTGGTGCTCCGTCCAATCTCAAGTCAGGAGACCAGGTAGCCGGTGCTCGGCACACTTCGGCCATATCCCTAATTTCCCCATTTTCAACTGAACGGGCACGTCCCTTGCCCTTGTCCAGTTTCTGCTACTGGGCTTGTTGTGGCTGCTGTCTTGGCTTCTTCTGTTTTTCGCCACCAGCCTCCTCGGCCTCCCCCTTCCTTTTCTTCTTGGGCTCCTCAACTGGAGGTTTAGGATCAGCTGGAGAAGGGGGAGGTGGCAAGGTCGGGGGAACTTGGGACCTTCCCGCTCTTTTTTGGGTGACTCTCTCGCCTCTCTTAGTTAGAAGGCCGCTGAGCACGTCCATTTCCTCCTCCTCGGAATCGTCGTCGGGATGGGCAACTATTAAGCCTACAATTCCGGAGGCCTTGGCAGGCTCTTCTTCCTCGTCAGATAGCACGACAAACTGGTTCCCTCGGGGTCTTTCAATGTCCTCGAGCTGAAACCGGTCTATCTCGTCGTCCAACGTGTGCGAAGAGGATACTTGCTCCTCCGGAATAGCAGTTACAAGAGAGTGCGTCGAGAGAGGGATCGCCGCGATAGGTTGCGTGTATAGGATGGTGTTGGGGTTGTCGGGGATGTCGTGGTCGGCAAGAAAGTGCAGCCTTGCTACGTTTATCCTCTTACGCCTCCTATCCCCCGCGATAATCGCGTTCTCTATCTCCTGGAAATCCGAGGATATTGGGTCGTACCCTAGTATTAAGTGAGCCGCTCTAAGTTGCAGGTCTTCACTCACAAATACTTCTAAGCACAGTATGCGGTTCAGATCAACAACGTTGCAGTGGCTCAAACGGGGGTGCACGAGTTGTTTATCTGCAAGAAAGAATACCAAAAAAGCCAAGTATGGTCAGATCTGCAATGCATATGAGAAATCGAAATGGACAATGTGTAAAAGGAAATAAACAATAGAAGATTTTAAGATTGAAGTTCGGGGTAGAGAAATTAACTCCTAAAGAGTCACACCTGAGTCTCCCCATACGACTGGGCAGTGAGGGCCATCATACCAGTTGCCTGAGGCGATGAGGTAGTCGTCCTTCATGCCTTTATTAGACTTGGACAGACAGGAAATCAGCCTAACTACACTAGACCGGGATTTAATGTAGTAACCTACTTTTGTAAGTTTGTGACACTCATACATGAAGACGACATCATGCCAGGTGAGGTTCAAGCTCACTGCTCATTTAAAGTGTCGACACTTCCTAAAACCCTAAATACATTGGGTGCGCACTGGTCTGGCCACAACCTGTGATTGCGAAGGTATTCCCTAGTTACGCTTCTCATAGGGAGGGTCATCCCACCTTCTATGAAGGCAATCATGGGGATAATGACCTCTCCCGTTTTCCTAGAATCACCTACGGCTTCTGCCGGACAGTATTTCAAACCCACGTCACTGGGAATATGGTATTTGGCTCTAAAGCCTTCCATCCCAGCGGCAGTATCAACTAAACACTTAAATCTACCCATCTAAGAGAAAGGAAAGGGCAAGTTTTAAGAAAGAATGTGGTTAAAAAGGAAGCTGAGGACAGAATCCAAGAAAAAAGTAGAGAAAGTAAGGACTTACAAGTTTGTAGTTATGCTAGTTTTCACGGGTTTCTGGAGTGAAAAGATGATGATTGACGCTCTGATGTGATTGAATCCTGAAGAAATGAATGAAGGCGCAGATTTCCAAACGTCATGACGTGCGGGAGGCGGCCTCGAAATTGGATTCTTCCCGCCCAAATTTTCAGGAGGTAATGAGGACCGTTGGATGTTCATCTCACCGTTGAACGTGGGGAACAAGGTGTAACTTGCAGTCATAAATGCGCGCGTTTTGAAAATCGAAGTGCCAAACGGCATTTTCTAGGAATGAAACAACCCCCACACGCATGGTGATGTACGAAACATGTGAAGGGAGCTCTGTTCGGATCAAAACCCTATTTTTCTTCTCGGATGAGGAAAAATAAAGTTTTGAGGGGGCTATTGTGGGGACTAAAAGGACCTAAGTAAGTATTTGGGCATCGGGCTTTGTTGATGGGCGCTAGTTTGTTTTAGACTAAAAGCCTCTTAGAACTGTAGCTCGGCCCATGAGTCGAGAGTCCGAGGATTCATCCGAGGACGAATAGCTCCTCGGACAGACCCACGATGACCCTGGGATTCGCCAAAAAGATCAAGGCAGAGTTCCGAAAAAACCGTTGGTTAAGAGGGGGATTTAAGCACCCTCCAGACGTAACGGTGTGAGGGAAATATCTTAGAAAAAGGCTGCTACCTCCACATTAAAGACCCTGCACCTACCTCCCTGGCCGCATTAATTGGGAAGTGACCCTTAAATAGTAGAAGTCAGCCTTCTTGCTATAATTTAAAGACTTCCAGAGGGTGGTGGATGGGACAGGTGTCTAATAGGGTGATTTGTGTGACACGTGAATAAAGAGGGAAGAAGAAGAAGTATTTAAGAAGGAAAGAAGGCAAAGAAAAGGGGAGACAAATATTAAGAACTGTGACCTTTGAGGGAAAAAAGAGAAATAATATATAATTTGTCCTCGGCTTACGTCCGAGGAGGTTTATTTTGCCCCATTTGTCTTTTATTTGCAAACACTGTAATATTTTAGCCTGTTCATCGAGTTTCAAATATCACTAAACTAGATTGCGAGCCCACACTCTACAAATTTCATTGTTTAAGATTCATTGGGCCTGAGCCCACGTGTGTTTTCGGGTCCATGCGCAATTGTGCACTTACAAAATCCATATGGCAATAGCAGCGTACATATGCATTAAAAAAAAACCTTTGCGGTTAAGAAATAGCAGAGCCGAAGATCAAAGCTGCCACACATGACTAGCAACAGAACTACCCCTCTAACTCCAAGTATTAGCTTCGTGCCTGAGTATATGTAGAATCAGGCACTTAAGTAAACTTAAACAACTACGTAAAATAAATAATATAATTAATTACCAAAATTTGTGCACTGCACCAACCTATTAATTGATCTACAGATATTGGTGTGGTGATTAGTTGGTAGATAATAGAGTATTCCATAGGATTAGAATCCTTTCTCATTTGCTCGAAAATGAGAATAGACCATTTTATTGGCGCTATAGTTCTAAACAGTAAATATGACTACTTTCCACATAAGATAAATGATACTCTCTGTGATATTAGGTTGAGATATTTGGTAGAGATTTGTTGAAGTAAACTTTTGCTCTACTGTATGAAACTCACCTTTGGAAGTTGGGAAAAAAAAAAAAAAAAAAAAAAGAGGTAACTTTTCATATATTAGCTTTTTTTTTTTTTATGAACATATTCTTAGGGTCCGTTTGGATGCAAACTAAAAACTGAAAAATATTGTAGCAAAATAATTTTTTGATGTGTAAAAAATACTATTCACGCCTAAAATCAATGTTCATTGACCTAAAATTACTGTTCATGGCCAATGAACAGTGACAGGTGCACGTCCAACAAAAAAAAAAAAAAGAGCTGAAACGCAGTGCCCCAAACCCATCCTAAGTATGGTAAGGTGTGATGGGATCAGTTACAAAGAAATATCATGCTACTATAGTATTGAAGAGTAGGATACTCCAAGTCAAGTTTTGTGCCTTTGATTGGACTCATGGAAGCTACCTGGGCCCCTACAATATTTCCTAGGATCTTGGGGGATTTTTTGGTCAATTGCTAGAAGTTTGGGGTCATTTGGATGTTCCCGCTTCCAAGAGTATTTGGGGTGTATTTTAGTGATCTATGTGTGTTCTTGGGGGGCATTTTGGTACTTTGGGTGTTTTGAGGGTATTCAAGCTATTTCGATAAGATATGGAGAGGGGGTATTGTAAATGTATAAATTTATGGGGGATTTATGTAGCCATTGTAATGTATTGGTTTATGTAATTGTCTATAGTTAGGGGTTGTTCGTGTAGTTGTTTAGGGGTTGTCAGTGTAAATATGTAAAGTTGGGAGTTGGGCTTGGGTTTAGGTTATTGACTCAGTGTAAGTGTGTAACTGAGTTGGGCTTAAGAATTTTGACGGGCTTTGCTGTGTAGATGATTGGACTTAGATTTGAGTGAGGCTGGCCTTGGGCTTGTTAGAGAAATAAACTGGGCTAGGTGGTTTTAAATAAATTGGGCTGAGTTTAGGCCAGTTTAAAAAGATGTGTTGGACCTATTTGGGTTCACCCGCCTTACCTAGATCTCATTGAAATCTTATCCACCCGTGACATTTCAATAATTTCATGCAATGCCCATCTCATCTCTCTTTCTCTTTTTGATGAACAGCAAATATTTAAGGAAAAAAAAATCTCATCTCTCTATCTCAAACTAGGATTTCTTTGGATTAGTGACATGCTGTTTGTGGATTACTAAATAAATTGGATAAAAGAACACAATACAACTAAAAGAAAAGCTATGTACTGGGTTAATCAACCAAATTCAAGAAAATTATGATTGAATTTTTCAGTGAAATTACATACATTTTTATTATAATTTTATTTTGTAGTAATTAGTTGTATTTTTTTTTATGTTTCCTTTTACACGAAACTTAATTTTTTGTTGATAAACATATAGCAACCAGCAAATTTAGAAGGTAAAATTTAATTTTAAGAAAATAAAAAGGAGTAGCTGTTTCCAAGTACTACTTCTTTAGGTTTTATCAAAGCAAAAGTTCTACTTTAATGATAGAGATTTTTTGTTTATGTTTGTGGCAGAAACGAGCCATGAGCACACTTATGAAGAGAAATTTTTTCTATTGAGTGATATAAGGGACTTTATAATTTTTTTTTATTCTTGAGAGGAAGATATATTACAAATTTGATTACATAAAACTTATAAATTGATTTGTCACAAATAATAATAAAACAATTCAAATATGCATTTATTAGATTATTGAAGTTCACAAATCTCATTTTTTGCCACATTAATTTCTATGCTTTATGTAGTAAAATTTATAATAGTTTTAGTGTTTTCTTTTTTACTTTTTCTGTTTTTTATTTGATAAAAAATTTATTTTTATCCATTGACTAGTACTTGAGGCTCAATTGGTTAAGGCTTGGGGATCTTCTTGCACTTAGGCCTTAGGTAATTACGTAGTTTGTCTAGTGGGATCTGGCTTGTAATCCCACTTTGAAAGAAAGTGAGAAAGTGTTATAATCTCTTTAGTATAGTTAGAGTAAAAAAAAAAAATTGGAAATAAAAATTAATCAAGTGAAAAAACAAGATCATTGAAGTTGCATGAAATTAGGGTCAACACAAGTGTCAGGCAAGAATTGGGTTGATGGAGATGAGAGGTGAGTCTTTCTGTGGCTTTATGTCTGAAGTTTGCTCAGTTGAGATATCAGGCAAGTGAGGGGTGATTTGACTTGAGATTTTGCATAGTTCGCTCAAGTGAGTATCATAAAAGATCATGCAAAACCCCCCCGGGGGGGGTGTCTACCTTTAATGGCCAAACATTGTACCTCTTGATATGATATTTAAAACATTTGTGAGCTTTGGAAAAAAATTTCTAACTGTTTTGCTAACAGTTATAACACATTGGAAAAAATTATTATAATAACAGCAAAGAAGCCTTATGTGACAAGATTAATTAATAAATAAAAATTAAAGAACGAACTCCAAAAAAATTCTAAAAACGAAAACTGATGAACAAACTGCCAAAGTACATTGGTGCCATTCTCAAAAAGGTTTACATAATAATGTTGCTAATTTTGCAGTGTGAATGACATAACTAGTTATTTAATATAAATCTGGCCATTCATTTCACCAAAACATAGCATTATTTAAGTGGAATGGACATCATCCATGTGTAAATAGAGAATTAATTTTTTGGAGGAGTGTTGGCAAACTTCCAGTGAAAATGATCCATGTTTTGAAAGCTTATACTGCCAGCTACCTCTTCCATTGGTACAGCATCAGATATCTCTTTGAGCTCTTCTTCTGTAAGTTTTACCGTCAAAGAGCCAATATTATTCTCCAGGTTCTTGATCTTTGTAGTCCCTGCAAAAGTTCAAGGAAAATGAATGAAAAATATACGAGATTTGGCACATTGGACAATGAAATCTGGCAAAACAGTTCCAAAGTGAACTTAAATCAAAAGAAAATTTTTATACTACATAGATACTATGAGAGAACATGAGCACATTAGTGAACATTGATTTTCAAATTCCACGAAACCAAACTACCACTCTTTCAAAAATTATGCCACAAACATGAACCCAAACTAAGCTCTTATTTAGTTATGACTGCAACCTAACACTTTGTTTATGAATATGTAACACTAACTAAAATCTGAGTTTTTCTAAGGCTGTTATGACATTATAGGAGGCATTATCTATGTAATTTCCAGCCATGAAATGGGTTGTTTATTTATATGACAAACTTTGAAACTTGAGGCAGGAACTCCTTATGGAAATTGGATCCGAATACTTTTGACATTTTCCCTTGATGACTAATTTGATGTTTGGTCTCTATAAGATTCGGGTGTTCTTCATTCTACATGTCGCAGCTTAATAGGGAGAAGAGCATCACATAATTAAAATCAAATTAATTTTAATTTGTAGCACAAAAAAGAAAATAGTTTTAATAACATTGAGTAGAACTTCAGCCACTTGTTTTGTCTCTTTTTTGTGAGGAAAATTTCAATATTTTTGATGAGATGAGGAAAACTTAAATATACGGCTCATTTACACCGATGCAATTAATCAGGGAAAAAGAAAAGATTAAGAAAGGCAATTACCAGGTATGGGTACAATGTCATCTCCTTGTTGGAGAACCCATGCAAGTGCAAGCTGAGCAGGAGTGCATTGGTACTTTCTTGCAAGTCCTTCTATTCGACTAAAAATGGCCTTGTTCTTGTCCAAATTTTCTCCCTGGAACCGAGGGTGCATGTCCTTAAACAAAAGAGCCAGCTGTCAGTTTAGTTAAAGCATCTTTATTGTTATTATTACTATTGTTAATAATATTAAGGAGAGAGGCCAAAATCTTGAAATCCTTATGTAGATGGTTCTAAAAATCTGACAACAAAGGCTTAACCCCAAAACTTTGAAGTTGGCTATGGATTTTCAACAAACTAATTGCGATTGTCTGTGTATTCTTCTTTGATATTCTGTCATATCCAAAATCTCTGTCACATTCTTAATTGATGTCTGTTTTTAAGAAAAAAATTCAATAGTAGATGTTACACTGTGTAACTCTTTTAAAGCACAAACAGAATAAATATTAAATGGAATATAATGTGGCAAATTGAAAAGCTTGATAGCTAAATTTTCAAAATTTGACTTGGTTGCAATTTTTCAAATGTTATAGATGAAATTGGAACTTCTTGTAAACTGCAAGGACTAAAATAGGTACTGTTTTATTCAATGAACTTGATGAATCGTTGCTCAAAGAAAAATATCATTGTTTCCTGAAAAATCTTTGTATCTTACAAATGAATGACACAAAATACTGGTGAAATATGTACCAATAAGCTATTTGCAGCCAAATTTTCCACAACTCCTTTGCCAGCTAAAAAACCACGACCAAGAGGACTGTATGGAACTATTCCAATGCCAAGCTCCCTACATGTACAAAAACATTAAAATTCAAGAGAGCATACTCATGCTTCTGGATAAGATAATTAAATTATATTGAAATCAAATCTACACCAAATGGATGATTTTTTTTTTGTTGCAGCAGTCATTCAAAAAGAACAGTAGTGTTGCAAACGCAAGAATGAAAAAAAAGAAAAGAAAAAGGGAGAGAGATTTAGGATACATGGAAGCATTCAAGACACCAAAATTTATGGAAAAACATCATCTTTGAACTGAATAAACCTGCAAAGTGGAATTATCTCATCTTCAATCTCACGACTCCAGAGAGACCACTCCGTTTGTAAAGCTGTGATGGGATGCACAGCATGTGCCCTCCTTATTGTGTCTGGGCTGGCATCAGATAGACCAATGTACTTGACCTTTCCCTCTTCTACCAGTTTCTTAAGTTCACCAACCTACATTCCAATAAGATGTATCTAATCAAATTTGCCACCAAGATCTCACCATAACTACAATGAAATAATCTTTTCTAAAATTCTCTGCAAATTAGACTTGCAAAGAATTTGACAATTTCAAGTTAAAAACAAGAAATAATTCAAAAAGGCCAACCATTGCTGTCATGTGGTTGAAAGGGCAAGAGAATGACTTACAGTTTCTTCTATGGGTACTTTTGTGTCTACCCGATGCTGATAATACAGATCAATGTATTGCACATCAAGACGCTTCAAGCTAGCCTCGCAGGATGAGCGAACATACTCAGGGCTACCGTTCACTTCCATCTGAGGAAATCCAATTTTTTTGACACCAAATTTGGTGGCTATTTGAATTTTCTCTCTTGGCAACTGCTTCAAGGCCTGAAAAATATAAACTTCTCTTAGTTGATATAACAGAGTTTTTACATGGTCCAGATTGGTAATCAGTTCACTAACAACAGAACTTATAGAAAATAATATGACAAAGACATTTCCATATCAGTGACCATCTTTAGATTTACTACCAGATAGGAAAAAAGCCATTTGACTTTGGAGCTAGTAAAATTAAAATTGGTGTCATTTACCTTTCCAAGAAGAATTTCATTAGTATGGGGTCCATAAAAGTCTGATGTATCAAAGAAAGTGATTCCCTTACTGAAAGCATACTTTATTACTGCTATTCCATCCTCCTCAGGGAGTGGGGAATTGTACATTCCACTCAGGGTCATACATCCAAACCCTAACTTTGAGACCTGTGGAAAACAATGAGTCAAAGATTACAGAGAAATGAACAAAAAATTATAGAGAAAACCATTTCTTAAAACCTATAGATCTTGTGCATCTTGAACAGTGAGAAAGATCAACTGCAAGATTTTAAATAAAGATTTGAAGGATTTATATTTTTAGTTAAATCTATTACTAAACTTTCATGGTTATAGGTTATTACTGAAGGTCCAACCTTATGCTGAGAGTCTTGAAGGAAGAAAGAAACAGGACTATATAAGGTCTGAAGTCTCCAGCCTTTCTATCAATTTTAATTTCTCTGAAGCCTCCCACATGACAACATATGAAGCACATAAGATTTGAAGGACTTCAGTACATACATTATTAATTTCCAAAAACAGAAAAGATTAAGGAGCAGGGTTTTGTTGATTCCAGAATCTCGTCGTAGTCTCTATTATATAGTATAGATGATTACCCAATATATGAATATACAAATGACATTTAAAATTTTAAACTCAACATCCCCCCTTGTCCTCCAAAATCCATCAAATTGGTGTATGTGCATCGGATTCAAATATATGGAAAAATTTTCTTAGTATATACTAGGCAAGAGAATTCTAATTACTCTTCAACAGACAGCATCTGTCATACTCCTGTCTTCACAAGATAATTGCAAATCTCTTCGGACTTCAACTTTACCTTAACAATTTGACAATCACCTCAATCTGTTTATTCCATCATGTTGAGCTTGGTTCTCAGGTATACACTTGGCTGCATTGGTGTCATAACAGAGTTTTAAGGGCATCATAACCTCAAAATACAATTCAATTATAACTATAACCAAATCGCTCAAAACTCGTCTTTCTTTATCACCAAAAGAGGATTCTCACTATGCCAAATCTGTTTAGTTCATCATGTTGAGCTTGGTTATGGGGGTACACAAATGGCAGCTTTGCTATTGTAACAGTCTCTTAAGGGCACCATAACCTTAAGTCACAATTCAATTATAAGTTTTTAAATTGATCTAAACTCTAGCTTTTTCATTCCCAAGTAAGCTTGCTGCCAAGAGTAGCTTCTCATTATGTCAAAGCTTATAGATTCTTTCCTATTAAATCATACCTCTTCTCTCTGAGGTTGATCCAATTAAAAAGAACCTACATAACTGCAGCCATTAACTGCTTATGAAACAAATATTTGCTAAAAGTTTTTTTTTTTTTTTTGGGGGGGGGTCCATATGTCTAAACCAATGTTGCACTTATGTTTCCAGCTGCTTAAGATTCCTAGTTCCAACAGAATAATGGATTCTAAAGCGATAGAATTTTACCCCCAAAAAAAAAATATTACTTCTAAATTTATTGCACATGCGTTCATTTTATTTTATTTGACGTAATTAAGATTAGGTTGAGATTAAAAGGTCCACATTAAAGTAGAACACTCTGTATGAAATGCTAGAATAATACTATAACTGGGAAATTTGATCTATATTATTTTTCTTTCTCGTTTGGTTCTTTACCAAACGACATCTCATCTATATTATGTATTAAGAGAAGTAGCTCTGGAACCTGTACGACTATGTTGCTGCTGAAATGAATCATAAAGGCAAAAAATATGCTATTTGATGTAGGATTTTAGCCATGCAGTTCATATGATATTTACATTTTTTATTAATAAATCATAATCAACATAAGTAAAATACTTTATTTTATTCGATTATGGCTACGTACTATTGATAGGTTAGACTAAAAGTACATTGCAGAATTAAAGGTGATTAAAGTATAATTAAATTTGCTTTCTTGAAAAGATTATGGTGGGCAGCAACTTGACCCTAGTAACTTTTGGTAGAAGCTACTTGTCATTGTTTTAATATATATTTTATTTTTTTGAGAAGATCTTTTGCTTTAATATATATAATAATAATAATAAAATAATATTATATAGATAATGGATATGCATGATTTATTGATTTTCCGACGCAAAAAGATATGCATGATTTAAGACTGAAACTAATAGTCAATTCACTTTTAAAAAAAAAACCTACAAGTTAATGATACTGAGTTACAGTAGATGGATTCTTGTGACTTTAAAAACTCAAATAGATCAAATTATGCATATAGGTTTTCAAAGAAATATGAGTTGAACATATATAAAATGGGAAGTTTCTTGAAAAAAAAAATTGAAATGGGTATTCAAGGAATGCCATTGGTATTTACCTCAAGGCCTTGGTTGCCCAGTTTCACCAATGGAATTTGGAGTTTGTTCCGTACTGCCATCATTCAAATTGTGTGTTTTTCTTTTCAAGATTATTTTCAATGTCTTAAATCTGTTTCTTTCTAGGATAATTTCCCTGTTCAGTTATCATTAAATCTCAGATATATATATATATATATATAGTAGTACTAGTAGAGAGGTAAAGAGCTAGAGACTACTGGATGTTTTGAAACAAAACTGAAAACGTAATCACTGATGGCAAGTTCAAAGAATTCTAACGACAGGCATGGATAAGTACCTACTACTACCTAAGACTAGTAGTTCATTTTTACTTTTCCAGTGTCGGTAAGGCCGATAGGCAAATAAAAGTATCTGGACAGATGTCTTGAAACAAAACTCGAAAACGTCATCACTGATGGCTAGGAGGAGTTCATTTTTATTTTTCCCTTAAGAAAAATCGTAGGGGTACAAAGTGGGTCATCCATCCCGACATAAATAATAAACCAAATCATTTTGGGTTGATTGTGACCTATGCATGTCAACACGAAGTTAAATCATTTATTAATTGTGCTTTGATACAAGCTCAATTACACTAAATATTAACTTCAAAACATAGATTCTTAAAAAACATTTTTAAAAAATCTTTAAAAGAATATGTTGTGTTCGTGAGTTGTGTCAAAATATTGGCACGCTCTAGTCTAAACATTAAAAATCAGACCGCTAATCATGCATTTGAGACAAAGTTATTGCGGCCTTTGTTCTTTTATTTTTTTGGAGGAGGGGGGAGGGTAAATAATGATGCATTAAAATGCCAAACAAGACGGATACTAGATACCGCCGAATTATCCATTACAAAAATACCCCTAATAAAGTCTGAAGAAAAAAAAATATCAAAATTCTCATCTTGAGTCTGCTCTAAGCTAGCCAAAGTATCAGCACTTCTGTTAGCTTCTCTAGGAGAGAGTATACTGTGTTTCGAAAACATGCATCTTCTTTCTCACATGAGGGTAGACCCCACTCTCATGTGAGGGAGAGGATGCATGTTTCCAAAACATAATGGATTTTCTCCTTCTCTAGAGTCTAAACGCATGATGGACTTGGGCATTAGGTAAGCTCCGCAACAGCAACGTGCGGCTATTAACCAAAGCCCACAACCTAGGGTAAATTTTTGAAGAGGATGACAAAAAGGACACTACCATTTCAGCATTTAGCTCAACAATCACATGAGACATTCAAAGAACAAGTAGCAGCTCCAATGTTCCGGGCAAAACCTCTTATCCATGCTCTGTTAGAATCCCTAATGATTCCGCCACCTACTGCGCTCCCTGGATTGCTGCCTTTGTTTCATCATCGATTATGTCATCAATATGTTCATGTTCTCATTTTTCCCTAGTAGATTGAAAAGGTTTTGGGACATATATGGTTTCTACTTGCCAACCTCTCTTCGTCATTGATTATGTCATGCCACTAATGGCACTATTCTATCATTAGAGATTAGACCACTGGTGGCTGGTGATTTGACTGCAATTTGAATCTTATATGCTAATACAGCACACCGTTGATATATATTTGATACATTTTAGTACATGTTCTTGATCTACTTATTATGAACAAATTCCCAGCACGATTAAGTGACTAATAATGAAACTCAAACCAATTGTTTTTATGCTTTCTATTTGTTTTGGTGATAATGTTTTCTAGAAAATTAGTCATTTTCTAAAAAATATTTTTTAGAAAACTATCTCGTTTTCTTATGTTTGGTTGGAACTTTAAGTGAGTTGAAAAACAATCTTCTAACTTTTCTTATTTAGCTTGTTGTGAGATAGAGTTGTTTATCCAACAAATTTAGTAGAAAACAATCTTTAAAAATATGTCATACTTTTTCCATTGTCTCATTTTTTTTTTATACTACAAAACACTGGAAAATATGTAAAATTATCTTCATACAAGTTTAATTTTTTTGTGTAATTTCCAACTTTGTATTGTGTTTCCAATTTAAGCCTTATAAAATAGCCCAAATATGAAACTTATGTGGAATTTTTCCTTTTTGTTCATAGAATCATTTGGAATGACAAGAAATATTTATGATTTATCTGCAACCCAGACAACCAAAAAATGTTTTCTAACTTATTTTTAGAATCACAACCAAACACAAAAAAACAAGTTTGTTTTCCCAAAAAAATGTTTTTCATAATACAAACCAATCTTAAAGTGAGTGTATCTACTCATGGCCATCATGACTAATGCATATGCTTTTTTAGTAGCTTTGTTAAATAAAATATAAAAAATAAAAAATAAAAAATCTAGGCATCATACTACAAGTAGTGAGCATTTGCAGCTTTGTTATTTAAATGACTACTTTTATTAAATTTTCTTCATTAACATTTTAGTGTGGAATATTAATTCGTCCTTTTTGTGTTTAGATTCATAGAACATTTCTTGGTTTGTAGGCATTATTTTGTAATCACAAACTTGTCAAATCTTGGGATCTCAATCAAGTAGATTTTTTCTTTTCTTTTTTTCTTTTTGGGTTGGGCTTGTGTCTAGTGGCCAGTTCTACTGGACATGCTAGGATACAGACACATGTCCAAAACTGGACACATGTCCACATCTCAACATGTTCAGTGGAATTGGCCACTGGACACAAGCCTCACCCTTTCTTGTTTTTCTAAGAACGCTTGTTGTAGGATGCAAGTGGGTGTATAAGATGAAGATTCTCTCTGATGATTCTATTAAGTGCTACTAGGAACACCTTGTTGCTAAACAGTTCTCAAGAATATGACTTGACTTTGAGGAGACTTTTGCCCTACTTGCACACTTCTACTCTATTGCACTTGCATCTCGATAATAATGTTTCCTTGCATACTATTTAGGGGCTATTTCAATTGAGGGAGAAGGGTGAGGGAGTGAAGAAGAGTAGAATAGAGTTGACTGAAAATATGCTAATTTTGGACCAATTTTACTTTACTCTACTCTACTCCCCCTCCCTCCCCCTCAATCCAAATGGACCATTAGTCTTTAGTAGCTATAGGGTTTTGTTAGGTCGAATCAACTCTAAATCAATTGATTGTATTTTATGTAAACAACACAAAAAACATGCATTACCATTTAATACAAGTGAGTCTTTTCTTTTGCTCTTTTTTACCTCATTCGTTTTGATCTGTTCGGTCCATCACTTATTCCTACTATGGGGTAGAAAGGTCACATTACTATATGACATTTCTTCTCACATTTTGCCCCAACACATCTCAATTTAAGAGTCTAGCCAAGCAAAAGCTTCACTATTTCAAGATTATGCTATATTCATCCTCCCAGCTTCTGTTCCTAACTCCTTTAAAGGAGAAACATCTCTCATTACCATTCATTCTACCATCAATTGTATACCTTCACCTTCAAGATTTCAGGTGTATGCTTCATTCTCTTTTAACCAAGTGAGCACACTAATGACAAATGCACTCTCAACTGTTTTACTTTCTAGGTTATGGTCTTAAACAAAAGGGTTATCATCATATCGATGCTACAATCCCACCACGAAATGAGTCAGAGTCTCCCATCATGTTGTCATTTGATGGTTCTATTGAGCGCAACCAGACGACGTTGTAGCTAGCAGGTTCACACAAGAGCACACCATTGACTACCTAGGAGACATTTGGCCCTTTTGTATACCTCTCCTCAGTTTGCATTATCATTGTAGTCATTGCCTCTAAAGATTGACAATTTCTTCAGATGGACATGAAGAATGTCTTTCTCAACAAAAAATTAACTCAAAAAAAGGTTAAGATGATGCATCCTCTGGGCTTGCCTCATTCTTCTATAAAGTGTATACTTCACGTATTTTGCAAAGATCTAACATGGTTTACAAAATTCAGCATCCTTTTAAGACATCTTGGTTACTTTATCAATTAATATGACGCAATGTTATTTATTAGATGCATTGACCACAGTACCACGCAATGTTACTTTATGTCGATAATACAATCATCTAATTCTGTACTATCACTAATGTATGTGACAACATTTGACAAGGATGCTATATGTGCGTGCGTGTGTGAGAGAGAGGAACAAACTAGAATAAAATCTAAATAAAAAAAAAGTCAAATTACATTTAAAACCCTATATTTAGAGGTGGTTTAATATTGTAATTTGAAATTTATGACTATTACAAATTAAATCTTATAGTCTCATTAATTTCAAATTGAACCTGAACTTTTAAAATCATATCATTACCATATAGTTTCATCAGTTTCAAATATTTAACCCTGCACTTTTAAAATCATATCAACTTAAACCCCTTAATCAAACCTAAAAAGTTCAATATTTAAAATGATATGATTTTAAAAGTTCAGGGTTCAATTTGAAACTAGCAAAATTATAATGTTTAATTTGTAACAATCTTAAAAATAAAATAAAAATTGAAAGTCTTAAACTTCAAGATTTAATTTGTAATCGCTCCTAAAGAATATGGTCTAGCAAGTAATTTACCCTAAAACAAAATGAGTAACAAATATATATTCAATAGAACATGACATAAAGCAACCACATTGGTTATTGTACGGGACGTTACTCCTCTGTAGGCCCAATACCCACGAAACCTATCACAATAATGCCACGTGTACAAGGCCCAAAACTCGTTGGGCCTCAAGTCCTAAAGTATCATGCTCGAACACACACTCTATCGAGTCCACGAAGATGGTCCAGGTGGTCCTCGTCACCCAACCAAAATCCGAGAACCGCTACAAAGCCAATTATGACATGAACCGCAAAGGTGAGATCCTACTTGGTCGAGGAGGGCATTTCCCGAGGAGATGAGTCCCAGGGAGCTCTGCAAAGCCTAAGGAGTACCGCTGTCGGGCAGTCCCTCTAACGGTGGAACCAGTTCCAATGCCACTCTCACCACCTTCCACTCACAACTAAACCATCCACTCAAAAGTAATAGCATTGGACCTCGCTTCCCATTCACCATGAAAACAATCATAACCCTTCCACTAGCCTTGGGTTATAAATAAGAGATGGGAATTCGAGAGAGGGGGTTGGCAATTCTGAGAGAAAACACTGAGAAAAGAGGGTGACCATTCTGGGAAGGAAAGGGAGAGAAATTCTGATGGTACAGAGAACAAGGGTATTTGGATTGTCGGGTATAGAATCACCCATAGTAAGAAATCCAAAGCCCACAATATAAATAGATTGTGAGCCCAGATAGAAGTTGGGCCCAACAGCTTCTTTTGGGTGCACACAGTTATCATTCTCAAAAAGTTTACAAAATAGTGTTGCTAATTTTGTGGTGTGAATGACATAGCTAGTTTTTAACATAAATCTAGCCATACATTTCACAAAAACAAAGCATTATTCAAGCGAAATGGACAATATCCATGAAAGTGAAATAGAGAATTAGTTTTGTGGAGGAGTGTTAGCAAACTTCCATAGAAAATGATCCATGCTTTGATAGCTTCTACCACCAGCTACTTCTTCAATTGGTACAGCATCAGTTATCTCCTTCAGGTCATCTTCTGTAAGTTTCACGTTCAAAGAGCCAAAATTGTCATCCAAGTTCTTGATCTTAGTTGTCCCTGTTAAAGTTCAAGGCAAATGAACATTGAGAAATAGCAGGTGAAAGTCTCAACTTGCCTCAACTTTTAAAATCTAGCAAACAGTTCCAAAGGGCTCTGATACAAAAGCAACTGTTTATACTAAATAAATATGATTGAAAATGAGAATATTAGTGAACTTTCCTGCTGAAAGAGAAAAGAAGATAGATACACACAATCTTCCTTAAACAATGTATGGAACTAGCAGTCCTCTCTTCTTAATTATCAAATTTGAAGTTTCCTGCCCATGGGAGGTACAAAAGGGTGCACTGGATAATAAAATTTCACTCTGCTTCATCATCTTCATTCATGTAACACTTTCAATGAAAAGTAAATAACTCAGCTCAACCTTGATTAATGTCGTTAGATTTTTTCTTAATACAGTTCCCTTTATATTTAGCATACCTGCATATATTTTTTAGCAATTTTAATATTAAAAACACATAATTGACTCATGATTTTATTATTCCTCAAAATCAAACTACCACTACTGCAAAAGTCAGTAACCAGCCAGCCGTATGGCCAATGCCTTCAAGACATTGTGATCACAAACCGTAACCCATAATAAAATCTGATTTAGTTATGACCACAGGCTAGGACTATGTTTATGAATAAGTTAACAGGAAATTAAAATCTCTGAGTTTTTCTAAGGCTGCTATGACATTATAGCAGGCAATATCTATGTAATTTTCAGCCATGGAGTGGGTTGTTATCCATTTATATGCTAAACTTTGAAACTTGAGGCAGGAAATCCTTATGTAACTTAGATTGGGATAATTCTGATATATTTCCTTAACTTCTATATCAAATTTGTCCACTATAAGATGCAGGAAATATAAATTCTACTTGTTTCAGCTTAAGTGGGGAAAAGCGCACACTTGGAGTCATGTTAATTTCAATTTGAAGCACACAAAAGATAATAATACATAACAAGAAATAGAACCTTCAGCCACTTTTCTTTCTCGTTTTGAAAACTTAAATACATAGCACATTTTTGACAAGTAATTAATCAGGAAAAAAACTAAAAAATGAAAGCCAATTACCAGGTATGGGTGCAATGTCATCTCCTTGTTTGAAAACCCATGCAAGTGCTAGCTGAGCAGGAGTGCATTGGTGCTTTCTAGCAAGTCTTTCTATTCGACTATAAATGGTCTTGTTCTTGTCCAAATTTTCTCCATGGAACCGAGGGTGCAAGGCCTTATAGAAAATAAAAATAATAAAAATAAAGAAGCTGGTTGTCAGTTTCATTTGAAGAATTTTTAATGTTGTTAGTACTATTTTATTAAGGAGAAAGCACAAATTCTTGAAATCCTTTCTATAAGATGGTTCTTATAGTACAACAACAAAGCCTTAATTCTGAAACTTTTGGGGTTGGCTAGATTTTGAACAAAGTAATAATGCAGAAAGTGCAAAGAATAGATTATTTTAATTTAGTCCTATGAATTTTGAATCAATTGTACTTTTATTGGACAATTGGATTTTATTTTAGGTCTTATTAGTGAATTAGGTTATTAGTAGTTTATTTAAATTTCCTTAAGTCAAGAGTATTTTTGTTATTCAATACGTGACTCTCCTAAGTTGTTGCTGCATCCATTTTGGTTTTGTCCTGTGTCAACTAATTGGAGTCAGTCATATGTATTCTTCTTCTCCGTTATTCTATCCAATATAAAAATCACACTTTGTCACCTCCTTAATTAATATATATTTTCTTACTACTACTAATGTTATTTTAAGTCTTCTGCTATTTTCTTTTGTGATATATTTGAGATGATTTAGTTTACAAAAGATATCGAGGGAAGAAAAAGATGGATATATTGACAAAATACCCATTTGTTTCTTCAATACTTTTGTATAATTTCTCATCAATACAATTTATTTACTTATAGAAAAATGAAGGAAAAATAACTAATGGTTCCTGAAGCTTACAAGAAGTTCTATTTGCTCCCTAACATTAGGGAGGTCAACAAGTTGAGTCAGTTTGGGTTTGGTATCAACCTGAACCTGCTACCTGACTAACTCCTTTTTGGGTTGGGAACATTCCTGCATGTTGTTTACTAGATTATTGGTTGAAGTGGATAACACCCCCGTTTTGGGTGAGTGGTTGGGGTTGTTTGGTGGTGAAGGAGACAAGCAGAAATGAGTGGAGAGGGTCAGTGATGAGCGAGGTAATGAGTAGATGACATGACACAACCATGTAATAACTAATGCCAACAGATGATGTGGCACGACTTAGTGATGATTTGGAAATTGGAAACATATACAGACCTTTTTGTTCTTTCACTTTTCTGTGAATGGTTATTACTATTCTACCTCATCTTCCTATCATTCTAGGTGGACTTCCAATTGGCAAATCATCATCTAAGTCATGTCAGGTCAGCTATTTAACATGACATGTCATCTATTGTATTTGTGAGGCAGATAGAAAAGCTTAATAGCAAAATGTTAAAATGTCAGTAATTTGTTTGCAAATTTTCAAATATTAGGGATGAAATTGGAACTTCTTGTAAACTGCAAGAACTAAAAATAGGTGTTTGCCCTTGTAGGAATTTTCACTCAATAAACTTGAAGTATGCATTGCTCAAAAAGAAAACTATTATTGCCTGAAGAATTGTGCAGAAAATTTGATAGTCCACAAATAAATGAGAAAAAATATCGGTGAAATATGTACCAGGCGGCTATTTGCATCCAAATTTTCCACAACTCCTTTGCCAGCGAAAAAACCACGGCCAAGAGGACTGTATGGAACTATACCAATGCCAAGCTCCCTACATGAACAAAGGCAACATCCTCATGCTTTTGTATAAGATAATTACATATAACGAAATCAAAGCTACACAAAATGGATACAACCCAATTAAATTATCCTTATAGTAACAGTCTTTCAAAGAAGATAATGGTCTTTGAAACCTAAGGGGAAAAAAAAAAGAGAGAAAGAGATACTTAGGACTCATTGAATCTATCCCCTTAACTAAAATTTACAGACACAATGAGCAATGAACAAGCAGCTCTAAATTTAACTCCACATCTAGAACAGATGAACATGTGTAATCTTCTTATATGCGGAAGCACTCATGAGACCAAAATTATAAAAACATCATCTATGAACTGAATAAACCTGCAAAGTGGAATTATCTCCTCCTCGATATCACGACTCCAAAGAGACCACTCCATTTGTATAGCTGTGATGGGATGCACAGCATGTGCCCTCCTTATCGTGTCTGGGCTGGCTTCAGATAGACCAATATATTTGACTTTTCCTTCATCTACCAGTTTCTTAAGTTCACCAACCTACATTCCATTAAGATGTATTTAATCATATTTGCAGAGAATTTAATAATTTCAAATTACAAACAAGCAAGCAAGAATTTTAAAATCACCCATTGCAGGCATCTAGTTGAAAGAGCAAGAGAATCACTTACAGTTTCTTCTATGGATACTTTAGTGTCTACCCGATGCTGATAATACAGATCAATATATTGCACATCAAGACGCTGTAAGCTAGCCTCACAGCTTGAGCGAACATACTCAGGGCTACCATTCACTTGCATCTGAGGAAATCCTGATCTTTGGATGCCAAATTTGGTGGCTATTTGAATTTTCTCTCTTGGCAACTGTTTCAAGGCCTGAAAGATATAAACTTCATTCAGTTAAATAGAACAGAATTTCAATGTGGTCCTTGATTATTAATCAATTCACTAACAGATAATATAGAAAGTAGTAACAAAATTTTCACATCTGTGACCGTCTTCAGATTTACTACCAGATAGGAACAAAAACATTTGACTTCTTGAGCTAGTAAAAGTAAAAATTAGTGTCTTTTACCTTTCCAATAAGAATTTCATTAGAATGGGGTCCATAAGCATCAGATGTATCAAAGAAAGTGATTCCCTTACTGTAAGCATACTTTATTATTGAGATTCCATCCTCCTCGGAGAGAGGAGAATTGTAGGCTCCAGTCAGGGACATACATCCAAACCCCAACTTTGAGACCTGGGGGAGAAAAAGAGTTCAGAATTACAAAAAAATGAGAAATAAAAAGTTAAGAATAAATGTAATAGAATGATAATAGAGCGTGTGGGAATATTCATGCGTGAGTATTGTGGTTAGTTAAGTTGTGAGTTTCCACATTGGATAATAATGACAAGAGTGAATGGTTCATATGACATTATTAGGCTCAAATTCATAGGCTTAAGCTTTTGGGTCAATTGATGTCTCTATATGTTATATTAACTCCCCAACTAGAATCTCCCCAAGTTGTTATGTCCCCAACAGAGCGCAACAAAATATTTTAGTACAAAAACTATTCCTTAAAACCTTAGAACCTATGCATCTTGAACATTGGGAAAGATTAACCAGAGGATTTCATGGTTATAGGTTATTAATGCAGGTTCAACCTTATGTTGGGACTCTTGACAGAAGAAAGAAATGGGACTACAAAGGTTTAAAGTCTCCATACTTTCTATCAACCTTAATTTCTCCAAAGCCTCCCACATGACAACATATGAAGCACAAGATTGAAGGACTTTAAAACATGCAAATCTTAAGTGCTGAAAATGGAAAAGATAAAGGAGCATAAGTTTGTTAATTCCAGAAACTCTCCATGACCATAGTCTCAATTATATAGTGTAAGATCATTACCCAACAGATACATATTAAAATGAAACTTAACTTCAGAATATCCCCACCCAACCAAATTGGAGCATGTGTATCATATATATGTTCTCAGCATACTAGGCAAAAGAATAGTAACTACTCTTTAAGATATGGCATCTGTAGTGTTGACACAAATCTCATGTCTACACAAGAAAACAACAGATCCCTGTGGACTTAAAATTTGTCTTAAAGTTTAACAATCAGCTCAATCTGTTTAGTTCATCATGTTGACTTGGTTATGAGGTAATACAAATGGCTGCTTTAGTGTAGTGTCATAACAGAGTTCCAAGGGCATCATAACCTCAAAACATTGAATTACGAGAGTCTCAAGGGATCATAACCTCAAAACATAATTCAATCATAACTAGTATAATCAAATTGCTCTAAACTCTTGCTTTTTCATTCATGTTTAAACTTGCAGGCCACAATAGTTATTCATTGTTCCAAACCTTATAGATTATCTTCTACTAAATCATAAAAGTATGTGGTTAAATAATTAAATTTACAATATCCTAATAGCTTAAACTTTTGAGATTATCTGTAATTTAGCATGGTATTAAAGCATGATATCCTAAGTTCGATCTTTGTCTCCTCCACTCTATCTCCCATTTAAAATCCCAACTCACAAGTGAGGGGGAATGTTAAAAGTATGTGGTTAAATGACTACAAAACCGAAGCCATTAACTGCTTATGACTTGAATATAGAATTGTGTTTCTTAGGGATGACTTTCAATTCCTTCTGTGGTAGTAACTTCTCGTTGAAGGGCGTCAAATGAATATAGAAAACATCATTTTTGCTGCAACATCTCAAGATAGGTACAGTTTAACACTTCTCTACAAACTTATTCTCAATTTATAGCATGTGACTAAACTAAACAGCTTCATACAAATCGTTTCAAATTTATGATGCACTGTTCCTTGTCTCTAACTAACACACTAGTTAACTTTGTCCCCACTCCCCACCACCATATTTTCATAATGATAACACTTCACAGCTTATGATCACAAAGGGTAACTTTGCAACACCCATTATCGGTTTCCAACTATTCATGATTTGAGGTTGAGAGTCAAACTTAATAGTCAATGAGTATTAAGTTACTGTGGATGGGTTTTCAAAGAAATGTGACTTGAATATATACAAAATGGAAGTTTCTTTAAAAAGAAACAAAAAAATTGAAATGGGTATTCAAGGAGTGGCGTTGAGATTTACCTCAAGGCCTTGATTGCCCAGTTTCAGCCTTGGAATTTGGACTTCGTTCCCCTCCGCCATCTTCCAAATTTTGTGTTTTTCTTTTCAATATCTGTAGGTATAACACTAATTTTGACCCACACAACCAAAAAAAAAAAAAAAAAAAAGTAAAACATAATACCACCTCAACTAGGATTGGCATAAGGGGAAATACCTGGAATATTGCATGTGACGCAATTCTTTTGAATAGTTGAAATATAATTACAAAAAGTAAATTTTCATCTCAACCATTAATTCAATAAAGTTAAGAAAAATTTTAAAGAAATAAAAAGTAAAAGTTAAAAATGTGTAAAGTGAAAAAAAATGTGAGTAAAAATGGTAAATTGCACCTAGTATAATATTGCATCGAATTCTAATCCCCTCAACTAATACAAGACTTCAGATAGGTAAAGGTCTTATAGTTGAATTAGCACTTCCCTATGTATAAAGTGCTTAGAGTTTAGGGAAGAAATGGTTCAACCTGCGGGGTTAGTAGCATGTTATAATTATCTTTCAAGACTTCAGATAAACTCTATGTTAAATATATTTTCATAATCAATCTTAAATAGTAGACTGTTGACCTAATCCAAGTTCACCACAAATTTTTTTTTTTTATCTAATAATAACAATTTGTCGCTTAAAACTTGTAAAAATATTTTAAATTTAACATTTTTCACTAAACATAATTTCACTATTTTACAATTATAATTAAAATTGTAAGGACCAAAAATCATGCACAAGCCCAACAAAAATAGCGTTTAATAACTCAAGGCCCAAAACAATGAATTTGTAGAGAGGGTAGCAATAACAAAATTTTTGGCATTCTGATCCCCCTTTCCCTTTTTCTCTCCTCTCTTATTTATACTCATTGCCCTTACTATCTCAGCCATACACCTCTCATCTACTCAACCCCATTTACTGACATTTGTTCATTCCCTTGTAGTCAGTAATGGAGAAAAGCTCTGGCTCTGTGCCTTGTACTGTTCAAGTCATTTCCACATTAATGCAACGGATAAAGCTGGTACTCTCTATTTAATGCGGCCAGAAAGCTTGGTACAGAACATTCAATGCAACATTCATAGTTATTTATCTCAACCCAGATATTTGCAATATACCTCATACATCACCAATCTATCTTTCGTACTTTTCCGGACCATCCCACTTCATCCTCGAGCCCTTGACTTTTATTCTCCTCTATTCCTTACGCTTCCCAGTATGTCTTCGGGCCTTTAGGTCTTCGGGTCCTCGGGTCCTCACAATAGCCCCTTAAAACTTGGGCTATTAACCACGAATTAATAGCCAAGTTTTAACTTCTCGGATACACTTCTTACGTGCATTTTGCTTTCATACGTACAAACGTCTTTTCGCTGCCTGTGACACGCTCCTGACGCCTCGTAGTCCACAATGGATCATTTATGGTGTCAGGCGGTTCCCTTTCTCCGCACGTTCTACGGCTAGATTAACATTGTACGGTTCAGATTGCGCTTTCATTTATGAGCGGGAAAATTACCGCCCCTTTTTTTTACCCCTATAAAAGCAAACCTTGGGGCTGGCTAAGGTTCATTTTGGCATTTTGAAGGATTAAAGGAAAAAGGACCTCTCGAAGAGCAATTTTAAGCATTCTTCAGAGGTGTGTCAGCTCTCCTATTGCTTCTCCTTCATTGTTTATTTTTTCTCTTTCTATCATAAAGTTTAATGGGTAGATATGCTAAATTAGTGAAAACGAATGAGGCAAAGGCCGCTTTTAAGGCCCAATATAGGATTCCTGACGATGTAGATATTCAATATTATGAGGAAGGAGATTGGCTAGTTGTACCCTGGCCACCCGAGTCAGTTTTAATTCCCATGATCGCTTTTATCGAAGGCGGAATGGAAATCCCCATGGGTAGGGTGACCCGGGATTTTCTTATAAACTATAGACTTACCCCAGCCCAATGTTCTCCCAATGTCCTTAGGATCTTAGGATGTGTAGATGCCCTAAATCGTAAAATGGGGACTAACTTAACCTGGCATGATGTAAACTGAGTGTACAACTGCCAAAAAGGGGAAAAAACCAAATACTACATGAAATGTAGGGTCCCAACCGTTAGGTTGATCTCCTGCTTGCCTGACTCAAGCAAAGGCATGGACGAGGATTACCTCATCATCTCGAGGAATTGGCATGACAGATTACACTATCCTACCCAAGATGGGGTGCCAAGTAGGGTTTCCGAGGACCGACGTGATACTTAGGAATATCAATTGTCTTCTTTTATAATCTAATATTAATTAACTTTTCCTAACAATTTTTATCCCTTACTGCAGACGACTACCACACCGCTCCAAACAAATCCTCTGTGAACCCTCAGGATTTGAACAGAATTCTCTGGTCGGAAATATTTTTGCATAGGGACGGTCAACTTAAAGCAGCCCACGTCATTCTCGGCTACACCCCTTCCACCAAACGTTTTCAAAGTCCAAAAAATGTAATCCGGGCCAGGGATCTTCGTTTAGCTCGAATTGACGTTGTGGTGCCTGGCTTCTTACTACCTACGCCCCCTCCAGCAGGAACACAGGACGCACAACTCCCTGCCCCTCTCGCAGCCAGACTACTTTACTCCCAAGAGCAATTCACTAATCTTGCAGACGAGGAAAAAACTTCAGCTTTCGAGCCGAGTCACCCCAAGGTAACGGATAAGGACTTTGAAGTTTTTTATCGTGAAGACGCCCCTCACGACTCACAACTTCCTTCAACAAGCAACATGGGCTTCCAAGGGAAAGAACCCGATCTCCTGGCTTTACTACAAGCCCATGCCGGCAGTTCTTCTCCTGCTGTGACCGTACCCCCTTGTCCCATCACCTCAGCAGTGACACGTACCCCTCCCCCCGAGGTCGTGGACAAGAAAAGGAAAAGGGGTCAAGGTGGCAAAAATATCATAGAGATCAAAGAAGGAGAGAACCCCGACCTCCCTTCAAAGGATACTAGGGCGGGAAAAAACCCCTCCAAGAAGCCCGCCCATACTGGATCTTCCAAGGAAACCAGTGGTGATCAATCAAGAAAAGTATCTGTTTAGCGCCCCAGCTTTACCTTAAGCTCAGGCAGCCCCGTACTTGATGATGCCAATCTAAGAAACCCGAAAAAAGGGAGCTCAAGTTTGGCGGCCGAGTGTTTGGAAAAGGCCCTATGCCTTCCCGAGAACATGGCTGAGTTGCGGTTTTTCCGCAAAAGAGAAGTCTTCCTGTCTTTAAAACAAGACTTGGCTAAGGTATCTTTCACAATTCTATATCATTTTATCTTTATTACTATTCAAAGCGTTACTCATATAACTTTTGTAATTGATATACACTATAGGCGCTTCGTTCATGGCTGAGGAATGGGTGGATCATTCCTTGGACTTAGCTAGAAAAGCTGTGAACAACACCAAAGTCGCTATGAGGGCTCAAAACGAAGCAGAACAGAATTTGAAGGAAACCCTCATTCGACGAGCCGAAGTGGAAAAAGCTCATAAAAACGCAGAATCAGCCTTGTAAAGCTATGAGTCACAGGCAAATATTGCCCTTGAAGCCCAGAATCAAGCCCAAAACAGACTAGCTCTCACTGTGGTGGAGCTTAAACAGGCGCAAAAGGAATTAGCATCTAAGGAGCAGGAAAAGGCTGATGCTGAGCAAACAGCATATGATGCTGGTATGAAGAAAGTTGCTGACAGCCTCACAGCTCAACTCAAAGGTGTCGTCTGTGCATTCTGTCTAAAAGTTTGGGGTCGGGCCTTAGATGCTGCCGAAGTATCCACCAAATCTGAGCTTCGAAATCCCAACAACGTTTATTACCCTTCTACTTTACAGCTGGCACCTACTCCTTCCAAACCAACAACGGACTCCAGTTCCATTCCTCCCTCATCTACAACCACTCCGGACCCAGAACCTTCCTCTGTTCACTCCAAGCGCAAAGAAATAGCCGAGAACCCTTCCCCCAACACCGAATTGGTGAACGAAGAAAATGAAGCTGATACGAAGGAGGTGGGTCAGACAAAAAAGAAAAAGAAAGAGAAAGAACCAGAGAAAAAGAACACTAAAGAGAAACAAACAAACACTTGACTTATGATTTCAAGAGTTTGTTACAAGTTGTTTTAGAATTTAATGCTGTTGCTTTTCTCTTTTTTTCTTTTTTCTTTTTTTTTTTTTTGGTTTGTTAAACTGACTTTGACGAATTAATAGTAGTGCCAATGATGCATATTGTTTATTGTCAACATATCGCGATGTTCAAATATTAAATTTTTGTTTTTGCTCATTGCTCATTGCTGATTACAATTCCTTACTACTAAAATAATAACTTTTCATATACACATAAAACACAACACGATCATCAACTTTGCAACGCAAGCCAGAATAATACCTACTTTGCAACGCAAGCTAGAATAAGACCTATGGTACACCTTTTTGTTACATTGACACTTGGAATGCCTTATGTATAGTGTTCATTTCTCCTAATCTTACGGCCCGAGAAGCCAGCTAAAGACTAAACTTGGTTCCAGATTTTTTTTTTTTTTAAATGGTGTTAATTTTTCTTAAACTTGTGACTCGAGAAGCCAAACAAGAACTAAGATTAATTTGACACTTAGCTTTTCCTCAGGGTGTTAATTTTTCTTAGACTTGTGGCCCAAGGAGCCGGACAAGGGCTAAGATCAGTTTAACACTTGGATTTTCCTTAGGGTGTTAATTTTTCTTAGACTTGTGGCCCGAGGAGCCGGACAAGAGCTAAAATCAATTTAAGACTTGGATTTTTCCTTAGGGTGTTAATTTTTCATTAGACTTGTGGCCCGAGGAGCCGGATAAGAGCTAAGATCAGTTTAACACTAAGCTTTTTCCTTAGGGTGTTAATTTTTCTTAGACTTGTGGCCCGAGGAGATGGACAAGAGCTAAGATTAGTTTAACACTTGGATATAAGTTATTCCAATAAAGAAGCACAGACTAATAAAATAAAACAAGCCTACAACTTATACAAAAGAAGGCTCTTCCTTTAATAGTAATAACGTTGTAAGTTGCTTACATTCTAGGGGCGATGAACTAATTTTCCATCTAAATCTTCTAAACGATAGGCCCCCACATCTGCTACAGACATAATTCTATATAGTCCTTCCCAATTAGGCCCTAACTTACCCCAGGCAGGATTCTTTGCTGTCCCCACTACTTTTCTCAAAACCAAATCTCCTAGTACTAAAGGTCTCGACTTCACTCTTTTATCATACGTTTGCTTGAGTTTCTGTTGGTAGCTACCCATCTTCACACTGGCCACTTCTCTTCTTTCTTCAATAGTATTCAAACTATCGCATAACATGTCATGATTGCTCTCAACATTATACTGATTAGATCTCAAGGTGGGAAAGCCTGACTCCAACGGGATTACCGCCTCCATTCCATATGTCATTGAAAAGGGTGTCTCGCCCGTTGACCTTCGGGGGGTAGTACGATAAGTCCACAACACATAAGGCAACTCCTCTACCCATCTTCCTTTAGCATTGTCTAATCGCTTCTTTAACCCTGCCAAAATGACCTTGTTTGTAGCCTCAGCTTGACCATTTCCTTGAGGGTAGGCCGGTGTTGAGTATCCATTCCTTATTCCCAGATCCCCACAATACCTACGAAAAGCCTTGCTGTCAAACTAAAGTCCATTGTCGGAAACCAAAGTATGCGGGACTCCAAAGCGAGTTACAATATTCTTCCAAATAAACTTCTTAGCATCTGCATCCCTGATGTTAGCTAATGGTTCGGCTTCCACCCACTTAGTAAAATAGTCTGTGCCAACAAGGAGCCACCTTCTATTACTAGTTGCCCGAGGAAAAGGTCCAACGATATCCAAGCCCACTTAGCAAAAGGCCATGGACTAGATAATGGATTTAAGACTCCCCCTGGTTGATGAATGCTTGGTGCAAACCTTTGATATTGGTCACACTTCCTTGCATACTCTTGGGAGGCCTTTTAGATATTTGGCCACCAATACCCTTGAGTCATGGCCCTGTGGGCTAACGATCTTCCCCCAGTATGACTTCCACATATTCCCTCATGCAACTCTTCCAATAAAGGCTTAATAGCTTCAGGATGCACGCAGAGCAGATATGGCCCCGAGTAAGAACATTTGTACAACTTGTGCTCCCCAAAAAGCCAATAACGGGGGGCGCTTCTCCGTACCTTCTCTGCTTCCACTTTGTCCTCGGGTAACATACCATGTTTTAAAAAGGTCACAATCGAATCCATCCAGCTCGGGCCAACGTGAATGCTGTGAACCTCGACTACCGGGATGCCAATAAGACTAGAAGTCATCAAATCCTCTACCATCATCGTCCGCAGTAACTTCGAGCCCAAGGATGTGGCTAACATGGCCAACGAATCGGCATGAGCATTCTGCCCTCTTGGAATTTGTCTTACTTTAAAACTTTTAAACGTGCCTAACATCCCTTTGAAGCGGTCGAGATATTTTTTCATTCTTTCATCTCTTGCCTCAAATTCTCCGTTAACTTGTCCGACAATTAATCTGGAATCACAATAGAGTTCAATTATTTCTCCTTCCAGATGCCTAACCATTTGAGTGCCTGCCAGAAGAGCTTCATACTCAGCCTCATTATTAGTGGCTACAAACCCTAGCCGTAAGGACTTTTCCATGACTAATTTCTCAGGGGTGATCAACACAATTCCAATCCCTGCTCCCTTTCGGTTAGATGCCCCATCCGTATAAACTTCCCAAAGAAGGACACTCCCCGACCCAATAGACTTCACGGCTAGCATAACATCTTCCTGCCTAATGCCACCCTCCGTAAATTCAACCACGAAATTGGCAAGAACCTATCCTTTAATAGCTGTCTGGGGCATATACTTAACATCATAAGCTCTAAGCCTTGTTCCCCACTTAGCCACGTGACCAGTGTAATCTGACTTCCTCATGAGAGCTTGCAAAGGCAATTGGGTAAGTACCACTATCATATGGGCTTGAAAATAATGGGTAAGCTTCCTTGTTGCATGTACGATGGCTAGAAGAGCCTTTTCCAAAGGTAAATATCGCCTCTCGGTCTCTTGCAAGATTTACTAATGTTTTTTAATTCCATCATCATTCCGTACTAGGACAAGACTTACCGCATAATCTGTAACTGCTAAATAGGCATACAACACTTCTTCCTTCTCCGACCGTGATAGTATTGGTGGATTCGCCAAATATTGCTTCAAATCCTCAAAAGCCAAATTACACTCATCCGTCCATTGAAAATCTCTCAATTTATGCAAAAGGTGATAAACAGGTCGACACCTGTCCGCAGACCACGAGATAAACCGATTCAATGCCGCAAACATACTAGTCAACTTCTGTACCTCCTTAGGATTTCAAGGAGGATGCAACCCCAAGATATCCTTAATCTGGTCAGGATTAACTTCAATTCCCCGGTGCGTTATCATATACCCAAGAAACTTTCTCGAACTTACTCCAAAAGAACACTTGGAAGCATTCAAACGTAATTTATACCTCCTAAGGACTGAGAAGGTTTCTTGCAAGTCCCTCAAATGGTTCCATACTCGCTTACTTTTAATTACCATGTCATCAATATATGCTTCCAGATTACGCCCCAACTGCAATTCAAACATTCTAGTCACCATTCTTTGATAAGTGGAGCCTGCATTCTTAAGACCAAAAGGCATTACTCAATAATGGTAATTGCCATTAGGAGCACGAAAAGCTGTCTTCTCCTGATCACTTAATGACAGAGGTATCTGATGATAACCTTGAAAAGCATCTAGGAAACTCATCCGAGGATGCCCAACAGTTGCATCCACCAGTTGATCAATTCTCGGAATAAGGAAAGGGTCCTTTGGACATGCCTTATTCAGATCAATGAAATCGACACAAACTCTCCACTTTCCGTTCTTCTTTTTAACCACAACAGTATTAGCAAGCCACTCAGGATAAAAGATTTCCTTGATTGCCCCAGCTTGCTTTAACTTATTAACCTCCTCTTTTACTGCCTCGGCATGCACTTGGGACGCACGCCAAAGAGGCTGCTTGCGGGGCACTGCGTCGAGACTAACATTCAAATGGTGACAAATAAACTCTGGATTAATTCCCGAGACATCATAGGTCGTCCATGCAAAAACATCAATGTTATCCTTTAAGAACTTAACTAATTCCTCCTTTTCTGATACTGGCAATTGGGATCCCACCTGAAAATATCTCTCCTTACCCTCCCCTATAAATATCTTGTCCAGTTCTTCAGCGGAACCTCCATCCACATCAATACCCATCTCCCGAGCAGGTTTCTTTAATTGCTATAAAGCATTCGGAGTTGCCCCCGTTGCTGAACCTTGCCCTATTCTAACACTTGCAGACATTAGACACTGCCTGACTACCGACTGACTGCCGTGTAATACTCCCACCCTTCCTTGGACAGGATATTTCACCATTACGTGCAAAGTTGAAGAAACTGCCCCCATTGCATGAAGCCAGGGCCTAGCCAAAATGGCCATGTAAGGTGAATACGCCCTAACTACTATGAAGTTAACCTGGACTTCTGCATCCTCAACCTGTACAGGCAGCCTAACCATCCCCTGCGGAATCACCGGTTTCCCATCAAAGCCTACTAACGGAGAATCGTACTTCTCCAAATCCTTATCTTTCAACTTTAAACCATTAAACAAGTCGGGATACATAATTTTCGCTCCACTTCCATCATCCACCAAGACGCGTTTCACATCATATCCTCCGATACGCGTTTCCCTCCTTATCTTCCTCAGAAAAATCCAATACTGGCATTGCCGAGAACCTCATTCTTTTAGCCAGTTGATTGCTTCCCTCCATAACTTCATTCCCAAAACTACTATGCACGAACATGATCTGAGAAGGATCCTCAACTCCTCTTCTCGGCTGCGCCAAAATGACGTTAATGGTGCCTAATGCTGGTCGAGGAATATTTCCACGATACATTCTCATACCTTGATGTCCAACTTGCCCGTCCAGCCTAGACAAGAAATGATTGAGCTTTCCCGCCTTGGCTAATTAGTTCAAATGGTCACGCAACGTCCGACACTCTTCTGTGGTATGTCTCTTGTCTTGATGATAATGACAATGAAGATTTTGATTCCTCAACGATGCATCTCCACTCATCTTGTTAGGTTGTCTAAAGTATGGCTCGTCTCGTATTTTCTCCAATATTTGATGTATAGGTTCCTTGAACAGTGAATTAACCAAAGGAGTTCCAACTGGCAATGGATGACTTGGAAAATCTCGCCTAGGCCGACTGCCTTGATACCCCATTCCCCGAAGATCTCTTTTCTCCGGAAATAGCTTTGCTTTACCTTTGCTTTGAATCTGGTCCTCCTCAACCCGTTTATACTTGTCTATATGATCCATAAGCTGGTGCATATCTACAGGTGCTTTCATTGTCAAGGACTTCCTCAATCCGTGCTCCGTAGGGAGCCCCACCTTAAAAGTTCTTACAGCCACATTTTCAACATCTCCATCAATTTCATTATACATTTCCCAATACCAATCATAATAATTTTTGAGCGTTTCTCCTTCCCTCATTGCCATAGATAGTAATGCATCCAAAGGCTTTGGGACCCTACTACATGTTATGAACCGAGCCCCGAATGCCCTCATCAACTCTTCAAAGGACTTTAGGGAACCTTCCTCCAAAGCATCAAACCATCGCATGACCACTGGTCCCAATCTGGAAGGAAAAACTTTACACATCAACGCTTCATTATTCGAATAAACTGCCATCTTTTGATTAAAATGACTGACGTGCTCTACAGGATCAGTTCTGCCATTATAAATGGTAAATATAGGTTGAGAAAATCTGTGGGGGAGTTTTGCCTTATTTATCCTGGTCACAAAAGGGGATTTAGAGATTTGCCTCAAGGCTTTACCCATTGCATCATTCCCCTCACCTTGGTATAACCCATCCTCACTTCGCGTCTCCTTCCCCCTCTTTGCCCTGGCACCAGAAGAAGTAATTAAACAGGACTCACTGGGAAGAGACTCAGATGCTTGATGACCATTTCCTCCTCGTTTTTCCTCGGAGCTATCACTGGATGAGTAAGACGGGCTCCTTCTACCACGCTTCCTACAATCTAAGCGTTTGCACAAATAATCTATCTCTAATTGCATTTGCTGCAACACATCATCACGAGACATTTGCCTCTCAGTTTGTGATTGTCGTCCAGCCACTTGATCACTACGATATGATTCCACCACCACACTTAGGGTGTGTTTCTTTCCATCTCCGCGTTGCATGTTTATAGCTAGGTTTCCCTTTTGGGAACCTACTGATTCTTCCCTTTCCTGATTCGCCTCCGCCATTCACCTTCAAACCAGAACGTCCCACTTTATTGTTTTCACAGACGGCGCCAATTGTAAGGACCAAAAATCATGCACAAACCCAACAAAAATAGCGTTTAATAACTCAAGGCCCAAAACAATGAATTTGTAGAAAGGGTAGCAATAACAAAGTTTTTGGCGCTCTGATCCCCCTTTCCCTTTTTTCTCTCCTCTCTTATTTATACTCCTTACCCTTACTATCTCAGCCATACACCTCTCATCTACTCAACCCCATTTACTGACATTTGTCCATTCCTTTGTAGTCGGTAATGGAAAAAAGCTTTGGCTCTGTGCCTTGTACTGTTCAAGTCATTTCCACATTAATGCAACGGATAAAGCTGGTATTCCCTATTCAATGCGGCCAGAAAGCTTAATGCAGAACATTCAATGCAACGTTCATAGTTATCTATCCCAACCTAGATATTTGCAATATACCTCATACATCACCAATCTATCTTTCGTACTTTTCCGGACAATCCCACTTCATCCTCGGGCCCTTGACTTTTATTCTCCTCTATTCCTTACGCTTCCTAATATATCTTCGGGCCTTTAGGTCTTCGGGTCCTCGGGTACTCACAAAAATCGTGACACAATTTTAAAAGAGTAAGCACAATTTAAAAGAAAAGTTTCAAAACGTAGTCACTGATAATTGACTTCAAAGAATTCTAAAGTTTCTAACCAAATGAATTGGATGTGCCTAAATAGTTGAGTTTTTTACTTTTTACTTTTAAGAAAACCCTAGGGGTTCAATTGAGAAAGGGGCAAAATTTTAGGTGCCTTAACGCCCCGTTAATGGCTGCGGATTTATTTATTTATTTAATGATAATTTTGGATGTGCATTTATTAATTGATTATTTTGAAAAAGAAAATTATAACACTAACCGCTATCATGATAAATATAAAAAATGGTTTAAAAATTAATTTTCTTCCATAAAATACATTAAAAAATATTTTCTAAATTATTGTGGTCAAGACATTAGTTGACTTTTCTGTTTTAAATTAAGCATTAACTATTTGACACTGCCCCACACACTTGTGAGCCTTGCCATATGTTAAAAAAAGCTATCAAATTTTGTCCAGTTAGTTATTTTAACTAGCATATAATTCTGTTATCAAAAAAAAAATTAGAGTATAATCCATGTAAACACATTGATACATTTAAAATTAAACACAATTTTTATCATAAAAATAAGTCAAATTATTATAAAAAATGGCATGTATCACATGCATATATATTGATAAATTTAAAATTAAACACATTTTTTATCATAAAAATATAAATAATTAGTCAAATTATTTATTAAAAAAAAAGTAAGCATAATTATTCACATATTAAAATTCTTACCTAAATTTAATACTACTTATGATATTTTTTTCTAATTTTTAACAAGATAAAACATGTGGCAATCTTTGTTGTGTGGTAATATTTATTGAGTATATGTGATTTTTTTTTTGAAATAGTTCATTAATATTAGACTTTTTAGTATTATGCACTCATTAACTCATTTGGCACAAAAATTAAAAAATTTAAGTGGACACATGGCATAAATTTAAGTGGATAATTATGGTATAGTCCCCACATAAATTGAGACACATAACTCAAAATTGGATTTTAATTTCAAATTCTAATTGAATTTTCTCTCAGATTTACCTATTGATATACACACACACACACACACACACACACACACACACGCACTAACCTCTAAGCATGTGCGTGGGCTCGTGCTCAGATGCTCTTCTATTTTTTTGAGTAAAAATTAATAATTTGCATCTATTATAATTTAGAAATATATATATATATATATATATTTTTTCAAACAAATAAAAATGATAAACTTTAGAGATAAGCAGTAATTGTAATTTCTTTTTTGAACGTGAAAGTAAAAATATCCTAAATTTTAGAATTTCTCTTTTTGAATTAAAAATAAAATTTGTTATTTGACATTTATGACCCTATTTCTAAACGAAGTTATCCTTCATTAATAAGGGTATTTTTGAACCACATAAAAATCCAATTGAAAGAGGGGAATCCTCTTTTATATATATATTCCACCCAACCATTCTCCCTATTTTCCATGAAAAAAATTGTCCATGTAGCCAAACAAACATTGGTTTCAGCTTCTAGCTTCCTTCTCCCTCTTCCCCAACTGTTGGCTAGCAAGAGTAGAGACTACTAACTAGAGGTCCAATTAGAATTGAAGTGGGTTCTATGGCTATAGAATCCGTCATGGAAGCGTTTTCATCTATTCTATATATATTTAAAAGTTGAAGTGTAGCATTTATTGTTTCTACGCTCTTGTTAAGCCACATCAGCGGCCACATCACTATTTTATTTTATTTTTTTGGTTTTCCATCTTTATTGATTGTCTATTGCAAAATTAATTTTTTGTGGCCAAATGTAATGCACTTCTAATTGTTTATTGTCTATATTGAAAGCTCCTTTCAACATTGAGTGTTATTTTCTTTCCATCTTATTCCTTATATATGTATGTGTGTGTATATATATACACACACATACAATACATTTTGCTACTCAATCATTGAGCAAAATCATTTGCTTTTTTTTTTATCTGTTCTTTTATTTTTCAAACTTTTCTTCTCACTACTATCTACAAAAAACAAAAACAAAAACAAAAACCTCTTTTTCTCCCTATTAGTCCACACCTACGGTTACACTTTCTCCAACCTTTCTCTTCCATCTGTCTCTTTACCTTCCCCACTACTCTCTACTTCACCATTACACTTCATCATTTTTCATAACTTGACTCTTCTTCTTCCCATTTTATTTGTACACATTTATGGTTACACTTCTTCCAACCTTTCTCTTCTCTCTTTGCCTTTTTACCTCCTCCACTACTCTCTACTTTATCGTTACACTTCTTTCATCATTTTCTTTTCTCTTTTTTATAAGGCGTAAATGTACTTTTAGTTCTTACATTTTGATCCAATTTCTATTTTGGTCCTTACATTTTATTTTTACCGCTTTTAGTCCCTAAACCAATTAACGTGTGACATTTAAGTCCTTACTGTCACCCAACTAACAGAAAATGCTAACGTGACTGACGGCACAATAAAATAATAATTAAAAAATCTATTTTGGCATTGAAAAATTCTACATCAGCATCTAAATTTAAAAAAATTAATTTATTAATTTTAACTAAAAAAAAATACAAACAGAATTAAAAACTAAAATCATTCATCTCAGATCCTTGAACAAGAACAATAAGATTAGAAACCCATAAACTCAAAAATTTCACATTCAAATTATCAAATTCCTATTCCAAATTCATCTTGATCATGAACACACAAGAACAACAAACCTAGAATATTCAATCCCAAGAACAAAAGAATAGAAACCCAAAATATTCCAAAATTTGTACACAAATTCTTCCACAAAAATCAATTGTACACTAACACCAACCCAGATCTGAATGGTTTTTTTTTTTCTTTCCTTTTTTATGTTCTTATCAGGAGCAGATCTGGGTTTGGAGCAAATCCAATGGCGCCGTTTCTAGGTTTGGAGCAGATCTGGGTTTGGGTCTCCCAATACTTTTCTTTGCCGCTTCTTTCATTTCATTTGAGCCAAAATTAAAAATGGCTGCTGTTGCTGCTTTCATTTCTTCAACGAGCTTATTCTCTCCCTACGCTCTCACTCGCCCAAAAACTCATAACCTTCAGCCTCACAAGCCCTCCAATTCCAATTCCAAGAGAAAGCAATCGCTACGAAACCCTAACAAGTTCAAGACCCAATCCAACCGCTTCAAGTCCCCGTCGGAGCCAATTGTTCTCTCCCCCAGCAGTGAAGCCACCACCTACACTCACCTCCCTTCCAAGGAAGATTTCTCAGCCCCTTCTCTCAATCTCTCCTCCGTAGTCAAGCACACCGACTTCACCTTGCCGAAAATCCAAACTAAAATTCCCAATTTGATTAGCGAAGATGAATAAGCAGATCTGGGTAATTTAGGGACTATATTACTGGGTTTTTTAGGGGAATTTGATTAGCGAAGATTGTGTTTTTCTGGGTTTGAATCTACTGTGGTAATTTTTTTTTCTGGTTTGAATTTTTGTGTTTGATTTTTTTGGTTTGTTCATCGTGTTCTTCGTTTTTTTTTTTTTTCTGGGTTGTTCTCTAGTGTTCGTCGTTTTTTATTGTCTGGGTTTGTTCATCCTATGAGGTAAAAAAAAATTAATTAAATTATTGTATTTTTTTGAGGTAAAAGATAAAATTTAATTATTTAATAGTTTGGTAGAAATCATTTAAAGTTTTTTAGGTTATTTATGAAATATAATTTTTTATATAAAAAATAATTTTTTATTTTTTTTTAATTGGCCACGTTAGCATTTAATGTGCCAACAATGCACTCAGTTTGCCACCTAAGCAATTTCCGTTAGTGGGCTAACAGAAAGGACCAAAATGGAACGCGTAAATTGATTTAGAGGCTAAAAGTGGTAAAATTAAAATGTAGGGAAAAAAAAAAACCAAAATTTAGGGACTAAAAGTGCATTTACGTCTTTTTATTTATAGAAATTTAATATCATTTTTCCCATTCAATCCATATTTTTACCACACAAAAACTATGAGTACTCTCACGGCCATTAAGTGAGCTCTGCAATAGCAACCTGCGATTAGTGACCAAAGCCCACAACTTGGGGTGAATTTTTGAAGAGGATGACAAAAAGGACACTACCACTTTAGCGTCTAGCTCAACAATCACATGAGACAAATTCAAAGAACAAGTAGCAGCTCCAATGTTCCGGGCAAAACTTCATCCATGCTCTGTTAGAAATTAGAATCCCTAATGATTCCGCCACCTACTGCTCTCCCTAGATTGCTGCCTTTGTTTCATCATTGATTATGTCATGAATATGTTCATGTTCTCATTTTTCCCTGGTAGATTGAAAAGGTTTTGGGACATATATGGTTTCTAATTGCCAGCCTCTCTTCATCATTGATTATGTCATGCGACTAATGGCACTATTCTGCCATTAGAGATTAATCCACTGGTGGCTGGTGCTTTGACTACAATTTGAATCTTATATGCTAATACAGCACATCGTTGATATATATTTGATACATTTTAGTACATGTTCTTCATAAACTTATTACGAACAGATTCCCAGCTCGATTAAGTGACTAATAATAAAACTCAAACCAATTGTTTTTACCCTCTCTCTCTATTTGTTTCGGTGATAATGTTTTTTGGAAAATTAGTCATTTTTCAAAAAGTATTTTCTATAAAAGTATCTCTCTTTTTTTTTTTATGTTTGGTAGCAATTTTTTTTTACTTCCCTTATTTAGTTCGTTGTGAAATTGAGGTATTTCCCAAAAAAAAAAATTAGTGGAAAGTAATTTTTAAAAATAAGCTATACTTTTTAAAAAGTAATTTTTAACCAAATATAGTTTTTCATTGACTCATTTTTTATAATACTACCAAATACTGAAAAACATGTAAAACTATCTTTATACAAGTTTAATTTTGTGTAAATTCAAAATTTGTAGTGTGTTTCCAATTTAAGCCTCATAAAATAGACCAAAAATGAAACCTATTCGGAATTTTTCCCCTTTGTTCATAGAATTATTTGGAATGACAAGAAATATTAATAATTTATTTACAATCCAAACAAAAATAAAATGTTTTATAACTTATTTTTAGAATCACAACTGAACGCAGAAAAACAAGTTTGTTTTCCCAAAAAAATGTTTTTCATAATACAAACAAATCGTAAAGTGGGTGTCTCTAGTCATGGCCATCATGACTAATGCATGTGCTTTTTTAGTGGCTTTGTTGAACTAAAAAAATCTAGGCATCATACTACAAGTAGTGAGTATTTGCAGCTTTGTTATTTAAGCTAGCCGCAAACTTGCGCATTACGCATTATAATTATTTAATGGTGGTTTTATTAATTTTTTTCTTACCATTTAAACTAATTTAATAAAGAGGAATGTATTTTGTAATCATATTTTTATTTATTATAGGAACAATCATAAATCATAAATATAAACTTTGTTGTACCAAAATGAAAACAATACAATTTTTCTCAGAAATTCAAAAGGCAAGTTAACAAAAATATTCATTTTTTAATAAATACAAAATTTGGAATTATTCTTTTAGTTTTAAAAAAACTTTCTCAAACATTTTTTTTTTCCTACAATCCAAAACACTGAAAAATATAACTAAGAAAATTAAAACTTAACAATGATTAATTGGACCAATTAAGAAAACTATTTGTTGTAATTTCATCCACCCAAAGTATATTATCAGATAAACAATTATTAGCAAAATCTAATAATTAAATTTCTATATATGCATTGTTATAAAATAATAATAATAATTAAAATAAAATTGCAAAAGCTAAAATTTGTCTCCCATCTGATTATTTTCATTTGGTTAACATTTGTTTTTCTCTAAATAAATGATATTATAGTATACTTTTAATACAACTATTAAGAGTACTTTGTCCACCACAAAGGATTAAAGAATAATAAAAAAAATTAGTAAAGTCTCATAATTTAACATATAAATTGAGCAATATAAAAAATCATGCTATATAATAGAAGAAATATCAATCTACGATAAATACCAAATTATCTAAATCATGCTATGCAATAGAATAATATTATGTTTTTATATGCTATATTTAATTCTTTATAATGTAATAGGTTAACATTTAACATTCAAATAGAACAAAAAAATAAAACAATTTAAAAAATAAAACTAAATCACATTAACCCAAAGTAGAGTTTAAGGAATATACAAAAATTATCAACCTAAAGAAAATATGCTAGAAAAAAAAATCCACCAAAAATTTGAGGGAGAGAGAGAGAGAGAGAGAGAGAACATTTTTTGTTGTGAAAGAAAACCATGCATAGAATAAAAGAAATAGCGACAACTTTATAGTAAGAGGGTGTGAATAAGTAAAGACAAAAATAAAGGAAGATGAAGGGAAAGAGGAAGAATGATATTAATTTAGATGGTAATGGGGAGATGAAAAGGTAAGGAAGGGAGAAAGGTTGGAGAAGTAGTGGGGAGATGAAAATGTAAGGGAGGGAGAAGGGTTGGAAAAATGTAAATATTAAAAAAAATGTTAAAAACAATTATAGGTTGGAAAAAAAAAAAAAGATAATAACATGGACGCTAATGTGGCTCAACTGGAGCGTAATAACAATAAAGTTACATTTCAGCTTTTAAAAATATATAGATGACTACTTTTATTAAATTTTCTTCATTATCATTTTATTGTAGAATTCGTCCTTTTTGTGTTTAGATTTATAGCACATTTCTTGGTTTTCAGGCATTATTTTGTAATCACAAACTTGCAAATCATGGGATCTCAATCAAGTAGTTTTTTTTTTTTTTTTTTTTTCTTTTTGGGTTGGGCTTGTGTCTAGTAACCAATTCTACTGGACTCGCTAGAATACGAATACGTGTCCAAAACTGGACACATGTCCACCTTTCAACATGTTCAGTGGAATTGGCCACTAGACACAGGCCTCACCCTTTCTTTTTTTCCTAGAAAGCTTGTTATATGATGCAAGTGGGTGTATATGAGCAAGATTTCCACTGATGATTCTAGTAAGTGCTACTAGGCCCACCTTGTTGCTAAACAGTTCTCAAGAATATGACTTGACTTTGAGGAGACTTTTGCCCTACTTGCACACTTCTACTATATTGCACTTGCATCTTGATAATAATGTTTCCTTGTGTAGTATTTAGGGGCTGTTTGGATTAAGGGAGGAGAGAGGGGGAGTGGAAGAGAGTAGAATAGAGTTGGCTGAAAATAAGCTAACTTGGGCTAATTTTACTCTACTCCCCCTCCCTCCCCCTCAATCCAAATGGACCATTAGTCTTTAGTAGTTAGGGTTTTGTTAGGTTGAATCAACTCTAAATCATTTGATTGTATTTTATGTAAACAACACAAAAAACATGCATTACCATTTAATACAAGTGAGTCTTTTCTTTTGCTCTTTTTTACTTCATTCATTTTGATGTGCTAGGTCCATCACTTATTCCTACTAAAAGATTGAAAGGTCACATTACTATATGACATTTCTTTTCACATTTTGCCCCGACACATCTCAGTTTAAGAGTCTAGCCAAGCAAAAACTTCACTATTTCAGGATTATGCTATATTCATCCTCCCCGCTTCTGTTCCTAATCAATATATATATATATATATATATAAAAGTAGAGACCTAATGCGGGAGAGCATGAGATTTTACCAAGTGGCACTCTCTTTAAAAAGATAATTGAATTTTTTTTTTTGAAATAAAATAGATCATTCTTAATTTGTTACACTTATCAGATGCCACATCAGTTATTTACTAAACTCAATAGATTTTAATTAATAATAAATAAGATTAATGGATAAGATAGAGGGATTTTAATCATCAAAAACTCCATGTTTTCCTTATTCTTCCATCCAAAGGTTTTCTTATGTTTATGCCTATGCCTACTCCTATTCCCTTATAACTAAATGCCTACTCTTCCTAAACCACTACATGCCTTCTCTTATGCCTATGTTGCTAAATTACCAATTCTTTGTTCTATAATTTGCACAAACTGAAATAGCATTCAGATTATTTAAGAACACATGAATCTTCCAAAAAAGCATATGTTTATTCACCTGGGATAATAAACAACAATAATACTCATCTTCCACTTGCTTCATGTCATAATGGTCGTGGTTCAATATGGTAAATTTTTTTTTTTTTTTTTTTAAATTGATACTTAGGCTGCCTTTGGTTCAACGGTAAATCAATTTCAGAAATTATTTTCCGCATTTGCATGTGTTTGGTAGGCACAGAAAATTTGGTCAACTGAAATTATTTTACAGTTTGACCGTAAAATAGCCCTTATACGATGGAAAATCAAATCCGTTCCTATTTTACCTTCAAATCACATTTTTGACTGAAAACAGAGAGAGAGAGAGAGCACGAAGAGAGGGAGATAGAGAACGAAGAGAGAAGTGTCGACGAGTCAACGAGCTCGCACCAGCGAGATTGAGCCTCGAGATCGCTACCACGCCGGCGAGATCGAGCCGCGAGACCACCATCCCAAGCCCAAACCCACCCCCGTCGTTACCAATCTGGCCGCCGTTACCGATCTCTTTCCCTCAATCTGGCCGCCGTTACTGATCTCTTTCCCTCAATCTCTCAATCTTTCTCTCTTTGATCTCTGATTTTTTTGTTGCTGTTGTGGTGGCGTGGGTAGTGGCATTTTGGTGGCTTTTGATCTCTGATTTTTTTGGTGTTTTGGTGGCTTTTGATCTCTGATTTTGTTGTTGTTGTTGCGGTGGTGTGGATGGTGGTGTTTTGGTGGTTTTTGTGTTGTGTGGTGCTGGTGTGTGGGTGCTGGTGGATTTTTTGCTATAAAACTTGTTTGGAAGCTGAGAAAATGGTTGAGAAAATGTGAGAAATTAGTGGAAAATTTGCATTTTCTGAATGTTACCAAACACTTCAAATTATTTTCCAATATAATTTTAAAATTGCAACCTAACACTAGAAATTATTTTCCTTTCTCGAAAATATTTTCACCTGAAAATATTTTACACCCGGAAAATATTTTACACCCAACCAAATGCAGCCTAAGATGCTCTTTTACTTATACTTTTCGTTTGCTAATTATCATTCTTATGGGCATTTGGGGCTTTATAAAGTGATATAGTCATATAATAGGATGCTCTTTATGCCATTTTTTATTTGCTAATTATGATTTTTATCAAGTTCTGTTAATAGATTAAGATTGTCAAGTTCTAATATAGTCATATAATTATGATTTTTTTTTGTTACTTATGGGTTTAAAAAAAAATTTATTTGTGTTTCTACATTTTGTTTTTGATAGATATAAAACTTTCTAAACTCATCAATGTATTGCTCAATGTGTAGAAGGATCTATCATTTCAATTTCAACTTCAATGGAATGAGCTTAACTGTTGTTTTCTTGATCCTTTTTCCTTTCGGTTTTTCAAGTTAGTATAGGTGTTAAGCTGATGCTTCAATTTCATTATACACAATTTGATTCTATTGTGTTTGTTGGTTGATCTTATACATTCAAAAGAGTAACTTTCATAAAGATATATTAAAATTGAGGATGTTATGTGCTTCATTTTCATTTTAGGTTTAAAAAGTTTTAGCCATAATGAATACTTTGATGATTGCAAAAAGATACATGTTTGAGGAGAAACCACACAAACATATATCTACTATAAATAAATTAAGAATGCTGACATTTACTTCATTGAGCTAAAGTTACTAAATGGCCAAAAACAATTTAAAAAAGAATTTCTTAAAAATATGAAAATGCATGCAGTCTAATCTTTTTACATTGTAACTAATACTTTTAATTTGTAGTTTTGAAGTTTTTGTGCTCAAGATCGATTTTGGCCAGGAAGAACCATCAAGGGCAGCTTGGTAGTGTCATATCTTGAGATATGTAAGTTGTTTTATTAGAGAGAATTTATTCGACAAGTTCTTATATTATTGAAAGTTTGCAACATACTCTAATAGATTAAAAATATAATTAGTGTAATTAATTAAATTAGTATCTATTGATTTGTCATTCCATGAATGTGAGAATGCATTAAGCCATATTCAAAAATGTTTTTATTCATTTTTGTTTTTTACTATTGATCTGAATTATGATATTAGCTTACTCATATTTAGTTTTTTCGGCAACAATTAATACACATACAATCAAGAGTATAACAAAAATTATGCTCTTCCCATTGAATTCAAAACAATGGGCTGATGTTTTATATTAGCCAATCAACTTAAATCTTTAATATGCCTTTATTACTTTAAATTCTTTAGATAGAGTCAATGATAACTTTTCTATTTGATAGCCCAAGAATGAATTGACCTCTTATGATAAATTAACCAATTAATTAGCCAAGTTAATTAATTAATTCAATTAACATGCAACATGTGTGATAACACAAACAAATCACCAACTAAGTTAATATGCAGCGGAAAATAAAGTTGACACGGTGATTTTTTTACAAATGGGGAAAACCTCCAAGGCAAAAACCCCACCGGGTGATTTTAAGGTTACCACTCTCGAGAATCCACTATTATCACAACTTCGTAATTGCTTTAGCTCAAGGAAAACAATATATATCTCTATATCTTTTTTTTTATAGAAATAATTACAATATACTGCTAACCTCGCAACTTGAACCTTTTTTCCCTGACTCTCGCAATTTGAACTTTTTCTCCCTTAAACCTTAGACACTTTGTGTATGGGGAGGTGCCAATTCAGCTACATGGCTCTCAACATATATATATATATATATATCTCATTTAATAAATATAAAAGTTCTTTTTAAAAAAATTAATATGTTTATCATAATTAAGGCAAATCCTAATGGGTACTTCAATTGAGCATATGTGAAAAAGGCATATACATACCACAAATGGTAAAGGAGAAAGAAAAATTTGCTAATCCCTTTTAATATGGTTAATTGTTTTGCCTCAATCAATCACCCAAACAACATACCGCTTATTCATACCACAACCACAAATGACAATGCAGCATTAGCTATCTATAATTGCTAATCTGAAAGTATAGATTTCTTTAATAGCTCTACCTTCATTTCTTTTGTCTAATATGTCTTTATTGAATCAAAATTAAACCACAAAAATCATATAAAAATCACCAAATTAGAGTTTAAAATTATAATTAAATTTTTAAAAGAAATCTAGGCACATTTACACAAAAATTCCATGTAACTAACTCACACTTAGGAATATTGGACCATTTTTCCTTTGTATAAATAGGGGGTTCCAATGTGATGAGGGGGCTAACAATTTTCGCTCCAAAACATTTATTGTAAGAACACAAAAATTTTCTATTGTAGACTTTTCACAATTAAAGAACATGACTTGCCAACTAATCAAATTAGAGTTTTTAGTACCTACTGCAATTTCACAACATCAAGAACAAACCCTAGTGTGTACAATGTCAAATACCATAGTCTCCTGTTACATCAAATGAGTGTTTAATTTTTCTCGCAAAGTATTGAATAGTAAAGCTTCTGGGCCATAGTCTTAATTACAACTCTCAATCATATTGGACTTGGACGACACCTATCAACAACGTATCATTATAAGATGCAGAAAATTTTTTTTGGAGTGTACACAACGTTAAGTGTGGATGGGAAGAAATTTCATCCTATTCCAATTGGTTAGGTTAGTAAGGGACCTATTCCAATTTAATGATCTTGAAATTTTGTATACAAGTAATAATCAAGGAAACTTCCATTGTAGACATTTCACGATTAAAGAACATGACTTGCCAACTAATCAAACTAGAGTTTGAGTACCTACAGCAATTTCACAACATCAAGAACAAACCCAGTGTATACAATGTCCAATTTCACAATCTCCTGTTACATCAAATGAGTGTTTAATTTTTTCTCACAAAGCATTAAATAGTAAAGCTTCTGGGCCATAGTCTTAATTACAACTCTCAATCATGTTGGACTTGGATGACACCTATCAACAACGTATCATTATGAGATGTAGAAAAAGAATTTGGAGTGTACACAACGTTTACTGTGGATGAGAAGAAATTTCATCATACTCCAATTGGTTAGGTTAGTAAGGGACCTAATCCAATTTAATGATCTTGAAATTTATATACAAGTAATAATCAAGGAAAATTCCACCTAAAATAAGTCGGATTTTTGGCAAGAGAAAAAATTGAAGTCTAGACAAATCAAGCTAAGGCCGAATAAAATGGACCATATTCTTAATTTCTTATCTCTATTTGTTCCATGTACAAGACTTATAGTCAATGCTTGGCTTATAAAAGTTGAACATCTTATTTAAAGTCCATCCTCTGAAAGCTTGAGAAAAAATTCATTTAAACCAACACAATATATAAATTATAAAGGAATCAAAGAAAAATTGTCAAAAATAATGAAAATTTAATCTATGCTTAAATTCTTATAAGGATGAACACAATAGCAATATCCTTTTAAAAAAAAATAAAATAAAGATAAAAAAATCTAAACTTATTTTGTACGAATGATAAAGTCCTATCACAAAATTTTTTGAGACTCATGTTGATTAGTGATTAGAAGTTATAAAGGAATAATCATCAATATATATATATATATATATATATATATATATATATAAGCAGAGATCTCATACGGGAGTGTGTGAGGTCTTGCCAAGCGATGCTCTAATTTTGCATTTTGCATTTTTTTTACCTCTTCATTAAGTTTTTTTTTACAGTTACCCAGAAGTTTACATTAATTTATTTTACTGTTACCTCATTAGTCTCTCATTAATTGCCTAAGCTTACATCACACATTTCTCTCTTTTTCATGTCTTTTAGCATACCCACCATTTTAATATTTTTTTAAAAAACAAAAAAATAATAATTAAGGACTAATAATAATAACTAACCAGATAAGGCTTTGGAGAGAGATAGAGAGACATAAAAATGTTGTGGATTGTTAAATAAAATGTATTGTTTCACTACAAAATCAAAACGCATTGTTTCACTATAAAAAACCTGAGATTGACAAAACATTTGAAAGATAGAGAAAGAGAAATCTGAAGGGACGTCGCCTTCATCATATTGGCCTCCCACCACCATTAAAACGCCGAAACCCCTAAGGGTATTTTTTTTATTTTAAATTAGGGTATTAAATATGATTTAAGTTTGGGTAATTTGGTTGGATAGTTTTTGTTTAGGGTATATAAGTAGAGAGAATATTTGGTACGCAATGTAAAACCATATTCTACCATGGTTTTAGATCGTCTATAAGATACGTGCATACACATTTGCCCACACCATGTTTTAATGTCACACTATCAATGAGTGGAAGACAGTGAGAGAGTTGGACATACTTTTATTTCATAGTATTAAATAATAAATATGTGAACACAACACAAATTATTTGATTTTCACAGTCTTGTTACTCTTTTGCGTTTATTTTTTGTTTCATGATTTAAAAAAAAAAAAAATTAATCTCACCTTCTTCTTTTTTTAGGGTGAAAAATTAATCTTATCTTGAGAAAACTATAAATATAAAGTGAAACAATAGTTATAAATTGCACACACATAATCATTATAATTATTCAGTTCAAGGAATGAGTAGAATTTTTTTTTTTTTTGGAGGAATATTGTAGAATAAAAGTTGTTACAAAATGTCTCTCTCTTAGAGACCTCATGCGAGAGTGCATGAGGTCCTGTCAAGTGACACTCTAATTTTGCATTTAGCCTTTTTTTTTATCTCTTTCATTAAGTTTTTTTTTTTAAATTTTTTTTATTGTTACCCAAAAGTTCACATAATATTATTTTACTGTTATCTCATTAATATATCATTAATTGCCTAAGTTTACACCACACATTTCACTATTTTTCATGTCTTTTAGCATACCCACTGTTTTAGTTTTTTTTTTTTTTTAAAGTAAGGGTTAATAGTAATAACTAACGAGATAAGACTCTAGAGAGAGATAGAGAGACACAAAAATGTTGTGGATTATTAAATAAAATACACTATTTCACTATATATTACCAAAATAAAAGACTTGAGATTAACAAAACATTTGAAAGAGAGAAAAAGAGGAATTTGAGGGGTCACCACCTCCGTTATAAACACCTACGGGTAATTTTTTTTCTTTTTAAATTAGGGGCTTAAATATGATTTAGGTTAGGTAATTTGGTTAGTTAGTTTTTGTTTTAGCTATATAAGTAGAGAGAATATTTGGTGTGCAATGTAAAGTCATATTCTACCATGGTTTAATTTTAATTCATCTATAAGACACATGCATACACACTTCCCTACACCATGTCTTAATGTCGCACTATAGATGAGTGGAAGATAGTTAGAGAGTTGGGTATACTTTTATTTCATAGTATGAAATATGTGAACACAACACAAATTAGTTTATTTCATGGTCATGTTACTCTTTTGCATTTATTTTTGGTTTCATGATTTAAAAAAATAATAATCTTACCTTAAGAAGGCTACAAATATGCAGTGAAGCTACTAAACCAATTTTTAATAGCTCAAAATGTATATGTTTCTTTACTCTAATTTAGTTTACTTTTTCTTTATAATTTATGTACAACATTATTCAAAACTGTTTTACATAAAATATCACAAAATTATCCGTGCATCGCACGGGCAACTTACTAGTTCCTTTAAAGGAGAAGCATCTCTCATTGCCATTCATTCTACCATCAATTGCATACCTTCACCTTCAAGATTTCAAGTGTGTGCTTCATTCTCTTTTAACCTAGTGAGCACACTAATGACAAATGCACTCTCAACTGTTTTACTTCCTAGGGTATTGTCTTAAAAAAAGGGGTTATCGTCTTATCGATGCTACAATCCAACCACGAACTAAGTTAGAGTCTCCCATCATGTTGTCATTTGATGGTTCTATTGAGCGCAACCAGGATGACGTTGTAGTTAACAAGTTCACACAAGAGCACACCATTGACTACCTAGGAGACATTTGGCACTTTTGCATACCTCTCCTCACTTTGCATAATCATTGTAGTCATTGCCTCTAAAGATTGACAATCTCTTCAGATGGACATGAAGAATGTCTTTCTCAAACAAAAATTAACTCAAAAAAAGGTTTAGATGATGTAAAGTTGTAATTTACAACTATTTTGTGTTGGCTTTAATTTCGTGCCAAATTTTATTGTAATTTTATTCAATCTTTTGTACCATATATTTTATGTGGGGTTTATTTGTAAGGGTTGTGTGTGAGAGAGAGAGTGTGAAGACTCAAGGCATCATTGAAGACTAAAGAAGTTTTAGCGTGTAGCTCGCGAGTAGCCTTCCCGTGAAGTGAAGCATGTGCTCAGCACATGACTGGAATGCGAAGAGTCAAGACAGATGGTGACAGCTGGTTTTCGCGAGTGTCTTGCGGGTAAGGCCTTCCCGCAAGATACCAACGAAACAATCTATTTTGCTATTTTGTCATATCTGCTCCACTGTATCCTCACACACACTATATATACCATCATTACCTACATATTGAGTTGAGAGCTTTTCAGAGAGAAAACCCTAGCCACAAACCCTTCAAAGTTAGAGATTGTCATACCCACAATCCTCTACACCATCCATTATGGTTTTCCTCTACTCTTATCTCTCCATATCCAAATCCTTGAAAGGTCGATAGCTCAAACACTTACCACACCCATACTGAGTGTCCAGTGAGGTTTTGGTGCTATTAGGAAACATTGGAAGAAGCCAAGTTTTGGCGGATGCAATCGGGTGCATTGCGGGATTCGAAAAGCTAGACAAGACACGGTTCTGAGAAGCCTTGTTGGAGTAGGAGCTTAGAGGGCTTAAGTGCACTGGGTAGATTAGGTTTGAAGGGTCTCTTGCTATTCATATATCCCAACTTATTGTCTAGTGGATTAATTTACCGCTTGGAGGGTGGTGGAAAGGTTTTTCGCCAAGTTCTTCGGTTTTCTCTTCGATAACACATCAGTGTGTTATCTTGTGTTTGCATTTCTCTTCCCTACTCTTTTAGCTTTCGTTATTACTATTGTGTTGTGATGAATATGACTTAGAGTAATTGTTTTGTTTGTTCACTCTCATTTACTCTATTCCGCACTTAGTTTAAGTTAGAGTAAAATCAATCAAGCTGTAATTAATTAATTTGGAGTCTAAACAGCTTTTATGTTTTTAACACAAATCCGAGCTTTCAGATGATGCACCCTCTAGGCTTGCCTCGTTATTCTATAAAGTGTCTACTTCATTGTATCATGTAAAGATCAAACATGGTTTACAAAATTCAGCATCCTTATAAGACATCTTGGTTACTTTATCAATAAATACGACGCAATGTTATTTAATAGACGCATTGACCACGGCACCACGCAATGTTACTTACTTTATGTTGATGATACGATCATTACTGGAGATAACTTGCAAAGTTCTCAATCAACTTTTAATTCTGTCGTTTGTGATGAGGTAACAAAAGCAGCAGATGGCTACTATCACTAATGTATGTGATAACATTTGACAAGGATGTTACATGTGTGTGTGTGAGAGAGAGAGGAACAAACTAAAATACAATCTAAATAAGAAAGTCAATATATATTTCAAACCCTATATTTAGAGGTGGTTTAATATTGTAACTTGAAATTTATGACTGTTACAAATTAAACCTTATAGTTTCATTAATTTCAAGTTGAACCTGAACTTCTAAAATCATATCATTACCATATAGTTTCATTAGTTTCAAATATTTACCCTAAACCTTTTAAAATCATATCAATTTAAACCCCCGTAAGAAGTATTGATTAAATTATTAAATTTACCATATCCCGAAAGCTTAAACTTTTAGGACAATCGGTAATTTAACATGGTATCAAAGTATGAGATCCTGAGTGAGATCCTTGTCTCCTCCACTCTACCTCCCATTTAAATTCCCACGTGTTGGGCCTCACCTATTAAAAGGTAGTTTCGGCTTACACGTGAGGGGGAGTGTAAGAAGTATTGATGAAATGATTAAATTTATCATATTTCAAAAGCTTAGGGGCTGTTTGGTTTAGAGGTGTTTTGAGTGATATGATCCAAAACTCATAACTGAGTTATCAAAACACATGGGACCCACACTAGTTTTTTTGTTTGGCTTAGTTTTCACTCATTGTTTCCACCACTCAATTCTCTAATTTTTGAATGATGAGTTATGAAAACTAAAAACACATTGTAGGCGTTTTCAGTTTCCAAAATTCAGTTTCCAATGCAATTTTGTAATTAAACTCACAACTCTCTCACTGTTCAACCGCAATGTTTGACTTTTGATTTTTTTTTTTTTTTTTTTTTTTTAAAGAAAGCCCAGCTGCGTGACTTTTCAGGTTTTTTTTTTTTTTTTTTTTTTTTTTTTAACAAAAAGTAAGGACAGCACTGAGTGATGAGTCCCAAACAAGGGGTTTGAAAAATTGAAGGTATTTTAAGTGATGAATGATGAGAATTGAGTGATGACAAATTTTAAACCAAACGAGCACTTAAGCTTTTAGGATAATCGGTAATTTAACAACCCCCTAATCATACCTAAAAATTCAGTGTTTAAAATGATATGATTTTAAAAGTTCAGGTTCAATTTGAAATTAGCAAAATTATAATGTTTAATTTGTAAAAATCTTTATAAAAAAAAAATTAAGTCGTCTTAAAGTTCAAGATTTCATTTGTAACCGCTCCTAAAGAATATGGTCTAGCAAGTAATTTACCCTAAAACAAAGTGAGGAACAAAATATCCAATAGAACATGACATCAAACAACCACATTGGTTATCATTCTCAAAAAGTTTACAAAATGGTGTTGCTAATTTTGTGGTGTGAATGACATTGCTAGTTTTTAACATAAATCTGGCCATTCATTTCACAAGATGGAATTATTCAAGCGAAATGGACAATATCCAATTATCCATGAAAGTGTAAAATAGGGAATTAGTTTTGTGGAGGAGTGTTAGCAAACTTCCATAGAAAATGATCCATGTTTTGATGGCTTCTACCACCAGCTACTTCTTCGATTGGTACAGCATCAGTTATCTCCTTCAGGTCATCTTCTGTAAGTTTCACGTTCAAAGAGCCAATATTGTCATCCAAGTTCTTGATCTTAGTTGTCCCTGTTAAAGTTCAAGGCAAATGAACATTGAGAAATAGCAGGTGAAAGTCTCAACTTGCCTCAACTTTTAAAATCTACAGTTCCAAAGGGCTCTGATACAAAAGCAACTGTTTATACTAAATAAATATGATTGAAAATGAGAACATTAGTGAACTTTCCTGCCGAAAGAGAAAACAAGATATATACACACAATCATCCTTAAACTATGTATGGAACTAGCAGTCCTCTCTTCCTCATTATCAAATTTCATGTTTCCTGCCTGTGGGAGGTACAAAAGGGTGCACTGGACACAATAAAATTCCACTCTGCTTCATCATTATCATTCATGTAACACTTCCAATGAAAAGCAAATAACTGAGCTAAACCTTGATCAATGTCATTAGATTTTTTCTTAATACAGTTCCCTATATATTTAGCATACCTACATATATTTTTTAGCAATTATAATATCCAAAACACATAATTGACTCATGATTTTATTATTCCTCAAAATCAAACTACCACTCCTGCAAAAGGTCAGTAACTAGCCAGCCGTATGGCCAATGATGCCTTCAAGACATTGTGATCACAAACCGTAACTCATAATAGAATCTGATTTAGTTATGACCACAGCCTAGGACTATGCTTATGAATATGTTGACAGGAAATTAAAATCTGAGTTTTTCTAAGGCTGTTATGACATCAGAGCGGGCAATATCTATGCAATTTCCAGCCACGAAGTCGGTTGATATCCATTTATATGCTAAACTTTGAAACTTGAGCCAGGAAATCCTTACATAGCTTGGATTGGGATAATTCTGATATATTTCCTTAACTTCTATATCAACTTTGTCCACTATAAGACGCAGGAAATCTAAATTTTACTTGTTTCAGCTTAAGTGGGGAAAAGAGCACACTTGGAGTCAAGTTAATTTCAATTTGAAGCACACAAAAGATAACAGTATTCATAACAAGAAATAGAATCTTCAGCACTTTTCTTTCTCTTTTTGAAAACTTAAATACATAGCACATTTTTGGCAAGTAATTAATCAGGACAAAAAACAAAAAATGAAAGCAAATTACCAGGTATGGGCGCAATGTCGTCTCCTTGTTTAAAAACCCATGCAAGTGCTAGCTGAGCAGGAGTGCATTGGTGCTTTCTAGCAAGTCTTTCTATTCGAGCATAAATGGTCTTGTTCTTCTCCAAATTTTCTCCATGGAACCGAGGGTGTGTGGCCTTATAGAAAATAAAAATTAAAAAAATAAAGAAGCTTGTTGTCAGTTTCATTTAAAGAATTTTTATTGTTGTTATTACTATTTTATTATGGAGAAAGCACAAATTCTTGAAATTCTTTCTATAAGATGGTTCTTATAGTACAACAACAAAGCCTTAATCCCAAGCTTTTGGGGTTGGCTAGATTTTGAACAAAGTAATATCACAGAAAGTGCGAAGAAAAGTTTATTTTAATTTAGTCTTATGAATTTTGAGTCAATTGTACTTTCATTGGACAATTGGATTTTATTTAGGTCTTATGAGTGAATAAGGTTATTAGTAGTTTATTTAAATTTCCTTTAGTCAAAAGTATTTTTGTTATTCAATACATGACTCTCCTAAGTTGTTGCTGCATCCATTTTGGTTTTGTCCTGTGTCAGTCAGCCATACGTATTCTTCTTCACCGCTATTCTATACAATCAAAAATCATACTTCGTCACCTCCTTAATCAATATGTCTTTTTTTAATACTACTAATGTTATTTTAAGTCTTCTGCTATTTTCTTTTGTGGATATATTTGAGATGATTTAGTTTATAAAAGAGATCGAAGGAACATAAAGATATGAGATCTAGGGAACAAAATGATGAATATATTGACAAAATACCCATTTGTTTCTTCAATACTTTTGTATAATTTCTCATCAATAAAATTGATTTACTTATAGAAAAATGAAGGGAAAATAACTAATTTGGTTCTTGAAGCTTACAAGAAGTTATATTTTCTCCCTAACATTAGGGAGGTCAGAGTTGAGTCAGTTTGGGTTTGGTATCAACCTACTACCTGACTAACTCCTTTTTGGGTTGGGAACTTTCCTGCATGTTGTTTACTAGATTATGGGTTGAAGTGGATAACACCCCAGTTTTGGGTGAGTGGTTTGGGTTGTTTGGTGGGGAAGGAGAAGAGCAGTGACTGGAGAGGGTCAGTGTGAGCGGTAATGAGTAGATGACATGACACAACCAAGTACTACCTAATGCCAACAGATGACGTGGCTCGACTTAGTGATGATTTGGAAATTGGAAACATATACCGACCTTTTTGTTCTTTTCACTTATCTGTGAATAGCTATTACTCTTCTACCTCATCTTCCTATCATTCTAGCTTGACTTCCAATTGGCAAATCATCATCTAAGTCATGTCAAGTTAGCTATTTAACGTGACATGTCATCTAGTGTATTTGTGAGGCAGATTGAAAAACGTTAAAAATGTCAGCAACTTGTTTGCAAATTTTCAAATATTAGAGACAAAATTGGAACTTCTTGTAAACTGGAAGAACTAAAATAGGTGTTTGCCCTTGTAGGAATTTTTCACTTGATAAACTTGAAGTATGCATTGCTCAAAAAGAAACCAATTATTGCCTGAAGAATTGTGCAGAAAATTTGAAAGTCCACAAATAAATGAGAAACATTATTGGTGAAATATGTACCAGGCGGCTATTTGCATCCAAATTTTCCACAACTCCTTTGCCAGCGAAAAAACCACGGCCAAGAGGACTGTATGGAACTATACCAATGCCAAGCTCCCTACATGAACAAAGGCATCAAGAGAGCATTCTCATGCTTTTGGATAAGATAATTACATATAATGAAATCAAAGCTGCCTACACAAAATGGAAACAAAACCCAATTAAATTTTCCTTATAGTGGCAGCCTTTCAAAGAGGATAATGGTCTTTGAAACCTAAGGGAAGACACAATGAGCAATGAACAAGCAGCTCTAAATTTAGCTCCACATCTAGAACAGATGAACATGTGTAATCTTCGTATATGTGGAAGCACTCATGAGGCCAAAATTAGAAAAAACATCATCTGTGAACAAAATAAACCTGCAAAGTGGAATTATCTCCTCCTCGATATCACGAGTCCAGAGAGACCACTCCATTTGTACAGCTGAGATGGGATGCACAGCATGTGCCCTCCTTATTGTGTCTGGGCTGGCTTCAGATAGACCAATATATTTGACTTTTCCCTCATCCACCAGTTTCTTAAGTTCACCAACCTACATTCCAATAAGATGTATTTAATCATATCTGCCACTTAGATCCCACCATCTACATTGAAATAATGAATTTGCAGAGAATTTAATAATTTCAAATTACAAAAAAGCAAGCGAGAATTTTTAAAATCACCCATTGCAGGCATCTAGTTGAAAGAGCAAGAGAATCACTTACAGTTTCTTCAATGGGTACTTTTGTGTCTACCCGATGCTGATAATACAGATCAATATATTGCACATCAAGACGCTGCAAGCTAGCCTCACAACTTGAGCGAACATACTCAGGGCTACCATTCACCTGCGTCTGAGGAAATCCTGATCTTTGGATGCCAAATTTGGTGGCTATTTGAATTTTCTCTCTTGGCAACTGTTTCAAGGCCTGAAAGATATAAACTTCTTTCAGTTAAATAGCACAGAATTTTAACGTGGTCCTCGATCAATTAACTAGCAGATAATATAGAAAATAGTAAAAAAAAATTCACATCTGTGACCATCTTCAGATTTACTACCAGATAGGAACAAAAACATTTGACTTCTTGAGCTAGTAAAAGTAAATATTAGTGTCTTTTACCTTTCCAATCAGAATTTCATTAGAATGGGGTCCATAAACATCAGATGTATCAAAGAAAGTGATTCCCTTATTGAATGCATACTTTACTATTGAGATTCCATCCTCCTCAGAGAGAGGAGAATTGTAGGCTCCAGTCAGGGACATACATCCAAACCCCAATTTTGAGACCTGGGGGGAAAAAGAAGAGTTTAGAATTACAAAGAAATGAGAAACAAAGAGTTAAGAATAAATGTGTAGAATTATAATAGAGCGTGTTGGAATATTCATGCGTGTGTATTGTAGCTAGTTAAGTAGTGAGTTTCCACATTGGGTAATAATGGCAAGAGTGAATGGTTCATATGACATAATTAGGCTCTAATTCATAGGCTTAAGCTTTTGGGTCAAATGTCATCCCTATATGTTATATTAAATCAACTAGAATCTCCCCAAGTTGTTATGTCCCCAACAGAGCGCAACAAAATATTTTAGTACAAAACTATTCCTTAAAACCTTAGAACCTATGCATCTTGAACATTGGGAAAGATTAACCAGAGGATTTCATGGTTATAGATTATTTATGCAGGTTCAACTTTATGTCGGGACTCTTGATGGAAGAAAGAAATGGGACTACTAAGGTTTAAAGTCTCCATACTTTCTATCAATTTTAATTTCTCCAAAGCCTCCCACATGACAACATATGAAGCACAAGATTGAAGGACTCTAAAACATACAAATCTTAAGTGCTGAAAATGGAAAAGATGAAGGAGCGAGAGTTTGTTAATTCCAGAAACTCTTCATGACCGTAGTCTCAATTATATAGTGTAGATCATTACCCAACAAATACATATTAAAATGACACTTAACTTCAGAATCTCCCTACCAAACCAAATTGGTGTATGCGTATCATATATATGTTCTCAGTATACTAGGCAAAAGAACAGACAGCATCTATAGTGTCGACACAAATCTCATGTCTTCACAAGCAAACAACAAATCCCTGTGGACTTAAAATTTATCTTAAAAGTTTAACAATCAGCTCAATCTGTTTAGTTCATCATGTTGACTTGGTTATGAGGTAATACAAATGGCTGCTTTAGTGTAGTGTCATAACAGAGTTCCAAGGGCATCATAACCTCAAAACACAATTCAATCATAACTAGTATCATCAAATTGCTCTAAACTCTTGCTTTGTCATTCGTGTTTAAACTTGCAGCCACAATAGTTATTATTTATTCAAAACCTTATATATTATCTCCTTTTAAATCATAAAACAATGTGGTTAAATGATTAAATTTACCATATCTTAATAGCTTAAGCTTTTGAGACTATCTATAATTTAGCATGAGATCTTGAGTTCGATCTTTGTCTCCTCCACTCTACCTCCCATTTAAAATCCCAACTCACTGAGGGGAAATGTTAAAATTATGTGGTTAAATAACTAAAAAACCAAAGCCATTAACTGCTTATGACTTGAATATAGAATTGTGTTTCTTAGGGATGACTTTCAATTCCTTCTGTGGTAGTAAGTTATCGTTGACGGGAGTCAAATGAATATAGAAAACATCATTTTTGCAGCAACATCTTAAGATAGGTACAGTTTAACACTTCTCTACAAACATATTCTCAATTTATAGCATGTGACTAAACTAAACAGCTTCATAGAAATCGTTTCAAATTTATGATGCACTGTTCCTTGTCTCTAACTAACACACTAGTTAACTTTGTCCCCACGATACTTTTAAGATACAGGGCACTATATGCCAGAGGATTATTTTCATAATCATAACACTTCAAAGCATATGATCACAGAAAGGTAACTTGGCAACACCCATCATCGGTTTTCAACTATTCATGATTTGAGTTTGAGACTCAAACTTAATAATGAATGAGTATTGAGTTACTGTGGATGGGTTTTCAAAGAAATGTGACTTGAACATATACAAATTGGAAGTTTCTTGATAAAGATTAAAAAAAAACTGTAATGGGTATTCAAGGTTTGGCTTTGAGATTTACCCCAAGGCCTTGATTGCCCAGTTTCAGCCTTGGAATTTGGACTTTGTTCCCTTCCGCCATCTTCCCAATTTTGTGTTTTTCTTTTCATTGTCTGTACTCTGTATGTAAAAGTTGCTGAGATAGTGTTAGATATAGTAAAACACTAATTTTGACCCCCAAAAAAATAAAATAGCAAAAACCAAAGAAAGCAAAACACTAATGATAGTTACATACCGGTCTAAGGTACATATAATGCCACCTCAACTAATACAGGATTTCAGATAAAATCTGTGTCAAATATATTTTGATAACCAATTTTAAGTAGTAGACTGTTGATTTAATCCGGGTTCACCCACCCACACACACACACACACACCCACATATATATATATATATATATATATATATATATATATTATCTAATAATAACAATTTATCACATAAAACTTGTGAAAGTATTTTGAATTTAACATTTTTCACTTGACATAATTTCACCATTTTACAATTATAATTATAATTGTAACACAATTTTAAAAGAGTAAGCACAATTTCAAAAAAAAAAAAAAAAAAAGTTTCAAAACGTAGTCACTTATAGCTACTTTAAAGAATTCTAAAGGTTCTAACCAAATGGATCGGATGTGCCTAAAGAGTTGAGTTTTGCACTTTTTTTTTTTTTTTTAACCGTGGGGTTCAATTGAGAATAAGAAAGGGGCAAAATTTCAGGTGCATTAACGTTCGTTAATAGCTACTGATTTATTTATTTATTGATAATTTTGAGTGTGCATTTATTAATTAATTACTTTGAAAAAAAAATTATAACACTATCGTGATAAATATAAAAAATGGTTAAAAAATCAATTTTTTTTATCTTTTTCCGTAAAATACATCTGAAAATATTTTCTCTTTAAATTATCAAGACATTAGTTAAATATCAAGACATTAGTTAAATTTTCTCTTTAAAATTAATCATTAATTATTTGACATTGCCCCAACACACACTTGTGAGCCTTGCCATATAAAAAAAAGCCATCAAATTTTGTCCAGTTAGTTATTCTAACTAGCATGTAACCCATGCAAACGCATGAAAACATTTAAAATGAAACACAATTTTTATTATAAAAATATAAATAGTTAGTCAAATTATTAAAAAAATGGCATGTAACACATGCATATATATGAATACATTTAAAATTAACAACAATTTTTATCATAAAAAAATAAATAATTAGTCAAATTATTTATTAAAAAAAAGTAAATGTTATTAGTCACATATTAAAATTCTTACCTAAATTTAATACTACTTATGATAATTTTTTTTTCTAATTTTTAATAAGATAAAACGTGTGGTAATTTTTATTGAGTATATGTGATCTTTTTTTTCTAAATAGTTCATTAATATTAGATTTTTAGTATTTTGCATTCGTTAACTCACTTGGCACATTTTTTTTTCTAATTTTTAATAAGATAAAACGTGTGGTGATTTTTTATTGAGTATATGTGATTTTTTTTTTCTTCTAAATAGTTCATTAATATTAGATTTTTAGTATTTTGCATTCGTTAACTCACTTGGCACAAAGATTAATAAATTTAAATGGACACATGGCACAAACTTAAGTAGATAATTATAGTGTGGTCCCCACATAAATTTAGATACATGACGCAAAATTGGATTCTAATTGAAGTTTCTCTGAGTTATATATATATATATATTCCATCCAACCATTCTCCCTATTATCCATGAAAAATTGATCCATGTAACCAAACAAACATTGGTTTCAACTTCTAGCCTCCTTCTCCCTCTCTCCCAATTGTTGGCTAGCTAGAGTTGAGACTACTGGCTAGAGGTCCAACTGGAATTGAAGTGGGTTCTATGGCTGTAAAATCCATCATGGAAGCGTTTTCATTAGATTAATGGTGTGGGTTTATTTGGTTTTGGAAAGAACATTTAGCCATTTAGGTTTCATGTTGTCTGGTTTATGACAAGAGTTTATTAATGAGTATGGTGCTTGGGTTTTCAAAGTGATTTTAGATGTCCAAATATCCTTAGGATAAGAAAATCATGGATGTTGATGTACTCAAAATCTCTTTGGAAGGTATGGATGTTGAATATCCAAACCATTTTATGATAAGTAAATTGAGTTAAACCTATGAAAATCGTGTACATAGATATTTGGTTAATTCAAATATTCGTTAGAAGTTTTGGATGTCAGATATTTAAACATTTTTAAGATTGTGTATCACTCAACCAAATCGTGGATGTTGATGTACACAGTTTTGGACAATCTTTGGAAGATTTGGATTTCAAATGTCCAAACCACCTTATGATACTCCAGTTATGTGTGACCTATATAATTTGTGGGTGTTGATATTCACAAATGTAGATGTTCGATGGAAGGTCTGGATGTCAAATTTCCAAATGTTCTTAGGATTGTGTATCACCTAACCAAATGATGGATGTTGATGTACATACAATTTTGGACATTCTCTAGAAGATCTGGATGTCAAATGTCCAAACCACTTTAAGTTACTCAAGTTGTGTATAACCTATGGAAAATTGTGAATGCTAATATTCACAAATGTGGATATTCTTAGGAAGGTTTGGATATCAAATGCCCAAGCCTCCTCAAGATTGTGTATCACCTAACCAAATGGTGAATATTGATGTACATAATTTTTGGACATTTTCTAGAAGGTTTGGATGTCAAATGTCCAAATCACCTTATGATACTTAAGTTGTATATATATTATGGAAACTAGTATGTAACCCATGCTTATGCACGAAAATAATGAATTGTAGTTGTGTTCTTGATATTAGCTTGAGTTATTAAACATATAGAACATAGTTTAACCAAGACATTTGGAGGTACCAAAATATATTTTCCTTACAACTTTCATGATATTGGTTACACCAATTTTCTCGTTACATTTCTATTACGTATATGATTTTGAAAATCACTATTGGATATTGCAATATCAATCCATAATTATTGTCTGCAAAATTTATTAAATACAACACAAAATAAAACAATAAACTGGTCAAATAGTATCTCCTAAATTGAAATGATATGTGTGTATGGAATTGTTCAGCACAATTACAATTTGTTACATTCAATAACTTCATATAAAAAATATCTAAATAAAAAAGTATAAAAAGCATACTCATTAGTTCAGTAAAAAAAAAAAGCAAAAATCTAAACAATTTAATTTGTATGGAACACTAACAAAACCAAAATTTAATTTTGATTCTAATTGAATTTTCTATAAACTTTAATATATATATATATATATATTGTAGAGTCAATGGGCCCAGGAATGTGTGTTGGGCTAGAGGCCCAATCCAAGGACACTGAATGGTCCGAGAATGTGGGAATATCAACCCAGGAAGTAGTGTTGATAGATAAAGAGACGAGATCTGATCAAGGTTGTCCAGAAAGGTGGTCCAAGGAAGAGTATGTCCCCGGCTAGTTAAAGCTGAGATAGAAAAGGTTGCCCGACGTCCAAAAGTGATATTCTAGGAGATCCTATAAGTAAGGGTAGGCATGGTGGATGTACAAGATAAGATTAAGTGCTATGAACTATCTAAGATTAAGCTGGTACTACTACATTGAATGCTCTGCAGCTACCTCTTTGGCCACATCAATGGGGAAGTGATGTCTGAGCATCAAGGTTCAGCCTTACAGCTGCCTCCAAAGACTTCAGGGATGGGCTGATAGGACAAGTATCTAAATCAGTAATCTGATCCATATGTGGAGGATGGAGAGAAGAAGGAGGATAATATAAAAGGAGAAGGGGACATTCAGGAGAGGGGGATCGGAAGAAAAATATAGAGAAAAAACTGTATACATCAATATCAATAATTGTAATCTGTCTTTGGGAAAGAGAAATATAAGATCCATCCTCCGTAGTTTGGGTCCGAGGACAATTATCCCATTTGCATGATGTTGTAATCTAACTCATCATCTTTGTTATTTAAATCACTAAAACCTAGATTTCAAGTCCACTCTCTATAAATTCATTGTATTGAGTTTTTTGGGCCTAACCAAATCTCCATTTTTGGGTTTAGGAACAAATTGTGTCCATACATACATACATACATACATACATACATACATACATACATACATACATACATACATATATATATATATATATATATATATATATATATTACATAGTCATGGTGTATTACATAAATGACTTATAAATTTGAATTGTTTTTAATTATATGATTAGGTTTTTTATGATTTATTTATATTAGACTCTTCGTTTTCTACACTAAATTAACTCATTTAGCACAAAAATTAAAAAATTTAGATTAGATGGAATATGTGGCACAAAATTAAATTCTAATTAAAATCCAGTTTTTACATTGAATTAACTCAATTGACACAAAAATTTAAAACTTAGATTAGATGAGACACATGACACAAAATTAGACTCTAATTGAATTCTAATTTGAAATCTAATTGAATTTTCTCTCAATTTTACCTATTATTATATATATAGATCATGGACATCGATATTCACAAATATGGATATTCTTTAGAAGGTTTGGATGTCAAATGTCCAAATTTCCTTTAGATTTTGTATCACCTAACAAATTAGTGGATGTTGATGTGCACAATTATAGATATTCTCATGAAGGTTTGGATTCAAATGTCAAAACCACGTTATGATACTTACGCTCCGTTTGTTTCAATGGAAAACCTTGTGTAAAGATAGTTTTCCTTGTTTTCCAGTATTTGGTAGCATAAAAAAGATGAGTCAAAGGAAAACTATCTTTGGTCAACATAAAATGTATGACTTATTTTTGGAGATTGTTTTCCATTAAATTTTTTTGGAAAATAACTCTATCTCAAAGCAAGCTAGATAAGAGAAGTTATGAGGTTGTTTTTCAACTCATTTAAGGTTGCTACCAAACATTAGAAAATGAGATAGTTTTTATAAAAAATGTTTTTTAGGAAATAACTCATTTTCTAGAAAACATCATTACTGAAACAAACAGAGCGTTAAGTTGTGTATATCCTATGGAAATAGTGGAAATTGATATTCACGGTTCGGTCCACTTAAGTCTATTTTGTCCATTTTAGTCAAGTTTGAACTAATTCTCTCTATTTGGTCTTCAATCCACTCAGTCCAATTCAATGATGCTTTGGAAAGAGAGGTTTGTGTAAAAAGAGAAGTTACTTCAGTGACAATTATATCATATTCTTAGCGTAATGTAGGTAGGTTCTGGATAAAATTAAAATTTTCTTATATTTTAGTCTTGTATTTTTTTTTTTAAATATAAGTAATGAATTTACTTATATTTGTGTCTTTTTAGGTCATTCAAGACATGCAGAGGATAAACCGTTTGTAAGAACTATTAGAAACAAATTCTAACCACACATTATATTATTTACAAAATATTTTGGCTTTCATAATAATTGAATGTAAAATGCATTATGCTTCCTTTAAAAAAAAATTAAAAGCACTTTCAAATAACAAATGTTGATAGTTTAATTTAGAAAATCTTACATATTGTATCAAGTATCAACTATACTTTGTTAGAAAATAATCACATCATTAAAAAGGGTTTAAGACAAATGCTTATATGTTTCATCTACTATTTTCATTTTTCATTTAACATAAAAACAAAAACAAATTATCAAAATTTTCCGCATATTGCGCAAGTGCCGACTAGTAAATGTATAAAAGGAGAGGAATAAACTCCCAAAATATCTATATAAGAAAAAAAAAAAAAGGCAAATTAAATTTTAAAACCTATACTTTAAGGGAAGTTTAAAATTTCATCCTAAAATTTAAGACAGTTACAATTTAAACCTTTTACTTTCATTAGTTTCAAATTTAACCCTGCACTTTTAATACCGTATTAATTTAAACCCCCTACTCAAACCTAAAGAGTTCAAGGTTTAAATTGATATAATTTTAAAACTTTTGGACTCAATTTGAAACTAGCAAAATTAAAATGTTTAATTTGTAAGTCCTAAACTTCAAAATTTATTTGTAACCACTCCTAAAGAATATGGTCTAACATGTAAGCGTGACATAAAGCAACCACGTTGGTATTATTCTCAAAAAGTTTACATAATAGTGTTCTTTTTTCTTTTTCCTTTTTGAGAAAGACATAATAGTGTTCCTAATCTGCTGAGTGAATACATAGCTAGTTATTAACATAAATCTAGCCATTCGCTTCACAAAAACATAGCATTATCCAAGTGAAATGGACAATCTCCATAAAAGGGTAAATGGAGATAATTAATTTTTAGGAGGAGTGTTAGCGAACTTCCATTGAAAATGATCCATGTTTTGATAGCTTCTTCCACCTGCCACGTCTTTGATTGGTACAGCATCCGATATCTCCTTCAGGTCTTCTTCCGTAAGTTTCACGTTCAAGGAGCCGATATTGTTTTCCAGGTTCTTGATCTTACTTGTCCCTGTAAAAGTTCAAGCCAAATGAACATGGGAAATAGCAGGTGAAACTTGAAAGTCTCAACTTGCCTCCTTTTTAAAATGTAGGAGGCATAAGAGATTTGGCAAATTGGATAATAAAATTTCACAAACAATTCAAAAGGGATCTGAGTCAAAAAGCAACGGTTAGTGTTTATACTAAATAAATATAATTGAAAATGAGCATATTAGTGAACTTTCTTGCTGAAAAAGAAAAGAAGACATATACACTCGAAATTATATACATTAACATTTACAATCGTCCTTAAAATATCCATGGAACTATCAATCCTCTCTTCTTGATTATAAATTTTTGCTGCAAAATAAATAGAATAAAACTCAAAATTTTCTGCCTGTGGGAGGTACCAAAGGGTTTACTGAACATAAAATTCCACTCTACTTCATCATCTTCATTCATGTAACACTTCCAATGAAAAGTAAATCAAATGCCAATAGGTTTTTCTGACCAGCTCAACTAAACCTTGATCAATGCTGTCAGATTTTTCTAAACACAGCTCCCAATATATTTAGCGGATCTGCTAATATATTTTAGAAATTACACATGGTTGACTCATGATATTAATTTTTATTCCTCAAACCATACTACCACTCATTCAAAAAGCTAAAAACTAGCCTGTATGGCCAATGATGCCTTCAAGACATTGTGATCATAAACATGAACCCATAATAAAATCTTTTTTTAGTTATGACCACAACCTAACACTATGTTTATAAATATTCTAACTGTAAATTATAATCTCTGATTTTTTTTTCTGAGGCTGTTATGGCACTATAGCAGGCAATATTTACGTAATCTCCAGCCATGAAGTGGGTTGTTATCCATTTATATAGTTTAAAACTTGAGGTAGGAAAACCTTATGGAACTTCAATAGTGATACTTGTGATATTTTTCCTTGACTTGTATGTCAACTTTGTCTTCTATAAGATGCAGGTGATCTTAATTCTACTTGTTGCAGCTTAAAAGGGGAAGTGCATTACAGACTTGGAGTCAAGCTAACTCAATTTGAAGCACACAAAAGATAATGGTATAAATAACAATGAATAAAATCTTCAGCCACTTTTCCTCGTCTGTTTTTGAAAACTTAAATACAGAGCACATTTTTTTCATTAATGTAATTAATCATGACAAAAAAAAAAAAAAAAAATGAAAGCCAATTACCAGGTATGGGTGCAACGTCTTGTCCCTGTTTGAAAACCCATGCAAGTGCTAGCTGAGCAGGAGAGCATTGGTGCTTTCTAGCAAGGTTTTCTATGCGACTATAAATGGTCTTGTTCTTGTCCAAATTTTCTCCTTGGAAACGAGGGTGCAACGCCTAACAAGAAAAAAAAAAAAAAAAGAAAGAAGAAGAGCTGGATGTCAGTTTCATTTAAACATTTTTTTTTATTGTTACTATTACTACTGTTAAGGGGAAATGCCAAATTCTTGATATCCTTTATATAAGATGGTTATGAAGTTTAACAACAAAGTCTCAATCCCAAAACTTTGGAGTCGGCTATAAATTCTCAACCAAAAAATAATGCGGGGAGTGTGAAGAAAATTTTATATTCTTATTTAATTTATTGGTCAATTGGATTTTATTTTAAGTCTTATTAGTAAGTTTCATTATTAGTACTTTACTCATAGGATAGCTATCCTTTTATTTTTTTGGTTCTTCAATTGTTTTGCTGCATCCATTCTGCATTCGTCCTATGTTAAAGAACTTGGTCAACCGTGTGTATTCTTAGCCATATATATTCTTCTATGCCATTCTATCCTTACAAAATCATACCCTATCACCTACATAGTTAATATCTTTTCTTACTACTTTTATTTATGTTTTTTAAGGTCTTCTTCTATTTCTTTTTGTTCTCTTGGCTTGAATTAAATCATTCCTTCTCATTGGTGTATTAATCACTTTCTTTTGTAAATGACCAAACTGTCTTAAGCAACTCTTTCTTATCTTTGCATCAATAGGAGCCACCAATCTTTAAAGAAATATCTTCATTTTGTACACTTTTTTTTTCCCAACTTATCTATAACATTCTTATTTTTGTTAAATTTATTTTATTATCATGTTGATTCTTAATAGCTCAAAACTCAATACGATAGATCATAGCTAGTCTTAAGCTGAAAAACATAATATTTCCAAAAAAAGAGCAATTATGATAACTTTAAAATAAAATAAATGCTGCATTTACGTGAAAATTCTTCACTGGAGATTGCTATAAGAAAAAAATATACATATTAGATGTTACAATGTATAATTCTTTTAAAGCCAACTGAATAAACAGTGGCTAAGGTCCCACTCTTTAAGAAATATAGCGTAGAATATAGTTCCATAATGTGTAATGTGGCAAGTATGGAAGGAGAGGAAAAGGAGGACGTTTGAGGCACAGGAGTTATCTACAGACATGATAAAGTTAAAAGTCTTGATAAATTCTACTCTATATGATTTCATAGATTCATTGTACTTTTGACTTTTCAAGGGGAATTGTTAGATGTACTGGCAAAATACCCCAGGTTTCTTCTGTACTTGTATAGCTTTTCATCAATAAAATTGATTTACTTATAGAAAAAATGAAGGGAATATAACTATTTTGGCTCCTGAAGTTTACTAGAAGTTCTAATTTGCTCCCAAACATTAGGGGTGTCGTTAAGTTACCCGCCACCCAACTGCCTCCTTTTTTATTCAATAAACTTGAAGTATGCATTGATCAAAGATTGCAGGCAATTTGACAGTCAATGCATAAATGAGAAAAAAACATTGGTGAAATATGTACCAAGGAGCTATTTGCATCCAAATTTTCCACAACTCCTTTGCCAGCAAAAAAACCACGGCCAAGAGGACTGTATGGAACTATTCCAATGCCAAGTTCCCTACATGAACAAAAGCATTTGTACAGCTGGGCAATGAACAAGAAGCTCTAAATTTTAAATTTTCAAATCAAGAAAGGAAGAACATGTCAGTGGTGTAAACATGGAAGCACTCATGAGACCAAAATTAATAAAAATATCATTTGTGAAGTGTGAACTGAATAAACCTGCACAGTGGAATTATCTCGTCCTCAATATCACGAGTCCAGATAGACCACTCCATTTGTACAGCTGTGATGGGATGCACAGCATGTGCCCTCCTTATTGTATCAGGGCTGGCTTCAGATAGACCAATATACTTGACTTTTCCCTCATTTACCAGTTTCTTAAGTTCACCAACCTACATTCCAAAAATATGTATCAAATCAAATTTACCACCTGGATCTCACCATCTACAATGAAATAATGAATGCAGAGAATTTGATAATTTCAAATTATGAACAAGCAAGAATTTTGTAGGCATCTAGTGGAAGAGCAAGAGAATCACTTACAGTGTCTTCTATGGGTACTTTTGTGTCTACCCGATGCTGATAATACAGATCAATGTATTGCACATCAAGACGCTTCAAGCTAGCCTCACAGCATGAGCGAACATACTCAGGGCTACCATTCACTTGCATGTGAGGAAATCCTACTTTTTCAATGCCAAATTTGGTGGCTATCTGAATTTTCTCTCTTGGCAACTGCTTCAAGGCCTGAAAGATATAAACTTCTTTCAGGTAATAGCACAGAGTTTTAACATGGTCCTCATTATTAATCAATTCACTAACAACAAAACATATAGAAGATAGTATCACAAAGAAATTTCCACATCTTCAATCATCTTAAGACTTACTACCAGATAGGAACAAAAACATTTAGTGCCAAGAGTAAAAATTAGTGCCATTTACCTTTCCAAGCAGAATTTCATTAGAATGGGGTCCATAAGCGTCAGATGTATCAAAGAAAGTGATACCATTACTGAAAGCGTACTTTATTATCGAGATCCCGTCCTCCTCAGGGATGGGAGAATTGTAGGCTCCAGTCAGGGACATACATCCAAACCCCAACTTTGAGACCTGAAAAAAAAAAAGGTGAGAGAGAGTTTAGAATTTCAAAGAAATGAGAAACAAAAAGTTGACAAAACATGCAATAGAAAGAAAATAGAGCGCAGCAAACTACTTTAGTAGGAAAAAAATTTCCTTAAAGCCTTAGAACCTATGCATCTTGAACATTGGGAAAGACTAATTGCAAGATTTCAAGGTTATAGATTATTTATGCAGGTCCAGCCTTATGTTGAGACTCTTGATGTAAGAAAGAAACAGAACTATTAAGGTCTAAAGTTTCTACTTTCTATCCCTTCTATCAATTTTAATCTCTGAAGCCTCCCACATGACAACATATGAAACACACAAGATTGATGGACTTTAATACATACAAATATTACATGCTGAAAATCAAAAAGATGAAAGACCAGGAGTTTGTTCGTTCCAGCATCTCACCACGACAGTAGTCAATTATATAGCATAGACGATTACCAAAAATAGGTTCTTAGTATACTAGGCAAGAGAATAGTAACTATTTAAGAGATGGCATTTGTCACAAATCTCGTCTTCACAAGAAAAAAAAATATATCTTTTTGGAGTCAGACTTTCTAGTAAAAGTTTCCCAATCACCTCAATCTGTTAAATTTATCATGTTGACTTGGTTATGAGGCAATTAGATGGCTGCTGTGGTGCCATGACAGAGTTTCAAGGGCATCATAATCTCAAAAAACAATTCAATTATAAGTATAATCAAATTGCTCTAAACTCTTGTTTTGTCATTCCCACTTAAACTTTCTGGCACAAATAGTTTCTCACTAGGCCAAAGCTTAAAGATTAGCTCTTATTAAATCATTCCTCTTCTCTGAGGTTGATCCAAGCTCATGCTTTGAATATAGAATTGTGTTTCTTAGGGATGACGCAATTCTTGCTGTTGTAGGAAGTTCTTATTGAACAGTAATACTATTGACACAACTTTTTTTTTCCACAACAAATTTTACAATTGCTGAGTTGGTCAGCTGTGAGTGGTGGACACGGCTATCATTCATAGACCCACAAATTTTCCTCCATCAATTAGAGTCGACCAACTCAACAATTGTAAAATTTGTTGTAAATAAAAGTGTATCTTATCATTTTCACTTATTGAAGGGTGCCAAATGTCTTTAGAAGACATCATTATTGCAGCAAGCAAGCCACATCTCAAGACAGCTACAATGGAACACTTCTCTACAAACCTCTCGAGAAAAAAAAAAAAAAATAGTTTTGGGGGTGGGGGGGGGGGGGGGGTGGTGGTGGGAGGGTAAGACTGTGTACCAATCACCTCTCTTAGACTTTGAAGAAGTGGGAACTTTAGACATTGGCCATGACCTTTTTGGTCTGAGTCTCTAACTAGCATTCAGTTAACTTGGTCCCCAGGACCCCATCATATTTTTACAAAAATAAACTGTACATATACCGTACAATCTGCAAGAGTATTATTTTCATAATAATACTACTAACACCTAGAAGCTTCTGATCACATAAAGGTAACTTGGAAACTCCCAAAATCAGTTTTAATTTTCTTCTAATCTTCCTTCCTTCAAATATGTATGATTTCGGACACAAACTAGTAGTTAATGAGTATTGAGGAGATTCATGTCTCCTCAAAAGATACGGCTTAGGATTCAAAACCATCATCAGGACATATAGACATGCAAATTGGTGCATTTCATGGAAATTAAATGAGCTATCTTGTAAGTTTACATTACATATTTGCTTCATCATTCAAGAGCATTTCTATTACAGAAAATAAAAGATTATCATTGAGGGTACTGGATAAGCTTCCATCAAATATTCCGAGAAGCTATTATGTAGATGGGTTAATGTAACCTTAAAATCTCGAAATAGACCATATTATGCAGATGGGTTTTCAAAGAAATGTGAGTTGAACATATACAAAGTGGAAGTTTCTTGAAGTAAAAAATAATAATAATAATAATAATAATAATAATAAAATTGAAATGGGATTGGGTTTTTTACCTCAAAGCCTTGTTTTCCCAGTTTCACCTTTGGAATTTGGACTTCGTTCCCTTCTGCCATCTTCCAAATTCTGTGTTTTTCTTTTGAAGATTTTCCAATGTCTTAGGATTTCCCTGTTCATTTATCAACAACATCAGATATATGAGGGCGTTTGGATGCAGCTTATTGCTGCGTCCGCGTTTTGCCCCTTTTCTTTTTTTTTTTTTTTTTTTTTTTTTAACTCGCTGCTGTGTGGGACAAGCGTGCAGTGCGCTCACTGTATGTGCACTTATTTTTTTAGTAATTTTTTATTAAAAATGGGTCTCGTATTACTATTTACATATTTAAAAATTATTTTACTACAATGTTTTCAGTTTTTAATTTTCAGCAATAAATTTTATCTCAACGGACCTATAGAGCAGTGGAGGTAATAATATCATTGCCAAAAAAGAAAAAGAAAAAAAGTAAAGACCAGTTTAGTTTTAAAATTTTAGTAAAGACATGTACCTAGGATTTGGAGTTGAAGTGAGAATAAGTGATAACTACTGTCAGTGGCAGCCACTACACATATTTATAGTATCGAATCAAAATACTACCAAATATGAGCCGACGTTATTCGAATTTTCAACCTTTGTTTCATCATTGATTATGTCATTGATTAGTGTTCCTATTTCTTTCGGATAATGTGAATAATTAATGTGTGATAAGAATGGTACCCTCTGACATGAACTTTCAGTTCCCAGAATAATTTCCCACTCATCTCTTCCGTCATTGATTATGTCACTTTCTATTTTCCTAAAAAGGTTATGCTTAACCGGACTTAGAGAAAGGTCCGGCTTGGGTCCAGTGGCGACTGGACCCGTTAGGATATAGTCGGCATCGCAACGTGTGAATTGTTTAAGCATTAGAGAAATAGTTAGAGACATGGAAAGTTTTAATTCTACTTTTATGAGAAGTTAACAATTTATTTTAGGAAAGTTCATGAGAAATGGAAAAAGTTATCAAAATATTATTTTTTTTTTCTTTTCACATAAAACTTTTTTTTAAATAGATTATTAATCATTGTCTTAAGAGCATTCGTTAACATTTTCCTTACTAAAATATAGTTTTAGGAACAAAAATTATTTTACAATTTTTTTGTCACATTTTTGGCGTGGTAAACTGTGGGTGGGTTAGGACTCACAATTTTTTCTTCAACAATTATACTCTGTCATCTCATAATTATAGCAAAAAGTTATGAAAAATTATGTGTTGATGGACTTTTTCAAATCAAAATGGAGGTCTTTTTTTGGGTGTACAGGCATTTGAGTTTGGAAATTGAATAAATTTGAAAAGTTATCAATTTATAAATTAAAAAAAAGAGTAAGAAATTAGTAATATTATTATTTAAATTTGAATGATTAACCATCACTTTCATATGGACCACTATTTTTTTTTTTTTTTTAATCAGTCATACGCTGACAAAAAATTTGTGGTCTTACACTTTTTCAAATAAAATTGGACGTCTTTTGTTTTTTTCGCTTTTCTTTGGGGGTATGGGCCTCTGGGATTGGAAATTGTATAAATTTGGAAGGTCATCAATTTAAAAAAAAGAAAAAGAAAAAGTAGGCAATTAATAATACTATTGTTTAATCTGCCACATCATAGTGACAAAAAAACTGTGTAATAACTTGTGGTCTTGGACTTTTTCAAATCAAAATGGAGGTTTTTTTGTTTTTGTTTCTGTTTTTGTGGGTATGAGTGTCTCCGTTTGGAAATTGGATGGAAGGTCATCAATTTCAACCAAAAAAAAGTAGGCAATATAAAAAATAAAAAAAATTAGTAAGAAATTGGATAAATCTGGAAAGTTGTCAATTAAAAAAAAAAAAGGTAAGAAATTAATAATATTGTTTAATTTCTCCCAACAATTCAAAAAATGGTGTTTTTTTTTTTTTGGGGGGGGGGGGGGTATCAGCGTCTATGTTTGGAAATTTGATAAATTTGAAAGGTCATCAACTTGAAAAAAAAAAAAAAAAAAAGTGTAGGCAATTAATAATACTATTGTTTAATTTCTCTCAAAAAAAGAAGTGGAAAATTTTGGAAGGTGTTTAAGTTCTCCCAACAATAGAAGTGAAAAAATAGAAGAAATGCACCAGCCGGGAATCGAACCCGGGTCTGTACCGTGGCAGGGTACTATTCTACCACTAGACCACTGGTGCGTTGATGGTAGGTTGTTTGAATCTAATCTTACAAAACTAACTTGGATGTTTGATTCAAGCCTATATTGATTAAAGTAAAAGATGGATCAGATTTCAAAAAAGGAAGAAAAAAAATTATTATGGACAGATTCCCACATTGATTAAGTGACTAAATAGAACTTTTTAACATGCAACCGTAGTGAATATTTTTCTTGATTAGGCAATTCGGAACGACAAAAGCAAGTGAGTGTCTTTTTGTTGTGGTAATAAATCTAGTGGCATAATTCTTCATAATTATTGACATAATTTATTTTGACTAATATATAATAAATGAGATATAAATGATTAATGTATATAAAAATGATGTTACTTTAATTATAAATTATTATCACCTTAATAAATTGTATTTTTTTTAATCTGTTACTTTAATTATAAGTTAAAGCAAATGTTTTTTTGGACTATATTTGCAGGCATCAAAGCACTTGCATATTTGTCAAAGTTTTATAATTTAATGGTATAACTTGTTTTTCTTTATTAGGAGAACTAAAATTTGTATCTATTTTCCTTCATTGTTATAACTTATAACTTTTATGTTGGAACTGTCGGGGGCTTGGGAACCAACATACAGAGAATCAGCTTGCAGAATTAGTGTGGGCAAAAGATCCCTCCGTCGTGTTTATAGCCGAGACATGGACGGATGAAGCTAGGCTAATTTTAATTCAAGATCGTTTGAAGTTTAAGCATAGATTTATTACACCTAGGAGAAATAAATCAGGGGATTTAGTGATGTATTGGAAAGAGGAGGTTGATTTAAAAATAGAGACTTTCTCCAAGAATCATATTGATGCCACAATTTGCAAAAATAAGGAAGGGGAGTGGAGATTCACAGGTTTTTATGGAGAACCGAATACACAACTTAGACATGAAGCTTGGGCGCGTTTGAGAAATTTGAAAACAAGAAGCCATGCACCTTGGTTATGTGCGGGAGATTTTAATGAAGTTACAAAGCAATCGGAGAAATTGGGTGGTAGAACCCGGCCCCATAATCAGATGCAAGCGTTTCGAGATATATTGGATGAATGTGGATTTATGGATCTTGGGTTTGTGGAATCAAAATTCACTTGGCACAAGCATTACGATAACTTCACAGTATGGGAGAGGCTGGATAGAGCTGTGGCAACCAATGAGTGGTTTTCTATGTTTCCGAATACACAAGTCCATCATCTTGATGTTACCACTTCTGATCATAAGCCTTTGTTAATTAATCTAGATGGGATGGGTTGCAAGCAATAGAGGCCTTTTCGTTTTGAGCAAATGTGGATGAGTGGACCGGGATGTGGGGCTACAATTGAAGCGATATGGCAGAAAGAAGTGGCTGATCCGAGAGGTGAAAAGGTGATAAGAAAAGTTGATAATTGTGGGCAACGCCTGAACAAATGGAGTAAGGAATGTTTCCAAAATGTGAGAAGGGAGCTGGAACAGAAGAGGAAAAAACTAGCCTAGGTCGAAAGGGTGGCATGTAGTGGAGGTTCAGTGATATTGATGAAGAAGTTGGAGAAAGAAATAAATCTACTCCTTGATAAAGAAGCAAAGATGTGGGGGCAACGGGCAAAGGTGCAATGGCTAAAAGATGGGGATAGGAATACGAGGTTTTTTCATAGCAAAGCCTCACAACGAAGAAGGAGAAACTACATTAAGGGGTTGTATAATAATGATGGCCAATGGTGCACTGATCCTAGCCGAGTGGAGGACATTGTGTTGGAGTTTTATCAGGCCCTTTTCACATCCCAAAACCCAGAGAATTTTGATGAGATTTTGGCACAAATACCTCGGGTTGTCACAGATGAGATGAATAATGACTTGATGGCTGAGTTTAAAGCAGATGAAGTAGAGTCAGCTCTGAAGCAGATGGCTCCTCTAAAATCACCCAGACCCAATGGAATGCCACCCATTTTTTACCAACATTATTGGTCCTTGGTGGGCAATGATGTGGTTGATGACATCCTTTATTTCCTAAATTCGGGTAATCTTCCTCCATCTTTGTGTCATTCATTTATAACTTTAATCCCTAAAGCTCATAGTCCTGAATATATTTCACAATATCGCCCTATAAGTCTCAGCAATGTTTTGTATAGAATTTTTTCAAAAGTGTTGGCTAACAGGCTAAAGAAAATTCTACACCTCTTAGTGTCGGAACAACAAAGTGCCTTTGTGAAGGATAAATTGATTTTTGACAATATTATGGTGGCCTTTGAAACCCTCCATTATATGAGAAACCATAGTTCGGGAGAGACGGGGTATATGGCTCTTAAATTAGGCATGAGCAAGACATATGATAGGGTGAAGTGGTTGTATATGGAGAATTTGATGAAGAAGATGGGTTTTGGAGACACTTGGGTAAATCTGATGATGCAATGTATTTCAAAAGCTACCTATTCTGTTTTGATTAATGGGGAGCCACACGGTCACATCACACTCTCGAGGGGGCTGCGCCAAGGAGATCCTTTGTCCCCTTACTTATTCTTATTATGCACGGAAGGTTTCCATGGATTGTTGAGAAAAGCAGAAGAGAATGGAGATATAAGGGGGGTCTCTATTTGTAGAAGTGCACCAAAGCTAACACACCTTCTTTGCAGATGACAACCTTATTTTTTGCAGGGCAAAAATTAATGAGTGTGAGAAGCTGTTGGAGATCCTAGCCATTTATGCGCAAGCATTCGGGCAACAAATAAATAGAGATAAAACTACTCTATTTTTTAGTAAGTCCACTTCCTATCAAATGCAGGCTTCAATTCAAAAGGCCCTTGGAGTACCTGTGGTCAAACAATATGAGAAGTACTTGGGGTTACCAAGTTTCATAGGGCGAAAAAAGAAGGATAGCTTTGACAACATTAAGCAAAGAGTCTGGAAAAAGCTTCAAGGGTGGGAAGGCAAGCTTCTATCACAAGCGGGGAGAGAAATTTTAATTAAAGCAGTGACTCAAGCACTACCCACCTATACTATGTCATGTTTCAAACTACCGGTTACTCTTTGCCATGACATTGAAGCTCTAATTCGAAGATTCTTTTGGGGGCAGCGAGGAGAGAGTAGAAAGGTCCATTGGGTAAGATGGGAAGAGCTATGTAAGCCAAAGGATCAAGGAGGGATGGGTTTCAACGATTTGGCCTGTTTCAATGACGCTTTGCTCGCTAAACAAACTTGGAGACTTTTACATGATAAATCCACACTGTTATACCAGATTTTTAAAGCGAAGTTTTTTCCAAATTGTTCAATCATGGAAGCCACTTGTCCAAGTCCAGCATCCTATGCATGGAAGAGCATTATAAAAGGGAGAGATGTGATTAAACGTGGAGCAATTTAGAGAATTGGAGATGGGAAGTAAGTTCATATTTGGGGGGATAGGTGGCTGCCACACAAACATTTACCTCTTGTTTTAACTCCACAAGGAAAAGGGTTGGCTGAAGCAAAAATCCAAAGCTTGATTGATGAAGATCGAAGATGTTGGAAGGCGGACTTGATTGATGAAACCTTGCTGGATTTTGAGGCAACAATAGTAAAGAGTATCCCCCTCTGCCTTACTGATCAGCCAGATGAATTAATTTGGCCTCACAGTGCAAATGGGGCATACACGGTAAAGACAGGATATTGTTTTCTGCAGAAGGAGTTTTAGAACCAACAACCGGGTCAGTCTGAACCTTTTATGCTCAAGCCATTGTGGAAAGGGACATGGAGTCTCAATGTGCCAAGCAAAGTGAAGAATTTAGTCTAGCGAGCTGCAAAAAACTCACTCCCCACGAAGCAGAACTTAGTCAAAAGAAAAGTGTTAACTAATGACTGCTGTGATCAATGTAAAATGCAGCAAGAGGATACACTCCATGCTCTTTACCTCCGCCCGAAATTGGAGGAAATTTGGCTTTCGAGACAAGCATGGAACCAGCCCACTCTACGGCAAATGACGAGCTTCATTGATCTCATGGGGTGCATTTTGGCGAAGAACAGGGACTCAAACCTGTTTACTATGGTTGTATGGGCTATATGGAAGAGAAGGAATGATATGAGGGTAGGGGAAAAAGGCGAAAGTCTCACAACCTTGGTGCAGCAAGCTCGCAGCAGGTTACACGATTTTTTGCTGCATAATTCTACAGCAACGACATCTGTGGGAAATCCTCAAACTCAGTGGCAGCCCCCAGCGCACCAACAATACAAGATTAACTTTGATGGGGTAATTTTCAAAGCTAAAAACCAGGCAGGAATAGGGGTGGTAATTAGAGACAACGAGGGGCAGGTGATGGTCTCTTTGGCGCAGCGAATCCCACTGCCTAATACAGCTATTGAAGTTGAGGCCTTGGCAGCTCGGCGTGCTATGGAGTTGGCGTTAGAAACCGGCCTCAATAAGGGGGTGTTGGAGGGTGAGTCACTCATCCTCATTAATGCTCTAAAGTTAGGCTCTCATAGTCTTGCACCTTTTGGTCACATTATCAATGATATACAGTACTTAGCCTCTCAGTTCTCCATTATTTCTTTTTCTCATGTAAGGAGGCATTGTAATACTGTAGCTCACTCCAAGGAAGTCAATACCGTACCGGAGGCTATACTGGTTTGGCCACCGGTACGATATATTTCGGATACTGATCAATACCGGTGTACTGTTTCGGGTTTACCGCTATTATATATATATATACACACACCAAAATCTCTAGAACTATGTTTATAAGCATATAATATTTCACTTATATTATAGTAAATATAAAAGTTTATTATAAAACATTACCTCAATTCAGAACAAATTATTCATAATTTTAGACTTTAGTATCAACTAAAAGGAAAAAAAAAAAACACAATATAAAAAATAAAAAGCTTAGTTGTTCATTGCATACTAAGAAAACAAATAATACTAATAAGTTAATGTAAATAAGTTACCATTATGCCCTTACAAAAATTCAAAAATTACAAAACTAAAAAAAAAAAAAAAAGGTTTTTTTTTTTTTTTTCTCTCTGTACTAGCCGGTACGCTCGGTACCGACCGGTATTGCCCGAAATTGGCCGGTACGGCCGGTATTTTTTTCGGTACAAAATAGAAGTGTACCGGTACCAGTGCACTGACTGGTACGGCCGGTACCGGTACCGGTACGGTATCGACCACCCTGGCTCACTCGCTTGAGAGGCTGACAATTTCTTTTTCTTCATTACAAGTATGGATGGAAGATGTACTACCAGAGATTGCAGATGTACTTCAAGCTGATTTCCATACCCTTAGATGAATAAAAGTCTTATGATGTGGATTCTCAAAAAAAATAAAAAATAAAAAAAAATAAAAAAAGAGAAAAATATTGCTTTTATTGACTTCTGGTTTTTTTGTGGAGAGTTGTACTTTTGTGTGCTTAGATTCATTGAATGTCTTTGTTTTAATGTTTTACAAACCTCAAGATAATGAATTCCATCTCTTGATGAGTATTCACATGCATCAAACCTTGAAAAGGGTTAATTATATTTTATCCATATGTGATAAGGGTCACTTTAACATTTCTTTACTCAATTTGTTAGACATTTACTATCCACCTCATCACTTTTACCATTAAAAATAAAAATTCATTGAAAAAAAGAGTGAAATCAAGATCAACAAATTATGATTTTGTAAAAATCAAGAACAAACGTGTTTTCTCATAAAACAGAGTTGAATCTTCAAGCACGTACCGAGTACAAACAACCAAAAAAATAACAAGATACCCAAGACACAAAGATCAGCAAACACAAACCCAGGACAAACAATCTCAACAAGCACAAATAAATCACAGGTCTCAAGCCTCAACTACTCTCAGCTTCAGCTAAGAACAACTTTTCAAGTTTTGCCCCATGTGACGACCCACCTTCGGATTCAGATCCTCTAGATTTCCTAGGGTACTCTACCAGTAGATTTCATTAAATCCTAACCACTCTTTAATGATTTAATGGTTTAAATTCTGCCATGTTAGCATTCCACTAATAATATTCTTAAAATAATAAAATAATGTTGTAAACAAAACAATTAAGATTATTGTTAATAGAATGCTGACATGGCAGAATCTAGACTATTAAATCATTTAAGAACGGCTAAGATTTAATAAAATCTACTTGGTAGAGTACCCTAAGAAATCTAGAGGATCTGAATCCCCACCTTCTCTATCTGATCTGTACAGTAAAATTGTATACATAGATGCATTTCATTTTGCGCAAAGTTCAAAGAACTGTTTTTGACTTCACACAGAACTTCTAAGATATTGCCACGTGAAAAGCCGCAATCTATGGCGCTTGAAAAGCTCGAAGAATTATTTTTTGGTTGTTGAAACTTCTAAGAAATTGCATTTTATATTCGGGTCAAAATGGTGGTGCTTAGAAAGTTAAGAGTAGTAGTTTATTTATGTATTTTTTTTTAGAAAATAGAGCTTAGAGCATCCACATCAGCTCATGTAAAAACTTCTAAAATAAACATAACTACCAATTTTACACATTTTGAGCAAAAAAACACCCACATCAGTGGGTTTAAAAATGTCTAAAATTTTGTAAACCCATCCCCGAGCTACGATAACCGTGTATATTAACACAGTCACTGTAGCTCGTTTATACCATTATTTTATCATTTCCGTTCGCTCCTTTTTTTCTCTCTCCTTTCCGTGCTCAACCAACCCAGTTAAAACTTAACTCCTCATCCTCTTCTTTTTCCTCATATGCACACAAACACACCCACACACAAACACATCCACACTGAAAATCAACACGGACACTTGCTCAAAAAAAAAAAACATAAATACACAAACATAGATCGGCGCTTGATCGGAGCGTGGATCGGAGCGGTCGGAGCTTGGATTGGAGTGGATCAGAGCTAGGGAGAGTAGATCAGAGCTCGGATTGGAGCTAGGGAGAGTAGATCGGAGCTCGGAGCGAATGGATCGGAGTGTATTGGAGTGGATCGGAACTCGGATTGGTGCTCGGAGCGACTGGATCGGTGCGTATCGGAATGGATCGGAGCTCAGATTGGTGCTCAGAGTGACTAGATCGGAGCGTATCGGAGTGGATCGGAGCGTATCGGAGTGGATCGGAGCGTATCGGAGCTCGGATCGGTGCTCGGAGCAGATCGGGGCGGATCAGAGAGTTGATCGGGAGGGAGAGAGAGAGAGAGAGAGAGAGAGAGAGAGAGAGAGAGAGAGAGCGAAAGAGCAAAAGAGAAATGAAGAGAATGAGAGAGAGAGAGAGAAATGAATCAGAAATGAAGAGAGAGAGAGAGAGAGAGAGAGAGAGAGAGAGAGAGAGAGAGAGAGAAATTAATCAGAAATGAAGAGAGGCGTGCGTATAGGTAGTTGGAGAGAAATAATAAAAAAAAAAGTGAGGAAATTATTATTTAATTAATAGAGGTGGTAGGATAGATGAACTGATGTGGGTATTTTGTAAAAGTAAACGTGTAAAATCTTAAAAGTAGGTTTTTTGTGTAAAATAGACGGAATCTTTTAAACGAGCTGATGTGGTTGCTCTTAGTGGTTGAAACTTGAACACACCGAAAGCAAGTCTAGCTATTTCAAAAGACTCTTAGTTTGTGTCTATCCTCTTCACTTTCCTCAACTAAGTCCAGACTGGCGACCCTATTATCATCTCTTTAAATTCCCATTTCAATCACAATTTTTTTTTCTCCTCCTCCGTTTATATCTTCCATTTCTGTGTGCTCATAAATCCCAATGGCGCTTGTGACCATCAAAAGAGCCTCATCTTCCTCTTTCCCTCATCAATCCAAGAACTTTGATGTGTTTTTAAGTTTCCGAGGCAAAGATACCCGCTATGGTTTTACAGGTCACTTGTATAATGCTTTGCAGCAAAAGGGTATTAATACCTTTATTGATGATAACCTTCAAAGGGGTGAGGAAATTTCTGTGGAGCTTCTCAAAACCATTGAAAGCTCAAAGATTTCGATAATTGTATTCTCTCAAAACTATGCATCTTCTACTTGGTGCTTGAATGAGCTTATCAAAATTCTTGAGTGTAAGAGAAATGACTAGGTGGTGTTGCCTATTTTTTACAATATATATCCATCAGAAGTACGTAACCAAAAGGGTAAGATTAGAGAGGCGTTGGCTAAACATGAAGAACAATTCAAGGATAGCAAGAAGCTGAAAAGATGGAGGGAAGCTCTAAATGAAGCTGCTAATTTATCAGGTTGGCATTACAAGTGTGGGTATGTATCTTCTTCTTCTTCTTCTTCTTTTTTAATTTTATTTTTTAGTTTTATGTTTTTATATAATGGTGGCAAGTGAGGTTAATTTATATAACTCATTCGGTGTATTACACCCACCTTACAAAAAATATAGCCTCACATGTGATTCCCATAGATGTGACGCACCTTAAGTGAGAAGGAGATGGAATAATTTCCCAGCAAATGAGCAAGTTTGGGTCAAATGATAATGGGTTTATTCATTTATTTATTTTGTTGAGAAAATTAGAAATATTTACATACTAATCTCCAGAGCTTAAGCCCATGCCTTTCCCTTACTCTCCAAAGCACTAATTAGTGCCCAGTAATTCCAAGTATTTTCAGAGTATAGAGAGTATTACTCGCTCCTCTCATATTTATAGTGGAGGCTACTTAATAAATTCAAAGTGACATTTACTATGAATGTGAGAAGAGATAACACAATTTCTCTATACTTCGAAAGTACCTAAGAATTTTTTGAAATGAGGTACCAACTTGCTCAAATGATGCGGTATATTTTTTTTTTTTGAGAAATAATTACAATATGCTGCTAACCTCGCAGCTAGAACCATTTCCTCTCTGAACCCCCAAACACTTTGTGCATGGGAGGTGCCAATTTAGCTACAAGGCCTTTGACAAATTCTGCAGTACATTGATTTAACTAAATAATGAGTTTAGTGCTTAACATTTATTATTGATTTAACTAAATATATAGTTATTACCCGTATCAAGCCCTTTGTAAAACCTAATAAAGGGGCATTACTGCCCTGCCCCTCCCTGCAGGTCGAGGCAACCTGTTTCGTACCAACTTGCGTAGAACATAATTAAGATATACAATAATATAATGTTAATATTTAATTTCACAAACATAATTTTTACCAAGCAATAATGCTCAATAATTTAAAACAAATATTCAACACTAATATAATAAAATTCCAGACCAAATTAACTAACCGGACATTAATTAGTACAAAACCTCCCCTCAAAAAAAAAATATATAGTACAAAGTCTCCATATGCAAAAATAATAACAAAAACCACATTATTTTCCCAAAAAATAATACTCAATAATAAAATAAAGAAGTTAAACACCAGTAAAAAACACAAATTACATGCTAAATTGTTTAATAAAATAATACTAAAAAGTTCCTAGCACCCATAGTGGTAATTTTGTAATCATAAAAAGTATAATAGTATTTTAGTAAATATGCTTTGTGTGAGTTAGGGCGAGGCGATCAAAATCCATCCCTACCCCACCTCAGTGGTGAGGACGTGTATTTTATCATGTCCTTGCCCCCCACTTCTTTGTAGCAGAGAGACAAATTGGGTTTAGTCAAGATGGAATTGCCATCCTTAGGCATGCATGTTTATCCAATAATCTGCTATATATATATTACCAAAAAACATATATTAACAAAATAGAATTTTCAAAATCGCCAAAATACACTTGAAATCTATACAATAGTATAATGAATGAAATAACTCTAAAACCTCCAAAGAGAAGGAAATACTGAAACATCCAAGATGACAGAAATATCTTTGTGCCTCAAATTTAGAAAATACCCTCAAAGTAACAAAAACAACAAAATGATCAAAATAATTTTTGAAAACTCTAAAAGGATTGAAATACACTCAATATCTATCTTCAAAACAATTGAATTATCCTCGAACCTTTAAATGGTCAAAATACCACCAAAAACCTTTGTCATGACAAAATAACCCTAAAAAATATATAATAAAAATAATAAAAACACCAAAATGACCAAATATTATAATCAAATTGAGAGATGGAATAAAAAATTTTATATGAAATCTTCTCCCATCTATTTGACTTTTTAACTGAATAATTTGACTCAATATGTATCATATTATTTTTAACTTTATGGTCTATTAGATCTTATTTTGGATTTTATGAAGGAATGGGGGTTTTATTAACGAGTGTAATTATTTAATTTGGACTTTGCATTTTTGTGTGTGGATAATTCGATTGTTGGGACTTCGGATGGTGGAATTAAACTCTGTTAGAAACATTAGGACCTAGTTGAACTACAATGCTCTTGGCAACTTAGTAGTTAAAACCAAGGAGTCCAAGCCAATTAGTGTTACAATATGGTGCTAATTCTGCATCTAAACCCTTCCCCCCTAGACTCCTAAGCACCTTGTACATGGAGATGTGTCAATTAAGTTACAAGGCTCTTGACATAATGTCAAGGAACTTTAGTTATAGGTCACTAGTAGAAATAGAAGATTTCAACAGAAGATAACCTTCCCAATTAATTGGGTGTTTTTAGAACAATTTCCCAAATCCAAAGTATTAGAATTGGTTTCCAATAAGTTTGTGTCCTCACCTAACTAAGATGCTGGCTTTTCTATGTAACTTTGAGCTTACAAGCTTAAAAGTTAAAACTAATTTCCTATCCAGAAGAAGAAGTGCTAGCACCTAGCATAGTGATAGTAATTACTTTAAGGACTTGAATTACATGCCACTTACTTTAATTAACAACACTTTAGTATTGTGATGCACAACTTGAACATCTTGAATTTAGTTCAAGTTTATAATTCTATTTTCTAGTCTAACTCATTATGTGTTTTCAATTCTTGTTAATTGGCAGCTATCCTGAATTCAAATTTATTGAAGGAATTGTTGAAAAGATCTTGAGTGCCATATTAAGGGACACACCACTATATGTTGCTAAATATCCAGTTGGAATAAATTCTCGGGTAAAGGCCATAGAATTACTTTTAGATATTGAGTTAGATGGAGTACACATGGTAGGAATATATGGCCCTGGTGGAGTCGGTAAGACAACAATAGCAAAAGCTACTTATAATAGAATTTTTAATCAATTTGAAGGAAGTTGCTTTCTAGAGAATGTTAGAGACAAATCAAGAACAAATGATGGCATAACCAATCTACAAAAGACACTTCTTTTTGAGATCCTAGGAGATACAAATTGGAATATGGCCAATGCCTCTCGTGGAATCAATGAAATAGAGAGAAGGCTTAACAAAAAGAGGATTCTTGTAATTCTTGATGATGTGGATGAATTGGACCAGATAGAGAAATTATTAGGAAAATGTGATTGGTTTGCTTCTGAAAGTAGAATCATTATAACAACAAGAGACAAACACTTGTTAGCTACTCTTGGAGAAGGTCATTCATCCTACAAAGTTAAGGAATTAGATGAACATGAAGCTTTTGAACTCTTTAGTAAACATGCTTTCCAAAAAAAACAACCCGTGGAAGATTATTTAGAAATTGTAAACCAAGTTGTACATTATGCGAAAGGCCTTCCATTAGCTCTAGTAGTAATGGGTGCTGATTTATGTGGAAGAACTACATGTGAATGGAAAATTGCAATAGATAAATATGAAAGAATTCCTAATAAAAATATTCAAAGTATACTCAAAATAAGTTATGAAGGATTGGACGAAATTGAACAGGATATTTTCCTTGATATTGCATGTTTCTTCAAGGGACTCCAAAAGCATTATGTTGTAGATGTACTAGATGCTTGTGATTTATGCCCAAATTATGGTATTCAAAAACTTATTGATAAGTGCCTCATAACTTTGGGTGAATGTAATGAATTGTTGATGCATGACTTGCTACAACAAATGGGTAGGGAAATTGTTCGTCAAGAATCACCAAAAAAGCCCGGAAAACGTAGCAGACTATGGAGTTATAAAGATGTTCTTGAAGTACTAAATGAAAATACGGTATGATCGAGTTATTTTGATTCATTTTTTCTTTTTCTTTTTTTCCTTTCACATGGAAGATGTATTGATTTTTTCTTTTTAATTTGGAAGAATATTTAAGTTTATCAATTGATTTTGTTTAAAATTTAATATTTGTTATACTTTTGTGTATTATTATTCACTTAATGCTTTTTCTAATTAGGGGTCAGATAAAATTCAAGGCATAATGTTATGCTCGCCAGAAAACGTGCAATTAAAAGCAGACTTTCTTAAAAAGATGAAAAATCTTAGATTGCTTATAATTAGTAATGTACACATTTGTGGAGGCATTGAATATCTTCCCAATGGATTAAGATTGCTTGATTGGAGTGAATTTCCTTTCTCTTCCTTGCCAACCACATTTCATCCTCAAAAACTCGTTGCACTCAAAATGCCACAAAGCCACATCAAGCTGCACAAGCCTTTCAAGGTATTATTATTAGTATTTGTTAATTATTATTTCTTTAAACTAAATTTTGAAGTTGGTTGAAGCTATATATATATTTTACTTTTTTTTGTGATGTTACAGCTCGAAAGCTTGACTTATATGGATTTCAGTTCTTGTCAAGAGATTGAGATGTTGCCTGACTTGTCAATGGCCACACCAAACCTAAAGTGTTTGCTTTCTCGTCAGTCTAAAAATTTAGTTGAGGTTCATGAGTCTGTTGGATGTCTTGATAAGCTTATAGCATGGGACCTTGAGGGTTGCACTAAACTTAAAAGTCTTCCAAGGTTGCTCAAGATGAATTCTCTTTTGTATCTTTGTCTTTTTAACTGCTCAAGCCTTGACAACTTTCCTGAGATTTCACAAGAAATGGGAAGTTTAGTGTTTTTAGATGTGAATAAAACTGCTATTACAAAGTTGCCTCAATCATTTGGAAATCTCACTAGGCTTGAGCAGTTACTCCTAGGTTCTAAAGACCATTTGGTACATCTTCCAATTAGCATTTATGACTTGCAAAATCTTTGTGAGCTCACTATGTATGGCAGTGCTGAATTTCCAAGGGCTGTGAGGATCGATAGACAACCACAATGCAATTCTTATGGTGGATTGTCCAAAGATGGTTTTTGGAGGTTGAATAAACTAAGTCTTCATGGGTTTTCAATTCCTTCAGAATTAGATTTTGTTTTGACTTCTTGCTGTACCCTCTCTTTGAAACAATTATATATATATCCAAGCAATGTAGCTACACTCCCAAAAAGCATTATTAGATTTGATAGATTACATACACTTTGTATTAAGGGGTGCGCTGAGCTTGTGAAAATTCCAAGGCTTCCACAAAGTATAACAAAAGTAGATGCGTCAAGCTGCTTCTTGTTGGATTCACAATCATCAAGAAAATTATTGATTCAGGTCTCTCTCTCTCACATAAAGATATACAGGAATTTCTAGGGATACTCCCAATTTTACTGTATTAATCTTACAAAATTGGTGTGAATCACAGAAAAGCAATTTAAACATTATATATATGCTGTTAAATGACACCAACCACATTCATTGTCACTCCAATCTATAAAGATTTTCTAGTAAAATTGATAGTAAGCTTAACATTTTCCAAGAATCAATTATGGTTACCTTCCCAAGTACATTACTAGTTTGCTAAATTGTAGTTTCTTAAATTCTTGTATTGTATGCAGTTTGGAGAAAAGTTAGGGCTTCCACAAGATATAGCATGTTTAGGTGTGAGAAGCAACATATCAATGGATCCACAGTCATCTAGTGGATTGTCACTTCAGATTGACCTCCCTTCATTTCTCGGCAGCTCTGAGTTCATTGTATTTAAGAATGTGTACTTCAAATCTGAAAGCTTGCATGTTAATTCTGATGGTGAGGACACAAGATGTGAATATGAAATCGTAGTACCAGGAAATAAGGTTCCAAAGTGGTTCAACCATCGAAGTATTGAAAGTTTTATATCATTCTCCACTGGTCCAGAATTTCCAACAATTTCTCTTTGTCTTGCTTTTGGATTGCGGGATGATGTTCTCTACGAATATCTTTGTGATGTCAACATTTCCATCAATGGTATTAAACGAGAGCTCAAAGTGAGACTCTTTGATGCAATTAGGTGTGATCATCTTTGGCTTTACTATAGACCTCATAGCTCATTGCAGCAGTTATTTCAAGACTTGAATCTAGGTGATAGAAATCATGTTGAGATTTCATGTAAAATCTCTCATTGGACTAGTAAGCCTAGACAAGTTGTTCCTATCATTAAAAGGTCGGGTGTCCATGTAGGATGCACATGTCCTCAAAATTCCCACGACAACTATGAAGGAGTCCAACCTCGATACCATCAAATTTCAAAGAGAATTGTGCACCAACGGCTCAGACCATTTCTTTGCCAAGGTCCAGGTTTTATTCTGCGCAGACTGTACCATACCTTGTGCCCAACTCGGAGTACTTCTCGTCAGCCATTACTAAAAGCACACAAAATCAAAAATAACAGCAGCAAGAAAAATATGCCACTTGGTGAACCAAAATCACAAAAGAGGAGTCGTGCTGCATTAAACATCACCAATGTTTCCAAGATAGAGGATATGCCACTTGGTGGGCAAAAAATTCAAAACCAATTCGAAATGAGAATGAGAACAAAGAGAATGAGAACCACTTAATCAAAATTTGAAGAAATATGCCCAGGTACCACAATGAAATTTTTGAAATAATTTTCTTTTGTGTCGTCCCTGTTCTGTTACAACTGCATTGTTTAATGTCAAGATGTCTCCTTTTTTTTTTGTATAGTATAGATATGTCTCCTTTAGTTGCATTGTTTCATTCTTGTAGGTGTCTTTGTCACTTCACTACCTCTCTCTCTAAATGAACAAGCTTATTTTTGTGGGGGTATAAACCCAATTCTAAAGGACGTTGATTCAAAGAAAAAGCAGAATTAATGAAAGTTGTAATTTAATTTGTTACAGAATTCAATTTCTTTTAATGGTAAAATTTTTCAAAATTATTCCAACTCCAAAATTTTTTTTTTTTTTTTTTGTAACTTACCGATTCTAATTTCTTTGACTGCTTAAACATCGAGTTGCATTAATTTTATTTCTGGTATGATTGTTTTGGTTTTTCACAATATGATTAGAGCTCCAACTAAGAGGCCATCTCCCTACCTTATCGCTCCCTTTAAAGAGAAGGGGGGGGGGGGGGGTGGCTTCAGCAGTTTCCTTAGCCAATTGAGGCCTTGATGCCATGCCTATGATCACCTGCCTAGAATTTTGCGTTTTAATTCCAATGTTGATTTTCCTCTAGCAAGTTGTTTGTGAAGTGGATTAGTTTGTTGTTTTATCCTCTTTTTTTTTTTTTTTTTTTTTTTCAGATTTACAACTTGCCCAAATATAGTCATACTATTTCACAATCTGCTTAAAGAATTATGTTCTTGAATTTACATAATATAACAGCCAGATGTTGCTTTGTACGGAAAGGATATGGGGGCAGGTGACTGGTCACTTCAAGAGGTTGGCCTCCGACCTGATATTAAAATAAACGTGTAATGATGCTCCTGCTTAGTTAAGAATCATAAGCATGGATCAGTTGTTTACCAGTTGAACATGTTCTTAATACACTTTCTGCTCATTCCAAGGCCCTTTCTTTCTATTAAAACTTTGCAGGCTTTGAACCAACAACTTTTTATTCTGTTTTATGATGTATATTCCTTTTTCTTATGCTAACCTGCTGCCCAATATTTTCTTATTGTTGATTTATATGTTCTTCTCCTAGTTGACTTTTGAAGTAAAAGTTTTTATCTTTGCAGGCTAACTTGGAGTTCTCTTTTTCTTTTAAAGGCTTAAGGCTAAGCCGAAGAGAGTTTTATTGGCTTGATCCAGTCAAAGAGGATAAAAAAAAAGGGAAAAGAAAGACAAACATTTGTGCAGTTGGTGATTCTTCTTCCATTCAATATTTATATTTGCACTTATTAGTTGTTAATAATTTTGAAAATTCAAAAGTTTGCTATTTAGCATATGTATCAAGATTCTAAATTACTATTGTGTATTTAAGTACTATGTATGATTGTTTCTGATGAAATTCATTTGAGGGGCATCGAATTATATCAGGTTCTTTGATCTTCTCCTATTCAACCCCTCTTCATACTAATCTCCTTTGTTTGAGGCACCAGGCAATCACACTGGATCACCACTTCATGGCCATTGAATTCAACAAGACCCAAAGCCAACTAGTTGTTTCCTCCATACTTTCATCCATTCCAAGGGGATTTAAAGGTGAGTTTCATCTCTCTCAATTGCTTATACTCCATGACTGAGGGAAGTAGTTTGATAGTGGTATACTAGAGTTTGAGTGGTTGTTAGGACTTAGGAGTGGGTATGGCCGGATTTTAGGGAGTCATTGGATGTCAAGTATGTTAGTTCCTATTGTATTTTAGACTAAATACAAGTATATGGTGAATTAGGGAGAAATTTTATTAAATAGATAAAATTGAGCATGGAAGCCCAATATAGTGAAGTGAATGAATGTTAATGCTTGTGGCTTTAATTTAAGTCAAGTTTTGGACCTGATTTCTTTAGGAAAAAAAAAAAAAAGAAACCTATCACCTTACGTGAATATTAATAAATTTTGAATTAAGATTGTGAGTTGTTTTCATTTGAGGTCAGACTTTTGGAATTTTTAGCCACCTAGGTTTGTTAGGTCCAAATTTTGCTACTAAAGTTAAAATTCCTTTTCTTTTTTTTCTTTTTTTTTTTTTCCATTTGGAAAGGTTGGGGAGGGGGGCATTCATGTTGAGATGAATTTTCTTTGATATTTAGGTAGCTTGGATCTCAGTTGGATAATGTTATTGTTTCATGAATATTACAAAGTGCTGTATGATTTTGTAATTTGTAACCCTTGATGTTAACAAATTCCCAACTGGCTTCTTCCGCAATATAGTTCTAAGTAAAGGGATCCTGGAGGCACTCTAATTATGTTTCCAGGTGGGAAAGGAAGTGGAGCTTTCAAACTTTTTTAAAGATTTTTTTTTTTTTTTGGTAAAAAGAACTTTTTTAAAGATGATCCTATCATCTTTTGTTGGAGATATACAACTGAGATAAGTTTTATTAGTTATCTACTTCTAGGCTTTGAGATGTTCCCAAATAAAAAAATGAATGTGGTTTCATGTGTTCTAGGTTGCAAGGTAGTTTTTCTTCCTATGCCAATTTAAATTTGAAGTTGGTACTAAGAATTTTTTAAAGGTAGTTTAGAAGTGTCCTGCCTTGGATCCACTTTTGTCATTCCTAATAATACCCTTGCAAATGTTCTTGTTATGAAGCTTTAGTTAATGATTTGTGGACATGCAATTTGCAATCATGCTAGCTAGTCAGTGATAAGGAAGAGCTTATCAATATGGATACATGCTAGAAACTTTGAGTTGGTAACATAATGGGAAAGGCAGGGGAGGTGTGCATATGAATAAAAATGTGCTTGAAGTTTCATGCATTAAGCCAAGATGTAGTTGTCTTTGCATGTACTGGAAATTGAAAATAATTTTTGGTCTTTTGCACTATCAATGTGAATTGCTCTTCATTCTTATTCTTACTAGTTCAATTTTAGGCTTTACAATATTCTAATTATAGGAGATTTTTGGATGCTAATGACCTCTGATTATCTGCACCCAGATTGCATGGCATCTGTGTTTCAGTTAAGTTATTTGTGGGTTTTGTGCAGCATCAATTCTGTTCAAGAATGGAAAATCAGCATATGAGGATATCTTCAGAGGTACACACAATGTTCTTCTGGCTTTGTTATTTAGGTGGCACTAAGAATGAAAGACAATTGTTGTGATATTATGCGGATTGATGCCATTTATAGGAGAAAAAAGAAAGCAAGAGAGAGAGAGAGAAGGGGTGTAAGAGAGAGAATGGAATGACAGGAACAAGGCCTTGAAAAGTCATTACAATAGTTTGTGGACTCAATTCAAAGATGCAAGGATCAATCCTGGGCAAGATGGATTTTCTTGTGATGGTACTAAACAAATGGTGGTAGACTGTCATCATGTTTTTTGGTGCCTGCATTGAGGTACATTAGTTTTCTGTTCATGTTTTCATTTAATATCTACCTTTGGGGTGATAGTGAATTGACAAAATATATCACATACAACAGCAGATTGAAGATACAGCCAATCAATTCATGATATAGACAATGACATTCATGGAGTGGATATTGGTGTGTGTATATCCCATCATGGATCTGCAGAAAGAATGACTGGTCTGGTACATTGATTTCCTGGTCTAATTTTTTTGGCTATTTATCTGGTAGTGATTGTAATTTATTTCGTTTCTTAATTGATGAATTAAGTGGGAACTAAATGCAGTAAGACTTATTTAATTATTATCTGTTCTCTATTAGCTTATAGCAATGCTAACTCTAAGGCAAACATCTTCAACATGAAATGTACGAAAAACATGTCCAACTAGCAAAGACTGATCCATGCATAAGATTTGTTAGGCATCATCCAACTAGCAAAAAGTGACCCATGCATAAGATTTGTCACTTTGTATAGGCATCATCCCGGTCAGAGGCTAACTTCTAGGAGTGATAGCTTGCCAGTGCAAATACTCTTACCCTGCAAACCGCAAATCAATAACCTGTGCAAAATACAAGAAAACAATTCCTGAAACAGATCATTATATAGAATTTTCTTCAAAAAGTTGATTATATAAAATTATTATGTTTCAATGAGTTGTACTTTTGAAAGTACAAACAAGGTAAAATAACTACTAGTCGATTTCACACAAACAACCTGGAGGGAATAATCATTGGAAATTGGCTCTCTACTTTGCAGAAGTCTAGGCAGGTGACCATCCCCAAGGAAATTGAACTCCATTTTTCTTATAACAACCATACAATTCACCTACATTGTTAGAGAATTAAAGAATAAAATAGTCCAAGAAAATTAGCATTTCCCCCATTTTTGAAGGGAGCAAAATCTATTTGTAAGATTTTAAGTCACTCTTGGTTAAATGCTTCTACCCATTCCCATAGACTTGGCCAGCTAGTAAAATTGTTGAACTCCCAAACGACTTTAAAATTGTACCAAATTTAACAGTTTAATGGCTTTATGAGTGGAATACCTAGCCCTAAATTTCAGTCCAAGGATCCACTCCTACTCTGACTTCTGAATTTTTCTTTTTAATGGTTTTGAGAAGTTCCCTTGAAATTTCTTCTCCCAATTGAAGGTTATCATCCGTGAAGGTATTAACACCATTCTGAACCAAAGCATAATACAAATGGCATGTAAAACCATAACGGGTATCTTCATTTCTAAAACTCAAGAAGACATCAAAGTCCTTGGATTGGTGGGTGAAAGAGGAAGATGAAGCTCCATTGCTTTTCAGAAGAGCCGTAAAGGATTGCTCAGCAGATGGTTGAGCAGATCTGAAAGGATGAGGAGAATGAAAGATGTGATGAAAATTTGGAAGAATTGGCTCTTGGACTATCGCCTGCTCACAAATTACGTATTGACCAGGGTTGTCTAGATGACTCAAGAAATGGAATGACAAATTGGGAAGAGCTTTAAGATAGATTGGTTCCCATTTAGTGTTAGTGGATGACTCATGAGTCATAAGGGTTCTTTTGTAAATCACTGATTGTTTTTGAGTCTTCAGTGAAAAAAAATATATAGAAAAAGAAAAGGAGATAAGAAAGGAAGGAAAGCCAGTCCATGATAGATCAAAGTGCTTACATTAATGGAAATGATTGAGAGACCCTATCTTCCACGATTTGTCAAAAAAGTTAATTACTTTTTTGCTTTCTCATAAAATATTTCCTAATATATATATATATATATATATATATATATATATATATGAAAGAAAACTTCTTATGGTTCCATATTCTCTATTTCTGTACCCAAAATGTTGGCCTCAGACTAGGAATAAGCAGCAGTGGCCAAAGCTTAAGAAGCTATGGTAAGATACATTTCTCTCACCTTTCACTTCAGCTCAATTGAGTAAAGATGTTGATAAGAAGCAAATATTTGTAAGAAATTTGCAATCACCATATCTGTGAGTGCCCAAAATGGAAGAAAATAGACAAAATTCTTAAACAACAGAGTAACCAGAATCATAATTATCGTAACACACAAAACAAGCAGCGTCACTGTTCTGTGAATTCAATATTACACCATTCATCATAGTCTTAACAGTAAGTAACCAAATCTCAAACATAGTTTGGACTGTTCTTTGGTAGCTGATCATCTTCGTCTTTCACAATTTGAAGTAGCTTTATGTGGCCTCGTGAATTTATTTCTTTCCATGAGACATGCACTTCCCATTGTGCACATAGCTTATTATGCTAACTTACTTTCTTTTTCTGGCGTATTTGCAAACTTCCATGAGCAGTGAATAAAAGCGTCAGTTGTTCTATGCCCTGCCACCTCGTTGATGGTTATTACATCAGAAATCTCCTTCAAATCTTCTTTGGTGAGCTTCACTCTAAAGGAACTGATATTGGCATCAAGATTTTTAGGGGGTGTTTGGTAGAGTAGTTTGAGATGAGATTTTTGCAGTTTTTTTAAATACGTGTGGGTGAAAAAGTGTGTGAAAATGTGTATAATGTTGTTTAAAATGTGAAAATATGAGTTTAATTTTTGTAGTCCCTACAAATCCATGAGAAGTGTTAAAAAAATATATCAGTCACAAGCAATAAATCTTAGTTCAAGACCATATTTAAAAAATTAGTGCAGGTCGTGATATACACAGTACTACTACTAAGGAGTTGTTATCTTTGGACCGAAGGATACCCCCTCCCTGCCCCCCTCCCCCCCCCTCTCTCCCCAGAATAAAAGAGGGAGGGGGCAACTGACAAATTTTAAGAGAGGAAATATTACAAGATTAAAAAACGATAAATTCAAAAATTCAGGAATTATGTGAGAATCATCCAGATAATATATGGACATAATTCAAGAAAAATCGTAATTATGACTTTAGTTTCTGTTATGAACACCACACGTAGTTGAGTTTACTCAAGTTGTACACGCACATTTTTGGGACCAGATTGTTTGAGCTACAGCCTACATAAGAAGTATATGGCTAAACATAAGATTTGATTACTCTTCAAATGAGCCACATAACTTTGTATGCTGCAAAGATGCTGGTGTATTGGGCAAGAAAAACTGATGGAAGTTTGAGATTACCATCAAATTTCAAGAAGTTATAAGACTGAAAACTTTTCTACCTAAATACAGTTGCTGAACATGCCATGATTGTGTCATACTAGTTGTGAATTGGCAGGTCACAAAGAAAAGTGGGGTTTTGTTCATTCATAACATGAAAAGTAGGTACAGTACTCTAATCCATTTTTCTTGATAATGAAGGAGGTATTTCAGATTTTATAGTGATTGACTGATGGTGAATTTAGAGCAGCCTCAGTGGAAAAACATGCCACTTTATCTCTTCCCCTGATTAGCCCAAGCTATTCTTCTGCCCATTAAAGTTGAAAGGCTGCTGGTAAAAGATGAATACTTGAAGCTGAAGGTGAATAAACATTAAAAAGGAGTCACTTACCAGGGATAGGTGCCACATCATCTCCTTGATGAAGAATCCATCCAAGTGCAAGTTGTGCAGGGCTGCATCCATGTTTTTCAGCCAACTTTCCTATTTGAAAATAAATGGTCTTGTTTTGCTCTAAGCTCTCTGCTTGAAATCTAGGATGTATGTTCTGATGAAAGGAAAGGTTACACATTAGTCCCAAGCTTAATCTCACAAGCAACAAGAAAAAATAATAATAAATTTGCAACAAGCCCATTAAAAATTGTTTGTATGTCTTGTTAGGTATTTTAGTGTTGGCTGATTAAATCACGAAGTTTCCTTGTAATTGTTCAAGAATTTTAATTTTTAATTTGGTGTAATTGAGGGTGAAGACGGAAGATTGTGTTCACTGTGCACATCTGTAAAATTTGGTTGAGTGGACTTATATTCGGTCGGGCGAATATATAACGTAGTTCAGAAGCATGGTCGACAGTCTTTCATTCAACATTCAGTCGAGAGAACTTGTTAAAGAAAGCACCAACTTAGGCTTTTACAACACTTTTTGGGGCCAATCACTCCTCAAACCCTTGACAAATAAAGTCTAAAATTAAACCCTGATTTTAGAGGAGTGATTTCAAAGGAGGAAGATGGCCAATAAATCCTTGAGAAAAACTATTCCAAGCGCAAAAGATCTTTCACCCTCTCCCATTGCCTAAATTTGAGAGGATTCACACTACCAAGCACAAGAAAACCACCTGTGTTGTTGGAGCATTCATTAAAACCACAAAGACTTACCAAAATCTTCAAGAAGTCTTGAAGTATCTGTTAGGAATCCAGATTTGGTTAATTCAATCAATTTGCAAATTATGCTTTCCAATTCAGATTTGGTTAACTCAATCCACAAACCAATATTCCAAAATAAATAACTGCAGAAAATAAAGAACACAAGCAATATGATTACAAAGAGAAAAGCCTAACAAGAAAACTCTCTAGGGGTTTACCACCACTCCTCAAGGAAACAAATCCACTCATAGAATATAAGTTTGTACAATAGAATTAACTCTAATTCTGAAGCTACCTCTACTGTATTTACCAACATGACTGCAAGCAACTCCAACTCCTTGAACTTTTCTATGGCAGATTCTATTCATATGAGCACTCTGTTTATGACTTAAAGAACCCTCTAGAAGGTTTCCACAACTAGTTAGTGTTATGCAGTATCTTTAGCATTATTACTGGTCTGGAGATCTTCTTTGGTTAATGGTGAGTGAGAACTCGGTCATGAAACCCTAAGCATATAAAAACACAGCCCTCAAAACTTATTTAAGTTGTCTCATATTAGTCCTTTTATACTCTAGCAAGTAGATCACAAAAAACTTCAGATTGGATGAATTAATTGTCAGGATTGAGAATCTGGATCCATGATTCTCAATTAACCAATAGGTGTCAAGAGCCTAGAGACATGTCAAGCTTTTTTTGATCAATTGATAGGTGTCGAGCTATGTGTTGAGATTCCAAAATGTTTCTTCTTTTTTGAGGTGTTTTTGGGTTTGAGTCTTGAACTTCAAAACACATGCAGGACTTAACTTTTGTTAGCCAACTGACACACTATGAACCTAATAGTAACCAAGAGCCTTGTTTGGCAGTCAGCATATTGACTTGCTGCATCAAAAAACTGTGAAGATACAGGGCATGAATCTGCAGTTGCAAGCAAAAGTGGGGAGCTCAAGTACGGTATACTTTTTCAGAAAGTGTAGCAAGTGTAGTCTATACCATAACAGTCTTTGTAGTGGATTTGATGGGTTGGACTTTGGCCCAGCGTCTTTTTCCCAATTGGGTTTCACTTCATGAAAAATTCCTCGTCTGTGTGTGTAATTTTTTCATGTGTTGTTTATTTCATGCTTGATTATCCATGATTTAAATTGTGCATGAAAATGATTAATTAATGAGAGATGCTACGTCTACAATATTTTTTTAACATTTTCACAACAAATCACAGGTGGTTAGTTGTTATTAGTTCAAATTTGAACCTAACACAAAGATTACTTTTTTGCCCCAATAATACCAATCAATAACAACCTGCCATTTAGAATTTGTTCTAAAAATGTTGTAAAAATATTATAGACATATTATTTCACTTAATTAAATATCTAGAATTGATTCCTCGTCAGTGTTTTTTTTTTTTCATAATTTAAATGCACAGAAAAAGTCAAGACAAATATGTGCCACATACCAGAAAACTGTTTGCACGTACCCTTTCTATAAATGCTTTGCCACCAAAGAATCCATGACCAAGAGGGTTGTATGGTACTATTCCAATTCCAAGCTCCCTGTACATTTTGGCATATCCAAAGGACACTTTTCATTCCATAATGTGGAGTTCAAACATATTGTGCCAGCAGTATAGTAAAAGATAAATGCAAATAATCCCAAGTGGCTCCTCGGGCTGGAACCATGCATCAAGAAATATGCCTTATGAAGTGGAGGTCACTTGCTTAAATCTTCCTCATCCCCTTCCCTTACCTTGGGGGCGAGTCATTCTGAATGGAACACCCAATAGTTTTGAAGAGAATATGAGGCAAAATTTTTCAAATAACTATAAAAATCAAACTATATCATTAGTTAGCCAAAGTTTGAAACAAATTTGGTATATAACAAATCGAGTCCCTTAGACTCGATTTTGGAATGCTAAATCGAGTGCACAGATCTCGATTTCAACCTCATTCGGAGCTGATGTGGACACCTGGTCCACGTCGGCATAGAAATCGAGTTCTACGAACTCGAGTTCTGTCAAATAGAAATCGAGTCCGTAGGACTCGATTTCGTATCACCTAAACCCAGACATCGCTGAAGAAGAAAACGTTGAAGAACCAGAGATGAAGAAATCAAAACCCATGCGTCGAAGAAGAAGAAGAAATCAAAACCCAGAAATCAAAACCCATGCGCCGAAGAAATCAAAACCCAGAAATCGCTGAAGAAGAAAACGCTGAAGAACCAGAGATGAAGAAATCAAAACCCATGCGCCGAAGAAGAAGAAATCAAAACCCAGAAATCAAAACCCAGAAATCCGATCAAAACGCCGAAGAAGAAATCCAGAGAACAAAACATCGAAGAACACCGAGTGGAGAGTGGGTTTGATTCGTTTTGGATTTGATTAGTTCACGAGTTTTTGGGGCTTGGAAGTGGAGAGTTGCTGAAACAACACTCGGTTTTTGGGGCTTGGCTTGGAAGAACACCAAGTTGGTTTTTGGAACAACGCTCGATTCTTTGAATAGAACGTAAATTTCTGAAACAAAATGAAATCGAGTCCTAAGGACTCGATTTCTATTTGACAGAACTCGAGTCCTCTGGACTCGAGTTTTATGCCGACGTGGACTCCCTGTCCACATCAGCTACAAACGACCTTGAAATCGAGTTTATTACCCTCGATTTAGCATTCCAAAATCGAGTTCAAAGGACTCGAATTGTTAGATACCAAATTTGTTTCAAACTTTGGCTAACTAATGATATAGTTTGATTTTTATAGTTATTTGAAAAATTTTGCCAGAATATGAAGTTACCTGCAAAGTGGAACTATTTCTTCCTCAATTTCGCGAGTCCAGAGGGACCACTCCATTTGTACAGCCGTGATGGGATGAACTGCATGTGCCCTTCGTATTTTGTCGGCAAAATTTTTCAAATAACTATAAAAATCAAACTATATCATTAGTTAGCCAAAGTTTGAAACAAATTTGGTATATAACAAATCGAGTCCTTTAGACTCGATTTTGGAATGCTAAATCGAGTGCACAGATCTCGATTTCAACCTCATTCGGAGCTGATGTGGACACCTGGTCCACGTCGGCATAGAAATCGAGTTCTAAGAACTCGAGTTCTGTCAAATAGAAATCGAGTCCGTAGGACTCGATTTCGTATCACCTAAACCCAGACATCGCTGAAGAAGAAAACGTTGAAGAACCAGAGATGAAGAAATCAAAACCCATGCGTCGAAGAAGAAGAAGAAATCAAAACCCAGAAATCAAAACCCATGCGCCGAAGAAATCAAAACCCAGAAATCGCTGAAGAAGAAAACGCTGAAGAACCAGAGATGAAGAAATCAAAACCCATGCGCCGAAGAAGAAGAAATCAAAACCCAGAAATCAAAACCCAGAAATCCGATCAAAACGCCGAAGAAGAAATCCAGAGAACAAAACATCGAAGAACACCGAGTGGAGAGTGGGTTTGATTCGTTTTGGATTTGATTAGTTCACGAGTTTTTGGGGCTTGGAAGTGGAGAGTTGCTGAAACAACACTCGGTTTTTGGGGCTTGGCTTGGAAGAACACCAAGTTGGTTTTTGGAACAACGCTCAGTTGCTGAATAGAACGTAAATTTCTGAAACAAAATGAAATCGAGTCCTAAGGACTCGATTTCTATTTGACAGAACTCGAGTCCTCTGGACTCGAGTTTTATGCCGACGTGGACTCCCTGTCCACATCAGCTACAAACGACCTTGAAATCGAGTTTATTACCCTCGATTTAGCATTCCAAAATCGAGTTCAAAGGACTCGAATTGTTAGATACCAAATTTGTTTCAAACTTTGGCTAACTAATGATATAGTTTGATTTTTATAGTTATTTGAAAAATTTTGCCTATTTTGTCTGCACTAGCTTCAGACAATCCAATATACTTTACTTTTCCTTCTTCCACCAGCTTCTTAAGTTCCCTAATCTACGATCCAGAAAAATAAGTTTTCATATATGAATTGCCTAGTTTACAACTTCAGGAAAGTGAAGGAATAATACAGCACTACTTCTGAGTTGGAGTAAGGGAAATTCTGCTTATAAATATTGATGTCACATGGAGAATACATTTATAAAAAAGGGGGAAAAAGAAGTTTTGTAACACTTACAGTCTCCTCTATAGGTACTGTTGTGTCAATCCGGTGTTGATAATAGAGATCAATGTAATCCAAACCAAGGCGCTTCAGACTATCCTCAGGGGTACCATTTATTTCAACATTATTAAGATCAATTTTGACAATACCAAATTTTGTAGCTAACTGAATCTTTTCTCGAGGCAAGTGCTTCAGTGCCTGAAAATGCCTTTTTGAATTATACTGTTTACTCATAAGCCAACTAGAAAAAGCCACCAATTACTAAGGGTCCGTTTGGATAGAACTTATTGCTGAAAACTGAAAACTGAAAACACTGTAGCAAAATAATTTTTAAAGGGGTAAAAAACACTGTTCATTCCAAAAGTTACTGTTCATTGGCCTAAAATCACTCTTCATGGCCAATGAACAGTAACAAACACGCGTTGAAAAAAAAACAAAACAAAACAAAACGTGGACGCAGCTAGAAGAAGCTGGATCCAAACGTATTCTAAGAAAACCAATGTTACAGTAAAGATGCGCATTCAAATGGTTCAGTTTCTGTTTCTCGAAAGAGAAATAGCATGATACATGAGTGAAAACATTATGTTTGATTAATCAACTTAAACAAAAAAAATTTATTTTCTTCTTTTCAAAAATAAAAAAGGTTAGCTTCCTTGTAACCCCAAAGCATGGAAATTGTTTGGTGACAAATGTTTATGATCAAAGCTTTGGTATAAAGAAATTATTTTCTTAATTAGCAAAAAATTATTTAAAGCAGTCAATTAATATAAAAAATTATAATTTGGAAGAAGTTCTTCAGAAGTCATTTCCTATGATTCAGGATTTTGTTAAATACAAGATTGATCTTTCTAGATAACAAGTTATATTCTTTCAAAGGGTAAAAAGTGGCTCCCTTCCTATAGTTGGAGAATGCTTTTCTGAAAATAAGCTGGATCTATGATATCTTCTTAAAATAATACACAAACAATTCAAAGAGTAATGATCAGGGGGGGCGATTTCGTACCGTACCGGCCGGTACATATCGTACCGGCCAGTACCCCGGTACAGGTACACCCCCAGTACCGTACTGGTAAAAATACCGGGTGTACCGGCCTTGTACAGGCCTTACCGGAAGATTTCGGCCGTATCGGCCGGTAATGGAATACCGGTCCGAAATGTGTTCTGGGTTTTTTTTTTTTTTTTTTTTTTTTGTAATTAGGGATTTTTTTTAAGGGCAAGATAGTAATTTTGGCTTACCCTAAAATCACTATCTTCCCTTTCTGTTTTGCCGCAGCCTCCATTTCTCTTCTCTGTTTCTCTTCTCCGGTTTCTCTTCTCACTTCTCTCCCTCTCTGCGTCTCACTCTCAACTCTCAAGTCTCAAGTCTCAACAAAATTTATTTTACAGTTCTCACTTCTCTCACTCTCTGCTCCGGTTTCTCTTCTCCCTCACTCTCTCATTCTCACTTCTCTCCCTCTCCGCATCTCACTCTCAAGTCTCAACAAATTTCTTTTATATTGTGTTTTTTTTTTTCTTTGTAAGTTTGTATGCAATGAACAATTGAAGTAATGTTTTATTGTAAACATGGATTTTTGAGGTAATGTTTTATGGTAAATAGAGATTTTGTGTGTATGTGTGTGTGTGTATATATATATATATATATATTAAATATATAAAATAGCGGTAAACCCGAAACGGTACACTGGTATTGACCGGTATTCGAAATATACCGTACCGGTGGCCAAACCGGTACAGCCTCCGGTACGGTATTGACTTCCTTGGTAATGATAGTCACACACTCTTTAATACACACTGTCACGTGCTGAAATCATGTTTTTAAAACACAATTTCACAATTTTAATTGAAATCTTTTTAATAAAAACAAGATTTCAAAAGGAAGCGTGTATGGATTGTGCAATAGGGAGTGTGTAATTAGATTTTCCAAAATACAAATCAATCACATGATACATTTTACTGGTTACCTACTTTTCCAAAGTTATGTAATCTCTATAACCACACAGATCAAAATTATTAAAAATATGCTTTGTTGAAAAGGGTACCCTTGTTCATTAAATACAAACAAATTTCAAATGGAATTTTGTTCAGAAAATTATTCATTTACATAGACAGAATGAATTACTTCCAGCCCACAAATTTATATTCAAGGGCTCACCACTTACCATAGTCCACAATCCTAATCTAAGCAATGTAGACCCCAAGATTGATGTTATGTACATTATAAGCAAACTGAATAAGGTACTCAGAGGTATGCAAGCTAGTCTAAATGAATACAAACCATCTGAGATATCATTTTCAAGTAAATTTACCTTTCCCACCAAAACTTCATTAGCATGTTGCCCATAAATATCTGACGTATCAAAGAATGTGATTCCTTGACTGAATGCGTGCTTGATGATTGATATGCCAACCTCTTCAGGGACAGGATCATTGTAGCCTCCTGAAAGCCCCATACATCCAAACCCCAACTTTGAAACCTGGAGAACAAATAATACTATAAGTAATTATTGAAGAAAAATACCTCTTGTTTTGGTGGAAGGAAATTTAAGCAGGGATTTTAAGCTCTTTCCTCTCACATTTTCTCATGTGGGGAAAAAACTACTAAACAGACAAAGATTATATTATAGACAATGGTCTAGGCCTCTGATTATTTCTCAAGATGGAGTCAATGTGAATTTGATGAATCATTAAATACTGTCAAAGGTCAGAAAATAACTTGACAAGAAGGAAGTTTATTAACTTCCCATCTTATCTATATATTCAATATATAATAATGAAAGCTTTGCAATAAATTTTACAAAACTCCTGTTGTGTCACATCATTTGCATCTTTTCTTACCTTTTATTATTTTTGCAATTTTCACTTTATTCAACTTTTCATCTTCTTCTACAATTGTATTCTTATCCTTTATTATATCTTCTTAAATTCTACCATTTCACTTTATTCAACCTTTTACCTACGTCAACCATTCTTTTTCTATCTTAATTTTCATGTAAATTTCTTATTACTTCCTTTCTACCTCTCTCCTATTCCTTTCAAGTTGTCCACGACAAAAAATGCCATACTCTCTCTCTCTCTCTTCGATTTTGTTTCTCTTTTGGTGGGTTTTTGGTGTTTATAACCACTTTTTTTCTTCTACTAATGGTTCTTTTTGTTATTGTTAATTTAACTGACACATCATATTTCTCTCTTTTTGGAAAATTTGTATTGACTTTGGATTTTTTTTTTTCAAAATAACCAAATCCTCAAAACAATTTCATTGGTTAGCAAGGTTTTGAAACTATTTAACAATCTAACAAATTGAGTGCAGCAAACTCGATTTTGTTGTGCTAAATCGAGTATGAAGAGGTCGAGTTTCATGGAACTTGAGTCTCCACGACTCGATTTCCCTGGCAGGCTATGAACTTCACTAGACCAAAGATGAAGTTCCATGGAGATGGAGACCCAAACAAGAAAAACATAGAGATGGAGGAAACCAAATCGAAAGACCCAGACAAGAAAAACAATGGAGGAAAACAAATTAAAAGACCCAGACAAGAAAAACATAGAGATGGAGGAAACCAAACGCAAATGAGGAAGAAGGAGATTTGGGAAGATTGTTTCTGCCTTGCTCTTGGTTGGTGTTTCTGCTATGGAACTCGAGTGTGAGACACTCGATTTCCTATTGAAACTTGACCCCACCTCGCTCGATTTCAAAGAGCAAAATCAAGTCTAACAGACTTGATTTGCTAGATTGCTAAATAGTTTTAAAACCTTGCTAACTAATGAAATTGTTTGGGGGATTTGGTTATTTTGAAAAAAAAAAATCCACTTTTATGCATATGTAGTTGTTTTGGTATTCCAATTCCCGGTTACACTTTTTTTTTTCTTTATCTCATTGATTTTATTTTATTTGGGTTAATAATTAAATTTGTTGTTTTGCAAGTTACATTTGATTTTTTTAGAGTTCCGTTTTGATGTTAATTTATGAGACTTTACTCTGTTTATTTTTTAATCATTTTGTGGAAAAATGTTGTTTTTGTAGAGAAAGTATTCTTAGTAATTGATTTAGAAGTATTCTATAGTCCCACTTATTAAGACAAAAGCAAAGGTTAGTCAAAGGAAAATAATTGGATTAGTCACATGTTTTAGCTTTTGCAATTGTATTATTATTATTATTATTATTATTATTATTATTATTATTATAACACTTAATTATGATATTTTGCAAATAATTGTTTGTTTGATAATCTTTTTGGGTGGACAAATTTGCAATTTATGCAGAGAAAAAATAAATTATCAATATCAAATTATTTTCCTAATCGGTTTAGTTAATCATTGTTGAGCAATGATTGATATGACGTTTTGTTTTTTTGCAAAGTTTCTTCATATGGAATGAGTATGTTTTAATTTAGCATATATTTATGAATGTATTGAGATAAGAAATGTATTTAAAAAGAGAGCTTATGATCATATTTTATATACTTCAAACAGATAAATTGGTTTGGTATTAAAGATAAGGCTAAAATACAACTCACCCTCTAAACTTCACCATTTTCATTTCAGTCTTCCAAGTTTGTATTTTGTAATTTCAGTCCTCTAAGTTTCAATCTTCTTCAATTCAGTCTTCTAAATTTGTATTTTGTAATTTCAGTCTTCTAAATTTAAATTTTCCTCAATTTAGTCCCCTGTTAATATTTTATCTATGCCTACCGTTAACTTGTCCAAAAATGATATCGTTTGGCCCTTTATTTAATATTTAATTTTTATTTAATTATTTATTTCTTAATTAAAAAACGTTAATTAAAAAAAAAAAAAGACCCAGTCCATCCCCCATTGAAGAACACGAAATAGAAACCCCACTACCCCACTCCTGCCTAACTGCCTAACCCATCAATAATTGAGATTGAGAGGGAGAAAAAGAGATCAAGGGATCGAGAGGGAGAGAAGGTATTCCGGCGGCTCCGTTCTTGGTGTATTCGGCATCTTAGCTGAGGCCAATCCTCGGCAACTCTGCTCCAGATGCACTTGACTCCGGTTGAAATACCTCCTCTCCCTCTCGGTCTCTCAATGGAGGTGCCTGTGTTCTCGGCCACTAGGGTCACGGACCATGAGGCTAGAGAACCTTGGGTGCTTGTGCATCACTGAATTGAGTACCTGGGTTTAGTCTGGGTCTATGGGGTTCTTTAACCCGATTTCACAGTGGATTACTTGGTTTATTTTAGGTCGGAGGAAGAGCCTTTCTGCTGGGGTTAGACACGCGTCAATCTCTCATGATCTGTTGGTACTAGAGCGTTCCTCTAATTTGCTTTCTGTTTTTTATTATTTTTAATTTAAATTAACGTTTTTCTCTAAAATTAAGGAAAAAAAAAAGGTTAATGGCAGAAATTAACGGCATATTAACAAAGTACTTAATTGAAAAGGAATGAAACATAAATGACTGAAATTACAAAACCCAGACTTAAAAAGACTAAAATGAAATATTATCAAACTTAAAAGTTGTGTTTTGTATTTTGGCCTAAAGATAACATTAAAATAGAGGTTACAACTTACAAGTTGAAGTTTTTTGAATGGTGGGAAGACTATTTTTCTCTTTCCTTTCTAACTAAACTAGAAGGTTGCCCGCGCATTGCGCGGATAATGCTGTAAGCTTTTATGTAAAATGGTTTTTGAAATTTTTGTACATATATTATAACATAAATGGTGGATATTTTCATTACTAAAATCACCTACAATTATAGTAGAAATTTTAGAGCATGTAGGCATATTTTGTTGTCTACCATCAGTTGATCGTAAACCAATTAATTGCAAGCATACATTATGCATATCAAACTCCTTGAACCTGTCCCTTGTCATATGAAATGTCTAACTAAGGTGTTGACCCTATGAAGCATCTTCAGTTGATCGTAAACCAATTAATTGCAAGCATACATTATGCATATCAAACTCCTTGAACCTGTCCCTTGTCATACGAAATGTCTAAGACATTGACCCTAAGAAGCATCTTCAATAATATTTTAACTATAGCAGTGCTAAGGTTGCATAGTGATTCATGTCTAGGCAAAGCAACAAACACACTTTGATATCGTCAAGGCTCTTGTGGATAGTCATACATGATACTTGACCAATAAATAAATAAAGCAAGTAGTTTCAATGATGGTTGAGGTAGACATGATTTAACACATTTAACAATTTTTTAACCACCGCACACCCTTGGTGCAATGCTCACTGCACAAGTACTTATGGTGTGTGGGAGGTAAGGGTCGGGATTCAAGTCTCCAGGAGGGACCTTCACACACATATACACTTAGATTAGGTTAGAATAGAAATTCTATCTTCTATAAAAAAAATTAATAAATAAATAAAACAATTTTTTAACAAAGGTGTACCAGTATAATATATTTAACAATTTTTTAATACCATTTTGAGTTTATATAGATTCTAAGCTAACCTTCAAATAATGGAGGCACCACATAATTTTTTTTGCCCACTTAGTTCTTAATTTGTACCTTTGGGGTTCTATTGTTTCTTTCTTTGTTCTTATTTTTAACAATTGAGTTTCTATCATTTAGTAGGACATAGAATATGTGTAGATTGTGGTGATTATTTTAAAATTTTACTACCAAATAATACTTAACCCCTCAATAGGTAAAAGAAAATTATTCACCTAAAAATAATAACTTCTTTCTTACCCGTAGCTAATATAATTTGTTTCACTTATGTCAATTATATAGGCTACTACATCATACAACCAAATAAAAATAATAAATTTTCTGTCAAGCATTTTATCAAATACTATGGATTCAAAATAAAATATATGATTACTCTTGGGCTCTTTGCACTTTGAATCCCACAAAAGTTTTGCCTCCATTGGCGCTTTGAATGTGACCCAATCCATAGAGATATATGTATTTGTGCTCCGACTACATGTGGCTTGGAGGAGCTTGATTTATTGATTAAGCTTCTTCCTCATTGATCTTTCTACTTGATCAACAAAACCAGATTAGTTACTCAACCTGTCTTTGCCTTAGGGTCTAAATATTACCCAATTCAACTAATTTTCTTAATCACATCCTCATGTAACATATTTAAATCACTCACCAAAAGTCAAATCATAAATTACAAAAACAAGGTGGCTCAAAGAAAAATCTCAACCAAGAAATGCTTCAAATGAAAAGAAACAAACCACCATCTAGTTCGATTATCAAAAACCCATTACCAAACAACAAAAAAGAGTGAACAAATTGAGTATTAGTATTTTGTACCTCTTAGATACTGAAGAAGGGTTTGATAAATTAGGGGCTGGTGGCATTTTCTCCTTGTGTTTACGTTCCGTTTGTTTCGATGGAAAACTTTGTGTAAAAGTAGTTTTTCATATTTTCTAGTGTTTGGTAGCATAAAAAAAGATGAGTCAAAGGAAAACTATATCTGGTCAACATTAAAAGTATGACTTATTTTTAGAAATTGTTTTCTATTAAATTTTTTTGGAAAACAACTATATCTCACAGCAAACTAAATAAGAGAAGTTAGGAGGTTGTTTTTCAACTTATTTAAAGTTGTTACAAAACATTAGAAAATGAGATAGTTTTATAGAAAATATTTCTTGGAAAATGACTCGTTTCCTAGAAAATGTCATTGCTAAAACAAACAGAGCGTTAGTGACTTTAGTCCCCGGCCAAAACATGATAAAGTTGAAGCTTTAATCTACCTGAGTCTATCTTCCCTTAAACATTGCAAACCGCAAACTTAGTATCCCAAATAAAATTTTGAAAAAAAAAATTGAAAGAAAGAAACAAAGAGAGAGAGTTGGCAATATTTATTTATTTACAGACACTAAGAAAGGAGCTTTTATCCATGAACTCAAAGAGAAATTGTTGATCCATCAATATATAATTTTCAAAAGAAATAGGTACAATAGTGTGCGTTTAATTGAAAGGGGAAGTGAAAGAGTTTTTTGTTTGTGTTTTTGCTAGAAGAAGTGAAGAGTTAAGACTTAAGAGACGTAGAAAGAACTGAAGAGTTAAGAAAGGGAATGAATGAAATTTAAAAAATTTAAGATGGGTTTGATCTCAACAGAAATTACTTGAAAAATATAATATTATTGTAAAGGTGTAATAGTGCAAAGCGTGGTCTCACTTTGCCAGGTGCTTATCCATAGTGTGCATTTAAATTTGAACAGAGAAGTGAAAGTTTTTTTTTTTGTCCGGAAGAAGTGAATAGTCTTTTTTTTATTTATGGAAAGAAGTGAAGAGTTAGGAGAGAGGAAGAAGTGAATTGATTTTTTATAAAGCAATAAGTGCTAAACATAAAAGCTACATTGTTTTAATTTTTGAAGTTGGAAAACATCATTTCATAATAAAGAGGATTGCAAAGAACTCATATAGAGCGCCACATGGCAGAACCTCATGCACTCTCGCATGAGGTCTCTGCTTTTATATATATATTGATGATTGGAAAAACTTAATCCTTGTTATATTCTATCACTAGCGAATTGGCTTATAATATGAGCAGATGACAATTTTAATATAAAAAGAAAGTAAAAGATACGTGTGTGTATATATATTTAATTTTTTTATTTATAAAGAACACACAATTTCATTATTAAAAAAAGAAAGCAATGTTTATTTTAGTTTTAAAAAATTCCTTGCTCTTAGTTGGTTGGTTTGGTAGAGGGTTATAAAAAAAAAAGAGCATTCAGTAATTAGTAGTTTAATACATCAAAATGAAAAAAAAAAATTTGAGAAAAATACTTTGTTACAGATGACTAACCCTAATATAAGATTTTATGCATATTTTAAAAAATAAACTATATATTATTTATATTTCATTACAAAATAATCACATATTCTCATGCATCATACTGTAAATCATAAACATGACAAGAGATTTAGGTGATGACATGAACTGATGATTTAATGAGTATGCATTGTTCTATTTTGCCATCTATCAAAATTTTCCTGGTTTTTCTTTTCAAGATTCTCATTAAGTGGGGAACTTGAAGTTAAGGATAGTGGTTAAGGCCATAATGGAAAACACATAAGGGGATCAAACTGTCTTGTAACTCAAACAACATTTGGTAAGGGATTCTCATTCACCTAAGACTTACATTAACTCCATGTACATATTCTGACTCTGTTCATGGATTACTAAGATCTATGCACTATGGCTACATTTGAGCATGCTCAGTTGTCTTGGTTTTCAGGAGACAATATCTAGTGTAGCTAATATAATTTGTTAAGTAGGAAATTCATTATGTAAAGAGAGGGGTGAATACAAAAATAATCAAATATCATACTGCTTCATTTATGAGAACCATTAGAATCAAACTGCCCTGTTAATCTTCATAATCAATATTGTTACTGCACACACTTATATACAAAAGGGTCCTTATTTAATTTGGATAGAGATACTAGCAATACCAATTGTGCATTAGTGACTCGTAGAATTTTAGTTCAGTACACCTGCCACAAATTAGACCTAAAGCTTCTGAAAGGTTGCTTATCAGTAAAACCAATTCACTCGTAAATCAATTTTCATTTTCATTTGGTCATAACCTTCAAATTTTTGTTCCCAGATAAGGAATAGGATCTTCTAGCTATGGAAAATTACATAACTTTACATTCAAGTTAAATTTCAGTTATTCAGGCAGAATAGCCATTGCTATCTTTTCAGTGAGATTTCTTTGAGGGGCTCAAGGGCTGTAAAGTATCAAAATTCTATGTTTCACAAACATGTGCTTATCAAGCACAACCTTGAAAAATAATTAATTTTCTCAATTAAAAGCTTTGTAATTTGAAATTTCAATTAATCTAGGCATGGGAAAAATCTGTAGTGGTGGAATGTGATTTGGTATTCAAGTCAACCATATGCAAGAGAAAAACTTTAATTAAAAAAATCAAAACCCGAGAGAGAGGGTACGTCAAGTCCATGAGTTCCAAGTTTCACCCTAGGAATCTGAACTTTCTGCTCCTCAGCCATTCTTATTCCTACTTTAAAATCCTATTCTTTCTTTGCCTTCCTTCTGTTGTGTGTCTATATATATATAGACACACATACATACATATATACATGTCTATGCTATATATTATCTAGTCTTCCCTCAATTGCCTGTTTTGGGTGGAGACCCCACCAAAAGTTCTCCTACATTGTAAAATCCGAAAAAGAGATTGAGTCAAATTTCTAATAGCCCATGAATGACCCTAGGGATTATCATTTATATTCATGCATTATCTTATTTGGGATGTTTCTGTTGAAGTAAATAAGCAAACAATGAGGCACATTTAACAAGTGCATTATTGCTGCTACCACTAGTCACTATTTTTTTGTAGCAGCAAGAATGTTGGTCCCACTAAGATGGTGAACCACAATATTACCTAGAATTTTCCATATCTATAGACACACATATCTTCTTCCCCTTCGTGAACTTTTCCACCCTAGGAATCTGAACTTTCTGCTCCTCAGCTTTTCTTAGTCTTAATTCCAAAAAAAATCTTTTGTTTGCCTTTCACAAAAATGACAAGTTTGAGTCCTGGAATTAGTCTCTCTCAAAAAAAAAAAGGGGGGGGGGGGGGGGGGGAAATTGCCTACCATGACCTCTCTCAAATGCTGCAAAAATGAGAGTTTTATACATTGAATATGACCTTTTATATATACTTCTTTGGAAGATGCTAAAGAATTTAAGATACATGAATCATGGAATTCACCTTTAAGTAGCTAGTAAGTTTAGTGCCACAAAATTTTCTACAACTATACTAAGTGGTAGTTAGTGGCGACTCATTAATGGGTCCATGATTTCACTACTTACGAGTCGCCACATAGCAAAGTTGTATAAAAATTTGTGACACTAGTGATTAGACTTACACTTAAATAGCACAATAGCACAATAATGTTAAGACCACAATTTTTGTCACAACTTTGCTTTGGTTATGTTAGCAGAGTAATGTTAAAGAATTCGAAGATACATGTATCAAGGAGTTCACCTCCTTTTTTTTGCTCTTTTTTTTTTTAATCTTTTTTTTTTTAAACTCAAGGAGTTGACCTTTAAATGGCAAGCTAATTTTCAGCCCTGGCTGGAACCTGCCGATTTAAAAATCAAACTTCTGAAAACATAGAGTCGAGCTTTAAAAAACTTCATGCCATTAAAAAACAACAAAAATGAACTTCAGACCACAAAATTGGTCCTCCAGTCCAAACTTTCTGTCATCATTGATTATGTCACATTGTCACTATATTTTTTAGGTAAATGGCCATTTTATTTTCTCTTTCGTCATTAAATATATCATCCTGCAGCATTTTCAACGCTTTGTTTTTGTTGCTTATGTTATAGTAGTACATGTCCCCATTGATAAACTTAATGTAATGTTTCTCACTTGAGCTGTTCTGCTTGGTGGGAGTTCTCCCAACATTAAAAATTATCGTTGGAAGGGAATGAGACAAATGCATTGGAGATACAATCTTTCTTAGATCTAATTTGTCTAGCAGTTTATTAAATTATTGAATTCAAGTTTCTATTGTCCAGTTCAAGCAAGAGTCTTGCGAACTTTCTGCCTGACTTTAATGATTGCTTGAGCGAAGCTCAAAAAACATTCATTTCTTGCAGATCTTTACATAGCTTTTAACCCTTCATACATTCTAAGTCTTTTGTTTGAGTTAGAATCCTGTAGATATGTTATCTGATGCTGAGGCTTTTTTTAGCAGGCTCCTTTACTGAAAAAACTTGCCATCACAGTAAAACTAGGCCGCTTTGGCCACATTTGTGAAACTATACTACGATTCGTGACTCTCACTGTGACTCCATTGAGTAAAGAGAGGTAACCAGATTTGTAAAACATCTCTAAGATATTGGCCATCAACACATTTAATTGTGCCTAAAATGGAGGACAGTACTTCAAACACAGAGAACAATATATAATCATACTAGCACATACAACATTACCATTCTAAAAATTCAGTACTTTGTTACTCATCTCAATGAAAACTGTCTTGAGCATAGGTTGGACTGTACTTTAGTAGCTGATCAGCATCATCTTTCACCATAATTTTTGCATGAAACAAACACCTCATATCAAATAAAGACTTTTAAGCTACTTCGCTGTCCCTTGATGGTGTATTTGCAAACTTCCATGAGAGCGAATAAAATTATCACTTATTCTATCCCCTGCAACCTCATTGAAGGGTATTACATCAGAAATCTCCTTCACATCTTCTCTACCGAGGTTCACTCTTATGGAACCAACGTTATCATCAAGATTTTTAATCTTTAAAAAATTGTTGAACTCCCAAACGACTTTGAAATTGTACCTAATTTAGCAGTTTAACGGCTTTATGAGTGGAATACCTAGCCCTAAATTTCAGTCCAAGGATCCACTCCTCCTCTGACTTCTGAATTTTTCTTTTTAATGGTTTTGAGAAGTTCTATTGAAATGTCTTCTCCCAATCGAAGGTTATCATCCAAGAAGGTATTAACACCATTTTGAACCAAAGCACAATACAAATGACATGTAAAACCATAACGGGTATCTACACCTCTAAAACTCAAGAAGACATCAAAGTCCTTGGATTGGTGGGTGAAAGAGGTAAATGAAGCTCCTTTGCTTTTCAGAAGAGCCATTAGGATTGCTTAGCAGATCTGAAAGGATGAGGAGAATGAAAGATGTGATGAAAATTTGGAGGAATTGGCTCTTGGACTATCGCTTGTTCACAAATTATGCATTGACCAGGGTTGTCAATATGACTCAAGAAATGGAATGACAAATTGGGAAGAGCATTAAGATAGGTTGGTTCCCATTTAGTGGTTAGTGGATGACTCACGAGTCATAAGGGTTCTTTTGTAAATCACTGATTTTTTTAAGCCTTCAATGAAAAAATATATATAGAAAAAGCAAAAGAGAAAAGAAAGGAAGAAAACCTAGTCCATGATAGATCAAAGTGCTTACATTAATGGAAATGATTGAGACCCTATCTTCCATGATTTTTCCATAATAAATGGTCCTTCAAACAAGGAGACCCATGGTTAGAGTGATATCTTTCCATTCATTAGGAAGAGTGATGTCTTTCCAACGAATCATTTTTGGAAGGGTAACCTTAGCATCAGGTGTGGTGGATTGGATCAGCAAAGTATTATCACCAGCATTTTTTAACTTAGCATGTGAGTTTAGTTTGGTTTTGAACAATCTATAATAAATACGATAAATGATAGCAAGAGGTTTACTACCATCTTCCATATCATAACCAAATGTCAAAATATTCAAAGGTAATGCTTTAAGAAAATTAGGATCATCAATAGCAAGAGTTAAATCAGGATAACAATTGAAGTAAATAGGACCATTGAACATGGATGATTGAATCATTCCAAGAATACTAGTTTCAAAATTTTTAAATCTAGCATCTCTTAAGCACATAAGTACAAAAGCAAATACATATAGGGTTCAGTTATTGTGCCCATAGGACATACAGTAATCATCCATTTTAAAAAACTTTTTATAGAAAATTGAAAAGGCCATCAAAAAAGTTATTCCCATAAAGAATTTCCTAAAAAAACCTATATATGTGTGTGTGTGTGTGTATATATATATATATATGAAAGAAAGCTTCTTATCGTTCTGTATTTCTTTATCTGTACCCAAAATGTTGGCCTCACACTAAGAATAAGCAGCATTGGCCAAAGCTTAAGAAGCTATGGTAAGATACACTTCTCTCACCTTTCACTTCAGCTCAATTGAGTAAAGATGTTGATAAGAAGCAAACATTTGTAAGAAATTTGCAATCACCATACCTGTAAGTGCCTAAAATGGAAGAAAGTAGACAAAATTCTTAAAGCAACAGAGTAACCAGAATCATATCGTAACACACAAAACAAGCAGCATCACTGTTCTGTGAATTCAATATTACACCATTCATCATAGTCTTAACAGTAAGTAACAATATCTCAAGCATAATTTGGACTGTTCTTCGGTAGCTGATCATCTTTGTCTTTCACAATTTGAAGTAGCTTTATGTGGCCTCATGATTTTATTTCTTTCCATGAGACATGCACTTCCCATTGTGCACATAGCTTATTATGCTAACTTACTTTCTTTTTCTGGTGTATTTGCAAACTTCCATGAGCAGTGAATAAAAGCGTCAGTTGTTCTATGCCCAGCCACCTCGTTGATGGTTATTACATCAGAAATCTCTTTCAAATCTTCTTTGGTGAGCTTCACTCTAAAGGAACCGATATTGGCATCAAGATTTTTAATTTTTGTAGTCCCTACAAATCCATGAGAAATTATAAAAAAAAAATATCAGCTATAAGCAATAAATCTTAGCTCAAGACCCTATTTAAAAAATTAGTGCAAGTTGTGATATACACAGTACTACTACTAAGGTGTTGTTATCTTCGGACCGAATGATGCCCCCTCCCTGCCCCCCCCCCCCCCAAAAAAAGAGTTTTAGAGAGGAAATATTAGAAGGTTCAAAAATGATAAATTCAAAAATTCAGGAATTATGTGAGAATCATCAAGATATTATACGGACATAATTCAAGAAAAATCGTAATTATGACTTTAGTTTCTGTTATGAACACCAGGCGTAGTTGAGTTTACTTGAGTTGTATAAGTCCATCTTTGGGACCAGATTGTTTGAGCTACACTCTACATAAGAAGTATATGGCTAAACATAAGATTTGATAACTCTTCAAACGAGCCACATAACTTTGTATGCTGCAAAGATGCTGGTGTATTGGGCAAGAAAAACTGATGGAAATTTGAGATTACCATCAAATTTCAAAAAGTCATAATACTGAAAAATTTTCTACCTAAATACAGTTGCTGAACATGCCATGATTGTGTCACACTAGTTGTGAACTGGCAAGTCACAAAGGAAAGTGGGGTTTTGTTCATTCATAACATCAAAAGTATGTAGAGTACTCTAATCCATTTTTCTTGATAATGAAGGAGGTATTTCAGATTTTATAGTGATTGACTGATGGTGGATTTAGAGCAGCCTCAGTGGAAAAACATGCCACTTTATCTCTTCCCCTGATTTATCCAAGCTATTCTTCTGTCCATTAAAGTTGAAAGGCTGCTGGTAAAGATGAACACTTGAAACTGAAGGTGAATGAACATTAAAACGGAGTCACTTACCAGGGATAGGTGCCACATCATCTCCTTGATGAAGAATCCATCCAAGTGCAAGTTGTGCAGGGCTGCATCCATGCTTTTCAGCCAACTTTCCTATTTGAAAATAAATGGTCTTGTTTTGCTCTAAGCTCTCTGCTTGAAATCTAGGATGTATGTTCTGATGAAAGGAAAGGTTACACATTAGTCCCAAGCTTAATCTCACAAGCAACAAGAAAAAATAATAATAAATTTGCAAAAAGCCCATTAAAAATTGTTTGTATGTCTTGTTAGGTATTTTAGTGTTGGCTGATTAAATCACAAAGTTTCCTTGTAAGTGTTCAAGAATTTTAATTTATAATTTGGTGTAATTGAGGATAAAGACGGAAGATTGTGTTCACTATGCACATCTGTAAAATTTGGTTGAGTGGACTTATATTCGGTCGGGTGAATATATGAAGTAATTCAGAAGCATGGACAGAGTTTTGACAGTCTTTTGTTCAACATTCAGTCGAGAGAACTTGTTAAAGAAAGCACTAACTTAGGCTTTTACGGCATTTTTTGGGGCCAATCACTCCTCAAACCCTTGACAAATAAAGTCAAAAATTAAACCCTGATTTTAGAGGAGTGATTTCAAAGGAGGAAGATGGCCAATAAATCCTTGAGAAAAACTATTCCAAGCTCAAAAGATCTTTCACCCTCTCCCATTGCCTTATTTTGAGCAAAATCTTCAAGAAGCCTTGAAGTAACTGTTAGGAATCCAGACCCATATTGCAATCAATTAACCAATTTTATGATGGATTCAATTAATTTACAAATTATGCTTTCCAATTCAGATTTGGTTAACTTAATCCACAAGCCAATATTCCAAAATAAATAACTTCAGAAAATAAAGAACACAAGCAATATGATTATGAAGAGAAAACCCTAACAAGAAAACTCTCCAGGGGTTTACCACCACTCTTCAAGGAAACAAATCCACTCATAGAATATAAGTGTGTACAATAGATTTAACTCTAGTTATGAAGCTACCTCTACTGTATTTACTATCATGACTGCACGCAACTCCAACTCCTTGAACTTTTCTATGGCAGATTCTATTCATATGAGCACTCTGTTTATGACTTAAAGAACCATCTAGAAGGTTTCCACAACTAGTCTGTGTTATGCAGTATCTTTAGCATTATTACTGGTCTGGAGATCTTTGGTTAATGGTGAGTGAGAACTCGGTCATGAAACCCTAAGCATATAAAAACACAGCTCTCAAAACTTATTTAAGTCGTCCCATATTACTCCTTTTATACTCTAGCAAGTAGATCACAAAAAACTTCAGATTGGATGAATTAATGGTCAGGATTGAGAATCTGGATCCATGATTCTCAATTAACCAATAGGTGTCAAGAGCCTAGAGACATGTCAAGCTTTTTTTGATCAATTGATAGGTGTCGAGCTATGTGTTGAGATTCCAAAATGTTTCTTCTTTTTTGAGTTGTTTTGGGTTTGAGTCTTAAACTTCAAAACACATGCAAGACTTGACTTTTGTTAGCCAACTGACACACTATGAACCTAATAGTAACCAAGAGATTTGTTTGGCAGTCAGCATATTGACTTGCTGCATCAAAAAACTGTGAAGAGACAGGGCATGAATCTGCAGTTGCAAGCAAAAGTGGGGAGCTCAAGTACGGTATACTTGTTCAGAAAGTGTAGCAAGTGTAGTCTATACCATAACAGTCTTTGTAGTGGATTTGATAGGCTGGACTTTGGCCCAGCGTCTTTTTCCCAATTGGGTTTCACTTCATGAAAAATTCCTTGTCAGTGTGTAATTTTTTCATGTGTTGTTTATTTCATGCTTGATTATCCATGATTTAAATTGTGCATGAAATTGATTAATTAAATATCTAGAATTGATTCCTCATCAGTGTTTTTTTTTTCATAATTTAAACGCACAGAAAAAGTCAAGACAAATATGTGCTATATACCAGAAAACTGTTTGCAGGTACACTTTCTATAACTGCTTTGCCACCAAAGAATCCATGACCAAGAGGGCTGTATGGTACTATTCCAATTCCAAGCTCCCTGTACATTTTGGCATATCCAAAGGACACTTTTCAGTCCATAATGTGGAGTTCAAACATATTGTGCCAGCAGTATAGTAAAAGATAAATGCAAATAACCCCAAGTGGCTCCTCGGGCGGGAACCATGCATCAAGAAATATGCCTTACGAAGTGGAGGTCACTTACTTAAATCTTCCTCATCCCCTTCCCTTACCTTGGGGGCGAGTCATTCTGAATGGAACACCCAATAGTTTTGAAGAGAATATGAAGTTACCTGCAGAGTGGAACTATTTCTTCCTCAATTTCACGAGCCCAGAGGGACCACTCCATTTGTATAGCCGTGATGGGATGAACTGCATGTGCCCTTCGTATTTTGTCTGCACTAGCTTCAGACAATCCAATATACTTTACTTTTCCTTCTTCCACCAGCTTCTTAAGTTCCCTAATCTACGATCCAAAAAAATAAGTTTTCATATATGAATTGCCTAGTTTACAACTTCAGGAAAGTGAAAGAATAATACAGCACTACTTCTGAGTTGGAGCAAAGGAAATTCTGCTTATAAATATTAATGTCACATGGAAAATGCATTTATAAAAAAGGGGGAAAAAGAAGTTTTGTAACACTTACAGTCTCCTCTATAGGTACTGTTGTGTCAATCCGGTGTTGATAATAGAGATCAATGTAATCCAAACCAAGGCGCTTCAGACTATCCTCACAACAGGATCGAACGTATTCAGGGGTACCATTTATTTCAACATTATTAAGATCAATTTTGACAATGCCAAATTTTGTAGCTAACTGAATCTTTTCTCGAGGCAAGTGCTTCAGTGCCTGAAAATGCCTTTTTGAATTATACTGTTTACTCATAAGCCAACTAAAAAAAGCCACCAATAACTAAGAAAACCAATGTTACAGTAAAGATGCACGTTCAAATGGTTCTGTTTCTGTTTCTCAAAAGAGAAATAGCATGATACATGAGTGAAAACATTATGTTTGATTAATCAACTTAAACAAAACTATTTATAAAAAATTACAATTTAGAAGAAGTTCTTCAGAAGTCATTTCCTGTGATTCAGGATTTTGTTAAATACAAGATTGATCTTTCTAGATAACAAGTTATATTCTTTCGAAGGGTAAAAAGTGGATCCCTTCCTATAGTTGGAGAATGCTTTTCTGAAAATAAGCTGGCTCTACGATATCTTCTTAAAACAATACACAAACAATTCAAAGAGTAATGATAGTCACACACTCTTTAATACACACTGTCACGTGCTGAAATCATATTTTTAAAACACAATTTCACAATTTCAACTGAAATCGTTTTAATGAAAACAAGTCTCAAAAGGAAGCGTGTATGGATTGTGCAATAGGGAGTGTGTAATTAGATTTTCCGAAATACAAATCAATCACGAGATACATTTTACTGGTTACCTGCTTTTCCAAGGTTATGTAATCTCTATAACCACAGAGATCAAAATTATTAAAAATATGCTTTGTTGAAAAGGGTATCCTTGTTCATTAAATACAAACAAATTTCAAATGGAATTTTGTTCAGAAAATTATTCATTTAGTTACATAGACAGAATGAATTACTTCCAGCCCACAAATTTATATTCAAGGGCTCACCACTTACCATAGTCCACAATCCTAACCTAAGCAATGTAGACCCCAAGAGTGATGTTATGTACATTATGAACAAACTGAATAAGGTACTTAGAGGTATCCAAGCTAGTCTAAATGAATACAAACCATCTGAGATATCATTTTCGAGTAAATTCACCTTTCCCACCAAAACTTCATTAGCATGTGGCCCATAAATATCTGACGTATCAAAGAATGTGATTCCTTGACTGAATGCGTGCTTGATGATTGATATGCCAACCTCTTCAGGGACAGGATCATTGTAGCCTCCTGAAAGCCCCATACATCCAAACCCCAACTTTGAAACCTAGAGGACAAATAATACTATAAGTAATTATTGAAGAAAAATACCTCTTGTTTTGGTGGAAGGAAATTTAAACATGGATTTTAGGATCTTTCCTCCCACATTTTCTTATGCGGGGAAAAAAATTACTAGATAGACAAAAAGATTATAGGCAATGGTCTAGGTCTCTGATTATTTCTCAAGATAGAGTCCATGTGAATTTGATGAATCGTTAAATACTGTCAGAAGGTCAGAAAATAACTTGACAAGAAGGAAGTTTATTAACTTCCTATCTTATCTATACATTCAATTTATAATAATGAAAGCTTTGCAATAAATTTTACAAAACTCCTGTTGTGCCACATCATTTGCATCTTTTCTTACTTTTTAGTTTTTAATTTTTGCAATTTTCACTTTATTCAACATTTCATCTTCTTCAACCATTGTATTCTTATCCTTTATATCTTCTTAAATTTTACCATTTCACTTTATTCAACCTTTTACCTACTTCAACCATTCTTCTTCTATCTTAATTTTCATATATATTTCTTATTGCTTCCTTTCCACCTCTCTCATATTCCTTCCAAGTTGTCCATGACAAAAAAAGGTCATACTCTCTCTCTTCGATTTTGTTTCTCTTTTGGTGGATTTTTTTGTTGTTACAACCACTTTTTTCTTCTACTAAAGGTTCTTTTTGTTATTGTCGATTTAATTGACACATCACATTTCTTTCTCTTTTTGGAAAATTTGTATCGGCTTCTATGCATATTTAGATGTTTTGGTATTCCAATTCCTAGTTACACTTTTTTTTTTCTTTATCTCATTGATTTGATTTTATTGGGTTAATAATTAATTACTTGTTTTGCAAGTTATATTTGATTTTTTTAGGGTTCTGTTTAGATGTTAATTTATGAGACTTTACTCTATTTTGTTTATTTTTTAACCATTTTGTGGAAAAAAAATTGTTTTCATAGAGAAATTACTCTTAGTAATTGATTTAGAAGTACTCTATAGTGCCACTTATTAAGACAAAAGCAAAGGTTAATCAAAGGAAAATAATCGGACTAGTGGCATGTTTTAGCTTTTGCAATTGTATTATTGTTGTTGTTGTTGTTGTTGTTGTTGTTGTTGTTGTTGTTATAACACTTAATTATGAGATTTTGCTAATAATTGTTTGTTTGATAATATTTTTGGGTGGATGGATTTGCAATTTATGCCGAGAAAAAAAGATTATCAATATCAAATTATTTTCCTAATCAGTTTAGTTAATCATTGTTGAGCAACGATTGATATGACATTTTTTTTTTTTGCAAAGTTTCTTCATATGGAATGAGTATGTTTTGATTTAGCATATATTTACGAATGTATTAAGATAAGAAATGTATTCAAAAAAAGAGATCATGATCATAATTTGTATACTTCAAAGAGATAAATTGGTTTGGTATTAAAGATAACATTAAAATAGAGGTTACAAGTTGAAGTTTTTTGAATGGTGGGAAGACTCTATTTTTCTCTTTCCTTTCTAACTAAATGATTGGAAAAACCTAATCCTTGTTATATTCTATCACTAGCGAATTGGCTTATAATATGAGTAGATGACAATTTTAATATAAAAAGAAAGTAAAATATACATGTGTCTGTGTGTATATATATATATTTAATTTTTTATTTATAAACAACACAAAATTTCATTATTAAAAAAAGAAAGCAATGTTTTTTTTAGTTTTAAAAAAAATCCTTGCTCTTAATGTCCGTTTGGATAGAACTTATTGCTGAAAACTGAAAACTGAAAACACTGTAGCAAAACAATTTTTAAATGTGTGAATAGTGCTGCGGGACCCATTTTTAATAAAAAATTGCTAAAAAAGTACGCACACTGCACGCTTATCCCCCCGCAGCAGAAACCAAGAAAAGAAAAAAAAAAAAAAAAAAGCAAAACGTGGACGCAGGAAACATGGACGCGCTATCCAAACTCCACCTTAGTTGGTTGGTTTGGTAGAGGGTTATAAAAAAAAAAAAAAATAAAAAAAGCATTCAGCAATTAGTAGTTTGATACATCAAAATGAAAAAATTCTTTGTTACAGATGACTAATCCTAATATAAGATTTTACGCATATTTTAAAAAATTTATATATTATTAATATTTCATTACAAAATAATCACATATTCTCATGCATCATACTGTAAATCATAAACATGACATGAGATTTAGGTGATGACATGAACTGATGATTTAATGAGTATGCATTGTTCTATTCTGCCATCTATCAAAATTTTCCTGGTCCTTCTTTTCAAGATTCTCAATAAGTGGGGAACTTGAAGTTAAGGATAGTGGTTAAGGCCATAATGGAAAACAAATAAGGGGATCAAACTATCTTGTAACTCAAACAACATTTGGTAAGGGATTCACCTAAGACTTACAGTAACTCCATGTACATATTCTGACTCTGTTCATGGGATACTAGGAGTCTAGGATCTATGCACTATGGCTACAGTTGAGCATGCTATCGTCACAGCAGTTGTCTTGGTTTTCAGGAGACAATATCTAGTGTAGCTAATATCATTTGTTAAGTAGGAAAATCATTACGTAAAGAGAGGGGTATATATAAAGATAATCAAATATCATACTGCTTCATTTATGAGAACCATTAGAATCAAACTGCCCTGTTAATCTTCATAATTAATATTGTTTCTGCACGGACCTATGCGCAAAAGGATCCTTATTTAGTTTGGATAGATATACTAGCAATACAAATTGTGCATTAGTGACTTGTAGAATTTTAGTTCAGTACACCTGCCACAAATTAGACCTAAAGCTTCTTAAAGGTTTCTTATCAGTAATACCAATTCACTCCTAAATCAGTTTTGATTTTCATTTGGTCATAACCTTCAATTTTCTGTTCCCAGATAAGAAAGAGGATCTTCTAGCTATGGCACATTACATAACTTTACATTCAAGTTAAATTTCAATTATTTAGGCAGAATTGCCATTGCTATCTTTTCAGTGAGATTTCTTTGAGGGGCTCAAGGGCTGTAAAGTATCAAAATTCTATGTTTCACAAACATGTGCTTATCAAGCACAACCATGAAAAATCATTAATTTAATCAATTAAAAGCTTGTAATTTGAAATTTCAATTAATCTAGGCATGGGAAAAATCTATAGTGGTGGAATGTGATTTGGTATTCAAGTCAACCATATGAAAGAGAAAAACTTTAATTAAAAAAATCAAAACCCGAGAGAGAGGGTACCTCAAATCCATGAGTTCCAAGTTTCACCCTAGGAATCTGAACTTTCTGCTCCTCAGCCATTCTTATTCTTACTTTCAAATCCTAATCTTTGTTTGCCTTACTTCTGTTATCGGTTATATACATACATACATACATATATACATGCCTATGCTATATATTATTTAGTCTTCCCCCAACTGCCTGCTTTGGATGGAGACCCACCAAACAGTCTCCGACATTATAAAATCCGAAAAAAATATTCTCATTTATATTCATGCATTATCTTATTGGGGATATTTCTATGAAAGTACAGAATCAAACAATGAGTCACATAACTTGCATTAATAGGTGTATTATTGCTGCTACGATCCCACTAAGATGGTGAACCATAAGGATAATGATCCCACTAAAATGGTGAACCAAAATATTTCTTAGAATTTGTGTCATATCTTTTTTTTTTTTGGTTTCCCATATCTACAGACACATATCTTTCCCTTCATGAACTTTTTCACCCTAGGAATCTGAACTTTCTGCTCCTCAGCTGTTCTTATTAGTCTTACTTCAAAAAATCATATCTTTTGTTTGCCTTTCACCAAAAATTACAAGTTGAATTTAGGTAATTAGTCTCTCCAAAAAAAAAAATTGCCTACCAAGACCTCTCCCAAACTTTGCAAAAATAAGCGTTTATGCATTGAATATAACCTTTTATATATATAGCAATACTTCTTGGAAGATGCTAAAGAATTCAAGATACATGAATCAAGAAGTTCACCTTTAAATAGCAGAGTAATGTTAGGACCATAACTTCTTCACGTGGCAAATCATGAGGGGTGGAGTTGTGGACCCACTACTTTTACTCTTTCACTCACGATTTGTTACGTGAGCAACTTACGGCAAAAATTGTGATTCTAGCATTTTTCTAAATAACAAGTAATGCTAAAGAATTCAAAGATACATGCATCAAGGAGTTCATTTTTTTTTTAATTTTTTTTTATTTATAAACTCAATGAGTTCACCTTTAAATGGTAAGCTAATTTTCAGCCATAGCTGGAACCCGCCAATTTAAAAAATCAAACTTCTGGTCGAGTTTTAAAAAATTTGGGTGAGGTTTAGGTCCAGTGCATGTAGTGCACTAGAGCCGTTAAGATGGTGACATTTGTTATAAAATAGACACGTGTTATAATCTTAATGGGTCTAGTGCAACTGGACATTAGACACAAACCTCGCTCAAAAAATTTAATGCCATTAAAAAACAACAAAAATGAACTTCAGACCACAAAATCGGTCCTGCAGTCCAAACTTTCTGACATCATTGATTATGTCACGTTGTCACTATATTTTTTATAAGGCCATTTTATTTGTTTCTTTCGTCTTTAAATATGACATCATGCAGCATCTTCAACGCTTTGCTTTTGTTGCTTGTGTTGAAGTAGTACATGTCCCCGTTGAAAAACTTTATGTAATGTTTCTCACTTGAGCTGTTCTGCTTAGTGGAAGTTCTCCCAGCATTAAAAATGATCCTTGAAGGGAATGAGACAAATGCGTTGGAGATACAATCTTTCTTAGATCTAATTTGTCTAGCAGTTTATTAAATTATTGAATTCAAGTTTCTATTGTCCAGTTCAAGCAAGAGTCTTGCGAACTTTCTGCCTGACTTTAATGATTGCTTGAGCGAAGCTCAAAAGAACATTCATGTCTTGCAGATCTTTACATAGCTTTTAACCCTTCATGCATTCTAAGTCTTTTGTTTGAGTTAGAATCCTATAGACATGTTAGCTGATGCTGAGGCTTTTTCTAGCAGGCTCCTTTAGTGAAAAAAACCTGTCATCACAGTAAAACTAGGCAGCATTGGCTGAAGTTTGTGAAACTATACTACAATTCATGACTCTCACTGTTGCTCCATTGAATAAAGAGAGGTAACCAGATTTGTAAAACATCTCTAAGATATTGGCCATCAACACATTTAATTGTGCCTAAAATGGAGGACAGTACTTCAAATACAGAGAACAACATCATAATCACACTAGCACACGTAATATCCTACAACATTGCCATTCTAAAAATTCAGTACTTTGTTATTCATCTCAATGAAAACCATCTTGAGCATAGGTAGGACTGTCCTTTAGTAGCTGATCAGCATCATCTTTCACCATAAATTTTGCACGAAACAAACACCTCATATCAAATAAAGACTTTTAAGCTAATTTGCTGTCCCTTGATGGAGTATTTGCAAACTTCCATGAGCAGCGAATAAAATTATCACTTATTCTATCCCCTGCAACCTCATTGACGGGTATCACATCAGAAATCTCCTTCACATCTTCTCTACCGAGGTTCACTCTTATGGAACCAATGTTATCATCAAGATTTTTTATCTTAGTTGTCCCTAGAAAACATGAGCAAGGTCAGACAAATAATTCAGGCTATACTTCAATTCGTCTTAGTTGAAGAGCTAATCAAATAATTTTTTCTAAAAAAAAAAATTTATAAGTGCCAACCATATAAATTGTTGTCTTTAGACCAAAAGGTAGAAATAAAATAATGGGTAAAATACAGAAATTGTAAACGCAGTCGAAGGAACTCATACAAATCTCAAAAATGATGAAGTTCACGATTCAAGATGAAAGGAAGTTGACAATAATCATTAAATTGAACAACTTGTGAATTATACGAAGGAACCATGAAGAAATTATAGGCATGGTTCATGAAATTTTTTTTTTTTTTTTTTTGATAAGTATGAAAAATAAAAAATATACTTTTAGTTCTATTTCTAAAACTGAAGTGAATGATCTTTGATAGTGCAAAAGGGAAAGAAAAAGAAAAAAGTCCCAAGTAGCAGGCCCAATCTGTTGGGATTGAGGCTTTTAGTCGAGTTTGATTAATTTTTATTTTGTTTTTGCCCTTTTTCTTCATAGGTTGAGTAAAGTTTTACTACAATACTTTGACCTGTTCTTACTTCTCATCAGATGTTTTGAGGTACAAAAGAAGTATGACTAATGCATAATTTTATCCTGCATAACATGATCACATAACTTTGTACTCTCCCCAGTTGCTTGATTAGATGGACAAGGAAAACTGAAATTCTTGATTTTTGAACTGCTCCAATTTCAAAAAGTTGTGACGCTGAAATAATATATCTGAACTTTTCATTTATTTTGAAACCAGAATATCATAACAACATATCATGATCATGTCCTGCTGCTTTTGAATGACAAGACAGATTTGCAAGTTGGCATTTGCTACCAAGAAACATCATAAGTAGGTAAGAGTACCTTTTTTCCCCTTTTTTTTAACTAGCTGGTGATGGAGGAAGACTAATAGCACATAGAGTATTTAATATTGAATTTATAGTGATGGTTGATTTTTCAGCAGCCCAACCAATAAATAGAAAATCGTCTAATGATTTGTTTATCTCAAATTATTTTCTTCTTTCCAAGAAATTCAAAGGATGCTGGAAAATCTGTGCAACACATACAAGATTGAAGGTGAACAAGGTTCACAAGGTTCACAAGAGTCACTCACCAGGGATGGGAACCACATCGTCTCCTTGATGAAGAATCCATGCAAGTGCAAGTTGTGCAGGGGTGCATCCGTGCTTTTCAGCCAACTTTCCTAATCGAAAATAGAGGGTCTTGTTTTGATCAAAATTCTCTCCTTGAAATCTAGGATTTGCATTCTGACAAAAGGTAAAAATTAGCCATCAGTCCAAGCTTAATCTCACAAGCAACAAGAGAAAAACAATAACTTCTAACAAGCCAAAAAAAATCTGTTTACATAGATGCACAGATAAGGAATGAAAAACCAGCTACATACCAAAAAACTATTTGCAGGTATACTTTCTATGACTGCTTTGCCACCAAAAAATCCACGACCAAGAGGGCTGTATGGTACTATTCCAATTCCAAGCTCCCTGTACATTTTGGCATATATCCTTGAAGGACACTTTTCACGGCACAGTACGGTGTTCAAACAAATTGTAACAGCAGCATAGTAACAGGAAAATGCAAATGGCACGACAACCCAAGGCGGGGGAAATATAACATTTTATCCTAGGAGATAAATCTAATGCCAAAAATATAAAATTCAAATAAAAAGGTATATTTTTTAATAGAGCTAGTCTATCGTACATCCATGTACATTTCTCTGATGCAAGAAACATGCTACAGCATTTTTCTGTTTTAAGCCCCAAGAACTTGAGATGTTGACTGATATATAAACATAATGGAAGAAGGTAACTGGAATGGTTTTAGGGCAGGAAGGCATGGATAAATTGTGAATAGAGATTTTGATAATGATTTTCTAAGAATTTGGAATAGAATATGAAGTTACCTGCAAAGGGGGATTATTTCTTCCTCAATTTCGCGAGTCCAGAGGGACCACTCCATTTGTACAGCAGTGATGGGATGAACTGCATGTGCCCTCCTTATTGTGTCTGCACTAGCTTCAGACAATCCAATATACTTTATTTTTCCTTCTTCCACCAACTTCTTAAGTTCCCCAATCTACCATAAAAATAAAAAAAAAATTTAAAAATAGATGAATTACCTAGTTTAAAACTTCAAGAAGCTGAAAGAGTCTAACAGCACTGCTTATGAGTTTGAGTTAAGGCAACAATATATATAAAAATTGATGTCACTTGCAGAATGCATTTTGAAAAGGGGGAGAAAGAATTTTTGAAATACTTACAGTGTCTTCTATAGGTACTGAAGTGTCAACACGGTGCTGGTAGTAGAGATCAATACAATCCACATCAAGGCGCTTCAGACTACCCTCACAACAGGAGCGGACATATTCAGGAGTACCATTAACTGTAACTCTATTAGCTTCCATTTTGACGATACCAAATTTTGTGGCTAACTGAATCTTCTCCCTAGGCAACTGCTTCAATGCCTGAAAAGACATAAATTTTATGAAACTCTTTACTCTTGAGCCAGCTGCAGAAGTAACAGCAATCATGGCGGTCTGTGTTCTCATAAGATGGTCTACTAATATAGTTTCTGTTTCCACTAATGGATAGATAAATAGAAGCTTTCACCATCAGGGTTTGCTGTCACCATTTTGATTGTCGTTTTTATGAAACCTGGTATAATGACATATGTTTCTGGCAAAGGCTTCAGAAGCAAGTGATGGTTTTTTATTTTCCAAAAGAAATGCTTAAGGCTTTTCAATTAATGTGGACAATGCATGGACAATGGTTCTTCAGAAGTCCATTTCCAATGTTTCAGGTTTTAGATGCACAGGAGATTGATCTCTGTAGCTAACAAGTTATAGATTCTTCCCAAGGGTAAGAAAGTGGCTTTGTTCATTAAGGTTGAGAGCCCAGAAATGAGCAATGCATTAATTTCTTGATACAAGAGATATAATAACAATATCATATCAAAATTATAACACATGTTGTACTCAATCCCTTCTTTTACAGAGTTTTTCAAACAAAGCCAAAACTTTTCCTATATCGTTCTTTGTTAATTAGGATATCCTAGTCTACAAAGAGATATTATCTAAACCATAAAAATATATACAAATCCAAGCTCAGAGAAAGTTCAGCCCTTGAATTAAATTCAGCTACAAGGACAGCTAGAATTGACCTCTTTTTTTTGTGCTATTAATTTTTGTGGGTAACTCTACCTGTGTCTATGCTTAGTGTTATATATTTTGTTCACAACTAGTCTCAAGTTTGGGAAAAGGAGGAGGGTTGCGGTAGGTTGATGGCCGGTGTAAAATTTAGTCACTCCATTATGAATGGATCCAATACAGATACTGGTTGTTATATTAATTTTTGTAGGTCCTTCAATTACTCATTATCCTTGCTCCATTTGCTCATTGTTTTATTACACCTTTTCCCTTGCTTTTAATAATTGTCCCTCTATCTTCATCTCTCTCAGCTCTTCATCTCTCATTCTCTCTCCAAACCATTAACAATGGAACACACACATCTTTAAATCCCAAAATCTCATCTAGATCTGCATTTTCCTTTGTGTTGAGTTTTTCATCTTTATATGTGTTATATTGTTTTCTATATGTTTATATGAAGTTAATTCTAGATATGGACATGATGCAAACAAATATCGCAAGAAGGTTCTAAAAATACTTTTTGAGGGACCTCTTTGATTCCTTCTTTGTTTTGTGGAAAATTAATTAGATTAGTGAAATAAAAATTGGAAAGTCTTTTAAGTCGTGTGATTGTAGATATGGAGATTGTAAACCCCTATAAAATGTCATGCATCTCACGGATATACTGCCAGTATAAATAAATCAGCAAAGGTATTCAAAGTTCAAACGCATTATAGCTAGCATAAATGAATATAGATCATCCAGTAAAATATTATTGTGCAGGTGCATTACCTTTCCAACCAAAACTTCATTAGCATTTGCTCCATAAACATCTGCTGAATCAAAGAATGTGATTCCTTTACTGAATGCATACTTGATGATGGATATGCCAACCTCTTCCTGGACAGGATCATTGTAGACTCCAGACAGCCCCATACAGCCAAACCCCAGCTTTGAAACCTGGAAGACAAATTACATTACAATCTAAAAAGTTTATAACAAGCAAAAACATCTCCTATTTTGTGGAGGAGAACTCAAACAACCATTTCTTAACTCTTTCTCCACATTCTAAAGAGGAACAGTGGGGCATAATTCAGGCCTCTGGTCACTTTTTTAAGAGAGAGTCCAAATAAATTTGATGATAGCACGTCTACTTGAGGTAAAAATATGTGATCCCAGTTTACAAAATGAATTACTTAACACTATCACGGCTCATCAAATAGATTGACAAATGATACAGGAGAATAATTTATCAGCCTACCATCTCAAAATTATATAATGTTTGTTTCTTCAACCCTATACAGAAAAGAAAATGAGGGACACAACGTTATAATTGTTTTGATCTTACTTATCAATTCTACCAGTTTTTGACTTATAACACTTCTAAAATTTTTGATCTATCAGTTCAAAAGATATAACCCCATTTATATCTGCAAAGAAGAAGAAATCTTTATATCTCATTTTGCCATTTAAGCACTTCAATAGATTAATAGGTAGACACGAAAAAACCCAGATATAATATATAAACTAAATGCAAAAGAACATAAAGAAAAGCTATATGATCAAAAAAGTTTAGATTTTTATGATGCCATGGCTGTGGGAAGTCAAGCAATGAACTGGGTTTTAAATCAAATTCATTTTTTCTCAGTTGTACTGCATGAATTTGGACAATTAGTACTACCTTGAGCAATTTCCAAACACATAGTAAAAAGCGTATATGAAAGAATGAAATTAAAGTTTTGTGCTTTATCTTATAGGGCATTAAAAATTTGAAAGTAAAACCAAGGAACTGAAATGGGTTTTACCTCAAGTCCCTGATTTCCAAGTTTCACTTTTGGAATTTGGGCACTGTGCTTGTCAGCCATCCTGTTCTTGTTTTCCACAGTTTTTTCTCTCAATTGGGTATTGGGGGGAGACTTCTCTGATTGAAAAGATTATAGTGGGAAATGGGAATCCTCAGCATACAGAGTATAGACAAACGGTATGTCTGGTTCAGGTTTTAAAAACAGGAGGCAATTTTCAGCATAACAGAGTGAGGGAGGGCAATATAGTAAGTTAACACCGATGTGAAAGGCATTAACAAAATCGCATCTCGAGTTTTAGAAACTCGAGTTTCATTTTAAAACTCGCCTCCAACACTCGCTTTATACTTGATGACGTTATCTCGAAAATTCCAGAAAATTCCACATAGATCTCGAGTCTTACACTAAATCAAGTTCCACAGACGCAAGACCAACGAAGAGAACCCAGACAGAACATTCTTCGTTGAAGAAGAGAGAAACCTAGTAGAACACGAAGAAGAAACCCAAAACGAAGATGATGAAGAAAAGAAGAAGAAACCCAGGAACGAAGATGATGAAGAAAAGAAGAAAAAACCTAGAAATGTAGAACATTCTTCGTTAAAGAGGAGAAACCTAGTAGAACACGAAAAGAGAGAAACCCAATTAAAGATGAAGCCTAAACCCAGGAAGAAGATGAAGCCTGAACCCATGAAGAAGATGAAGGCCGAACTCAGGAAGAATGGAACGAAGAAGAAAAGAAGAAACCCAGAACGAAGATGATGAAGAAAAGAAGAAGAAACCCAGGAAGGAAGATGATGAAGCAAAGAAGAAGAAACCCAGAAACGAAAGGGAAAAATGGTAGAATTCAATTATCTAAAACTCGAGTTCTACGTGAAAGGAAAAAAATGTGAAACTTGAGTTTCTAAAACTCGATTTCTACGTGGAATTTTTCCCACTCACCTTTTACCTTTTGAGTCTCGAGTTTTAAAAACTCGAGTTCAACTTTCTTTTGCAACAGGACAACTAACAATATTCTTTCTGTTGCAACAAGACAACTAACAATATTTTTAGAAAATTAATGTTAAATAGAAAAAAATTCTTATAAACAGTCCAAAAGAGTTTACCGTTTTCAAAATTGCACTAACTGAAAAATGGAGTGGATAACAAAAGGTTCATTAATTTATTTTATTGGACCTTTGTTGTTTCTTTTTTAAATAATTAAAAATAATAATTGTTTTAGATTTTTAAATATGTCTTGAGAGCCTTATAATTTAATTAGTTAGAATTTGCTTATATTTTCAATAAAAACATTTATTATTCAAATTAGCATGTAACCCATGCCAACGTATGGATGCATTTCAAATTAAACACAATTTTTATTATAAAAATATAAATAATTAGTTAAATTATTAAAACATAAAATAATATGTAACACATGCATACATATAGATATATTTAAAATTAAATACAATTTTTGTTATAAAAATATAAATAATTAGTCAAATTATTTTTTTTGAAGTAAACATAATTAGTCACATATTAAAATTCTTAACTAAATTTAATACTATTTATGATCATTTTTTCCTTTTTTTTTTTTAATACAAGATAAAATTTCTACTCTATCATAATTTAAGTGTATATGTGTGTGAAGCTCCCTCCTAGAGACTTGAACCCGGCCCTTGCCCTTGCCCCCACTCTCCACAAGTATTTATACTTGTGGAGTGACCACTGCACTAAAAGTGCGCGGTGGTCCTAATTTTTAATAAGATAGAATGTGTGGTGATCTTTGTTGTGTGGTTATCTTTATTGAGTATATGTGATTAGTTTTTTTATTTTATTTTTATTACATTCTTAGTAGTTTGCACTCAATAACTCACTTGGCAAAAGATTAAAAAAAAATTTTAACTTGATAATTATGGTGTGATCTCTATATAAATATAGACACATGACGCAAAATTGGATTCTAATTTCAAATTCTAATTGAACTTTCTCTAATTTCAATAAAGACATCTATTATTCAAATTAGCATGTAACTCATGCAAACACATGAATACATTTAAAATTAAACACAAATCTCTAGCATCTAATTATCAATTAAAACTACATCAAATCTCTAATATGCTTATTTGTTTGGATGGTTTGCTTATGTATTAAGTGATATACTAATAAAAACTTAGCAAGTATCAATTATCAAGTCCTAAAAGAAATAAATATGTAGGAAAAAAAAATTGTGTCAATAGTTACCATAATAGTATCATAAATGAGAAATCTTCTCAATTTTTTTGGTGGCAATGGTAGCGGTGTCATTGGTACATTAATGGGATGAATGAGCTTCACCAAACCAATCAGACTTGACTTCATATCCCACCTACCACCATTTGTTAATACTTAAGGGTCCGTTTGGATACAGCTTATTGCTAAAAACTGAAAACTGAAAACTGAAAACACTGTACCAAAATAATTTTTAAATGTGTGAATAGTACCGTGAGTCCCATTTTTAATTTTAAAAAATCTGAAAAGTGAAGTTTGTGGGTCCCGTAAACAGTACACGGGACCCACAAATGTGCTGAAAGTCAACAAAATCGGCTACTGTTTATGCACAGTAGCATGAACAGTAGCCTTGTCCCCTGTGAAATGCGTGCATCAGAAGGAAAAAAAAAAAAAAAAAAAAACGCAGAACACAGACGCCCCTTTTTTCATCCGTATCCAAACTCAGCCTTACCATCATAGTACCAAATCTCCATCTTCTGGTCCTTCCATGACCGATCGATCACATCAAGTCTAAGCTACCAAACACTGATTTAGCATTTTGCTTTTTTTTTTTTTGGGACTGTTGAAACAAATAAATTGTTGTGATTAAAAGTCTAGACACATGGTCTCTCTTATTTTTTGAGAGCAATGCTATAAATAAATAATTTTTACAACTTTTTTAGTAGAATTAAATTAGTAAACTTTAATTAGTTCTCATCTAGAATCATTATTAATGTTACATTTTTACTTACTATTAACCGCTTGTAATATAAACAAGTATCAAATTATTTATTAACTTATAAAAAAAAAAGTATCAAATTATTTGTGTAAAGACTTTTGATTTCCTAGCTTCTAATTTTCTTTTTTCTTTTCGGTTCTTATGTTGTCAGGTGATTCATCAGGACCATTGACTCGGTTTAGCCCATGTGCTAGCTGCCCTGGCCTTGTGATAGGAAAGAGCCCATCTCTATCTACTCCCACCTCTCATCCATGATTCAGGCCCAAAAATAAGATGGCCTGGATCCGAGTAATTTTTTTGCTTCTATAAAATCCTCTTATTCAGTAAAAATATAAATATATGTTTTCCCCTTAAAAATTAATTTAATTTTAAGTTTTTATCAAATTTACAAATCTATAATTTTTTTTTTTGAGAAGAAAGAGATTTAAAAGATATTAATTACATCACTCTATTAATGTAAAGTATGATGTACTAATGTGATTCTCTCAAATTTGGACGAAAATGATAGAGTGAGAGAGATTTAGTAGGTAAATATTTTATCAAAATCACAATTCTATAGTATGTTCTCTATTTAAAGATGTTGAAGAATTAATAACTATTTTATCTGCAAGACCTTAAATTTTAACTTTTATAAATCAAAATTATTTATAATGCATGCATATATAAATTATTTATTCATAATGTTCTAATTGACATATTTTTTTTTTAATAATATTATTGACGTGAAAGTTAACATACGAATTAAGTATAAAAGGTATGTTGTCCATGGCCGTGATTATAAAAGTAATTATTGATTAGTATGACTCTATATAAAGTTCCTATTTTTTTTTTTGATAGGTATATAAAGTTACTATTGGTATAGCTTAAACTTTTTTTTTTTTTTGACAAATTGGTATAGCTTATGTGGGGAGTAAAAGGACTCAAGTGGGTATATGGGCCTTTGGGCTGTAATGTGGAGGGCCGACCTGCTCCAGGATCAAACTCTATGAGTTGGCCCATACGCCGAGAGCCCGAGGATACAGCCGAGGGAGGGTTTCACCTCGGACAGATCCAAGAGAATTCAAGATTTTATTATAAAGGTCAAGGCACAACTCTGGAAAGACTAATGGATAAAATGGGACATCCTGAATCTTCTAGATGCACCAGTATTAAAGAAAATATCAAGAGTAAAGGCTGCCACCTCCGCATTAAAGGCTCTGCACCTACCTCCCTGGCCGCATTAGTGAGGAGGTAACCCTTGAACAGTGAGGTGGAAACTTCTAGTCACTGTTCAAAAAGTATCAGGGAAGGAAGTATAAAAGGGGGGTAAAAGGCCAAATAGAGGGGGGATCGAAAAACTAAGAAATTAATTAAGAAATTGTAATCTGTAAGGAAGAAAGAGAAATAATAAAGAAGTAGTCCTCGGCTCAAGTCCGAGGAGATCCTTTTACAATCATCGTTTGTTATTTACCTATTTTTGTTTCTAAAAACCTGTTATCAAGCTCTCAGCACTTCTAACCTAGGTTTCAAGCCCACACTCTATAAATTTTATTGTTTAAGGCTCGTTGGGCCTGAGCCCGTGATTGTCTTTGGGTCCAGGTGCAATTGTGCACTTACAACTTAAACTTGACTCTTAATTATTGTTGGTAGTTTCTGGATGTAAATTTTTTCTGAAAGTTTATTCACTAATTTATTGAGAATTAATTAAAATATAATTGTACCTTGAAAAAAAATAAAGAAAAATTGCACTTGCACATGAACAAATAGAAAAATATAAGGGCCTATTTGGTTAGCTGAAAAAAAACATTGTTTTTTTGTTTTTATTTTCAGTTTTTAGTGGATCCCACCATTAAAAAATTGGTTTGGTTTTAGCATTTGTATTTAGTTTTCTTTTTCAGTATCCTAAGAGTTAGATTTTTTTTTTTTTTTTTTTTAGAATGCTAAGAGTTAGATTTGAATACAAAAAATGAATACAACTTTTCAACGTTTTGATTTTCTATGAATACGGATATAGTGGCATATTCGTAAATATTGTGAGAATATAAAGTAACTTTTTTTTTTCGTGGTGTGATATGTGTGAGTGAGAAAAATTACTTTTTTCTTTTTAAATAGAAAACAATGACCAAACCCAAGTATGATGTATTTTATACGCAGATTATGTATTCAAAATAACTTACCAAACATTACCACATGTGAAAATAAGTGTTTTTTTTTTTTTTCTATATTCAAATTCAAGATTTGAATATAAAATAAGAAAAAGAAAACTGGATACACCACTTTCTGAAACCAAACAGGCCCTAAGTGTTTTTTTTTTAAAGTCAAGTGGTTAGGCCCTTTCACTAATAGGTGTTGGGATTATTCCTCATTGAGACCAGGGATCTAAGTTTATTAACCTATATAAATTGGGAAAAATTTATACAGTCCTCATGATGAACCACGTCACTTATTCACTATTTCACTAAAATACTCTCACTTGTTTAAAATTGCTGAGTTAGTAATCAGTTTATGTTTTAAAAATTTTTTTGACTCAACAATTTTAAACAGGTAAGAGTCTTTTAGTGGAATGATGGACAAGTGATGTAGTCCACTATGAAGACCTTATAATTTCTCCAGATTGGGGTGTACCAACTGCTAACTACCATAAATTCATTAAACGTTGTGTGACAATTGATGAGCTTTATGACTTGGGGACAGAAGAAAGGTGCCATTCTTCTACCACATCTAGGGAAGGCATGAGATGATTAACCTAAACTCAAGAAAACCAAAATTAGATATTTTTATCCAATTAAAACTCAAAATTAAATACATTTCCTTTCATAAAATTACATAAAAACAAAAACTTACATGGTTTATTTTCCTAATTACAATCTAAAGGAAAATTACAACATGTTGGCCCTTTATATATATATAAAATTCAAAATTTACAATAAGAGATGGGAAATTTGAAATTTGGATGTCTTCATTGCAAATACTTTGAAGTGCCAATCGGTTAAGGTATAAGACTTTTAGCATGAAATGCTGACTTTTAATTACATTCTAAAAATTGAAATGACATAGATAAATTATTATTCTAAATCCTAAAATCTAAGCTTGAAGGCTATGTCACAATATTGGAAGTTGTAAGGTATTCATCTAGCCGACCTTAAAATTGACCTTATAAGGGTCCATTTGGTTGGGAGTGAAACAAGGAAGATAGAAAAATGGGAGAGAGAAAAGTGGAAATAAAACTAATTTTATGAGTATTTGGTTGTAGAGAATGGGACTGCAGTGGTGAAGCCAAATTATTTTCTTAGGGGAGGCCAATGAATGGGGGTATAGAAAATTGGTAGGGGCCGAGTGTTTTTTCCCTGAACCCATCAAAATTCTATCTCTCCAAATTGGATGGAAAATAGAGGAGAGAGAAATAGTTGTAGTCAATGACTAAACTATCATCTCCTCCTCTTATGTACTAGACCTTCTTTTGCTCTTTTTTTTTTTTTTTTTTTTGGCAATATTTTGCTAGGCGTGATAAGGTACAACTTCTTTTGTTTTTGTGGGTGCTTTCTTTAGTTTTGCTCTTCTTCTTTTCTTTTTATTTATTTATTTTTTGGTTTAACTGGACATGGTTTTCTTTTTCTGGTTATGATTTAAAATAAAAGAAATTTGGGGGGATTGTCTTTTTATTTTTTGGTTGGTTGTTTGCCACTTTTTTTTTTTTAATTGGGCATCATGATTCATCACCCATCATCTTATCGTGTCACATTTCACCATGTCATATAAGTATTCAGTCCAAATCAACAAATGAAAAAAAAAAAAGTTATTTGCACCCATACTCAATAATAATAATAATAATAAGAAGAGCGAAAATTTAAAAAATGGCTAAAAAGTTATATCTGTATGCACTACTTGAAATCAATGGTGTCGCTCCTTCCTCTCTTGCCAATCCTTGATCTAGCTATTTCCCTCTCTTCAAATTAATGAGGGAGTTACTTGCACATTCACAACATTGTGTGTTGATTTGGTGGAATTTTGGTCCGACTTCTTCAGACTTTATTGATCATGTGCAAAGATGTCTTTAGGTTTACTAAATGAAGTTATCTTAAGGAGTCGATGGTAGTTTGGGTGATAAATTTCTGGAAACTTAGATGAATATGGAGCTTGGTGCTTGGAACTTGGAAATGAACTATAACGTGTTTTTGGTGATTTTATAACTCAATGTGTTTGATGAAAATACTTTTCAATTAGATTATCCTGAGGGATTATTAAGATTTTAGATTTCAATTAATCATCAATTTTTAGAAAGATAATTAACTAAATATTATAAAATAACCATTATCCATTAGAATTATATATCCTACAAACTCTTAAGACATTTAGTTCTCAAAAAAAAAAAAACTCTTAAGACATTTTTGTCTTTTAACTTAACCGATAAAATTTTGACTCATGACTAGTTAAAATTAATTCTTTTTATAAATCAATCATAATTAATTATTGATTATAGCTCATCTCAAATTACATTTTTACAATTTTACTGAACTTGGTTCTAACAAAGGTATGGAAAATTCAAAAACACAGACACTTCGCAAACTTGTTCCCTCATCTCTCTCTCTTTTTTTTTTTTTTTTTTACTCAAACCTTTAGAGCACCTCCAAACAAACACTACGTTGGTCTCAGATGTAGTAATTTTAACAATGACTTCCTCCTTCAATATTGTTTTCCCCACATAAAGTTATTAGAACATGATTAGTAAGTTCTCTCATTCCCTAATTAGCTACTCTTATCATTTGATGAGAAAATTAACTATGCATTTTTCTAACTATATAGTCCCACTAAGTAGCAATTATTCGTGTACTTTCCACTTTAGCTTAATTAATCCTGAAAGTATTTTTGTTTAGATTGCGATTAAGGATAAAAGAAAGAGCTCTAATACCCCAATACCTTAAAAAACTGAAAACCATATGGCTTTTTAAACAAGTATGCCTGCCAAATTGTGGTATGGCTAGCTAATGCTTCTCTTTATCAATTAGTACTTCACAAGCAAATTTTCTCGAGAGTCAAACCTAGATGGCATAGGTAGTTTATATATCAATTCTTGTAGGCTAGTCTCAGTAGACTGCACTTGCAGTAAAACCAAGCAGTCAAGCTTTTGAATATAGTCTTTTAAAAAAAAACGAAATGTTTGTGCATGCGTAAACCATTCATTTTCTTTAGAAAAATCTATATGTGGGAAGCACTATCGATGTGGTCACTTTCCAACAAATGGTTCCTACAATGTCCTCCTATGTTAGTCCATATAGCTACACAATCCAATTAAGAAAAACAATTATGAAAAAAGTAAACGAGAGGGTACAAATCTCAACAACTTTGACAAAAATATATGCATGATTTTCTTATAATTGGCAAAGTCAGATGGATCACAGACTAATGCTCCAAATGCTATACCTAATCATGTGACAATTGGTCTATGATATATAATTGCTTTTCTGTGTATGTCTGGTGCCAATCAAATGCCTATAGTTGTAAACATGTTTATATACTAATTAATGGCTTCTTTGGCTTAATTATAAATCGAAAATGTTACCATCATCACTTAACAAAACTAAAGGTGGTTTTATATATTAATATCACTATAAAAAAAATGTAGTAACTGCTCTGATAGATTATTGTTTTGTGTGCCTAATTAATAGAGAGAGAAAGAGAGAGTTGGGGGAAATTAAGGTTCATTTCAATGGGTGAATTGGTAATAAAAAGCTTTTTCTTTCCTTAGTGTGAAGCTTAATTATGCAACATCTGTGGAACCATGCAAAATGGTCCCCTTTATACACTTTTGTGTTTTATACTCTTTTTGGTTCATGGTTGATGCTTACCTTACAAAGCACCCAATGAGAGAGAGAGAGAGAGAGAGAGAGAGAGAGAGAGAGAGAGAGAGAGAGAGATGAAAGAAAGGGTCATCTATCCAACTTATAAAGTTGTAAAAGGCTCTTAGGAAATATAGAAACTCTCACTAAGCTGTCTGCATGTGGTGGCGCAGGCGTGACAATATTCAATATGCTTCCTTAGGGACCACACGCATCCATCTTTTTTCCTGTTTTATACCATGTCATCTCGTATAATGCTTTTCACATTACATTACATTTAGTTACATTTTAAGAAATAGCCACCTTGCCACTTTTCTCTCTCTCTCTCTCTCTCTCTCTCTCTCTCTCTCTCTCTCATTTTCCTAATTAAATATTTTTACTTTTACTTTTATTTTTGCTTTTACAATTTTGTCCTTTTAGTTTTAACAAATTAATAATATAATTTTTTTTTGACGAATTTAGTAATTAATGAGACTAAAATTCTACTCTTTCTATAGTAATTAATGTAGACAAAGTAAAAGTCTAGTAGGATAATGGAATGATCACTAAACTATAATTCAAATATATAAATTTCTTGTTATGTATGTGATAGCTTATAAGTTGAGTTGGCTTAGGTCTAGTGCACTAAATTCAATTATTTCTCTTATAAGTTAACATTTTTTTAATATTTAGCTTTTATATAATTATATATATTATCATTTCTCTTTTTTTAATGAATGAACCCAAATGGATAGGAGAAGAGTCTTCTAAAAAGAAAAGCATAGGTAAAGATAGAGTTTTAAACTAGTATTTCCCGATTAGTCTATCAAGGCACTTTTAACTGGGAGATATAATTCTTTATTTTTCTTTATTAGAAGAACCATGATTTGTTTCTCCCCCTCCCGCTATTTTAACTATCAATTTATCGATGTTAGTGTGCAAGCCCATTGGGTTGGAGAAGAATCCCAATTACTATTGCTACTTAATAGTTGAGATTTAGGATATATACCTAAGATATCTTGTGAATCAAAATTGGAATTGCAAAACTCTATTTTATTCAATGTTACTACTATTGCTACCACTTCTATGATTATCATTAGGGTTAACCATAAGTATTTTGCCCACCTGAATTCTATTTGCAAAGGCCTAAAAAGTGGCATCTGAGGTTTATTCTGTTAGCATCCATCATAATCTATCAAAACTTGCACATACAAATCATGTCTCAATAAAAAAATTGAAAAAAAAAAGGCTCATTACCAGTTGTGTTTTAGAAAAGTGACATTTACTTATCTATGATTATGGAAAATAAGATTCCAAAAAAAATTAGGAAAATAATATTAATTTTACCTATCTGCAAATTTTTGTATTTGTTAAATGCACTATTGTATTTTACTGGTATAATAATAAAAAAAAAAAGAACTCATATGAGCAAATTAACATCTCAAATTAATATATTTGAAACCACATGCCTCTATCACATTCACTGGCAAACAATATGTAATATGCCCTTGTTGTTGTTGTTATTATATATATTTTATTGACAGAAATGTCAGACAACTCAGACAGTTAGACCAACTATTACCTTATATATTTTGTTGAAGCATTTTCACATGAGACAAAAATATATAATGAGTTTGGAACTAGCAAGAGTATACCTGAAGATAGTAGAACTGCAACTCCTTTATAATTCCTCTATCTATTTATATCCTCTCATCCTTTCTTATCTATCAAGTCTTCCACCACAGGAAGAAGAAGCAATTGGAGCAGAAAATTGATAAAGAAAAAGAGGATCTATGAGACTATACGCTACAACACAGTGATGGTGCATATAACAGTGGTGCTGTCGTGCACCACTAGCAGTTGAAGCTGCCAGCATGATCTGAGCTTTCCTCAGAAACCCTATATACATGTATATATCTCGGAAAGAATAGATCATGTGGCAGTTTCACCTGTTGCTGGAAGCATGAGAAAACCCTAATCACCAGAGACCCTAATTCTGTCTTCTGGTTCACTTTCGAGATACCCATTAGGGTTTCTTTCATCTAGAAACACTAGAAAGGTATCTTATTTTCTTTCATTTGATTTTCACTCATCTGGGTATAATTATTCCACGATTTACTCTCTATGCCAATAATATGTTTGCAAACTTCTTTTGTAGTACTTTTTGACATATATTATGAATTTTGTGTCTATAATTTGGGAGATCTCATAAGATGGTGAGAAATGTTAGGACTTTGAGTGACAGTTTTTGGGTATTTTAATGTGATTTTTCCAAATTATATTGTATAGACTTTTTTTTTCCTCTCATATTATTTCTCATCTATTCATAATTATATATTTTCTCTTTTGTCATGAATTAGCTAGGATTGAATCCTCACTTGCATATATCTCTCAAGAATTTAAAAAGTGACAAAAATTTTGTGCAATTTGAATCAGTTATATATTTTTCTTTTTTGGGATTTGTATCTGTAACTTTTTTTTTTAGCTTTCTTTATTTTAAAAAAAATTAAGAGTTTATATATGAGATAGGCCCCAGGAACTGGTATGCTTTGTAAAGATTAAGCAAATGCCTGGGGAAACAGATTAATTATATATTGTATAGAAAGTCAGAAATGACTTAAGGCTTTAAAATTATATATCAATGAAGACAAGGAATCTTTGGAGATTAAGAGGCCCTTCTGTGTTTTCATTTGCATCACATGTTTGAGGAACTCAATTGTAAATTTCTCCATGTACAAGGAAATTGAAGGAATTATCATTTTGAGAAATGGGTTGAGGTTCTCTTATTATTACGCCATTTACTTTGAACATTAGGAACCACAACATACAGGCCCTCGACAACTTTTCTGGTTTCTTGAGTAATAGCCGGCAAAACACTATATATGTATCTATTCTCTCTCATATAGGTTGATCAAATGGCTCAACATTTCAACATTTGATGTGAATTTATAATTTTAAACATTATTATTGGGACCAACTTTTATTTTTTCTAGGTCAAAGTAGATGACAAGGTTTTATCCTTGATACCCTCTCTCTCTCTCTCTCTCTCTCTCTCTCTCTCTCTTTGTGGTCCTAGGTTCATTTATTTTCTTGGCAAGTGCAATGTGAAGTTCTATTTGGAAGAAAATATCAAATTTGTAATGATCTTTAGTCTTTTATGGTCTAATTAATTATTGACTAAGAGAAGTATATATTCATAAGTAAAGTAATCACAGTCAATTTTCTTGGCATGTGTTTGTGAATTTCTATTAGGAAGAAAACATCAATTATGTAATGATGTATAATCTCCTAAGTAATTATTGGCTAGAGTAGGTATAAATTCCTAAGCAAGCACAACTTTTCTACGCCATGAATGCTATGCCACTGCCTTATTTCTTCTACTTTCTTCCTTGAATGTAATGTCACTGCCTAATTTCTTCTGCCTTCTTCAAAGACCTTGACTCTCTCTCTCTATTATATGTATACATACACATGTATGTATGTATGTAACTATGTATATATAGACATGCTGGTGTGTGTGCTTGTGTGGGTGGAGTAAGCCTTTATTAGATAAGGTTTGTGGATTGAACTGGAAAGAAAAGCAACATAACGTTTGATGTTTCTAAATTGTATGGTTGTTGGAGATTGTCAAACCAGCTTTTGTTTGGAAGCTCCGTTTAGCTAAACTCCATAAGATCTTTATGGATTCTCACTGTAAGCCATGTAGCTGAAACGTCACCATTTCTCACAATATCTCTTCTTCATTTGTCTTAATCTTCCAAAGGGAACAATGGTTGGTGGGTTGCTTGCTGGAGTTTGTTACATGCCATTAATGGGAGTTTCCATTGAAGTGAAGCAAACCTATAAAGTAAAAACCATTACAATGCGTTGGCGTTATATACGTTAGTCTTAGGCGGTGTCGAACCTAAAATGTGTCCAAGTTATGACACTTTGTACTCTAGTACATAGTTTGGAAACAAGACGGCAAGGTCATTTTTATGATTTTGGGAGAACAATTAATGATCTTAAATGAAAAACATTCAGGAGGCATTTTTAAAAATTATTCTCAAGAGATTGATTCGGCCAATGCTGACTTTTTTCGTCTTCTAAGCATATTGCATGGACTGATTGATTGATGTAACCAAATCTTAATTTCAAAGTTTTAGATTTAATTTATTTTTAGGCAGCTTCAAGTTCTTAAGGACATAATAACATTTAGGCTTCTTTTCTTCTGGGGTAGTTTCTATATGATCTTAATATGCTAGCTAGTTCCAGTCTCATCAATTTTGCCTCATGCAAAGTATAACCCCAATAACTCGCTTTCATAAGATTACTACTAAGGCCATGGATATGATTAAGGGATAATGTCATGATCATAAAATGATTACATATTTTGAAACAAAGGAAACTAAATTCCTTGAAATCTATTATCCTTAAACTTTCTTGATTCTTTTTGTTTTCTTAAAGCATTGTATTTTAGTCTAGAGACTTTTATTTGATGAAATCTGAGGATAATTATACATCCACAGGGTATCAATATATACAGGAAGCATATTTGTGGAGTATGAAAACGAATGACAACTAAAGTCTTAAAATTAATTTTAATACTTTAACATGATAGACAATGCTTAACTGTTAATTTATTCAATCACCAACCACTTGCAACCTAACTCTATGGAAATGCTAATTTAGTGGGTGTTTATATCCCCCAGTGATTAATCTCACAACCCTCTGGATTGTTTTAATATTTTCTTTTTCTTTTTTCAATCACAAACAACATGAGCAATATCGATATCATTTTATCATTACCATCAATTACCAACCGTGATTACTATTTCCACCACCATAATGATCAATGACTCAATATCACTAGCTACAACCATCGTGATCTTCATGTGTATCATACTACTGTTATTGTGGTCGTGACAATTGTTACTGCAAAGCACCACCAACTTGTCGACAACACCATCACAATTGTTACAAACTTATACTGTTATTGTGGGCACTAATGCATTACCATCACTGTACACCTCAATCCCACTTAGCATTGTTGTTGTTATCATGATTGTCATCACCACCAATATACTAGTAACCTTCATGTAATACAACTCTAAAATGCTCATTGTTTGAGATAAGAACGACCATTTTGGGAAAAAAAATTATGATATATGATTATATATATGTGGGTTTCATATTTCGACATTTATTGTTATCAAATGGTATTATCAATTTCTTGTATTAATTTCACAGTTCTAAAATTTTTGGTGTATATGCTTTCAGTATTAATAGTTCAGTTCTAAAATTTTCAACACAAAATTCATAACTCATTCAGCCAAAAAAAAAAAAAAACACAAACTTCATAGCTTTATTAAACAGCACCTGTTTTAAATTAAATAATTAATTTTTTTTTATAATTTCTTTCCAATGACGAGGTGTTCCAAGCTCTCCTTAACATGTGCATTTCTTTCATTTCTCATGCAGTATAAGATTAGAAATAAATTTCTAGATGCTAATCAAAATTAGAATCTATATTTTTCACTTTTTACTCCTTTGAACTCTCCCAGAAAATCATATCTAGAAGGCTATTGATTTGTTTTATTACAATTTTAACAAAAGAATAGATACAAAGCAGCTATTTTTTAATATATTTCAACCAAAAAATTTTGTATGATCTATAAATAAAACTCGGGGTTTTTAAAAAAATCTTGAAAACTATATATAAATAAAATTAATTTTATACTAAATTTTGCGATAATTTCTTTTTCAATATGAAAAATTAAAAAATTCTTTAAAAATCATCTTCAATTTTGTTTTGAAACCTAGTTTCTTCAATAATTATGGTTGAAAATACTATATTTGTAATTGCAAATAGCATCTAAAGGAGAGATAACAAGTATAACTCTATAAATAAGTTGATAGACTATTGAGTTTCTATTCCTTAAGTAGTAATTGATATAATTAAACATATTTGACAAATTTTTAAATCTCAAACGCAAACTACATTATATATTTATGAAAAGACATTGTTTAGTAGATCCCTAAGTTGGCTTACTACCAATTTATTAATTAGATAATTAATATGTCTAGGCAGTTAATTAACCAAGTTCTAGTACAATATAAAAAAAGGAAATAAACAACAATCACAAAACAACTCTCACACACTCAGACAAGGAATTGATCATGAAGTGAAAACCAAATTGGGAAAACACTTTGGGGCCAAGACCACATCAAATCCACTATGAAGATTGTTGTGATATAGATTTATTTTCAAGGCTTCTTGTACATTTAAAGAGACACTATGACCAAGTTACCTGCTCTTGCTTGCAACTGCTGACTCTAGTCTCAAATCTTCATAGTTATCCAATGCTGAAAGTTAAATCTTTAAAGATTTTGCATGTCTCTACGGGCTTCAAATCATTACTCCAACACATGGTAAGTGATCTTTGTTTTGAGTGGTAAAATTCCTTTCAAGAATATAGCAATTAGAAAAGTTGAAAGATTTTGTGGCTTTGGCAAGGTTTTCTCAAGGAATTCTTTGTTCGTTTATCTCTTTTTATAGTAGGATTATAATTTGTTCATATAATGTGGTGTAGGGTTTAAGGATTATGAAGCTAGAAAGGCATGTGAAAGCCCAAGTCAATAGTTTTCCTTAACAAGTTTGCTCGATCAAGTGTTGGGTGAACATTAAGCGAAACATTCAGCCCAACAACTTTTTGAATACACTAGATTTTGTTCAACTAATCTTCATTGCTCGGCCAAAATTCTTAAACTTGCACCGTGAACAACTTTATTTAGACTTCAACCTTACTTACACCAAATGAGAGGCAACAAACAAACAATTACAATGAAACTTTTTCCAGAGAATAAAGTCCCATTTTTAATGGTAGTTATTTCATGATTTGTAAAGTCTCGCAACGAACAAACAAATATGAACAATTCTAAATGATTCATGTGCCTCTCAAATTCTCAATGATCCAAAGCTAAGATTAGAATAAACATGAACTAAACTGACGATTTAGCGCATGTAATTGAGAATTCATTGCAACATAAAATATATACTTAACAATGATGCACAATTATAAAGTCATCTTATTGAGGTCAAGCTTAACCTCATCTCCTAACATCTATGTTGTGTGCCTTACAAAATGGTGTTACTATAGTGACTATAGTACCACTTTCAATCATTTATAAATTTTTGATAAGCTCTTTGGTGGGTGGATGAAACAAGTTGCATGTCATCAAGTAGTCCTCACACGATCTCACAGTAACCTCACGAAGAGAGTTGAAATAATTCTCTCTATAAATAAGAAAAAAAAAATTCTTTCTTCTTTTTCATCCATGACTTCGTTTCGATTCTTAAATGCATTAACTTTGAATGAATTATTATGCCTACGTACAAATTCCATATGGCTTATTAAAGAAAAAGCATGCTAGGTAAAAAATTGTATTTTTGTTGGGCCAATATTCAACTAAGAAAGGAAATATTGTGAATTATGAAGGTTGAAAAATTCATATTTATTATCTTATTCATTTTAAATATTCTTTTAACTAAAAAAATACACAAAAAATAAAACAGAAAAGAAGAAGAAGAAGAAGAAGAAGAAAATGCAACTAAGTAATCTTTGGGGTAAAGTCAAACATCACAATAGCTCCTAAATCCAGAACTTTTAACTTTGTTACAAACAACAAACAATCAAAGCGTTATTCCAACACATAAATGAAAAACTATACGTAAAGTTATTCGCTCAAAATCTTTTTCGCTCAAAAAAAAAAAAAAAAAGCGTTATTCCAACACAATTATGGTTTGATGGCTAACTAATGATTTATTTATTTGGTTCTTTGGGTCAACTTTCAAATTGGGGTATAGTTTTCAAACTGAGGAGGATTATGTGTAAATTATAGGATCCAAAATTTCAAATTAAATATATAATACACATTTTCAAATGGGCTCAAAATGTTTTCAAAAATTTATGGGAGTCCATGGCTCATTGGTCTTGGAGCAATTTCACATCAGTTTGTTGGGTATCCAATTTTGAAATCTACATACGTTGGATCCTTTTGGTTGGACTTTGGATCTAGCTATGAACACAACCACGGTAGTGTCTCCAGGTTTCTAAGGCCCATATGGCAAAACAATATTGGACCAATCAAGTCCAGTATATCCTAGCACAGCCCCCGTTGCATGCCTATTGTTAGGCTGGATTGTTTAGTCCTCCAATATTTACCCAAAAATAAGTGCTAACTAGTTACTAATCCGTGAAATGCACTGAATAGTTAGCAAATGTTGAATATCTTCACATTTATTATAAAAAAAAATATCACTTTGTTCAATATTATAATTAATAGTTAAAAATGAATGAAAGTCAATAATTCTATTTCAAAATAAAGGTTGAAAAAATATATAAAAAGATTGATCATATGTAAAAATTTCATCTCCAATATAATTTGTGAATAAACTTATTTATAAGACAAAACAAAAATAAATATATTTTGAGAAAGAACCATATTGTGTCTTTTTTTATAATGAAGAAGGCACAGTAATTATGCTTTTACCATGCTATTCATTCCACAAAAACAATTGATAGACTTTCACAACATGGGAGACGACCTGACAAACAGACTTAAGCCTACTAGACATCAAATTTAAGGTGGATTAATCACATCTAGATATGCATATTTTCTACCAAGCTTTTGGTATAGGTGTCTCTAAACCATATATTTATCTATCTGTCCAAACGGCAAGCATGGCGACCTAAAACAATTCATTAACTAGATTCAATTTAGTGAACATGTAGATATACCTTATAGCACAAAACAATATTTACAAATTTCATTTAAAATATGATAACAAATTAGTGACTTTACACAGAAACTTTGTTAGTTAAGTGTATATATGTACAATGGTCAAAAGATAATATTTCAAACTAAAATAAATAATAAAGCATAAAACATTCATTAAAAAATGATGACATATTCAACTATTTACATTGCATAAAAAAACTTATAGATCATAAGAAAATTTCATTATTATAAAATAATAGCAATAGTTAATGCGCATGGAATTGAATATGTTCAATATGCAACAATCTTGATCTATCTTTAAAAAAAAAAAACTCCAAATGGGACTTTGCTATTTAAAACTAAATTAATGATCCGCTATAATAACATTATTTCCCTCACAGTAAAAAATTAACAAAGACAAATACACAAAGCCATTAACAAATATACAGTTAAAAAAAATTTTAAAAAAAAAATTGACCGAAAACCCTAACCTGTATGAGGAGAGTCGATTATGATGACAACAGCGGCCTTCAGTTAGCTATGGCAATTCAGGGGTTTGTGGAGGGATCATATATATCGAGGGATTGGAGCTTTTTTAAACCAAAACTAAATTAAAAAAAAATAAATAATAATAATAATAATAATAATAATAATAATAATAATAATGTGGAAAATTGTGAGAGTTTCAAAGCTTATATATGTGGCAGACTCTCATGAGGTCAACGAAAAGTCAAAAGCTTTGGTTTTGTAGTACACTGGTATTATGCCTGTGTAATGCACGCCTTAATCAAGAATCATGTATAAACTAAACAAAATAGGAAAACATTTTCAAATTTAAGTAAAATTAAATAATAAAATAGATGTAACAATTTATCATCAAATTTATTAATAATTGATTCTCAAATCCTAACCCTGTGAATCAGATAAAACTTAATAAATTTAGGTTAAACAAAAGACAAAAAATACAAAAAAAAAAAAAAAAACCTATTCAATTTGATGAAAGAAATTAGAGTAAACAAATATATATAAAAAATTAGTGTAAACAAATACATGCCTATAAGGTTATAGGTAGAAGAAGAGAAGAAAAAAAAAATCATAAAGTAGGTATTTATTATAAATTATTTGATATATATACACTCTACATTGAAGAAGTTGATATGAACAAAAAGTCTAATGACAGTCTAATTTGTGGAAGTATGAATTATAGGAAAAAAAAATAAGAACAAAATTTTTTTTTTTTTTTTTTTGAAAATCTAAAAAATATGAACTAATAATGCTAAAATTTTAAGTTGATTTTAACGTATATATAATGTTAAGTTGATTGTATCGTATATATACGATATAATTTATGTTTTTTTTACGATATAATTTATGTTTTTTTTTTTGAAAAATATAAAAAATACTAATAATGTTGTTGTTTTTGGACGTGTATTAATATAATTTATGTAAAAAAAATTAGATGAAAAATTTGGATTGTAATCAAATTAAGTTTATCAACTTGGAAATTATAAGAGAAGAAGATAAGACCAAAAAAATTATATCTATTTTTTTAAAAAAAATCTAAAAAAATTTCTGCAATTTGATGAGGTCACTTGGTGAAACCAAGGCTTTTAAGCCCAACTTTTATTATATAGTATACAATATAGACTAGTTGTAAATTAATAAAAAAAGATAATGTATTTCATAATCATATTTTCATTTATTATAAAAACAATTACAAATGTAATTTGTATCATTTTTGTCAAATCAAAATGAAAATAGTACAATTTTTTTTTAGGAATTCAAAAACTAAGTTAGCGAAGATTTTCATTTTTTGATAAAATTTATTTATAACATTTTTTATATCATTAAAAAAGTATTCTTTTAATTTTAAACAAACATTCCCAAATTCATTTTTTTCTACCCTACAATCCAAAACACTAGAAAACTTATCTCAAAAATTAATAAAACTCAACAAAACTACAATTCAAAATAAAAAAGAAAGGAAAAATAAAACTCACATTAAAGTCAAACTCATTCTCCGGAACATGTAAAACATATCAAATGTGATGTGATAAGACTAACTATCCAATGCATAATCAAATTTAAATTTTTTTAATAAGGCTTAGACGTCACGCAATAGAAATAGGTGGCTAATTTTTAGCAAAAGTATTGATTATAGATTTATACATGATTGTAACTATTTTTCTTTAATAATTAAAAAAAGACAAAAATGCACTTTTGGTCCCTACATTTTGGGCCAATTCTCGATTTGGTCCTTAAATTGATTTCGCTCCTAGGCCAGTCCTTGATTTCAAAAAATCATTTTTATTTTAGTCCTTACCGTCAATCCAGTAACAGAAAAATCTGAGATGGCAAACGGAGTGCATAGATGGCATGTTGTTGCTGATGTGGCAAATAAAATAATATTAAAAAAATTTATTTTGCTTTTAAAAATGACAAGTCAGCATTTTAATTAATAAAAAATTAAAAAAAAATTAAATTGAAAATATTCAAAATATAAATAAAAAAAAAAACTTTTTCCAATTTTAAATATTGAGAAAACAATTTGTAGCAACTATTTCAAGCTTGGTGCGTATTTGTGTTTGTATCTTTCTTTTTCTTCTTTCTTTGTTCAAGCTTTCGATCCCTCTCTCTCTTTCTCTTTTAATCTCTGACTTTTTCTCTCTCTCTAAACCCGACTCTCTAATCTCTGGGTTTTTCTAGTTTTACGTTGGGTGGTCGATAATGGAGATGGATTGGTGGTTGGGGTGGAGATCATCTCTGGGTTTTTCTAGTTTTCCATTTGGTGGTCGGTAATGGAGGTGGATCAGTGGTCGGGGTGGAGATCGGTGTGACCATGGGTCTTGCATTATGGGTTTGGTTAGAGATGGAGATGGAGATGGCTCGGTTTGGTTGGAGATGGCTGGGTTTTTCTGGGTTTCAATGGGGGTGGGTTGTGGCCGTGGAGATCAGTGTGGCCGTGGAGATTGGTGTGAGTCTTGGATTTGTGTTTACAGGTTTGGTTATAGGTGGGGTTTTCTAGGTTTCTGTAGGGGTGGGTGGTCGGTAGTGGAGGTGGAGATAGGTGTGGCTGTGGAGATCGGTGTTGGCCGTGTTTTTGTTTCGGAGATGGAGATGTCTCGGTGAGTTTGGTTTCATGTTTGTGGTTTTTTTTTTATGTGGATTTGTAAGTTTATTTTTTGGATTTATTGGGTTTGATTTACTAGAGGTTTATGGGTTTGATTTCTTGGATTTATTGGGTTTGATTTACTGGATTTTTATGGGTTTGATTTCTTGGATTTATTGGGTGGTTTATGAGTTTGATTTCTTGGATTTATTGGGTTTGATTTGGGGAAGAACATGAAGCATGAAGTTCATGTCTTGGGGAAGAAGAAGAACAATGTTCTTCCGAAAAATAATGAAAAGGAAAAAAAAATTAAGGTGTTTTTAAAAAATTTATTTCATTATTTGTTTTTTAATTTTCTGAGATGGCTTTTTTATTTATTAAAATGCTGACATGGATGCTGATGTGGTATTTATTAATGTTATTTTATTAGCCACATCAGTATCTAACAGGCCACCTATATACTCTGTTTGCCACCTCAGATTTTTCTGTTACTAGGTTGACGGCAGGGACAAAAAAAAAACAATTTTTTTAAAATTAGGGACTAACCTAAGAGCGAAATCAATTTAGGGACCAAAAGTACATTTACGCCTTAAAAAAAATCACAAGAGTACAATTCCAAAGGGCAAAAAAGTACAAGATTTTTTTTTTTTTTTAAAAAGAAGAAGTATTGTATAAATAGTGACATAGTCTAATCCAACATGTGATTAATTAATAGATAAATAAATAATTTTAAACACAAAATTGAATTTGTTTTCTTAAAATACTTAAAGAATACACTAACAAGATAAGGAAGATGAAGAGCAATATAAAATATTCTCAAATACTTAAAACAATTATTCAAGTATCTAGGAACATCATTCTCAAAAAAAAAAAAAAAAGTATCTAGGAACATCATATAAGAAATACATAACAATTCACTACTAATTAGTTAAATAAAAATTACAAACAGCGAAAGGAAAGTGCACAAAGGCCATCTTCTTTAACTACATAAATTAATCTTCACTATATTGTGCATATTATCATGTTTTTTTTTCTAAATAAACTAAAACCTGACAACAACAAAATATATAACATATTATAATATGATTTTCCTCCAAATTAGGTCAACAACAAACACCATTTATAAAAAGCATTAAGTATTGTAAATAAAATGATAAAAAAATATATTTGCATCAAGGAACATGTATAAATTAGTCAGTAATAGAATAATGGAGGTACAAACCTCTAATAAGAGATCTATAACACGCTTGATTTGGACTAGTTGTCAAGTTGTATATTTTCTACCGTTAATGATTGATTAAGCAAGACTTGCGGACACTTTTTTATGGACAATTTTTTTCTTAATTGATTTCATTTTTCAATTATAAACATCAAAATTAAAGTTGAGGAACATGTAAAGAAAAAACTATATGTAAAGTTAAGACCGTCCAAGATGAATATATATAGACAATATTTTGTTTTAATTTTTCATTGATTTATTATACGGATAAGTGTCTAAGGGTCCACCTAGTTATGTGTGTTGGACATGACCCTTGAGCACATGCTACTCTCTTTTTGCTGCTACATAACCTTATATGCAGCAATTGTTATATACAAATATGCATGAAAACCTTTCTCGAAAGAATAATGATGTTATTAATGATGTGGTGTATAAGATGTCTCAATAAAAGCGTAGCAACAATAACAGTTGAACTTCAGCTTTTGGAATGCCCTTAATGGTGTTTGTAGGCTGTCAGTCTAGCAGAGGCAGGCTGAGAAGTAGGGATGACAATTTCTAACCGACACGCAGATACCCGGCCCAACCCGACCCTAATGGGCCGGATTTTACCCGTCCTGATAAAAAATAGGGTCGGGTTTGGGTTTTTTTTAAAAACCTGAAACGGGTCCGGATTTTTACAAAACCCTGCCCGGACCCGGACTCAACCTGACCCGACCTGATTATATATATAGTTACTAAAATACTATATATATAGGCGTAAATGCACTTTTATTCTCTACATTTTGATGTTTTTCATTTTAGTCCCTACATTTTATTTTTACCACTTTTAGTCCCTAAACAAATTAATGCGTGTTATTTTCGTCCTTTCTGTCAGTCAACCGATGGAAATTGCTGAGGTGGCTGCCGGAGGAATTAAAAAATTATAAAAAAATGCCACGTCACCATGACACATCAGCATATAAATTTAAAAAATTAATTTTATTAATTTTAACTAAATAATAAAAATAAAAATAAATTAAAAACTAAAATTCACATTAATCAAGATTGTTTTTCAGATTGTTCTTCATTTTACAACTTTTTCTTCATAGTCTTCTCTAATCAAACCCAGCAACCAAGAACTCAAACCCATCACAAGAACACAAACTTAGTAACCTGAGAACTCAAACGCAGATCACTAGGACATAAATGAAAACAAGAAGAAAAAACCCAACCCACCATTGCAACCCAACCACCACCACCTCTGAAATTCCATTTAAACATCAAATCAAACCCCAAAACCCAAACTGAAATTCAAAAACCAAACCCAACCAAATCCGAACCCATAGAACAAATCACAGCCAAATACCCATCACCTGCAACCAACAACAGCAACGGCAACCCACAATAGAAACCCCACATCCACCAACAGCAATAACAACCCACCAACAGCAACCCACAACACACATAAGACCTACAACCCCACGACTACCCACGCCTATGGTGAGCAAAACCACCCACTCATGGCTACCCACGACCCCACAGTGTGCAAAACCATCCACCTATGGCTACCCCCGCCCTCACGAACCCACGCCTACCCATAGCCACCCACAACCCCAACGACCCCAACCGGCTCACAACCCACCCACCTCAACCCAACCTCAAACCCAGCCACTTCGAACTCAACTCCAGCCACCCCAACTCAAGTCACCCCAGTCGGTCTTAACCCACCCACCCCATACCAACCTCAACCCACCCCACCCCGATCTTAACCCACCACGAGCCACTGCACCACCAGTTACCACGAGTGAGAAACACGAATGAGAGAGAGAGAAGAGAATGAGAAAATTTGAGAGAAAGTGAGACACGGATGAGAGAGAGAGAAGAAAAACTAATTTTAAAAAATGAGATGGAAGAGAAAACACCAGAGAAAGTAAAGATACTTTTTTATCTTAATTTTAGTGATTTTTTGTTTTATTTTTGTTTTTTTATTTAATTATAATTGACAAATTATTTTTTTAAAAAAATAGATGGTGATGTGGCATTTTTAATAATTTTTTAATGTCTCCGGCGGTCGCCTCAGCTATATCCGTCGGTTGACTGAAGGAGATAACAAAAATAACGTGTTAATTGGTTTAGAGATTAAAAGTGGTAAAAATAAAATGTAAGAACTAAAATAGAAAAACATCAAAATGTAAGGATTAAAAGTATATTTACGATATATATATATATATATATAACCCTAAAATTTTTACCTCACCTCTCACTCACAATCTCTTCAGCCGCCTCACACACAATCTCTTCAGCTCACCACTCTCACTCACTCACTCACCTCACCGTCGCCGTAGCTCACCACCGGTCCCTCTCGCCGCCGTCCCAAGCTCACTCACTCACATGTTCACTCACTCACTCACCTCACCGTCGCCGTAGCTCACCACCGGTCCCTCTCGCCGCCGTCCCAAGCTCACTCACTCACATGTTCACTCACTCACAATCTCTCTCACTCACTCTCAATCTCACCGCCGGCCCAACTGCCTAACCTCTCACAGTCGCCGTAGCTCTCACCGTCGGTCCCTCTCGTCGCCGTCCCAAGCTCTCGCTACCATCCCAAGCTCTCGCCACCAGTCTCTGTCCTATCTGTTCTCTGCTTCTCTTCTTTTTTTTTTTTTTGATATTGATGTACTCAATCTGTTCTGTTCTGTAGCTAAATCAAACATCTGTGTATGTATATAAATGATAAAAGAAGTTTTGAATGTGGTTGTGGTTGTAGTTGTGGTTGTGGTTGTAGTGTTTTTGTGGTTGTTTTGAATGGTGGGTGTGATTTATGTTTTTGTTCAAGTTTGTTCCTTTTTGGATTTGCTGGTTTAGCTTAGGAATTGGAGAGCTCAGTTAAAGAAATGGAATATGTACATTTTGAAGCACAAGGTTTTCCCATTTTGTTTACTTCAGAGTTTCAGTAAATGGATCCGCTTTGTATGTGAGGTTCAGAGTTTTGAAATTTCGATTTCGATGTTGTTGTTACAGTCTCAAGCCGAAGTATCTGAGAGAGGTTTTGTGAGTCTCTTTTCATTTCAATTCATTTTTTTTCCTCAGTTGGGCCATGATTTGGGCCGCGGATTGGGCCCAAATCTGGCTGGGCTAAACGGGCCTGTGGAGCCGGCGGGGCAGGTCTGAACCCGAATTAAAAACTCGTCGGGTCCGGGTATCAGGACTGGGCCCGCGGGGCGGGTACGAATATGAAAAAAGTAGGGGTGAAAAGAAAAGTAGGTGTAGACATGGACTGGAGGGTTGAGACTTGAGACTCGAGAAGGTGTGCGTGTGAGTGAGCCAAGAAGGCGAGGTGGATACCTATCACTACTACACTTGTTAAAGTTTTTGCGTTGTGGAGGATTCATCTTCGTGAATATGTTTTGTGAGAGGCAATACAGCAAACTTTTTTAATCCTTTCTTTCTTTCTTTAAAGTTTGAAAAGGAGTCAAAATGCCTCGCTACACTCCAAAAGTAAAGCGAAAAACGCATACCCAATAAGTTTCTTCGTCTTTTCCTGGTGGTGGGTGAGTGTGAAAGTTTGGAAGTGGAAGTATTTTTAACATTTGACTGCTAATTTTCTAATTTTATATTATATTACGCGTTTGGGCCACCAACTACGAAAGTAGTAGTACGCTACTACTGTAATTTCACATTTGACTCTCTCAGTCTTCTTCGCCTCACAACAATTATTTAAATCTAACATTCATTTCCTTTGCTTTGCCATTCCCATTCTCTCTCAAACTCATTTGAGAAATATCTTTTCTTCATAATTTTCATTCTCTTTGCTTTCTTAATCTCTTAAGAGATTTCCAATTTCGTCACCTCTCTCTTTCTCCTCTTTCCTTTAGATCTTCTCAGTCTATATATCCAAATCACAATGGCTCTTTCAACCAACAAACGAGTCTTATCTTCCTCTCTCCCTAAACGATACATATATGATGTGTTTTTGAGTTTTAGAGGAGAAGATACTCGTAAGGGTTTTACTAGCAATTTAAATGGTATTTTGCGTCATAATGGTATTAACACTTTTATGGATGATAAACTCCGAAGAGGAGAAAATATTTCCACTGAACTTCTTGAAGCTATTGAAGGTTCAAGGATTTCGATAATTGTATTCTCTAAAAATTATGCATCTTCTACTTGGTGTTTAGATGAACTTGTCAAAATTCTTGAGTGTAAGAATAATGGTCAAGTGGTGTTACCGGTTTTTTACAAGGTGGATCCATCAGATGTACGCAATCAAAATGGAAAGTTTGGAGAAGCATTCACGAAGCATGAAGAAAAATTCAAGGATAATAAAAAAGTGCAGAGATGGAGGGCAGCCTTAAAAGAAGCCAGCAATATATCTGGATGGCATTACAAAAATGAGTATGTGTTTAATATATCTTTACTTTGTTATCACCAATATATATATATAGTCAATGCTTAAAAAAATTTAATTAGATTCCAAAATTGAAGTCTAATTTTGTGCCATCAAATTAATTTCTTCTAAAAAAAATTAATTTCTTAATTTTGGTGCAAGTATTTATTACTTATTGCAATAATTGAGAATTTTGTTAGTTTTATATTAAAGGAGATAAAACTTTTAATAAGAATTATGTCTTTTTTCTTTAAATATAAGAATTTTATAGCATATTGAAGAATTGAACTTCTATTTTTTAAATTTTTATTTATTTTAAGGCAATTAGACAACTAATTTTATTTTATTCTTTAAAAAAAAACCTTAAATTTGAAGGAGGGAGAATTATTTGGAATTTGAATTGAGTAGGATAATTCAAGAATAAAATCTTTCTAAAACTATAATTTAAAAACTGTAAGAATGTAATTTGAAGGACAAACTGTTAATCTCTGAAAATTGAATTATTATTTTTTCAATGCCCCCACCAAGAATAAAAATATAATAATCAAAACCATAGTCTATAAAACTGACTTTGAAATATAACACGAAGACCAAAGTCCTAAAATGTACATAATAAAACAAAATTAAATATTACTGCAACAAAGGCCAAACTATGGTAGTCCAAAAACAAAGAAAATAAAACCAACAAACAAAATAAAATGTGAATTTAAAATGAAGTAAATTGAAATTATTGTACTAATAAATTACTACCATATAGCTAGAGGTAGAGCTATGCAACATCAAATTTGAGATGTCAACGGTATAGTAGATGAGTAATTTGTTGCCAATTGTCCCTATATTTTAAATAGGCTTCAATTTGTGCTAAGTGTCATTCCATCTCGTTCGTAAAATTTTGAATGCATAATACTTCCAAGTTCCAACCTATTTAAAACTATTTTAAATCAATTATAAAATTACTTAATCTAAAACTACTTCTAGCTCATTCTATTTAGGTCTCATTTGAAATTACTCCCAATATTTAAAATTAGATTTTCTTACAAAATCTTATTATTAATTCAAATATAAATTTCAATGAAAAATTATATTATTTTTCTAAAATTTAATTGTTCATATCTATATCTTATTTTGAAAAATGCATACATGAAATAAACTTGTTGCATCACAATAACAAGAATTAAGTTAAGAAGTAAAATAATATATATATATATATATATATATATTATTTTACAAGCATAAACAATTTGCATTTTCCACTAAAGAATATTCTTACATGGCTTTTTTAAGAATTAACAAAATATAATAATCTTCTAAAAAAATTATGACCATATTTAACTTATGTAGGAATTATAAAATGTATTTGATTGCATATTTTAAAATGTACTTATGCATATGCATGAGATTACAAGCTAGTTAATATTTGCTAAACAATAACTCCCATGCAAAGCTTTATTATTTGCTTTTAAAAAAAATGAAAATTAAAAAAAAAATTATATTTTGATCATATCTTTTATTAGTGAGCTAGCTAGGAAACAAGGTTCAATGATAGAAATAAAAAAATATATGATTAATAATTAGATCAATTAATTTGTGGCTTCTATCAAGTGATGTTTTGAAAATAAAAAATGTTAATACCACAATAAAAATCACAACTTGTTCACATGACAAGTTGTAAGTGGAGTATAATTGGTGAGTCCATGTGGGTTTACAACTCTACCACTCAACAATTTGTCCACTTGGCTAGTTGTGAGTGGAGTAAAAGTGGTGGGTTTATGCGGATCCACAACTCGACCACTCACAATTTGTCACATGAACAAATTGTGGCAAAGTTTTGGTTTTAGTTATGGTCATAGTATTACTCTTAGAAAATTTCCCCAAAATTTTCTAGCTCATTCTATTTAGGTCTCATTTGAAATTACTCCCAATATTTAAAATTAGATTTTCTTACAAAATCTTATTATTAATTCAAATATAAATTTCAATGAAAAATTATATTATTTTTCTAAAATTTAATTGTTCATATCTATATCTTATTTTGAAAAATGCATACATAAAATAAACTTGTTGCATAACAATAACAAGAATTAAGTTAAGAAGTAAAATAATATATATATATATATATTTTATTTTACAAGCATAAACAATTTGCATTTTCCACTAAAGAATATTCTTACATGGCTTTTTTAAGAATAAACAAATATAATAATCTTCTAAAAAAATTATGACCATATTTAGCTTATGTAGGAATTATAAAATGTATCTAGTTGCATATTTTAAAATGTACTTATGCATATGCATGAGATTACAAGCTAGTTAATATTTGCTAAACAATAACTCCCATGCAAAGCTTTATTATTTGCTTTAAAAAAAATGAAAATTAAAAAAAAAAATTATATTTTGATCATATCTTTTATTAGTGAGCTAGCTAGGAAACAAGGTTCAATGATAGAAATAAAAAAAATATATATGATTAATAATTAGATCAATTAATTTGTGGCTTCTATCAAGTGATGTTTTGAAAATAAAAAATGTTAATACCACAATAAAAATCACAACTTGTTCACATGACAAGTTGTAAGTGGAGTATAATTGGTGAGTCCATGTGGGTTTACAACTCTACCACTCAACAATTTGTCCACTTGGCAAGCTGTGAGTGGAATAAAAGTGGTGGGTTCATGCGGATCCACAACTCGACCACTCACAATTTGTCACATGAACAAATTGTGGCAAAGTTTTGGTTTTAGTTATGGTCATAGTATTTTTTTTTTTTTTTTTTTGAGGAGGTTATTGTCATAGTATTACTCTTAGAAAATTTCCCCAAAATTTTCTAATAAATTCATTCAACTGTTAGAAGTGGATATTCAATAAGTTTTTCTCCTTTCCAAAGCAGATTTTGTATGCATCTTTGTGCTAAAAGCCTAAGATTGATTTTAGCACAAAGATGCATTTCCTAGCTTAACAAAAAAATAATGGTTGTACCAATAGTTCTCAAATCTATGAATTACATGCCATTTAATTTAATTAACAAAATTTCAAATCTAGTCCACAAGCTAAGCATTTTGAATTCAATCCAGATCATATTTCTATTTTCTAACATGTTTCTAATGCTTCTTGATTGGCAGCCACCCTCAATTTGGATTTATCCAAGAAGTTTTTGAAGAAATATCAAGGGTTAAATTAAATCATACACAAGTATTTGTTGTAAAATACCCAGTTGGAATAGACTCTTGTGTAGAGGAAATAAGTTGGCATTTAGATATTGAGTCAAACGATGTTCGCATGTTAGTGATCCACGGTCTTCCAGGGATAGGTAAGACAACAATTGCAAAAGCTCTTTTTAACTTAATTGCATATTTTTTTGAAGGAAGCATCTTTCTAGAGAATGTTAGAGAAAAATCTAAAACAAATGAGGGCATACTCTAACTACAAGAGGCAATTTATTCTGAGATCTTAGGGGGCGGAAATTTGAAGGCGCATGGTGTATTTAAAAGAATCAATGTGATAACGGAAATGCTTCATCACAAAAGAATTCTTTTAATTCTTGACGATGTGGACAAATTAGTCCAAGTAGAAAATTTGCTTGGAAAATGTGATTGGTTTGCTTCTGGAAGTAGAATCATTATCACAACAAGAGAGGAAAATGTGCTATCTACTCTTCAAGAAGATTGTCATCTAACCTACTATAACTACAAGGTTAAGGAATTAAATCAACTTGAATCTCATGAACTCTTTTGTCAACATGCATTCAAAAGAAACAAGCCTACGGAAGATTATTTGGAGCTCGTAGACCACTTTTTACGTTATGCCAAAGGCCTTCCATTAGCTCTAGAAATAATAGGTGTTGATTTGTACAAGAGAGATATACAATACTGGTATAGTATATTAGAAAAGTATAAAAAATTTCCCAATCCAAATATTCAACAAGTACTCAAAATAAGTTACGATGGATTGGACCAAACTCAACGGGATATTTTCCTTGATATTGCATGTCTTTTTAAAGGATTCTACAAGAAAGAAGTTGTAGATATATTATAAAGTAGCTATTCATATGACCCATTTTGTGATATTGAAAAACTTATTGACAAAGGCCTGGTAATTGTTGATAATGGCAAATTAGTGATGCATGATTTGATACAACAAATGAGTTTTGAAATTGTTCGAGAAGAATCAGAAGTGTCAAAGAAACATAAAAAACTATTAAGTGATGAGGATGCTCTTGAAGTACTAACAGGAGATATGGTATGTCATTTTTATTTATCCTTTCCATTTTTTCACAATGCTAACGTAGTTAATTTTCTTTAATTTTATCCTTTTAATCTTGAAGAAAATATAAGTTTATCAGTATTGATTTTGTTTTAAATTTAATAATCATATGTTCTGTTGTATAACGTGATTCACGTGATTTTTGTCTAATTAGGGATTCCATGAAATTCGAGGCATAATATTGTCCTTGCCACAACCAAGAAAGATGCAATTGAATCTTGAAAAGATGAGAAGTCTCAAATATATGATTATTCGTAATGTAATTTGTGAAGACCTTAAATCTTTTCCCAATGGGTTAAGGGTACTTGATTGGAAGGAATTTCCTTTATCGTCCTTGCCATCCACCTTTGAACCTACAAAACTCGTTGTACTTAACATGCAATGGAGCCACATTAAATTGGACGAGCACTTCGAGGTATAATCATAGCAATTATAAATTCTTGTTAGTTTTTTTTTTTTTTTGGTTAAAGAGTACTTTTAGAGAATATGCTAAGGAGCATTTTTTTTTTTGTTGCTAAAACCAAACCATGCATTTATTAATATATAAAATAAAATTTCTATAAATTTTTTAATAAATAAAATCAAATTGTGCACAAATATATATATGTATATATATTTTTGAAACTGTGCATAAATATTAAAAAATGTACACATAACCATAAATAATTTAAGGTGAAAATCAATGAACTATTGACAAATGTTTTTTTATTTACAAAAAAGAGTAGTACTATAGATATTACAAATTTTACCATATTGAACATACAAATTGATGTGTCACAAATTATAAAGAGACAATTGAAATATTTATTTATGAGGTGGTTGAAGCTTACTAATCATGTTCATTGTCACATTAATTTGTAAGCTTTATGTTTATAAAATTGTACCATACCTTTAGCATTTTTATTTTAAAAGTGCATATTATAATTCATAATTAAACGGATATTATTTCTTAATATATGCTCTTAGGTTTTTTTTTTTTTTTTGAAATGAGCTTATAGCCTTATTTTGTTTTATTTTTACTAAGAATTTTTTTAAAAAAATTCTTCTTTTGCAGAGGTGTCGATTCGAAACATTGAAATATATGGATTTCAGAGGTTGTAAAAATATTACAAAACTACCTGACTTATCAGTGATTGCCCCAAGCATAGAGAAGTTGGAGCTTTGTGGATGCATAAATTTAGTTGAGGTTCATCAGTCCTTTGGACTTCTTGAAAATCTTGAAATCTGGGATCTCAATGAATGCCGAAATATTAGAATTTTACCAACAAAGCTCCAGTTGAAATCTCTTAAATGCTTTTATCTCTTTGGCTCTGAAAGTCTTGAGCAAGGAACAAAAAGATTAGCGTTGCTTTCATCAATAGGATATCTCACTGGCCTTTGCGAGTTAGCAATAAGTTTAAAAAACGTAAAAGATGTTCCAAGTAACATCTCTGATTTACAAAATCTTAGGATGCTCTTTATATATGATTGTGAAGAATTTCCAAAAGTCATGGATACCCCTAGTTGCTTCCCCAATTTAGAACGTCTAAATATCTTATACAGCAACGTTACTACCCTCCCTGAAATTGCTATCATATTTCCCCAATTAAAGATTCTAGGGCTTAAGTGTTGCTGGAACCTTCCGAAAATTCCAAGACTTCCACATTGTATACACGCTGTATATGCAACAGGGTGTAATTCATTGAATTCACAATCAAGAAGAAGATTATTGAATCAGGTCTCTCTTTCTTTCTCTCAAAGTTCTAGAATTTTTTTTTGTTAATTGAAGATTATTACAAAGTTTGCTAAACTGAAGTTTCTTAATTTTGCTAATGGCAAGCAGTTTGGAGAATTTATAGGGCTTCAACAAAATTTTGTATGTGCAAAGGGAATACGACATCAGGATTCTGATTCTGAAACAAACTTTGAATCAGAATCAGAATCAGAATTTGATTTTCATGAAGCTACATTTGGAACGGACTCTACATTTGAAATGAACTCTAATCCTGAAGCGGACAATGAATCTGTATCAGAATTTGAACTCGATGAAGCTACATCTGAAACGGACCCGACATGGAAAATTTATGATGAGTATTCACTTGCACTTCCAGGAACTAAGATTCCAAAGTGGTGGTTCAACCATCAAAGTGTTGGAAGTTCGGTATCATTCTCGGTCGGTCGGAAACTTCCAGCATTCGCTATCTGTGTTGCACTAAAACTGGAACTGAAGGATGTGACATATAGATTTGATAAGTTTGATTGTTCTATCTACATGAACATCATTGGTTTTGAAAGATTGCTTTGGTCTTTTGATTCTTCATTAGATTCAGCATCTTTTATGTGTTTCAGCTATATAAGAGATAGCTGTTTGGAAGACATAATTCTAGAGGATTGGAATGAAATTAAGATTCTATGTAAATGTTCAGATTTAGATCCTAAGATGGCAAAAATTACAATAGAAAGGTGTGGAGTCCATGTATCATGCATTTGTCCTCCTGGCAACTTCGCAGCAAATAAGGTGGCCCAAATAAGAATTCATGAAAGACTCAAACCTTCTTTTGATGAAAGATTAAAAATGTTTTTATGTAGAGTCGCTGCCGAAGTCCTCCCCTTTGAGAAAAAGCTCGTCAGGTGGTCAAAAACCCAAGATGCCCATTGCCCTCTTTGTGAAACAGGAGAAGATTCTCTTTTACATCTATTTCAAACTTGTCCCTACGCCAAAGGAGTATGGTATGGTGGTGGATGGGGTTTTCGAGTCGAAATGATCCAAGCTCAGTCTGTTGTGGAATTGGTTGAACATATAATTGACCCCCCAAGTGAGTTACTTGCCAAAAGAATTACCAAAGATGAGTTCACATTGTATGCAGTAGTGGCAATGAAAATCCTTTGGATGGCACGAGAGGAAGCTTTGTTTTCAAACACTAAAGCCAGCATAAACCAGTTAGCCCATCGTCTGAACAAACAATATGAGTTTTACTTGAGATCGCTTGGGATTCCGTGGATAACCGAAGAGCAAAACAGGGGAAGTGTTTGGACGAGGCCACCTAATCAATGGGTAAACCTTAGTTTTGACTCCATGGCAAGATGTTGTGTAATAATGTAGGCCATAGCCTTGCATAATGGGCCAAAACGAAAGGAGAAGGGATACTATCCCCTTGTAAACAAGATGCTGACTTCAATCCATGTCGGCTATGCTATGGTAGATTTTTTATTCAACTTCAACGAAACATGCCAAGTTAGTGAAGGTACTATTTTTACATTTAAGATCATTTTTCTCTAAATTAATTGGTTCATTCTGATTGGGCACAAATCCAATTTGAAAGGACATTAATGCCAAGAAAATCAGAATGAATGAATGAATTTGTCATTTTAGATTAGTTAATTTTGTTTTGATGTACGTTCATTTTTTAATAGTTGAGTGTTATAAATTTATGAGGTAGTGAAACCGTATTATGGGATTTGAAACTCCTTTACTGAACTCCTTCAGTTGATATTGTTCCTTATAGTTGTGCTATGCCAATTGGTTTTATTTTGACTTATATATTCCTATTATTCGGCTTTGAATACTCTGAAAATTGGGAAAAAGCTAACATTGGGTTAAATAGGAGGGGAATTTCAAGGTGAGAGAAGGGGTAATACTTCCGTTGAAGCCGTGTGAAGAGAAGAAGAAAAACTTGGAGATATTAGGCTTATAATTGAATTGCAAGGAATGACCTTTGGTTGTCTCCATAGTTTGCCAATATGCATTTGTGGTGCAATTTATTTAGTCTGGCTTTGTGACTCTATAGGACAATTAATGATAAACAAATAGAGATCTTGATTTTGGGTGCTTAAAATTCTATATTCATTACTCCTTGTAATAATTTTGTAATTTGATTTGTGAGCATTGCCATGCATAGATGGGCCTGAACCTCTCTATGCGATAAGCAACTTAGACATGATGAGAAGCAAGACTTATCTTGCAGATGATTCTGTAATTTATCTTTTCTCTGTTGTGATGATCTTTGTTGTCATTGCTATACACATGTAATAGTGTCTAAGTTGTTCATCATATGGTAAATTTTAGGATTCCCTTATAGTATATACTTGTAATTTAATGCAAACCATTGTTTTTTATGCTTTACAAGGTTTTCGGTCTATTTTTTTTGTGGTGAGAAAGGGGAGATTGGCCTATTTTTTTTCATTACTGATTGGTTGCATTGAATACCTTTTGCAGATTCTCCTTATGATTCTGTTCAGTTTATAGAATGGTCTCCTAGTTATTGCCTTTCTGCCTTACTAAAAGCTAATTTTTTGAAATGATAACTATTTGGACTCAGCCTTTTCAAGTAAGCTAGATTGGTAGGTTCTTCTCTCCGAATACTTAAGTTAATGCCTTTTCTACTGACAAGTTATTATCATGGCTTAGCTAAATATATTTACATTGTCCAATTGCTTGACTTTTTTTTTAGCCTCTTTTCCCTGCTTATGTGTGTTTTGTATGCTTTTTATATATATGTTGTTACAAATTCTCATCTAGTTTATGGCCTATTCATTTAGAGGCCAGCTAATCTGGTATCTCGTATTAGCTGCTGGCAGCTTGAGCATGGAAAACAGGATATTGCAGCTGTTACAATGTGGCTATTAGCGGTGTCTCTAGTATGAAGGCAACTGATGTCATCTAGTTGTGTACATTATGATGTACCTTGGTGCTAGGATTGTAATGTTTTAGCTGTCATTATAATGGCCCTTCAGCTTCTCAACATATTAATAGAAATAGGGTCCAGCAAATTTAATATATGCCATATAAAGTTGAGATTTCTTAATTATGTTTGAATAAATGTATTAGCAACTTATGAAGAGGTATAAATTTATCTAAGAAAATATTTTTAGGCAATGACATGAACTCTGAGTATCAACACGAACATAATGTCTAACAAGGCAATTTTGAAAAATTAACAAGGCAATATTGTAGATGTTTAACAGTGTAAACAAACAAAATGCTAGTGATATAAGCCTATTCGTATATGTCCTAAAATATTACATCCATAATATGGGAAGTCTACGGTGTTACAAATAAAGAGTCAAATTTATTTGCAATAATAGCTGCCAAACCAGGGGAAACATGGAAAAGCACACAGCAGTCGATATTCAGAATTGCAGTTCCTTTTTCATGTTAATAGTAAAGTCTTTAGATATGATGACCATTTTGCTCCTTTATAAAGCCTTTTTTTTTAGCATATTATTGTCTCTCCAAAATTTTTTATTTTCAAGAGCTTTCATCTAGTGCTTCATGACTCATTAGACTTCAATAAAACTATAAAAAAAAAAAAAAAGGTCTGAAGGCATTTCAGTAGGCTTGTTCAGCCTCTTTTCCTAATTCATTGTGTGAAGTCTTATTCATGTGATAAATAATTACTTTATTGATTGTTCATTTTGTACAATTTGAATATTTTTGCATCTCAAAGTTCCCTTATTTTTTTGCAATATCTCAAATGCGGGTTCTGGTGTGTTTTAAATTTTCCTTTATCCTGTGATTCTCTTATTTTTAAGCATTTTTTACATTTTTTTATGACAAATCTGATTTAGACCCCTATGTTGTTGTTGTTGTTGTTGGTTTGTTTTTCCAAAATCTGATTTAGGAGGTCTAGGCCTGTGCTTATGGCCTAAGTGGAATCTCCATTGGTAGGAGCTTCGAAGTAAAAGTCTTCTAGTGTTGAGGCATCCCCACTTACCGCGTCAAACATAATTTAAGATACTATTATTACATTTAAGGTCCTTCTCCTCTAAATTAATTGGTTGATTCATATGATTGGGCACAAACCCAATTTGAAAGGACATTAATGTAAAAAAAATCGGAATGAATGAATGAAAATTTTCATTTTAGATTAATTGATTATGTTTTGATGTACATTCATTTCTTAATAGTTGAGTGTTATACCTTTATGAGGTAGTGAAACCAAATTTTATGGGATTTGAAACCCCAACTCCTTCAGTTAATATTGTTCCTTATAGTTGTGCTATGCCAATTGGTTTTATTTTGACTTATATATTCCTATTATTCTGCTTTGAATAGTCTGAAAATTGGGGAAAGCTAACACTTGGTGAAATAGGAGGGGAATTTCAAGGTGAGAGCAGGTGTAATACTTCCGTTGAAGCCTTATGAATAAAAGAAGAAAAACTTGGAGATATTAGGCTAAAAATTGAATTGCAAAGAATGACCTTTGGGTGTTTCCATAGTTTGCCTAATAAGGCATTTGTGGTGCAATTTATTTAGTCTGGCTTAGTAACTCTGTAGGATAATTAATGATATACACGTAAAGATCTTGATTTTGGATGCTTAATATTCTATAATCATTTCTCCTTATAATAATTTTGTAATTTTATTTGTGAGCATTGCAATGCATAGATGGACCTTGAACATCTATATTCAATAAGCAACTTAGACATGATGAGAAGCATGTCTTATTTTGCAATTAATTCAGTAATTTATCTTTTTTCTGTTGGGACAATCTTATTTTCCCTGCTTGTGTGTGTTTTGTATGCCTTTTGTACATATGTTGTTACAAATTCTCATCTAGTTTATGGCCTATTCATTCAGGGGCCAGCCAATCTGCTATGTCATGTTAGCTGCTGGCAGCTTGAGCATTAATGGAAATGGGATATTGCAGCTGTTACAATGTGGCTATCAGGGGCGTCTCTGGTATGCAGGCAAATGATGTCATCTACTTATCTGATAAATACTTATGTATCTAGTTGCATAAATCATGACTTACCTTGGTGCTAGAACTGTAATGTTTTAGCTGTCATTATAATTGCCCTTCAGCTTCTCAACATATGCATAGAAATAGGGTCCAGCAGATTTAATACCTGCCATATAAGGTTAAGATTTCTTAGTTATATTTAAATAAATTTATGAACAACTTATGAAAAGGTATAAAGTCATCTAAGTGAAGATTTTTAAGGCAATGACATGAACGTTGAGTATTGACACGGACATAATGTCTAACAAAGCAGTTTGGAAAAGTTAAGACATCAAGGTGCAAGGAATGTTATTGTAGATGACTAACAGTGTAAACAAGCAAAATGCTAGTGATATAAGCCTATTCATATCTGTCCTAAAACATTACATCCATAATAAGGGAAATCAACAGTGTGACAAATATAGAGGAAAATTTGTTTGCAATAATAGCTGCCAAACCAGGGGAAAAAATGGAAAGCACACAGCCATCAATATTCAGACTTGCAGTTACTTTTTCATGTTAATAATCAGGAAAGTCTTTGTATATGAAGACCATTTTGCTCCTATATAAAGCCTTTCATTTTAGCATATTATTGTCTGTCCAAAATTATTTCTTTTCAAGAACTTTCATTTAGTACTTCATGACTCATTAGACTTCAAAAAATAAAAAAAATAAAGTATGAAGGTGTTTCAATAGGCTTGGTCAGCCTCTTCCCCCAATGATTGTGTGAAGGCTTATTTTCTCATGTGTAACCATGTCATAACTTTTTGGCTTACATGCAGTTTCGTAAGCCTTTTACATCGTTAATTGATACTCTACTTGCTGTTTTAAGTCTTTTTCATGTGATAAATAATTACTTTATTAATTGTTCAATCTGTACAATTTGAATATGTTTTGCATCTCAAAGTTCCCTTATTTTTTTGGCAATATCTCAAACACTGGTTTTGGTGTGTTCTACCTTTTCTTTTGTCCTGTGATTCTTGTATTTCCAAGCATTTTTTTATGATAAATCTGATTTAGAACCCTAAGTTGTTGTTGATGTATTATGCTTATGGCCTAAGTGGAATTTCCTTTGAAATCAAAGTCTTCTAGTGTCAAGATATCCTCAATTACCACGTCAAACATAATTCCAGATCGTTGGCAGTAATGGTATCAATAACCTGGGTAACATCATACCAACCCAATTGTCAACTCTAACATGACAGGTTTTATTATACCGGTACAAAACTTGGAATAACTACAATGGCATCTCCAGCCTTATTGAATCATTAACTAGGCAACAATAATGGAGGTGAATTGTTCAAATAATAAAATACATGTTTTTTGTGTGGATAAATATACCCACATATGGCAACAATTCCAACAGATTAAAAGGAGATTGGGTGGAGATGTGTGATAAAGACCATTTCAACTGAAAATCCCTAACTTATCACTACTATATTAAATGCTTTACCTGCTGCAAACTTTGACTTGTTGTCTTGTTGTCAATTCTTAGCCGTTAAGACTGGATTGCTGCTTCCACCTGTTCTGTTGTCTCTGAATTTGTTGTGACAATTGAAACTATTAGAACATGATTTTTTACTGTAATGATGCGCAGTATTAGAAATGAAACTTACGTAATATTTCTTTTTACTTTCTAGGTGAAGGCTTAATTTTTTACTGTCTCTGCCTCTACCCACTGTTTTGTATCCCATGAAACAAAACTAGGAAATTGAATAAATACGGACTCTTCTGTAGCTTTCTTTTCCTCATCAGTGATTCATATTCTATGCCTCCCTCACCTCTATCTATTATTTTGCAATGGTATACAAAGGTGACGACTAAAGAGAAAAGCAGACTAAAGTGATTTATCTAACTATAATAAAAAAAAGGTAAAGAGTTTTGACTATATATTGCTAAACCCTAAACATAGTAAGTTGCAGATTATTTTAATGCAAAAGTTAATCTTGCAATGCACATGCAATTTATCTTAGAAGATAAGATAATGAAAGAGTTGTGGGCTTGTAGCCATTTAATCCCCATGTGAGACTTCGTAGGTTGAACCTTGCAACCATTCATCATCCCTGCTATAGTACATTTAACCAATCACTTCACAACAGGTCTTGAGGCCTTGATGGGTCCACTATATATGCTCAGTTACAACAGGAGCAATGAACTGCAAGAAGGGTTGTCTAATTGTGAAGTTTTTACTATGTAAGAGGCCAAATTTCCAATAGCATAACTTGACTATTGATGAAGAAAGTGATAAGTTACCTTGGGTTAAGCAGTTGAGCCTGCCCAACAATGGAGAGTGTAGTAAGGGGCTTGCGGTCAAACATACAAGTTTTCTAACATATTGGGAGAGTGATAAGGTATTGACTATATAAGCTATAACCATTCCTCACCTCAATCTAAGGCTGGTTGTCTTATGATTCAAATGTGTACTTGGTTACCTGTGTAACAAATCTTATATTTTAGTTTTGCCAATTGTTTCAACACCACTTTAATCTGACAATACTGCAGAGGATTTTGCAATATTCGGTCAATGGGAACAACAAGATCACTAGCACATGTTTTAGGAGCAATTAAGGTCTGTTCATTATTCCTATTACATGTTAAGGTCTGCATACATTTGTAAATAAAATTTTTGTTTATATCATGACATACTAAATGTTCCGTGCAGTGCGAACGCTTATTTGGAGATGCTAAATGAGGTTAACGTGTGTGATGTGGAGGCATTGGTGTTTGTCATTGTCCAGAATAGCAAGAAGTTATGCTGCCACTAAGGGTACTTGTTTCATATAATTATAATGTGAAAACACTGTTTACCATAGTGAGGACTTGCATACATGACCACAACTGCAATTTCATAAATAAGGGTTGATTAATAATTTTTTTCTTGTAATTTTTGGTAATTAAATCCCAAATTATGTAATTTGTGTACATGGGCATTGCTATAATTTAAGGTGTAATTAAAAATTGTGAAATGCATTTCTGTATTCTTAAAGTTGTAATGCCAAAAACTGCACACGAACAGCTCAGTACCCCATTGATTAGGCTACATATGTAACAAAAACAAATGTCCAAAAGTTGTCATGTAGATTTGTGACATAATTTATTTGCCTTGTGATGAGTCATTTTCTAGATAAGCATAACCTGTTTCAATTATATTATCAATTCTCTTGCTACAGTTATATTTGTTATGCCATTTATTTGAGATTTTTTATTTTTTATTTTTAAGTTCTGAATTGAATGTTGCTAATAATTTGTGTAATCCACTATGTAGAGTTGCATCCTTAGGGAATAGGTAATATATAATGATGCTGTGATGAAAATAGTGTTGCCATGGAAATGTAACCTACCCTATCTGTTAGTGTACATGGTAATTGAGTAACATGTTAACTGTTTGAATTTTAGTTCCAAATGCTTGGATTCTGGATAAATTGGATTTTCCAGTGAACCATACTTGGCATCTTGTCAGAGGATTATTGATGTCTTCAAGGGGTTAATGCAGATGTTCTTATTAATGTGTTGTCAGTCCGCACTATATCCTACTTGTTGCTAAATGAAAGAACAAAGTGTTTCACTTTTGGATTCTATACCATTGTCGGTACATCAAGGCTGGGACGAAGTTGGTATGTATTACTACACTAGATGCACCTGCACCTGTAGTACATGCACAAACTCATGCTATATATCCTCTATAGTAGTCATACAAATAAAGTACATGCAACAAGTAATTTACGGCTATAAGTCTTGATTTTTACATCCTTCCCATGTTTGTACGAGGAGGTTCAGCACACTCAATGATAACATATGTTGACAAACTACAATTCATATAATTATTAAGAGTGGTCAACTTTCCATATTTCAAATATAGAAATAGAAGATCAAATTTCTGTTTGAACTTGCCTCCATAAACCGAGGCAACAAGAAACGTTTGTGTTATAGATAGGTTAGGGTACTCTGTATTTTGTAAAAGTAGCAGCTACATGAAAAGAAAAGGTAAAGACTTGATACAAATGACTCCTGCCTATTATATAATTGGCTTTTGTAAAATCTAGAATGTGTCAGTGTTTGATTTTGACAGTGTAGGTGTGTGTATATACAAATACAAGTTTGGGCATGTACAAGACGTCATTGATATTGGTTTTCACAAAACATTTGCAACATAAAGATGCCAATAATTGGAGGTTCATATCCATGGATACACTTCCAAAATTCCAATACAAGATAAATTCATTTAAGGTGCATAATCTGCTGAATTCACTTACTTTTACAGAAATATATATGTGATCAATCCTAAAATGTATGTGTATTACTTACTTGGGCCAAGTTTGATTGTGGTATCCTTATGATAATAGTTATTTTGTGTGTAAATTTTAATCTAAATCTAATCTAATCTTCCATTTTGTGAGTAAATTTCATTAGGTTTTAATTGTATTTGAATCTAATCTTAATATACCATAGGTGCTCACAGCTTTTACATGTCTTGATCTCTTCATGTTATTGGAACTTGACACTATGGTTGATATTAACACTTTTCTTTGTTAGAAAATATTTGTGATCTAAACTCCTTTTCTGGAAAAAAAAAAATTTGTATCTATATTTTTCACGATTGGAATTTAGTTTGAAAAACATGAAGTTCTCTATAAAATTTGTGATCTCTCTTTTGTTGAATGCTTGATGATATATGGGTTTTATTCTTTGGGTGGAGTATTATATTTCAAATCTCAATTAATTGTTTGGTCTTTTTATCATGATGTGAAATTTGACATGTTCATCTATGAAGTTGCAAATTTGAGATATGGTTAGTTAAAGGAATATTGGGAATGATTTGAGAAAGACCCAATTTGAATATGTGACTACTAAATTTTCAGTAGAATGGGAAAATTCTGGAGTTTAAAATGAGACAAAGATTGTAAATCTTGGAAATGAGATATAGATTGAAGGTAGCTAGAATAGGTTATCTGAATAAGTCATTTTACTGCCAACTTAGGTGGTCATTTTGTAAATTATTGGAAGCTTGGTTGCATTGAGAAACTTACTTTTAAATAAGATATAAGAAAGTATTTTTGGGATATGGCCATAAGTTTTTTTTTCTCTCTCATCATGAGTCAATAACATTGCTTATGTGTCTTTTTCTTTTTCTTGGTCATTTAAATTTTGTTAACCTATATGGTTTACTTCTTTGACCTTTTTATCGTCCTCTGGCATTTCCCCTTTAACCTCTAGTATGATTTTAACTATGTTACGTATAAGGTTCAAATTTTGTACTTCGGTTAAATGATATAACCCATATAAGTATACAGAGTCTGATTTGGCCCAAGTGGCAGGATGTTTTGCAGAGAGTTCATTAACCATGGAGACCATAATTCAACGGTCAAATATGAGCAGTTGATTTAATTGTGTTAATTCTGATCCACCTTCAACCATATTGCACCTGGAGGTGCCATGTTGGGAACTTGAGGTAACTCTTCTTTCTAAACTTTCCTTCAGGTGGAAAGTTGGTGGTCTTTATCCACAAGATAGTGAGAGCTTCTTTAATGCATGATCATGTGATGTAGCTTATAGCTTGGTTAGCAGAAGAAGAATAAAATTTGAAGTTGACTTGGAATAAATGCCCACATCACGATCATCATGTAGTTCTTCTGTGGTCAGCTTGTTGTGAGCAGTCCTCTAATCAAGGGCAGGATTAGGTGCAATGCAGTGGTATGTCCTCATGATCATGTGATACTTTTTATTTTTAATTTTAAATAATAATTGCCACCAAAATATCTAGGATTTATCTATGCTTATTTTTAATGATTAAATGTGATTATTGAAGAAAAAAGATTGGTGGGACCATGGTTGGGTTTAGGAGTTTCCATATTATGTGGAGTGGACACGTAGTTGGATTTATATTAGATGATCAGCTTCTTCTTTTGAAATTATTTATGGTTTAAATCTACTGGGCAGGAGCAGTTTGGCTTTGGCATACAACTTTTGCCATGTCAAGATTGGTCAATTCCTGTCATGGTTGAAGGATGTGGCAAATGAAATTCTAATGGGTTAGAGTATGTGAGGGCCATTGGAGCAGCGTTGCTGCGGAACTTTGGGCCTTAGAGGGATGGGATTCACTTATGTATTTCCCTCAAATTGCCGGCAGTGGAAATTGAGCTAGATGCGAAGCTGGTTGTTGATCTCTTGAAAAAGGAAGTTGGGAACCCAAAGGGTAATGATGCTTTTGTGGCTTACTGTAGAGAAGGATTGAAGGAAATTCCTCTAGTTAGAGTTCAACATTGCTACCGGGAGGCCAACAAGTGTGCTGATGTGCTAGCTAGAAAGGGAGCCCTTCTATCTCAGGATTTTGTTGTTTTTGTAGAGTCCCCATCGGATGTTTCTCTACTCCGTAGTTTTGATTCTTTTGGCACTATGTATGACCGTCATGTTTACTCCTTTTGGAGGTTGCTTAGTTGTTAATGATAATTTCCTTTCCACCAAAAAAAGAAAAAGAAAAAGAAAATCTAAATGGCATGACACTTGTTTTATTTGTAAATGTAGGGATTTGTGCAAGGTACTTGCTGGTTGTTAGCATTGACTTTCTACTACTGCTATTAGGCTTTCCATTAAGGAGGTCTTTTTAAATGTGGTATAGAGAGGGTGCTGGTGATTTTGGTCTTCACAAATGGCACAGCTGTATTGATATTTATTGGTTGGACTCTACTGTTATATTGTTTATTAGAAGCATCAGCAGCAGGTTGAAATTTTTTAGCATCAAACAGGAGGATAGGAGGTTGTCTCTCGAGCAGCAGACACACAAAGAAGAAAGCTTGACTGCTTGTGTTTTTGTTTTAGTTTGGTTTTATTTATTTATCCTGGTTTTGGATGGATTGGTAATTTGGTATATAGATACAAACTTGGATTTTTATGATGTAGTTAACAAGAACTCTATTTTACTTCTTTGATAGTACTAACAATAGATTTACTATTTCAGAGTTTGTTTGGCTCTAATTTATAGTCTATATGAGAGTAGTTGCTTGTCCTGAGAAGTCGTCTAGTCAAGCAGAGTCTCTGTGTATTGCCTGATTCTTTTAATAATACGTACCCAAGAAAAAAAAAATCCAAGCTTAATCTTGTTATATATGTTTCAGTTCTTATAATACCTGATGATTCAAGACAAATGAATTTGAGGTAATGACTCAATCCATGAGAACATAATACCATTTGATTAACAAGCATCAAGGGCTTGCAATATCTCACTGTGGGCAGAGTAAAAGCAGAGGAAATAATGGTGCAAACTATGAAGTAGGAAGTTAAAGCTGTAGTTACTCAAATTTTCAATAAGCTCTTTGTTGTAAACTAACAAAATAATATGCAAGTCTTTTTAATTCCCAAGTGGCATATGATTTTTTAAATTGACAATGATCAATATATAATGGGTCACACTTGTAGGTTGTGTCTTAGGATTATCAGATGATTCGAGCCTAACTTGTATCATGGTTTTCATTATCTCTCTCTTTTTATCTTAACCCCATGAATATTGTTTGAGTGGTCATTTACTTCTTGGCAAAATACGTATATCAATTTATTAGCAGTTGAAACCAGTTTCGAAAATTCAGTGAGCGTTTGGATCCAGATGAATGGACAAGTGTAGTTTTAGGGGACAAGTGCACTGTTTATGCACTGTTGAGTACTGTTCACGCATTGTTGGGCCATGATTTTTGACATTTCTGTGCACACCAATAGGTCACGTATACTGTTCACGGAACTCACAAATCTCACTTTTCAGCAATTTTTTCATTGAAAATAGGTCTCATTACTTTATTTACACATTTAAAAATTATTTTATTACAATATTTTTAGTTTTTAGCTGTATCTAAATAGATCCTCAATCACATGCTAAGGTTCAGGGCCCAGAAAATTGTGTCACTTGTCCAACCTTTCTTGGCGCTGCTCCTCTTGAATTTACTCAAATTTGAAGGAAAAAAGTCATATTCATCATGATCCAAACCCAAATGGGCCCATGGGCCATGGCATGGCCAGCCGATTATCCACTATAACAAAATCACAGTAGCCACGTCATCGATCCGCACTAATCCTTCTAAATAAAGCAACTGCCGTCGATGACACAGCAAATCAACGGCCATGATCCTTCTCTTTCGCCACTGCCACATAGAAATAAAAATCGAAACCCCAGTAACGAATCACAGCCGTCCATAGCCCTTACGAAATCAACGTCCACGATCGTTCTCCTCTCCCTCCCAAAATTTCAATTTCAATCCCCTGGTATAAATCCACTCCCGTTCCCTCCAAATCCGGTTGCAAATTCAAAGAAAGAGGAGTGGGGCAGTAAAAAGCACAGAAGAAAAGACTAAAGACGAAGGAAAGAGAAAAAGAAAAAGTGTATCAGCAATTTGCTTGACTTTACCATTCCTATTTCCACTTTCCTTTTGTCTCATTTCTATCACATATTTCTTTCTCTCTTCTCTTCTCACCATGGCTTCTTTGAGAAGCTCTTCTTCCTCTTTCACCCAACACTGCAAATATGATGTGTTCTTGAGTTTCAGAGGAGAAGATACTCGCAGTGTTTTTATTAGCAATTTGGATGGATTTTTGCGTGGTAAAGGAATTAACACTTTTATGGATAAAAAGCTTCCAATTGGAGAAGAAATTCCTTCAAAGCTTCTAGAAGCCCTTGAAAGTTCAAGGATTTCTATAATTGTATTTTTCAAAAACTACGCATCTTCTACTTGGTGTTTGGATGAGCTTGTCAAAATCTTTGAGTGTAGGAAGAAGGGTCAGTTTGTGTTACCAATTTTTTATGAGATAAATTCATCAGTAGTGCGTAAACAAAAGAAAAAGTTTGGTAAAGCATTGGTAAAGCATGAACAAAAATTCAACATGAACAAGGTGCAAATATGGAGGGTAGCTCTAAAAGAAGCTGGCAATTTATGCGGTAGGCATTACAAAAAAGGGTATGTGTTTAATGACTACTTTGTTATCTTCAATTAATTTTACAGTTAAGCAACTACTCCCAAGAGCTTTATTGTTTTTTTTTTTTTTTTTTTGAAATTATCAAACTTTTGTACTTTGATCATATCTATTATGAGGGAGCTAGTTAGGCTATAAGGGGTCAACGTTAGAAAGAGAAGAATATATGATCAATAATCTAATCATTTACTTAGAAGTTCCTCCCACATAATCTTTATAAAATTTTAGCCCAATTTCTCAATAGATTCATTTAAGCTAGTATTTAGAAGTGGATATTCAATTAGTCTGTTTCCTTACCTAAGTAGATTTTCTATATGTCTTTGTGTTAAAAGCCCAAAATTAATTTCCTAGTTGGACCAAAAAAAAAAAAGGGCTTCGAAGTAATAGTTCTTAGATATATGACTATGAGTTACATACCATTTACTTTTATTAACAATATATATCAGTCATAGTACACAAGCTAAACAATTCAAATTTAGTTCATGTTCATATTTTATTTTCTAACATGTTTTTAATGATTTGTAATTGGCAGCAACCCTCAATATCAATTTATCGAAGAAATTTTTGAAGAGATATCTCCATTTGTTGGTAAGACAACAATTGCCAAAACTAATTTTGTCTCAATTACATATTGTTTTGAATGAAATAGTTTTCTAGTAGACGTTACAGAAAAATCAAGAACAAATTGAAAAAAATGCTACCTAACATGCTAGGTATATATTTAGATCCCACATACCCAATTTTATGGCTTATTCACTTATAGCCTAAACTAAAAATAACTGTCCAATATAAGTTTTTAGCCAATTTCACATTGCATGCATATTGAAGTAGCAACTAAAACAAGTAAAGCAATATGAAAAACGGAATAAAGAGAAGCAAACCACATGAAAACACCAAATGTGTGAAGTGAAAAACCAAAGTCTTTGTCATAAAAACCTCTCCACGACACCACTGTCGGACCTCCACTAATGAATAGTTGCAGTACAAGTTTGCATTAGACCCTTCAAGCCTAAGCAGCTAAGCTACCATAATACTCAAGCCCTTCAAGCTCCAACTCATTGCATTAGCAAATGATACTTGTCCTATATATTAAGCACTTACACATTGGGTTTCATTTGCATCAAACACAATTAATTTTTTATGTCTCTTAATCAGTTTTAGTATCAGACTCCCTTCCGTTTTCAATCTAATTTCTATTTACTTTGACATAGTTTATTAAATCAGCCTATACCTTCAATATAGGTAAGATGAAAGGTGATTATAGCTTACTTCATTAGCTCAATGGTAACAAAGAGAATTGGAAGATTAAGGCTCGAGTCACACGACTATGGGATGTCTACAATCTCAGAAACAAAGATTTTATGAGCTTGGATATGGTCTTGCTAGATGAACAGGTCAGATGCACATACAACCATACATCAACCCCAAACTAGACAACTTTTTTTTTTTTCTACAATCTCAAGAACAAAGATTTTCTGAGCCTGGATATGGTCTTGCTCAATGAACAGGTCAAATGCTCATACAACCATAGATCAACTATAAACTAGACAACTTTTTAAAAAAAAAATTTGTGTTAATGATACTGCTTTTTTATTTTTTATTTTTTTATTTTATATAAAAATAATAATAATGATTGATTGTTCAATTCATGATTGTATAAGGGCAATCACATACATGCAAGGATCAAGGATGCATTTGTTCAGCAATTCAGGGAATCATTACAAGCAGGCAACATCTATTACATAAAAGAATTTTGGTGTTATTCCTTACCAGAATGATTACAAAATAGTCACCAATGAACATATGATCAAGTTCTATGCAACAACAATAGTTAAACCAGCAGGATCAGACCATCCTTCAATCCCAAAATATAAATTTGAATTTGTTCCATTTGAACATTTGAGTGGTTGGTGTGACAAAAATGTCCACTTAACAGGTATTGATGCTTATAAATTTTGTTATATTAACTCTATATTCATATAATTGAAAGGTTTGACTAAAGGAAAAAAATCAATTTGTATATCCTTGATATATTTGATCATGTAAATTATGTAGATGTTATTGGAAGAGTGTCAACCATTTCCCATGTATGAGAATGACAAAAATGGAAAGCCATCAGAGAGAAGGATCGTTGAGATTGAAGACAAAAGTTCGTTTGACTCAAATGATTTTTTAATACTAATAATAGGAAATTTATCCAATAATGAAAAAAGGCTTAAAATAACCAAAAATGCAGGAAACGTAAAATTCAGATCACATTGTGGGGAGACCTTGCAGAAAGTATCACAGAAGATGTATGCATGGATAGATCAAAATCAACTATTTTGATAATTACTTCAACAACTGTGAAATCATTCATGAGTAAGAATATATGTGTCATAATTTAGTTCATTATGCTATTTTTTTTTATGTTCGGTTAAATGCTATGCTGACTATTAACTTTTCTTTTATGTAATAAGACCAACTTTCATTGTCTTCCACCTATTCAACAAAGGTTTACATCAACTTGGATCATCAGCAGGATTACATCCACTGGGATTCTGAAGAAGTGGCAAAAAATAAGAGGACAATACGCGAAATTATAAAATTTCTTGAGCAATCAAAATCCCAGGTAAGTTAAAACTCTAAATAAGTATTTGATTAATAACAAAGTTACATGTATTATATACTAATAAAAAAAATTACTGTAGGAAGCGATTTTCTATTGTATGGCTGTTGTGAAAAAAGTAAATGCTGAAAATGGATGGTATTATATTTCATGCACTGATTGTCATAAAAACGCTAAAACAATTGGATCTACATTTTGGTGTGAAGGTTGCAAGAAAGAATTTTCTTCTCCAACAAGAAGGTTAGTTCTAGTTTATGAAAAAGATTAAAATATACATATAAAATATATATTGTGGAAACTTACACATTTGCCAAAAACTTCAGGTACTGGTTAGAATTACATGTCAAGGATGTAAGTGGCAGCACAATATTTGTGGTATTTGACAAGGAAGCAGAGAAAATTGTTCGTATTCCTGCTACACAAGTCTGTACTATAGAAGTAAAGGTATATTATTTATAGCTTCGTAAAACTTCTTGAAGTTATGAACTTATCATGATTTTAAAAATTTCCATACTTCTTTTGAATATTTGGTATTACGAATGAATCTTTTGTGTGTGTGTATATATACCCATGACAAGATGAGGATGATGAAGAGGATGTTGTTCCAAAGCCAATAAAGAATTTACTTGGAAAAACATATATGTTCCAGATAAAAATCAATCCATACAACATTTTCATTCCAAAACAAAATTTCACAGCCATTCACGTGTTTGAAGATCATTAGTATAAGCAGTTGCAACATGAACAGGTTTATTATGTCAATAACAACTATTAATTATTGGATTTGTTTATGAGGTTAATCATTTATATTTTCATAACTACATATATTCATGTAGGAGGAGAAAAATCAGAGTCTTCCCCTGAAACGAGCTATTGATGTGGATGTTAAGATTGAAAGAGAAGTTCCTAAAGCTAAAAGAATTGGAAAGTAAGTATAATTGAAAATATTCTTGAAAGCATTTTTTGAGAAAAGAAGAATGTAATATGATGCGAATTTGAATTTACCTGATCATCCATATCTTTTAGAGCTATGGTGGTAGTTGATATTGTGGGAGCAGCTTTCCATACTAATAAAAAATGGACGTTCATGATAGCATAATATCCTCATGTAACTCTATGATCATCGTAACCTGAAAGTGTTAGTTACATCTGAAATCTAATGTTGTATATGACAATGCAGGTTGATTGAGTCTGAGGCAAGTGCAAATGAAACAGAGGATGTTGATGACAAAAACGAAGAAAAAGAAAAATGATGTAGAGAAAGAAGAATCTAATTTGGATGAAACGATAGAAACTTTTATTTGAACTAAACCAAGTATACAAAGTAAGGCTAGACCGAATCATCTAGCACTGGGGGGGACATCAGGGAAACATGCTGTGATGTCCTAAAAGAAAACCGATATACATACTATCATGCAAGTGAGTCCCAACTCCCACACTAGTTACCAGACCCAGCTATACCGGTTGCGCAGCATTTAAGCCTTGATATTCCTCAAGCAATCCTGTTGCACTTTCAAAAATCAACTTCGGATGAAGCTGGACCGAGCAAGTGACCTGTAGAAAAGTTCCTTGATCCTCATACCACAAATGCTTTCTTCTACAAGATTCCAATTCTGTAGGGCTGAGCAGAGAGACCAATTATTTTTTACTTTCCTCAGTTGGTGGGGTTACATCATACATGAACGCTTTGCAACCTTAGTAGCAACTAGCAAAAAGCAAGACAGAAAACTCTTTAATCGTTTTTTCTTCATTTGTTTTTCAACATGCAAGGAAGTAATATGTTTTTACCATTTCTTTGTTTTTTTAATGAATAATTCTTTTACTTTTATAATTTCTTTTGAATAAATAGTTGAGCAATGCAAATGGCTCATACTTCACCCTCATCCAAAATATATATCAAGTCTCATCAAAGAGATGTAGGTTTCCACCCAGAAGACACAGGCTGAATGAAGGATGGTGCTAACATGTATGTTTACAAAAAAAGCTAGATATAATATAAACATATTTAAGTATAAGCATATTCTTGTATAAATTCATATGACTGTATATAAACTAATTCAAAGATTGTATCTGATGCCCTCATGGGTTTATGCGTTCCACCGATTACCATTTCAAACATCTTAGAAGGGGTGGGGCAGAAATTCCAAGCATTTCAATAAGCCAGAGTCTCTTATGTGTAACGACAAAGGAATAAACTAGCACATATCTTAGTAAAATATGCCAAAAAAGTAGAAAATTCTAATAGTTTTATAACTTGGATAGAGAAAAATTCACTGTTGATTGAGTTGACTTATTACTCATCATGTACTAAATTTATCTTCTTCTAAATAAAGTTATAATCTTCTCTTAAAAAAAAGAGAAAAAATTAATGAAAGAAATAGCCATTTGATTTTCTACAAAATTCAATTTCTTTCGGGTGTAATTTTTTTTTTTTTAAAGTTGTTTTAGAAAAACATGTTAAGGTATAAATGTGAATGTACAAGTAAAATATAATAAATATACAAAGAAATTAGTCATTTGATTTGCTGCTAAATTCAATTTATTTTAATTGTAAAAAAATTTAAAAAATTGTTTTATCAAATAAAAGTGTGAAGTTTTAAAGATTAGTGGATGAGTATGCGCAGCTGATAAACTAAACAATTTGATTCGAGATGAGAGTAGTCATGTGGTTACTCTAGGCCGAGCTTGACTGCATTTGCTTCATTGCAATTTTATTTTTTGATAAGTAATGAAATTTATTATTAAGATAGATTAATTCACGCCCAATATTTGCTTCTCTCATGACTGTACCGTAAGAAGCACGTAAAGTAAATACTAACTTTGCGATTGGAGCAGGCCACCTGATCTTTGGGTAAACCTTAATTCTGCCTTAGTGGAAATATGTTCTGCAATAGAGAGCCCAAAACCTGTCAAAATGGGCCCCAAAAGAGCCTCACAAAAATACAATTGGTGAGCTAATACTATCCCAGGCCCAGTCCTCTGTATCTTATGGAAGATCCAGTTCAGCGTTATATACCTTTGTGAGGCACGGCAGAAAGAAACTAGTAGGTGCTCAGTTTTCTCATTATTCGGTTTATTGTTTTTCCTTCTAGCAGTAATTGCAAAGAAATTGGGCTTAAAATTGAATTGCAAAGAAAGACATTTGCCTAATTATGCATTTGTAGTGCAATTGTACGTAGTGTAAACTTGGTAACTCTGTAGGAAAATAAGTGATAAACAAATAAAATCTTGATTTTTGATACTCAATTTTCTAGAAGCATTTTCTTGTTTATGGGACACATCGCTGGCTTGTTACTGTGTTGGCATATGAATGAACTCTCGGTTTTGTAGTTTAGTACTTTTCCTTTCTTGTTTACTCCTCTATCCATCTACTATGAAGCAATGGCAGGTTGGAAACTGGTATGAGATTTGAATAGTGTGATTGTTTGGGCTTTGTTTATAGATTTTCAATCCATATGATATGGGTTCTTAGTATGAAGTTTTTTATGAAGAATGATTTTAAGTAGATGATTTACCATGTGATAACATTGTAGCGTTATAACCAAATACAAGCACTGACGGACTTTTTTTGCATGAACTTTTGTTGTTGCTTTATGCCACTGCTGTCAGAATTAATCAAATTAAAAATATAATAAATAGAGAAAATTTGTGCAATAAAAACACTTGTTTGGAGATGCTATTTGAGGTTGATGCGCGTGATGTGGAGGAATTGGTGTTTGGCAATGGCCAGAATAGCAAGAAGTTACGGTTGCTGCTCAGAGTACATGTTATTGTATAATTATGCTGTGAAAACAATGTACTGAGGTGACTATATACACTAGCACAACTTCAATGTCATATATAGGGGTTGATTTTGTTGATAGAAATGTATAGGGGTTGATTAATATTGCTTTTCCTATATGTTGTGGTAATTAAATCCCAAACTATAGTATGGTGGGTGCACATGGGCAGTATTGTTATATTGTAAGGTATTCTGTTAGTTGGTTGAGTGTTATACCTTAATGTGGTAGGGAAACCGAATGTTATGGGATTTGAAGACTCCTTCACTGCGCTCCTTCAGTTAATATTGTTCTGTATAGTTATGCCGTGCCAATTGGTTTTATTATGACTTATATTTTTCCTTTTATTCTGCTTTGAATAGTCTAAAAATTGGGGAAATAGGTGTGTGATTTCAAGGTGAGAGCTGGGGTAATACTTCTGTTAAAGCCGTATGAATAGATAAAAAGTTGAAGATATTATTATTAGGCTTAAAATTGAATTTTGAAGAAAGACCTTTGGGTTCTCTATATTTTGCCTAATATGCATTTGTGGTACAGTTTATTTTAGTGTAGCCAAGTAATCTGTAGGGCAATGAATTATAAACTGATAGGCCAAAATGTATTGACCTCTTGTGATGAATTAAGTTGATTAATTAGCCAAGTTATTAATTAATCAAATTAACATGCAAATTGCGTGGTAGCACAAACAAATCACCAATTAAACTAAGTATGTAGCGGAAAATAAATGACACGGTGATTTGTTTACGAATGGGGAAAACCTACACGACAAAAACCCTACCGGGTGATTTTAAGGTCACCACTCTCGAGAATCCACTATTATCATAACAAGCGGTTACAAGTAAATGAATCTCAGTACCTTATACCAACCTACAGTTGAACCCTTACCCCAATACCCAATTGGACTTGTTCTGTAGTGACAAT